>NC_085051.1:35254186-36454186 GCF_963662255.1 Cinclus cinclus
TACAGCAATTCATTGTTGTCAGGTGTTTAGAAAGTTGATTGTGGTTGTTTTGTTTCATTTTCTAAGATGAAGTATTTTGAAAACACAGGCAGGCTTCCTTAATGCATAGACTTTCACTTTACCAAGATGTGCAGTCATTAATCTTTTTCCCCTATGTAATATCAATTTTTTCATGCATAAAAGCTCCAACATGGACAGGTTACTGCATGGACTTCTGTCTAATGGGAGACACAGTCATTTTGTTTTCTTCTATAATATTCTTTCTTCTATTATAAAATGTATTTGCATAGCTTATTGTGTTGCTCTGTGTTTTCTGAACTCCCCATTCATATTGCTGAAGAAAATAAGAATAAAATGTACTTTATTTTCTAACAGAAGGAGCTATAAACTTTTGTGAAGTCTAACAGTTGTCAGCATGCCATTTATAAATACTGTTACAATCCTCTACCTTCCTAAAATTTAAATACAATTCAAAGAACTGGCTTTTATTGAAAGGCTGTTATTAGCATATAAATACAACAGAATTATTTTGGAATAGTACACATATCCCAAGTATGACATGGTAAAGAATTTACTCATAATTATAAAACCCATGAACTCTATTGATTGTATAATACTGGTCTTTGTTGAAACCCTGCTACAATTGTGTGAGAAACATGCTTTTGTGTTGATGAATATAAATTACTTTACATCATTCAGGTTTGTTTGTCAACTTAATTATTACACTGTTAAAATATTGCTTTCCATTAGTCAGAACAGAGCATTTTCCTTTTATATAGTTTCCTTTTCCCAGGGGTAAATTTTAATGCCCCGAAAGGTCATCAGAGGTCAGGACTTCTTGCCTATATCTCAACAGTGCATTTCTGGTCATCAAAAGAAATAAGCCTCTGACCACTGGTAGCTGCTGTAGGGGTTTCTTTTATCCTGCACCTGTGACAATTACCCTGTGTTAGTGAAGCTAACAGGAGTCAGGTTGTAGGTTAAGGGTCAGGGCACTGTCAAGAGGAAGTTAGTCTTCAGTCCACTAAATCTGTTATCATTTTCATCTAATGTGACATCCATCTGTCAATCAGGGAATTTAGGCGATTGTCTTATTCTAAGTGCTGCACTTTATGCCTCAACCAGCTCACATTTTACTGCTTTCCCTATAATTACATTTTTCTACCTCGGAAAACCCATCTGCAAAATAAATAGGGAAAATCTTAATAATTTTGAAGACCCAGGCTTTTTATGCTAAAAGCTGTTTCACATACAAAATTGAGTGATTCCTCTGCAAAGTTTTATATTAGTTTAGTTTTCATTGTCATGGCTTTTTAACACAAAGAAAGAGAATAAAGCCCCTCTAACTACATGGATATCAAAATAAGTCTGCATATAAAATCGCCTAATGCATAACAATCAAAAGGCCATATGCCCCATACCCTTCTCAGAAACACCTTACTCCTAAAATACAACAAAAAAAGCATGCTATAGGCGTGAATGACAAGGATAAGTTTTTACAATGGACTTCTGAGGAATTAGAAGATAGCATATAGCTAAAATGACTACAAATAAGCAAATATTTTGAATATGTCCCAATACAGAACCACAGAATTAAGTTTCAAACTCTGTTAATTCTAATTCAGTGCTGGTCAATTTTAAGTACATGAACAATGCCAGCCAGATACTAAAACACAGAGCTAAACAGAAAGCCATATAAAAGGTGTAAAGGTAAATGGTCTACTGAATATGAGTGTGATTGCTCCTACACCTCAATTGAGACATACTTTTAATTGCTCTGATGAACAAGAACCTAAATACTTTGCCAAGCATAAAAATCATGGTGTGGTTACATGATGCATTTGAGCCAATCTAACAGCTTGTTACCACTGAAAAGGAGAGTAATGTTCCCCCTATTTCCTCCCCCTGCCTTCCCACCCCAGATTAGTTTTCTGCTGGGTTAGCAAATTTAATTGCCTCACCAAGTGGTTAGGCAAGCATGCAAGCCAGTGTAGGGACATTGACAGGAGTATGTGGCTGGATCGAGTGTTATTGGCACACCATTGCATAGATCCAGTCATATAATTAAACTGTAGTTTCTCCTTTCACTTTTGCAGAAATTTCCCTTTTTAAAAATTGCACCTAACCAATTAACAGTTATTATCAACAAACTCTCTAGGACTTATGCTGTTACAATTTCATTGACAGAAAATGTGATACGTATGAGATACTCTCACAGATTCTAGAACAGAACCTGTTCCCATACAACAGCAATATTCATCTTAACATTAACTGCGTTTCAGGATATTTTGTTAACAGTGCTTGGAAGAACACTAGGATTCTCTTTTGTATATTAGAGATGGGGAAATCAAATCATTGAAAGGGTAAAAAATGCCATATAAAAATGTAAAAGTACTATACTATTACATCCAGTACAAGACTCTATGCTCTAGGCCACAACATTCTCCCTAACAAACTTAGGGATTTGTCTAAATATTAATAATGTCAGATGTTTAATTGCTCCAGAGAAGGCTGGGTTCCTCTCAGCACACATACATTTTTGTGCTGTTCTACTCTTGACAGCATGATTTCCTAGTCTGTCCATAGTCTGTGAACTCTCTCTTGGAGGGTTTGTCTCCAGCTACTCAATATTTTCCTTTTTGTAGGATTTACTGTATTTGTTTCCACCTAATTTCTCCAGAGATGAGTTAGATATGCTTCCCTTCCTGCCACAACCCCATCTTTTAACTCTTCCTGACTTCTGGCTTTCATCATAGCCTTTTCAATTGATTCTATAAGTGTTTTTTTAACAAGTTATTTTTATAAAGCCTTGCTTCACCCAGCCATTTCATTCTGCTTCTTGAAGAAGCCAGTGACTGCAGAATCCATTGCAGTCCCAGAATGGAGATGCAAACAGGATTACTCCCTCAAGAGAGCAGTAGTGCAAAGCTGGGCGCAAAAGGTGTAGTTAATTTTATATCTTGTCCTGGCACTGTGGTCAGATTATTTCATATACATAGATGTGAAAGTGGAGAAACACTTCCTCTTTTCTCATTATAGCTATGACTGTGTAAAAATTTCAAGGCCATTGGTAGTTGTCAAATTGCATGTTTATGTGGCTTGAGGATGGTCTACCACAGTCTGATCATCTCCTCACTACAGAATAGCAAACATGCTCATAATTCCTTGATAGACTGAGGTAACCATATAGGAACAATACAGATTACCCTTGGTATTTGACATGCTGATATGGGATTCACAAATTAATCATAATGGAATTGTAGATACCATTTAGAGCATTAAAATACATGTTGTAAAACTGTAGTAGCATTTTTAAAAATAACTACAGGCTGCGGTTTCCATATCCAAGACCACAGGAAGAACTATCCAAGAAATGTGTTATTTCACAGTATGTTAACTTGTTTGTTTTTAGTCAAAATCAATGGAATATTTCAGAAGAAATAAGTCAAAATAAGGGAATTCCTTATGCAAAAATATACTGGTAATAATATGAATCATCCCTATTAACACTGTATTCCATTTACAGAAAAGCATTTTACAGTTTTGGTACTAGCTCAATACCTCTTATATACGACATGTACTACATATGTGCAAATAAAGTTAAGAGTACCCTTGCCTGATTGGATGTTAATAATTTTCCATTAAATTTTCAGAAAATCTACTTGATGTCTCTGAAATACCATTTTGACATCCTCTCCCTCTATATCTCTTTAGTACTTATGAGTAAATTAAAACCACGCCCATTTATATCTCTTGCTGTAGCTCTTTTGGAAATGAGTAAATTCCATAGAGCAACCATTAAGGCTGAGCAAATCCAATTAAGCAAAAATAATTGCTCCTGTGCTGAGGCAGTAACACAGGGTATAGTAGAGGGAAGCATATGAATGACTTTGAGTTTCTTGGTTTTGATTACCTGTAATTTGAGTTAAAATATATTTGACCTTTAAGATAGCAAGGAGAAAGGCAAAGAATTATAAAGAAAACTGCATTGGTTTCTATGCGCAAGTTCTGCATATTCACAGAAAAAAACCCTTGAAATATTTTTGAGGTTTAAGTAAGGAAATTGTGCCTATTAAATGAAATTATGCAATTCACAGTGAGTAGAAACAATGCATTCTCCAATGTGTCTTATTCAATTTAGTCAACAACTGGAGTAGGACAGACTAAAACAAGTTTTCATGAGTTATTTATAGAACGTTGTAAAGTTCAGCTGTACATAATCTGTCCGAAGTTACATTATAAAGATTATAAAGAAAGACAGAGGGAAATAAAGACTTAAAATATGCCAAGGTGTGTTGGTGTTTTCTAATATTTATTTAAGAAATTGATGGAGGATGCTATTGTAAAATTCTCTGGTTTAGTCTTAGGAACAGAACAGAACAGAATGTTTCAGTTGTAAGGGACCTTCATTGAACATTTAGTCCAACTGCCTGACCAACACAGGGTTATTTTTAAGGGCGTTGTCCAGATGCCTTTTCAACTCTGACCGGGCTTCTTGAAAACAGGGGCGTTGGCCACCCCTCTAGTAAGTCTGTTCCAGGGTTTGACCACTCTCTTGGTTAAGAAATGCTTCCTAATGTCCAATATGAATCTCCCCTGGCACATCTTTGAACCATTTCCACACATCCTGTCACTGGATACCAGTGAGTAGAGCTCAGCTCCTGATGTTTCCTTCCCCTCCTCAGGGAGCTGTAGAGAGCAATGAAGTCTCACCTCACAGCCTCCTTTTCTCCAAATTAGACAAGCCCAAAGCCTTCAGCTGCTTCTCATAGGACATGACTTCCAGACCTTTCATCAGCTCTGATGACTTCCTCTTCTGTTTTAAGATGTAGAATTTCTATAAAAGAAAATGACCACAACAACAGCAGTCAGTTGATCCTGACTGGACTCCAGATGCCCACTAAATGTGCTCTATCACTCCCCTCCTCAGCTGGACATGGAAAAGGTCATCTAAGGGAAAGCTTCTTATTTGAGGCAAGGGCCAGGAGAGGTTGCTCACCAATTACTGTTGTGGCAAAACAGGCTCAGATTGGGGAAATTATTATAATTTATTACCAATCAGAGTAGGTAATATCAGAATAGGATAACCACAAATAAAACTAATTCTTAAAACACTTCCTCCCTATCCTTCCCTTCTTCCTGGGAAAATCACTCCCAGTTTTCTCTATCTTCTCCTGCCCAGTGATGCACAGGAAGAGGGAATGAAGGTTTTGGCCTCTTCATCAAGTGTTGCCACTCCCACTCCATCTTCCTCAGTGGGAAGACTCCTCACACTCTGCCCCTGCTCCAGCATGGGACTTCTACCAGGGAACACTATCCTCCATGATCTTCTCCAATACCAATCCTTCCCACAGACTACAGTTCTTCACAAACTGCTCCAGTGTGGGTCCCTTCCACGTAGTTCAGTCCTTCAGGAACAGGCTGCTCCAGCGTGGGTCCCCCATGGGGTCACAAGTCCTTCCAGCAAACGTGCTCCAGCGTGGGGTCTTCTCTCTATGGGGACACAGGTCCTGCCAGGAGCCTCCTGCTCCAACTTGGGCTTCCCGTGCGGGCACAGTCTCCTCCAAGCACATCCATGTGCTCTGAGGCACAGTTCTCCAGGGGTTGCAGGTGAATTCCTGCTCCATTGTGGTCCTCCATGTGCTGCAGGGTGACAGCCTACTTCCCCATGGTGTTCACCAAGGACTGCAGAGGAATCTCTGCTGCAGCAGCTGGACAACCTCCTGCTTCTCCCCCTCCCGCTGAGCTGGGTGTCTGCAGAGTTGTTTGCCTCACACATTCTCACTCTTCTCTTCTGACTGATGCAGATTTTTTCACCCTTTCTTAACTATTTTACCCCAGAGGCGCTAGCACCATGGCTGATGTGCTCAGCCTTGGCCAATGTCAGGTCTGTCTTGGAGCTGGATGGCATTGGCTCTGTCAAATATAGGGAAAGCTTCTAGAAGCTTCATGCAGAAGCCACCACCATAGGCCCTCTGCCACCAAAACCTTGCCACAAAAACCACAATACAACAACCTAACTAACCTAACTATGTCAAAGAAAAAAAATTAATCCACTAACACAAATATTATTTCTGTTTGTAACAACCACATGTTTTCTATTAATTTATCACATAATTTTTAATGGATTTAAGTCTAATAAAAGAGTCTGATGTTTGGTAGGCTGACTCAAATGTGTGACTAGTTTTGAAAGAAAGGTTTACAAGAGCTCATTGGAATTATCTTAACTTTTGGAACTTAATATTAATTGGCTGCTGAAGTACAATATATTATTATTATTATTATTATTATTATTATTATTATTAATTATTACCATTATTTTAATAATATGAATATTTTTCTACATATATATTGATGTAACTGAAAAGAAGGTCTATGCTAGACTTTAGTGGCTGTGTAGCCATGAAGATAATTTTTATTAGTGATAGCTTAAGCTAAGAAAGTGAAAAAGCACCCAACTAATATGAGACAAGCTCAGGAACACAATCACATGCTCAGCTTTGGCACTTTGACACTACATGTAGACCTAATGATTCCTATGGCTTGGCAGGAAGTTATACAGCCTGATTTTATGTCCAGAAGAAAAAAATTATCTAATGGGGCCTCTGGCCAATCCTAGCCTGGCCATTAGGTTGGTGGCTTCACTTTCTTTGATTTTTTACCTTCAGCCAGTAAGTATTCTACTGTAGAGACCATCTTACTTTTTTATTAATAGTGGATTACCTAGAGTAATTTATTAATTAGGCATCAATAACAAGAATGAAAAATTATAATTATCTCTGGCATAAAAAGACATTATTTATTCTCATATGTTTGGGAGGAGAGAGTGAAATTTATATATGATAAGGTTAGTGTGCACTTTAATGATTAACTTCACCACAAGTAGTAAGAGATTAGATTTCTAAGAAGTAAGGCTAAGTAGTCAGAAAACAGTAGAAATTGCAGCCAGGCTTTGAAATACCCGAATCTTCAATGTTTTGCGATTAGGTTCCCATCAGCCCAGCAGAAAACCGTCAAATTAGATGGAAATAGTATATTCTATCAGCTGAAAGTAGTCATCTTTTTATTAGCTCTGCAACAACCAATCAGTCACATCACAGTGTGCAACTGTAAAAAATATAAATCCATTTTTTTTGTTTGAAATAAAACCCTTCTTTATGAATCTACATATGCCCTTCAGTAAGCGGTAGACGTCATTGCCAATAGCATGCCTTTCTTTATTTTTTCAAGTTCCTTTAAAGTAGCAGACTGTCAGGTATGTGAGCTTTGGAAACAGAAGTCCTCAATTTACTCACTGAATTGTTGCACTATATTCTGATTTCCCTATCCAATTATCATTGTATGCTAGAGGCAAGTGAGGGTAAGATCTATTTTTCCCATTAGAAATCTGTGTTGAGACTACAAGCAATTACAACAGTCATTATCTACTGTAATATCTTTTTAATTTTGCAAACACCCAACCATTAAAACAGGGTGGAAACAAAAAGTACTTATTTTACATATGTCTGATAGTGATTGTCCAGGGCTAAAAACCTTGAGGGAAAGATTTTAAAATAACATGAGAATTAAAGGGTTTCAGTTACTTGAAATATTCATATGTAAGAAATTAACTCCCACTGCAAAAAAGGAGAAATGTAGGCTGATCCAACACAGCTTGGGCAGTTTAGAGCTTTGAGTTACAAGGTGGCTAAACTCACAAGGGAAGACCTAGACAATCATAACTCTTATAAGTCTTATTACGACAATTCCTTCCTATTTGACTGCTAGTGGGAGGAAAAGTACATTTCCCTTCTGTTGACTCAGTCTCTTTGCCAGTCTGACTTTTTACAGTAGAAGCAAGTTACAATGACTGAAGATCTGTCCTGTTAATTTGGAGTGGACATTAGTGTCCTGAATCTTCTCTGGTATCCATGAGGTAGATTTCTTTTCACTTCCATTTGGCTATGTTCAATGCACATTTTTTGCCAGCCGTTTAGGTTTTCTCTGTAATCAGTGGAGAATAAAATTATTCAAAAGAATAATTCATTCATCTGGCTTAGATCCTGCATGGGGAAAGAATGAATTGTACTCTAGAGATTTGTAGCCCCGCATTTCTGCAGAGGGAGTGCTGACAAATTGCTTAGACAGTTTAAAGTTAAGTGAGATGAATCCTGCCCATCACTCCTGACACATACCCTGGAAAGATAAATTTCAGCTCCTTGAAATCAGTAGGATTTAAGCCATCTAAATAATTTTTAGATTTTTTATCATTCATCTGAAATCTACTAGCTCTTCATCTGTATGAACAATCACACTTTTTAATCTAACAAAACACTTGGAATTTAAGTGCAACACAGTAAAGCAGACAGTAATCATTGCAGTTGAGGTCAGATACCTTGTGTAAACTCTTAAATTAATCTTAAAAAATCTTTAAGCATTTGAAAGAAATTTTAAAAACCTATATCTTTAAGCAATTAGTGGATAACGGAAGTAAGTTGTTTTTTCCTGGTGGCTTCATAAATAAAACCTGTATGCATTTAAAATATTAGATGCTCTTCAGGTCTGAGCAAGAGTTCTTTTCATCTGTGGTAAGGAGTATGTGTTAATACAGCCTTTGAGTCATTGTGATTATCCTCTAATGATGACTCTTCCTGTGATTCATGAGTGAAGGCATTTGTGCATAGATGATAGATATATATTAAACATTTACTTCTAGACAGTGTGCTACTTCTCATTATTAAATCAATGCTGGAAAATTGACTTATGAGTGCACTGGCAGAAATAATTTCCACCTATAAAAAGATGTCACTTAGGAGGAAAAGTTCCTATTAAATAAAAGATTCCTCAGTTGTCCCAGTTACTTTTGTTGAGAAGTGAAAGCCAGTGTCATCTTCATCCAAGTGAAATTGGGTTTTTGACTGTAATACTGAAAAGAATATGTAAAATATGCATAGTAGTAAGGCAAACTTGTTTCTCAGGAGCAGAGTCACTTTGCAGTCACTTGGTCAATGTTTGGCTTCTAAGCTTTGCATCCATCCTGCCCTCATTTACTCCTCCATTAATTACCGTGCTCAGTGGAATCCTAGTACATTGTTTAAAAGATACATAAAACTCTACAGGCTGGCCAAGCACTGGAAGAAAAATAGATATAACTGTTGGATTGCTTGACATGAATGTTATCATCTATCCCCTTTCTTCCTTCTCATAAGGAAAGTTCTGAGTTGCTCCTATGGCATATGAAGAAAAATAACTGAAATCTTGTAAAATTTTATGGGATAGAAAAAATGTTGTTGCTAGTTTAAACACTGATTAATTCTACCCATAAAATATTAAGTAGTTTATTTTTCATTCAGTAACCTTCTGACAATTATCACAAACTTTTCTTTATATCATCTTTGGAAAAAAAAATCTAGTACTTTCTGTAGCCATTTGTGACATATTATTTTCATGTGTTGGATCAAGATTATTTTTCATTAGGGAAGAAAAATGATAATTTTAAATCTGTCTGCTCCAGAGCAGCAGTGTCTCTAGGAGACACCTGCAGAGCCCTTCAAACCTTATTCCATAACATGAGCAAGTTTTGTTCTGAATGTAGATATGAATATACCTTGGGTATTATTTATTGAATGAAGCTCTACACTCATTACATGTCATTTGAACTACATTTATTGAAAAGAGGACCAGTAAATTTCCTACACAAAAGAATGCACCTCTATATTTCAAGCTTTCATAAATTTAACTTTAGTTCTAAAGTAGAAAATATAGTTGCTATTTGAAATAAATGGACTATTGTTAGTTAAAAAAAAAGCCACACATTTATCCTTTTATACTGTTCTTCTTCATCTTGGTTGATTTCTTTTTTTAAGTTCTGTACATCCTCTTCATAATCCTACTGGAATTCCACTGCTACTGCATTTATAGCCATAGCACATTTGCAGAATTCCAAAAGGTCTATTTTCTTCCATTTAATGTAGAAAAAAGAAATCTTGCCTGAATATAAAACATATCTGTTTTGATTATGCAAACTGTTGTGTGTAATTTTGCATCTTCTTTTTATATCATGTCCATTGAATCCATTTTAAAGGGAAATCATTTTCTAGACTAAAATGTTATCCTAAGAGCAGCTCCACTTTTGCTGACATGATTATGATTAGGAAATGTAGATCACTGCATATGAATACATTTGAAAAGAATTTTTCATATCTAAACTCTTCAAGAGAACAAAATAGACCACAAATAAATAATCAAGCAGCTTTTATAAGTTTAAAAATAAGTCATGTATTTCAAAACTTAAAAAAAAGTAACCAGTTTGATCTGAACAAAAACATATCTAATTTATAGCAGAGAGAATCCAGAAGCATCATTTTTTAATTGGGTAGTAGAAGTATTGAGGTGACAGGGCTGAGAACAGGTAAATCATCTAGGAATAGAAATGCTCTAAGACAGAAAGCCAGCTGGTGTAGTGCTTCCTTTGTGTCAGTGATCCGTGGTGCATTCTGTAATAGGAACTGTTCAGACAGTCTGTTGCACAGCTGTTCTTCCTTAGAAACAAACAGCCAGGTCTGTTAGTGGTATCACTCTGCAGGTATTATAATGACAGTAGGGTTTTTTGGTTTGGGTTTTTTTATTTTATCTTCTTTTATTTGAAAGTGGTACCCATATTTTTGAGGAGGAGCTTTACAAGGACATAAATCAAAGTTTATGCCACCATTCATGTTGGATTAAGTACTTGTAATATGTCTGTAGAACGAAAGTGTTGGAGGATATCTATTTTTAAAAAGTATTTTTAAATGTTGCTATGATTTGAGTATATAGGAAGATTATTTTGTTGGTAAATATCTGACATTAGAAATAGTGCAAAAGCACCTGCACTTTGATGACTTTATCTGGAACTTCATTTTCACAGCCCAGATTTGGTTTCTTCTCCATCACTTACTGTTGCAGCAGTGCAAAGAGAGAAATCCCAAGACATGTTTTAATGCTTTTCAAACTTACAAAACATATCCAGAAGAAGACGTTCATAGGGTAACAATATTCTCTGATTCTTCCTATGCCCAAGACTGATCTGTATCATGGACTGCCAGTTATTAAGGCAGGTTTAGTCCAGCAGTCCAAATATTTTTAAGAAAATTGGCAATGCTTTACACTCTAAACACTGTGAAGCTATTTTCCTCCAAAGCATAGAATCAAATCATAAAGAATCATAAATATTTTTAAAGTCACAAATGAACTGTGTCACACCACTAATTAGCTGATTATTTTAAAAACAAACACAAAATTAATTATGCCTGGTAGTGAGAGGTTTTTTTTTCCCCCTGTGTAGTCCTTATGGAAGGAATCTGGAGAAACAAATTGTGATAATATTCAATAATGGTATTCTGGGAATGGGTTGACACAGTCATAGCTGTGTGTAAAATCTTAGTCTGTGAGATCTTAGTCTGTGCTGGGGATGAAATAGGAATGTGTTGAGTGGAAATACAAGGTGACATGGGTGATACTGGGCTTGAAATTCTCTGGTGAAAGGAATAACTGATATTAGGTCTGAAAGAAGTTATGGACTAGGAGACACTAGACGTGCTATTACCAGGAGTTAATGCACAACTAGGCAAAGCTACTGTTTGCTGTAATGCTTTTTTCTTGGCTTCCACATCACTAATGCAGACAGAATATCTTCTCTGCCATCCTTTTGCCTCATCATTTTTAGCCAAACAAAGGGGTCATGTGATCTCCATGCTAGACTTGTGCCAGAGGTACCGCTAAGTGGACACCACTGCTCCTTTTATTTAGTGCTCAGCAAGGCAGGAAATACAGCTGCCACAATCTCATCCAGCTAAATTTCAGGTGTTATTGCAAATGAGAAGAGTTGCTGCTACAAGCTGGCACAGAATTGTCTGTCCTCATCCCTTCTACCCAGGGGTAACTGCTTGAATATTCTTTCTTTGAGGGCTAGAATTTGTACCACAGTACAGACTGGTGTTCTGATACAAACTTTGGGATTCAGTACTATGCAGACAGGAAACTATTTCTTAGGAGAAATTACAGAAGAAGCATATTTACAATTTAACTGCAAAAACTTTCAGTCTCCAACTCCTGGTGATCTATGTTCCGGATTTCACTAAGCTATACTAGGTGTAAATTCAAAGTAATCCAGCATCTAGAGCTAGGAATCCCAGGGACCTCATAAAAAATTAAAGGTCAAAAAGTTAAAAAAATTCAAAATGTGGGATTTAGCATGACTCTCAGTTACTATTATAGCAAGTTTCTCTGCAAAAAAAAATAATTAAAACTAGATTTCTGTTTATGAAAAAGTTGGAGGCTTTGAAGAATCAGTTCTACAATCAAAATACACAGCTGTTAGGTACGCCAACATAAAAAGAAGCCTCTTATTCTATTGCGCTTATTATGATAAAATTTTTGGCAGAAACAGGACAACAAGGACACAATATCTCACATGGTGACAGTGCTAAATTGCCATTAACCAGATAGGAGAAATCATTACTGTTACTTTCGGAAGTGAGAAATTAGGGATTTAATCCAAAACCAGCTAGAGCCTGAAAAACACTATTTCAATAAGCATGTAGAAAGGGACTTAAGGTAGAAAGTACTGGAGTGAGACTGACAATTTTGTAGATTCAGTCAAAACAATCTATAATATTAGGGAAGTTTTGAAGAGTCATGACGGAAGAGAAGAAGAGAAGATGGTTATTTCTTTTTGCTTTAAGAATTGTTGTTTTAAGAAGAAGGTGTTGATAGATGGGTAGAATTAATTATTTTTCTTTCCCGAGTTGCCTGCAGAAGTGCCATTGTTTTAAATCAACAAGCTGATCACCAAGCTAGTCAAAGGAGATAACTAAAAATGTGCACCTGTGATGAGATGTTGATATGTGAGGAGAATGTTTACCTCATGAAGCTTCTGACAGTTTAGAATGCTTCATTTTAGCCATTACATGCCAGTGAATTTAGTAAAAATTGATAGGAGAATGTATGAGGCATTATCTTTCCTCCAGCCCTGCGCACAAAACTTGAAATTCTGTAAAAGGTACAAGACTGTGTTCTCTGTGGGTTTGCTAATTTAGTCTGCTATGGAATACATTCTAAATTCAGTTTCTATGCCTTTTACATTGCTTAAACAAATTATAGTGATCCCATATATGATAGGTAAAAAAATGTATTGTTTTCTTTTCTATTTTTACCCTTTCATACATGTTTTGTACAATTATCAAGACCTGACCTAGAATAACACAGGAATGATATGAACTGTTTTCTATCAGCCACAAGGTCATAGTAATGAATAGTAAAATATATTTGGAACTAAAACTTTTGTGTTTATTAAGTTAACTTCACAGTTGACTGGAGGCAGATAAAGACTATTACTTTTCTCTCTCAATACTCTGGGAATTTTCTTATCATATTTATCATGAATTAAATTATTCTGAGGGTAATTTTGATAGATGCTGTCATTTTTCATTTATTGTGTATTTGATTTTTCATATGTAATGCCAAATAGAAAGTAAAAAATTTATAAAAAATATAATCATCTAATAGGTGATTTAATTAGTGCATGTATGTAGAAAATGTAATCTGTGGTAATTATCTATAATTATGTGTTCCTTGCAATTTAAAATAACTTGTCTTTTTCAGTAGGGAACAACCCTCTTTTTCACTTTTCACCACCTTCCATAACACTGATTGCCTTTTTGTCAATAAAGAATGTCACTTGAACTAGAAGAAATATCAAGGAGTTAGTAACTGGATATAGTTATTCAGGGACAGAAATACTTTATATGGAGGTCAAAAGGGTTGTTTAATCAATTGTTATCAAATAAAACAAAAATATGTATTATTAAAGAAAATCTTCCCAACACAATTGCATCATTCAGAAGTCTGCTGTAGGAAAGTGGCAGAATGTTCAGTGTTTCATTTGTAACATGAATTTGGTGCTCCTGTTCATGAAACTGTTCTCTGACAGAGATGACAGTGGAAATGGAATGCAGGCATAGGAGAAGAATTAACTCAGACTGGTATTGAGGAGACTTATGAGGCACTTAGGAGAATTTGCAAGGCTTGTAGGGCATGAAGGTAGATAAATCTATGAGTAGAATCTACAGAGAGGAAGTAGAGCTACATTGAAACCTTGAATATATCTGAGCATAATAATACACTAGCACAGATAGCAAAGGATTATTATAATTCTGATAGAAATATGGAAGAATTTATCAAAATATTAAGAGACCTGTCCAACATCAGCCATAAAATGCCTGCATAAACATTTAGAAATATAACCCCCAAATCCTGCATTCACAGGTATGTGGATTGTAGAACTTGTTATTGAATTGCTATAGTAATGGAAATGCAAAAACTTCAGTATTAAAATAAAAAGATGGGATATCTACATTTCAGTAGGATTTGATTTGAAATTTTGTGTCGAACAGTTTATTTATGCATTCCCATTTCAGCCTTAGACAATCAGGAATATTCCATCTGAATTTTTTGGGTAATAAAAGATTTTTATTTTCCATATAACATACCAGTCCTCTGCCAGAGTCCTATATTTGAGCCTATACCTATAGTGGATCTCTAAGCTTTTGAGGAATTTAGCCAATCTGAAAGACATGAGCATAAAATAATTTCCATAAGAAAATCTGTTAGTAGTAAAATTAAACAAATACAAAAAGATCTTTGAAAAGATAATTGTGAAAAAATAAAGTAATTTCAAACCAAATATTTTAATTATGTGTTCCCTGATCAAAGACAAACATCTGGGGTTTGATTCTGTTTATGAAAATAGAATGATTTTCACTTTAAAAATTTGATTAGGGTGAAAATGTATTTTGTCTCCCTCTGACTGGATTGAACAGATATTCTGCAACAATGGCTGTATGCTTGATTTATGCTCAATGTTTAATACAATGAGAGAATTTTTTGGGCTTCTACTTCTAGTGGCATAGTATACATTTAAGGATGAAGAGATAAAGATAATGATGAAAATGCCAGAGAAACAGCTTAAGTTTTTAATTTTGAATGTGCTATAGATGCTATCAAGATAATATATTTAAGAATAAGGGCAAGAAGTTTCTGTGTAATGTTGAATGGAAAAAGATATAGCAATAATTAGTAAATATAATTTTGTTTTAAAAGTAGTTTAGATCAAAATGAGTCAGGGATAGTATTAACTGACTCAGAACAAACCAGGGTGTTCATAGGTATAATGAGAAACTGGGCCAGTTAACATCTGCATGGTTTCATTTACCCCTGTCTGCCAACGAGACAGGCATGTCAAGACCAGATACTTTGCAAAGTGTTTCGACTACACTGAGAAAATATTCAGCCAGTTTTCATATCCATATGGTCAGTGATCTGTACTGGGGGTTCTCCTCCCTCTGTTTCTCAAGACCCAAGAGAGGGGCTGTGGCAGTGCATGTCTGACACCAATTCTTCACTCTGGCCTCTTTCCTGACATAGGTTTTACATGGTGTTACTCCAACCAAGGCTTCCTTGCTTTCCTACAGGTTTTGCAGCACAAAAGTGAGATTGAGGCTGCTAAAAAAAATCCTTTTTGGAAGTATTTGCAACTTTTTAAAAGAGGAGACCTAGGGGGAAGGGGTTAGGTGGGTGAAGTGTCGTTAGAATAAGCCTTTGCGATAGCTAATTCTTAGGCAATAGGCATAGGTGACTGCTATCACATATGAGTAAATGCAGCTTGAAATGTAACTCAGTTGTTTGTATTGATTGGGATGTCACTTTTCCAATATTAAGTAGCAGAATATTTTATCTGATGCTAATTTATGGTTAGTTAATATTTTATGCAGACAACAGATCTTTTCTGTATTATTGCCAAAAAAGTGTTATATTCTAACAGTTGGCTTTTAAGAAAAATAGAAACCTGATTTTGGAAGATGTAGGACAGATTAAAAAAAATTGGAATGATGAGACATTGTAAAAGCTGCAGAGGAATGTTTCAATTTGACATCTGAAACTCTGCATAGGTGGTTGAGAGCCATGTTAAATAACACTGCTCCTAAAAAGATGTCTTTAATCATTGTAGAAAACAGTGGTGCATGAAATCCACACTGGAAGCATTTAAGATTTCTTTTAAATTATTAATTCCTATTTTTCGTGTTATTTTGTCATGACATCCTGAGATGTCCGGAACATCAATTCAGTAAATTTAGTGTGTTGACCCTGGCTGAATGCATCCACCTAAGGCATCCACCAAAGCCTCTCTATCATTCACCTTCTCAGCTGGATGGGGAAGAAAAAATATAACAAAGGTTCATAGCTTGAAAAATCGTGAGGGAGAGCATTCATTCACCAAATACCATAATGGACAAAACAGGCTCATCTTGGGGATATCTACTGAATTTTACTGCTGACAAAATCAGAGCAGGATGATGAGAAATAAAATAAATCTTAAAATATACCTCTTGCTCACCCTTCTTCCCAAGCTCCCCCACCAGTAGTGCAGGGAGATGAGGAGTGAGGTTTACAGTCAGTTCATCACTCCCTGTTTCTGCTGCTGCTCAGGAAGAGGAGTCCTCCAGTGTGGGGTTCCTTCCACAGGTGACAGTCCTCCAGGAACTTCTCCAATGTGAGTCCATCCCATGGGCAACATTTCTCCACAAACTGCTGCAGTGTGGGTGACTCTTCCATGGGGTTCAGTCCTTCAGGCACAGCCTGCTCTAGCATGGGTTTCCCCTGGGTTTGCAGCCTTCTCTTGGGCATCCATCTGCTCCAGTTTGGGTCTCCTCCGTGGGCTGCAGATGGATCTCTGCATCCCCGTGGTCCTTCATGGGCTGCAGGGGAATCTCAGCTGCAGCACTTCCTGCCCCTTCTCTGCCTTGGTGTCTGCAGAGCTGTTCCTCTCACATATTCTCACCCCACTTTTCTCTGGCCACAATTACATCTGTGCATTGACTGCTTTTTGGGTTTTTTTGCATAAATTTGTTATCACAGAAGTGTTACCACCATTCCTGATTGACTCAGCCTTGGTGAGCAGCAAGGCCATCCTGGAGCATTGGCTCTGCAGGACATGGAGGAAGTTTCTGGCAGCTTCTAAGAAGCCACCCTTGCAGCTCCCTCTGCTACCAAAACCTGGCCAAGCAAACCCAACACAGTAAGACTTATAAATACTATTTGTTCCTAGCCTGAATTTACTTAGGGCTAGTTTATATATGATTGTGCTTTTTTTGCCAACATCGTTTAAATAGTTCATCCCTTTCCCTGATATTTGGCTAGAGAATTTACAGATAAAAATTATTTTCTTTTTAACTTCTATTTTTACTTACCAGCTTTTACTTTTTACTTAAAAACTTTTACTTGGTTTGACAAACCACAAGGTCTTTCAATGTCCTGAGGATAAGATCCTCTCACCAGTCATCTGTTCATCCTACTTGTGTCTCCTTGCTCTTTTTCACTTTGAATTTGCCTTTTCTGGATATTGGTGTCTGGAATTACAGACGTGTTTCACATGAAATTTTATATATATGTACATATTTATTTATACTAATTTCATTGCCCATATAAGTGGGAATTAAGTCAGACCCATGTTTTGCATTGAGAGGCCAAGATTATGAAACTCAAATGTCAAACCAAAATTGTTTCTTCCCTTCATAAATTCTAGGAATTTTATATATGAGAACCAGAATCACACCAAATAAACCATATTAATTTACAGTGTTATCCCTGTTTACTGACTTTCTCCCTAGCTGCTTAGAGGTGCTTTTCTTCTTGCTTTTATGCTATAAATATCCATGAGTATTTAATATTTTTATTTCTAAAATATCTGTTCTGTTCCCTGTAAATTTTCAATATTGTGCAGCTCATGTAATTTCATATAGCAATAAATCATGCACCTTTATCATACCACTTATTCCTGCTCATTGAATATATAACTGTCAAGAAACAACTCTGCCATCATATTTCAGCTTCAGTAAAAAATCTTATTTTATTGTGGCTTTCACTCATTTCCAGATGTCCTCCCTTCCTTGAAAGAGACAAGTCTGGGCGATGCCAGATTAAGATGAAATATCATCATCACAACATATTAATTTTTCTTCAAAGATCTTAAAATAGCTCTCTTATGTTTTGCTGGAACATTTTTCGTCTTGCTTCAAGGGGAAAAACATGGATAAGAAAATCAACATCATAACTTCAAACTGAGTGGTAGATCCTCAAAATGTAGGCTGCAAATTTAACTGCAGTGGCACAAACACTGTGCAGAAATAAACAAATACATCCTGTTATACTGGAGAAACATGTCCTTTTGGAGTCTGCACCCTTTATGCAGAAGTAACAAGATGAATGTAAATAAGTAATATTTTCTAGGCAGACTTATGAGATATATTCAAATTAGAGAAAAAGGCAAACTTCTCTTGTGCACATTTGAACACTATATAGTCTTTTCTGAATCAGATGTATAATTTTTAAATTCTTAGAGATATATCAGCACAAATTTTGCTTGGAAAACAGCTTATAAAAAATGCTCATCTTAAAATCACTGAAGTTATTTTCACCAGTCTAGTATCTGACAGTATCTGCTTGTAGTTCAAATGAGAGAACAGTGTTAGACTAATAACACATATGGTATGAAGTTTTACAAGGTAACTGTGGAGACATTTTCAAACAATCTAAAGTGCAAATAGAATATCAGTGCTGCATTGTACAGGCAGCTTTTAGGATATATGAATGCATCTGTAACTATATTTTGTTCTTGTGAAATACTTTATTGAAAAAAGCACTTCAGTGTGGGATTACAATGTACTATAAGCAAAAAAGAAGGAACTAAAAAGCATTTGTATTATCTGGTGCTTTCATTATCAATCAAGATAGCAGTGAGTTAGTGAAACACTACCAAGAGAACAAGTGTGAGAAAGCAAACAAAAAAGCCTATGTAAAGTCACATTGGCAGAGAAATACCAAGTTCTGTCATTCTAAATTTTTATTTCAATGCTGAAGAATGGAAATAACTAATTTGAATTTTTATTTATGATTTTTCTGTCACATGCAGAACATATAACAATTATAGTTAAAGTATCTTGATTAATTTCAACAATTCTGCGTTCTGCCCATATCTCTCCCTGAAGGATCACACATTTTGTTGTCATAATAACCAACCTCAGACTTAATCTAAATACAGTTTGGATTATTCTAATTATTTTTGTTAGTGAGGAGACTTTTTAATCATTAGCGTACTGTTACTTGACACTATGATGTGTTTCTCAAGACATTCAAGATGGAAGTGTGCTTCCTAATATCCCACTGCAGACCGGAAGGTTCATGTTCTTGTGGCCAGTTTTGCCCCTCCTGGCCTCACTGGGGTCTTCACATGACCTGTGCAGTCAAAAAAGGAGGGCTGGGAAATTAATGTTGTCCAACCTCCCAGTTTAAGCATTTGCCATTTTCATGTGTGTATAATAATTCACAATTAAATTTTGTAGTCAAGTGCAAATACAAGCATTTACTCATGACAGCCAAAGCAGACAACATGAGTGAAAATGTTTATAGAAGACAGAAATGCTGAAATGGAAGGAAGAAAACATATGTCATTTGCTTATACCAAGGATACATGAGGTGCATTGCTCTCTTTCACTTACCCAGCTGATTTTACGTCCTTCCTGAAAATGTGGCATTCAGGGCCATGGAGACAGAAACTTCTGTGTGAGAAAGCTGCTGTCTGAGATTTCCAACAGAGAATGCTTTCAGGAGCACTCCCAAGGAGCCACCTTCAGAGGTATATTCATGTTCTTGTGCTCAATTTCTGTGAGACATGATATTTAACTGCTCACTACCACTAAAAGTGGCAGAAAGAGGGAGAGAAGTATGAGAGGACAGGAAAATACTGCTTTTTTTCTTTTGGCAGCAGTAATCTGTTATGTCAAGATAACTGCCTTTGAGATGGAAATCTAATTCCTCAGTACCCTGAGACAGCCACATTTGGGAAGAGTATACTTGCTCATACAGTTCATCTGCTTTTTGAAGTACTACTATGATTTCAAAAAGTTTAATTTTTTTCTAGAATACCACAACTATAAAAAATGAATAATTCAGTAAAACATCATATGTAATAATAAAACCAAAAATGACAAGAATAGTTATTTACAAGCTGTGGGTATGGGTGTCCTGAAATTTACATGTCCTGAAATTTTACATTAAACTTAGGCACGCAACACTTACATAGTATATATATATACATATATACATATATACATATATACATATATACATATATATATATATATATATATATATAAATATTATATAGAATTATATATTATATATATAATATTATTTTCCTTGCTGGTCTAAAATTTTATCATGCAGACACAAAGATTCATTCACCTGGAGAGTTTGCTAGACTCAATCCAGATGTTGCATTATGGAGGGAAGGATGGGTGTAATTCTGAAGTTACTGAGCCACATATGTAGATGACTGGAATCTGTTATATTAAGACAAGGTCCATTCTGTGCTACAGTGAAGAACTTCCCTTGCTATCATTGAGTTCACCTTCCTGCCATGACTGTCCAGTGTCTCTTGCCTTTCCCTTTCTATAAATTATGTCCACACACCCACTCACATCCCTGGCCAGGGCATACACATTCCATCCTCTGCTTTGAGTTACGTGGTTGGTTAAAAGCCCAGCCAGGATGCACACCCTGCATTTTCTAACAGTACACATTGCTGTTAAATAGTTGGCATGCTAGAAAAGATGCTCTGCAGGCTGCACAAAGTCCTTGAGCCGTATGTTATGCAGGTCTGTTCTCCAACTCGATTTTGTTTACTTCTCTGTGTCAGTGGTAGGATATGGAACTGTGATCTCTTTTCTTATTTAAATATATTAAAGTATTTCAGAGGCAGAGAGCTTTTAAAAATCATTATTTCATTGGTATGTTATCACTTATTTTTAATATGAATTTTTATATATGGTAGTTAGTCATCTCAGAGTAAACAACAGATGTATACACCTATATTATGGTTTAACACTGACATTACTATTAAACAACAATAAGAAAACATGTCAGAAACTTTAATGATTAATAAATGTGACAAGAAGAAACACTCAAAGTTCAGTTCTGCTTTCAAAAAAATGACTGAAAGAGGAACATACTTCTTTTCAGGACATTCTAAAATGCCAAAATTCCATCAGACAAGTCTATATTTGCTGCTATATATGAAAACTAATTTTTAGATTATTTTTATTATACAGATTTTACAGATTTTTAATTATACAGATTTTATTTTTATTGCTATTTTCCTCCAGACCATGATTTCTGCTGCATCTGGCATAAACAAGGAATACAAAATGAAAAAGTTATTCCTACAGTGTAGCAGCTCCAGCTGCAATAAAAGTGTGTAGGTTTAGTTCTGAATAAAAAGAAAGCTTTGTTAACACTTGAAACCAGATTTTCTTTGCACTCTGGAAGTTTTACACCTATTGCTCAAACCAATTTACAGCTTCACCCATGAGGTATCAAACATGACTTGCTACCTCTGTTAAGGGAGTTGAGTCAGTTCAGCCCTAGTAAAAACATAGCAAATCAGGGACTCCAATAAGGAGCAGAAACTTAGGAAACAAGTGAGAGAATAGGGTTGGTGTGGGCGACTGGAGCACCTTTGAAGAAACTGATGCAGGGCCACATGACAGCTCTGGCCCTCTCAGGATATTAAGGGTCATGTATTGAAGTTTAACATATTAATAAAATTATTTCAAACATAGGCATATTGCATGGAATAAGTTTGATAGGAGATAATTAAGGCCATCATCTACCAGGATGGAAGTAATTTTTTATAGCTGGTTGGAGATGATGGAAAACATTCCATAAATTATTGTGTGGTAGCTTACTGTCAACAAGACAGTCATGAGCACTTATGACCTGAATTGTTTAATTGTGTGTATCAATCCACTAAGCAGCATGACTTAATACTTTCCAACATGCTCTCTTTTTGTTCTCTGTAATTTCTAATAGAACTGTGATTTTTTATTTGACTATCTGGGCAGGGGTAACTCAGCAAAGGAGTAACTTTTTTATAATTGCACATTATAGGGATAACACCTAATCAGTATTTTAAAATATCTCTCTCTCTCTATATATATATATATATACACAACACTGGATTTGTTAATTGAGAAAGATCATTGCAAAGTATTTCAGGACTGAAGAGGCATAAAACCCCCAAGTCCTGTTATCAACTTGATGAATATTTTTACTCATTTTAAGCAAGAAAAAAAGGTTTACTTTTCATTTTGCCAACAGCAAACCACAACAGAGTAAGAGTAACTGGTCTTAAGAAGGAGATAGCAGGAAACCTTAGCTATAGAAAGATGATAAAACACCTTATCAGCAATATAAGTTATTATGAACTCTTTTCCTGTCATCTGCTCCATATTTGTATTCTTTCTGAGTGGTACAATGCAGCATAAAAGTGTGTTGCAGGCAGTTCTTGCAGAGTACGAGAAAAGTAAGTTCAGAGGGTAACTTGTTCATCTGCACACACCCTTAGTGCCTCTCAAGTTGGCTGAGTGAGGGATGCTTACAGATAAGACAAAACGATTATGTAAAAGCATAATCAAAGCTGACTGCAGAAAACTTGCAGCCTGGAGCAAGGATCAGCATCCATTCAGGATGAGACTGCACCACAGACATATATTTTCAGTAACTGAACTCCACCTACATTTCATGTTCTAAAACACTGTAATTTGCAAATTTTTAGTGTAACTGTGTTCCTCACTAATGGTTTCCCCCTATATGGCAGCTTCCACAGAATCCAGGTTCCTAAAGCACAAGAAAGGTTTTAGAATTATATCCTACATTATGTAGTGATACATTAAAACTATTTATTTGATGAATGAGGACAAATGCTATTATAAAATGCAATTCCAAATCTTGCTTAAGCCGGTCAAGAAGGAAAAATAATTCCCTCTTTTTAGTGCAAGCACCATACCAATCTCATTACTTTGTTGTTGTTTTCATTTTTGGCATGTGTATTTATCTCCTTCCAATTTCTGTTAAAACACACTCACAAAGTATCATCCTTTTGTTCTGACTGTACACATTTGTACAGTTTGGCAATTAGCCTCTAAAGCACTTCAGCTTTGTGTAAAAGTAAAGGCTCCTGTGGTCACTTGTCAACCCCCTGCTTCAGTCTGGTAATTTTATGATGGAGCAGTGAAGTGTCGTTCTGCCTTAAACACTGGATATCACAGTATCACTAGTGAATGGATATGGTAGTTCTACTAGTGAGTAAATAACTACTGTTATTTACACACTTAAGTGAAGTTCTCCTCTGCACAGCTCTTACCCCTTATCTGGAGCATGTGCAAGAAATAATTTAGAAAGTATCAATGTTCAGTACTTGGGTCAGTATTATTTAGCGTATTCATCGATGCCCTGGATGAAGGTGCAGATCCCTCCTCAGCAAGTTCACTGATGGCACTAATCTGGGAGGAGTGGCTGATATCCCGGAGGGCTGTGCAGCCCTGCAGGAGGACCTCAGCAGGCTGGAGAGATGGGCAGAGAAGAATTGTCTGAGATTCAACAAAGACAAATTCAGGATCCTGCACCTGGGGAGGAACAACCCCAGGCCCCAGTGGGCTGAGTGACTGAGCTGCTAGAAAATAGCTCTGCAGAGGAGGACCTGGGGGTCCTGGTGCACAACAAGATGTCCATGAGCCAGCAGTGCGCTGTGGTCAGGCAAGAAAGCCAGTGGTATCCTGAGGTGCCTTGGGAAGAACATTGGCAGACGGTCAAAAGAACTGGTTCAGCCTCTCTATTCAGCCCTGTTGAGGCCACGTCTGGAATGCTGTGTCCAGTTCTGGGCTCTTCAGTACAACAGAGACAAGAAGCTCCTGGGATGGGTCCAGTGGAGGCTCCAAAGATAATAGAATTACTGGAGCATCTCTCTTATGAGAATAGGCTGAGGGAGCTGGGCCTGTTCAGCCTCAAGAAGAGACAGCTGAGAGGGAACCTTATAAACCTCTATCAGTATATGAAAGCAGGGTGTCAGGAGAATGGATCCAGGCTCTTCTTGGTGGTGCCAAGCAACAGGAAAAGAAGCAACAGGCAGAAATTAATGCTTAGGAAGTGAATGTGAGGAAGAACTTTACTGTGCAAATGGCTGAACACTGGAAGAGATTTCTCAGAGAGACTGTGGAGTCTCCCACACCAAAGATATTCAAGAGCCATCTGGAGCAATCCTGTGCCATGTGCTCTAGGATGTCCCTGCTTGAGCAGGGAGATGGGACCAGATGACCCACTCTGGTGCCTCTCGACCCATTCTGATTCTGTCATTGTGTGAAATCAAATTAACATTGTCAAGAGAGGGGTGACTTCTTTAAGTCATCCTCGTTCAGTTTTAATCTGTTGTTATAACATTTTCCATTAGTTGTTGAAAAGCTTTCAGTTCACCTTCACCTGAGTACTTGACAACTAACTGGCAAACTGGATTTGAGCTGCAAGTGACTAAAACACTTAGGAGAATTGTACTATATGAGTTTAGGTTGATTTAAAATTGTGAAAGGAGTTTCTGAGATGAAAAATAATCTTATAACTTTTGTATGCTGAGTATCAGTTTTTAAAATAAACATGGGCAGCAGATTTCAAACTAAGACTGCAACATTTGTTTTACTATACTCTAAGCATTTAATACCAATTCTGTATTCTAAATATGTCTCTTTTCATGTGACTCTAGATATAAAGACATATACGTAGCTAATTTACATAATTTACATGCAGGTAATCCCAAGAAATTTATGGGTTTTGCATGACAGTGTACATTAATAGAAGAGCTAATACAATCTAAAAGTTTACTTGAAACCAGGGAAACTATCAATGTAAAGGAAGTTAAAGTAATAAGTGATGGCAGTAATATATATATATACACACACACACACACACACACATATACATGTATGTGATATTTATGAAATACTGACTTCTACTACTAAATGAACACTAGATAGTTTATAATTTTTTTTTCCCAAAATGGATGTTCAAGGTGTGATGGCATTTGTAAAAATGATTGCCCCATTTAAAGATGTTTTCTACAAATGACATTGCTGTGATTGTCAGGCCCACCTGGTGAGATACAAATAGGATAAAATTCAGTTTTCCTGCCTTTGTCAGCCTAGGAGATGGCTGCATATTCCAACCTAAGGGGTGACTATCCTCTGTGGTGACCACCTTCTGAAGGCAGCTGGCACCTCCTTTCTCAGATAGCTGGGGAATTACCCTTCTGGACGTGGTTCTTCCGTTGACTACAGGAAAAGCTTAGAAGATTTATGTAAACAAGATGCTTAATTTTCATATATAAAATTACATAAAATAAATATCATCCTCCGATATATGTTTTCCAAAAATAACATAATTGTCACAAGTAATAATTTATTACTAGACCCATTTAAAGCAGGAGGGTGATCCAGAGGTTTTAAGTGCAGAGGTGCCTAAATATTTTACTGGACCTTGGTTTAAATCTGCATATTGTGAGCATATTTTCTCTTTCAGTTTCTGAAGTGCACCAACCTCAGACTGCTTTCAGTAGCTGCCATCCTTAGTTTTCCTGGCTGAGCTGTTGTTGAGATTGTTTTCTAGGCTATTAAAATTAAAATGAGCCAACATAAACCATAGAAATAATAGATCATTTCTGCTTGCCTGTTTTGCTAACCAATTCACTTTGAAATAAATTAGGTAGTGATCACACAAGTAATTTAACCAGTGGGTCTGGCAAGGCAGTGTTCTCTGGCAAGAGGATGGCAAGAAACAGTTGGGGGTTGGCTGGGGTTGGTAATCTCTTCAGATGGTCCTGTGGGAGCAGTAAGGCAGAAACAATTACACAAAGCTCCCAACTGTATCTTCTTTTGAGGCCCATCATTTGTTTTCATCCAATAATCTTCATTCCCCTCATTTACCACCAGAAATAATGCTAGTTTCCTATTACTCATGTAAATATAGGCAAAAGAAATAACTTCATATTCTAAGTAAATAAACCTCAGAGGATAATGACCCATTTAGATCCACTCAGAGTATGCAAATCTGAATCATAAGGAAACAAGCTTGCAGTTTACAGATCGAACTTTTACTGATTTTTTAATAGAAAAAGAATGCCTTAGAAATTCAAAATAGTGAGATACTATAGGAGAACTCCTGGAACTGACACAGACTCAGAAAAAGACAATTAGTAATTAAATAGAAAGATAGTTGTTTTTTTTATCAACTTCCAAGATGACTTTGCCAAAAAAAACTGTCAGTGGTAAAGCAGTTTCTGTTCTGAGATATTCAATGTTTAAATACTGACACTTATTCACTAGATTGTGTATTAATAAGTCTATGAGTGGAAAAACTTGTTCAAAAAAGAAAATCTCTACAGTTCCTATGTTGGCAATGTAGTTATTTGACATTACTCTTATTCTTGAAGGAATATAATGCTTAGATGCAAGACAAATATTCTGCTGTTCAGCCCTCTTCTGGCCTTCCAAATGTCATCCTATCTTGCTGCTTTATGAATGACATGAATTTGTTTTTTCTGTAACTTAATAACCTATAAGGTTTGTGGCTTAAACAATTTTTCTTTGAAACATATTTGCTTAGGTTTTTAAAGTTCATAAAATATCATCTATCCGTTAAGTTTTGCATGTATAATTATTTGCATTTTAGATAATTCACATTGTTTTATATAACTGCAGCGCTGAATTTTTAGGTAGCATTTCAATCTGTAGTCAAGTGATATACTTTTAAATGATTAAGGCTTTTTATAAGTACTATAGAATATTTAACTAAATATATTATTTATTTAATATATAATTTGTATTTATAACTATAAATATTTGCCAGTGTACAAAATGTATTAATTATTACTGCATTAGACATTTTTTCAAAACCATTGAAATTTTCATATATTACATATAAATTATTTGGAAAATCTCTAAAAGGAATTTTACTTAAGACAGCTGTGAGACTACTTTAGGAGGTTAAATCACTTTCACATTTACAAAGTACTTACTTTTTTCTATCATATATTAAAATTATTCTCATAATTTTATCTAATCCCACAAAAAATGTGAGCCATCACTTTGTTCAAACTAATGCTAGTTACTTTTGGTTAAAAGTTTTTAATTTTTTTTGTGAAGAGATTTCATAAAATTTTTTTACTGTTCTCCTTTAATATAAATTTTGCACCATTTCTAATTAATGTGAGCAATCAGAATGTCACACTCTTCTCACTGTGGTGACTAGTCTTTGCTAGTAATTGAATGGTAGCCTTAAACAAGGTGAGGTCATGAAGCTTATTTATCTGACACCATGAATTCTATGCCTGTGCAAGAGGGAAAAAGGATGTTTTTTTGCCCTCAGGGTATTAGTCATGGTCCATAGGTTCGTGGGAAAAATGTAGGAAGTCTCAAAAGTTTGTTCCTATTATTTCAAATTTTCTTAGAGTCCATTTGAATCCCAAAGTGAATTTTCTATTATTCCTTTGAAGGGTGCATAGGAGGGTACCAACAGTCTTTGAGGAGCAACACCTGCAGTTGCATTCAAAGGCATGACTTTTCCAAGCAGTTTCTGAGCTGCCTGGTATTGTCCCAGGAAGGATAAAGGCCTAGGTTTTTTACCTGACTGGCAGAACATTCCACCACCAATAGAACTCTAAACACTGTTTTAGAAGTAATGAGTCCTGCTGGTTTCATCCTGCAAGACCTTGAAATCCCACAGGGCAATGTGGTTAGAAATAAAACAGAAGGCTGAGGCTTTTAATGAGTTTCCTATCCACAGATGCCATCAAGCTTTTATACTATTCATTTTATTTCTACAGCTTCAACAAAGGAACCCAGAGTTGTGGGCAATACTCTGAAAAGTGCAGTTCACAAACTTGGCAGAAATCTAGACTTTAGACAATAAAAGATCATTGAAAGAAGTAAAAGAAAAAGCAAAATAATAAAAAAATGAACTTAAATATGGGATACTTTATTTACAAAAAGTGAACATAGTGCAATTCAGACTAGCTAAGCTGCTTGGAGGATAGAATGAGGACATGGCTGCAGGTTTCCATGATGTTTACAGAGGTTATGATGACAAAGAAAAGTGAACTGAATAGGGCCAATGAGAGGTCAGTGTACATTTTGAGGATGTCCTCAAAGCCCTGTTTAATTGACAGTATTCTTCATTGTGTGTAGATCTGAACTATATTTGAAGTCTTCCATACAGTCAGAAAAAATGAAGAATTTTAATGAAGGAGCCGTGCATCTCTTATAGAAGATGAGGAGAAAAGCATCTGTACCTATATACAAGAATGTAGAATATGCATGTGCAGATTTGGGAGGCATTACATTTTATATCACTTTTTCCTCATTTTACTTGAGGAAATCATGGTTTTCAGGCACTTCATTACAGGAAGATCATGGCATGGAACAAATGTGGAATAAAGAAATACAAGGTCCGTTGTTCTCCAGTCCAAATTGAATAATATCATGCTGATTGCCCTTGATTCGTCCCTGGTAAAAATATGGAAGATTTTGTGACTGTAAGATAAACAAACTCGACAAGTTGAAAAATATCCCTTTGATCTTAACCTCTCAGCCTCTGTTCAGCTACAAATGAAAATTCTTGTTGATAAGAACATAAATATTTTGTTGTCAGTAGTTTCTGCCTGCAGTTGCCATGAACAAGTCTGTGTTGAACACTCCTGTGACGATGGTCCAAACCAGTTCAATTGCCAGAAAATACTTTCATTGTAACATGGAAAGGGTAATTTTTCTAAGATTCCCAGTACAATTTTGGAGTCTTTGGAATTTTCACTGAAGGATATAAACCCGCTATAAACCAAATATCCATCAAGAAGAGTTTTTCTTTTTGAGTTGAGCACGTCAGTGGTTTTTAGATGACAAAACCATTGATGACATATAAAAATTAGACATTTCTGAAAACAGTAACAGCATGGACATTTTGTATATGTGCAATGCACTGCTCTCTAAATTTCAAGATTTGTCTTTATTTAAGTTGATATTGGTACAAGAAAAGATGTAATAGACAAAAAACCTTTATGAGTTGTGGGGAGCTATCAGAACAGATTATAAGTATCAGAGTCTTTTCCTGTTCAGCATTAAATTCTGAAAATTATATTTACTTCATATCTAGATTTATATGTCTGTAATTTCAGCAGTGGACTGCAAACATTGGGTCAGACTTAGCCTATTGACTCAGTCGTGGCCAAGCAGGTTGAAATGAAGAGATGAGTTTGAATGCCTCAAACTTCTGTGTACATTCATTCTAAGAATTTTCCAGGGCTCTCAGAAGCACTGAGATAATCAGGATTTACAGCTCCACATTTTGGCACTTCTCAATTCTGAGCATCTCTCATTCTGTCTTCTGTTAGTATCTTAAACTAATTAGCTCTACAATGTTTAAATTTTACTATTTATTATTGAAAGGAGGCTGTCATTCCATCTTCACGTTCTCTTTGAAATGTCGCTCTTTTTTCTAATATCATGTGTTTAAATTTAAATAAATCATGTGTTATTCATGATGTTGTCATAAAGAAAGCAATAGAAGAATTGGCTTTCAAGGAATATTTATTGTATATATGCTGCATAATCATGTATATGTGCATAGACATACGTACATATGCATTACTATTACCAAACCTTATTTGTACGGAGCAAAATAATGCAGTATTGTAGTGTTTTACCTTGTTCAATTGAAAACTTCCAGCTGATTATAAATGAAGCAACACCTAACATATAAGGCTGCCAGTAATGACTAACCAGATATCTGCTGAGTGCTACAGCTTTTAACATAAAATTGAAATTACTTAAAAATCAATGGACATATTAAATATATAGCATGCAGCTACATTGTCTTACCACTCTGCCTAAATCCTTATTCTCATGTTTCTGTTTGCAAAGCTTAATTCAACACTTTTTGAAGTCAACTGGCACTTTTAGAATGAAATTTCTCAAATTTGAACATCTCTCTCTTAATATTTTACTAACAATGAACAAGTCATGCAAATCATTGATTGTAGCCTCTAGTTTTGTACTAAAGTCTAAAATTAAATTCCAGACCTATGGCTGCATTTACAACTAATGTGGCTGCTTAGCACTACAGTTCCTTCAAGTACGGTCCAGTTTGGTATGGGAACCTTGAGCACAACATTTGATTTTGACACTGGTATTTGGCATCTAGATGAATTTTTTTTATTTTACTATAATTTGAGAATATCTTGAAGAAGTTACTTGATATTTAGTAATGTGAATGAAGGGAAATTAGTATTAAAGCCATAATGGTTTAAAAATATTCTGATTTAAGCCTATATGATTATTTGTGGTAAAGCCATAAAATTACTTCTTTGCCTTTCAGTGAACTTCACATTGAAAAAACAAAAATAAAATATTAAAGAAGGTAGAATTAATGGTTTTAGTAAAAGATGTTGTAAATTGTGTTTTTTTCTAGTTGACTACAAGTTTAAGTGCTAACTAGTATTTCAAACACTTACCATGAGATATCAAACAGCATGTGCTTTCTATTTATATTGGTTACCAATCTCAATATTCAGAGGAAGAGTGTATAAAGTTAACAAGCAATTATTTGGCAAATTAGTACTCAACAACCCTGAGTAAATAGGAAGTTTGAAACCTATCTGTTATACAGCTACTTTAATTTGCATAGCACACTGGTGTGTTTGCTTTGCAAATACTTTGCAATGAATCATCATTTGTACTATACAGTCCAAAGAAAAGCAATCAAAATTCACAGCAAGACAATGAAATTAATTATAACTGTTGAATTCTGTGGTGGTAATTCCTCCTCATGCAGGAAGATTAATTGCATTGCACTTTCCTTGCACTCCACTAAATGATCTGATGAATGTATAATCATTTACAGATTTTTCAAATGCTGAAAATTGATTACCTTTGATTAGCTCTGATCTGCACAAAGAGCTCTGACAGAGTATCAGTGAAACATTACAACATTACAGACAAAGTAACAAATGATTTAATTACCAGTGTGCTTATTAATGTTAGATTCCCTGCAGTGATCCTGGCAAATCAGGGACCTGTAATAGACCTGTGGGTTTCGCTGAATTCCATTAGGGTTTAAATAATATTTCTCACTATTTCTCAAATCCTTCTTTTCATGGCTTCTTAATAACTCTAATTAATTCTAATTTGCACAAAAATCCATTGCATCTCCATAAACTTTTAATTAGATGTAAAGTAAAATAAGTCACTGCTTTCAGAGACTGGGGAAAATGCAAACTGTGGCTTTATATGCTTCCAAATAAGTTTTTCATTAACAAAAGATATTTCTCTGCAAAGCTTTTTAATGAAAGTTTAGAACTAATTTTGAATTAGGCATGTGTTTCAGCTCTACACTTTCAGTAGCAAACATAATAATAGTTGCTTATAGATGAAGAGAGTGGAAAAAACAGGATGGTAAAATGTTTAGCTGACAAAATGGTAAACATAAATTTAATACTTTTTTATGTATTGCCAATATATACATTCACTCATTTTGTTAATTGTGGGAGATAAAACACTCTGATTAAGCAGCTACACTGTACACTGAAAGACTATTTGAAAATTAAATAGCGAAGGAACACTAGCCCAGTTACAGACCACGCTGAATGTTGTTGGCACAAACAAATCAGGCTTTTCTGTGCTTATCCTAGTGAACACTTAGATCAGTTCAGATTGGCAGCTTATGTGGTTTTCTCTGGTTTTATGTCATTATATATGACATTAAATTATTAAGAAGCAATGACAATGAAAACCCAGATGATCAGAGAAGTCAAACAGAGCTAAAATTAAGCTCTGTCTCTGCAAGTGTTTCTTAGAGAAAAGAATGTACGTAATTAAAAGCTTATTTAGCACTAGAGTACAAATACATTAGTACTAATACAACTTATAATAATATTTTTGTATTTCAGTTTTGTAGGAAAGGAGGGACTGTAATAGTGCAGGTGTTACTTTGTCATTTGTAATGCACAAGACAGAAAACTTAAAAAATAGAAATATTCAGCCCCCAGTGTGGATGATTACATTTATTACATTCACTGCTGTCAGCAGCTGAAAAGCTATCCATCACACTGAAACAGCGACGAGAGTCAGAAGTCTCTTTTTGTGGAGAAATATTGAAGTCAGATTGTTGATGTCAAAAGTCAAACTCTAGTTCAGCTATCTGTTTTATGAATCTGACTGAGACACATTGTGCCTGTGTTCAAACTGATATCTAGCAGAGCTCATTTTAGCAAATGTGTGATTTAGAAGTCAGAAAAACATTCATACCAGCAAAATATTAAGAGGAAACTGATAGGGCACTCAACTGCTTTTATATTTAAATATCACATCATTCAATAATAATGCATTTATTTTTCAGTGACAGTTATAAAACTTGCTGTATATGATACAGTGATGGTATCGTACCTTCATACAGCAACACGAAAATATTTTATGTGCACAAAAGAGTTAGAAATTTGACCACACTTATGTAGTTTTTCTGTTTACATGGATATATTATTTTTCAGTTTATTTTGGATGTACATACACAGACATACACACACACACGTACACACATGTGAGTATATATATATATATATATATATATATATATATATATATATATATATGAGGGAGGATGCATCCAAACTAGTTTCCAAAGGCAAGCAGAAGATTTACGTGGAGATATACTGACATAAGGATGAAGCAGCACACATACAATAACTGAGTGAGAAAATCCAGTGTAGACATGATGAGGAAAAATAAGAATGTATTAAGCCCTTAAAGATTGATTATGTGTTCACCATTGGAATTATCTGTATTTACCAACCACAGTTACCATTCATTGTACTTTGCCAGCATAAGAGAGATTCTTAGAAAAGCAATACTGAATAAAAATGTCTAAACGTACTTTCAACTCTCTAATTCTTCAGGTCTGATTTCTGAAAAAGTGACTAAATCAACTGCTCCTTTTCATTTCATTAGAAATTTTAAAACAAAATTTTACAAATAATTGGGAGGCAAGCAGCTTCGAAATAATAAATTGTATTCCATTAAAAAAAACGCTAAAAGTAAAACAAGAAATGTACTCACAGCTTGGGGAGTACTACTTAATGAGAGTATCTTCAGTAGTTTACATTGAATATTTTAAAAGCGTTTCTTAAGGAAGGTGCTTTCTAGCTGAGAGAAAAACGTATGCGCTACACGTTATTGAACTTGCTACCGTCACCGCAGATTTTGTTCTGTTTAACAAAAACAAGCACAGTTTGTGAATTCAAGTCAGGGAGTTCCTTTTATTTTTGCTAATTTCACCATCCTTTCTCTTTTTAAGCACAGCCCTCAGGGTACATGATGTAATGGTCACCATTATAGTACAGAACAGGAAAAAAAGGGTATCATGAAATGCAGAATTGAATGGTATTCTTAGAAAAAAAAAAATGTATGCCAGATTTTTTCCAAGGGAGCTCTACTCAAAAACAAACAAATATGCAGATACTGTAGAAAGCTTCTTGAATCATCATTAGTGGTTAGAAAAAAATTGGCAGAAAGAAAGTGGACGGTTACAAAAAAAAAAAGCAAGCCAAAATGGAAGGACTAATTCAATGATACCAGATGTAACACATGACTGTGGGGATTGAAGGGTCATGAGTTTGAGTCAAAACTCAACTTCGAGTTAATTGGCTGGCAGTGGGGCTGCACAAATTGCAGAGATAGAGTACTTGTTTCCTAGTGCAGGAGGTCAGCCTTCTTATGCATTTGCACTCTTTGCATGGCATCCAAGAACTAACACTTTTATTTGCTAGAAAAGAGTTTGCTTGCTTGTCATCTTTTTAAGGGGAAGAAAAAGAACTGGCTGAGCATAAAACAGAATGACACATTTAAAAAGATTCAAAAGCTGCTCTGTCTTGAACTACATGTATTTCCTTCTTAGTTTTTTTGTCTCTACAAACAATCCAGAAAACAAATGGTACACAATAGTTTCAGGGAATATTTTAACCCAGTGTTATGAATTCATTGATATGAAAACCATATATAAAATATGTAATCTTAACATATTTTCCCTTTGAAAAGACCAATATAGTTCTTTCCACCTTATCCAAGTTGAAATGTTATTATGCTTAAAAGAGGAAAATAATTGCGGTTACCGACTTTGCTTGGGGAAAAAAAATATAATGTTCCTTAAAACATTTAAATGGGCAAGTGGGAAGAATTTAAAAAAAAAAAAAGCTTCTAGCTGTGTGCGTGGAAGCTCTGGCTATGTGCCCGAGACATACAGCAAAAAACAACATATGGAACTCACCAGTTCCTAAAATCCCTTTCCACAAAATTCATGCCACTCCTCACCACAATAAAATGACTCACAGAGGGGTGTGTTTTATGCCTCCCAGGCAGAACTCCCTAGTCCACAATTAGTCTATCTATTGAAAGGCCAAAATACCTTATTGTTTTACTTGCTGTATAATTATCTGTTATGATGAACTGTGATTCTAAGGACTATTGTCCCTAGGCTTGGATCTGTGTGTGGAGCAGTTCCCTGGCTGAGACCCAGGAGTGGACCTTCCATTTAGAATCCATGCCTGAGTGATTTCTCCAGTCTCTCCCTGGCTGGCTGAAACAGGGACTGTTTCTGCATGATTTCTTGGGTTGATGAGAAGCAATTAAGCCTTAAATGAAGTCATTCATGTCTGCCATTTTGTTTGCATATTTTTCAGCATTCACCTGTTATTAGACCTGTTTTTAAACTGTAAACTAGTTTCAAGTAGACTTTTGTGTCTAATGCGGTTTGGTAATCAGAAAAAAATATATATGTAATGTTTTCTTCACAAATCACTCAAGCAGGAAATCTAATAGAGTGATTTAGAAGTAAAATAGCATTTAAGAATGTCCCAGACATTTCATTTCTGAAGTGATAATGCATAAAGATAATAATCTCAAGATATTAAGTAGGATTTTTAATGTGCATTCTTTAAATAACCTTATCTGGTAGAGAAGATTGCCAAAACAGTTTCTTTATGCCATTTAAATCTGGCAATACTAGTAGTGTAAACAAAATACTACTTTAATATTTAAGAATATATTTGAATGTACGGCAAGAAGATACTACGTGCCGTTTTTCAGAATTCCTTTAATCTCTTTAAACAGCCAGATTTTCTTTTGCAAAGCATTTACTTCTGATTGCTCTTAAATTATTATAAAAATTCCTTCACTATGTATAGAATCTTCTAAGTAGTTAACAAATTATTTTCTGCTTTCATTCTCAGTGTCTGGTAAAGCTTTTCCACAAAGCAGTTTCCAAGGTGATGTTAGGTACAACGCTGATAAAAGGTAGCCATGCCATGAAAACAAATACTGTAGAAAGGGCTTTGTCAATTTGTATTAAGCTGGATATATTTTATGCTAATTTACCAAATCTTTTGTTGATTTGTCAGGCTTCTGAATACTTTTTTTTTTTTTTAATGAAGATGAGTGAATTTTGATAGATGCAATTTATGTCTGAGTATCTCCTCCCAAGAAACAAATTACTGTGTCATTTTTCCCGATGGTAAATATAAAAGACAAAAAAAATATGTAGTCCTGACAGATCTTTATGTAATTGTAAAGCTTAAAACACAAACCAATTTTCAGATATTTGAATGAATTGTATGTGTAGATCACTGATTAAAACTGTAAATGTGCTTAGAAAAAATCCTCTTTTCATATTGAATAATCCCTATAGCAAAATATAAGGAAATTAAACTGACAGTATAATCTTGTTGTTGGTTTTTTTTTTTAAGTTTATATAAAACATTGGAAGGAAGTTGTGAGTACTTCTAAGTGCATAATTTATCAGGGTAGAAAAGGGTTTTTTATTGTTGTTGTGGTCTGTTTTTCCAGAAGAGACTTGTACTAAGGTGACCTCTACTGTTTAAAAAAAAGGCTTGCAAAAGCAGCCCTCTCTTAAATCATCCAACAATCCCAAATTGCCAAGACAGACATGGATACTGCTGTGCTTAAAACTATTTATTTAATCCACTGCTGTTTGGGTTACTACAAATGATTTTGAGGTTTCTTTCTCATACATTGGAAAGTTCCCCTGCCATTTACTTCCTCGCCATTTGCGTGCAAATTCTGCCTGTACTGGGATCTCTGCCATTAAATTTTCTTCACACTGAAGGGTTTTCTCTGCTCCTGGCGGGGCGAAGTCATGACCCAGAAAAAAATTGATTCATGAATTCTCAGGGTGCAACTAAAGAAGAGAGGAAATATGCCTTGGCTGAGCTCCTACTAGTGACAATTTAAAACCTGTAATTAGTTTGGATTCAAGCTGCAAAAGGAATCTGAATTTAAAATGCATTAATTCAAACTGATATATTAACTTTAACAAAGTAGATCAATGATTATGTAGAATCATTATTACAGTCTGTTTTGCTAACTGTTGGATTCCAGACTTTATTAACTTAGATTTTATTAGAAAATGCAAGTAATTGCTTGCGAGCACTTTATCTATGTAATGGTTTTCTTGGTGAAAAAGAACTTTTTATTGGGGTTAGTTAGCTTTAACACCTCAGTTATGGATTCTATTTTTGTAAATTCCCATCATCCACATGCTGCACAATGGCTGAGGCCACTTACCCCCTGCTGATATCAGGACCCCACATCCCCTTTAGCTAACTCCCTGACATTTCTATGAACTACACAGCTGAAATGTTATACAGTAATTAATGTTGATCCTAGCACACACACAGCCTCCAGTACAAATTAGGATAGAAAAGGTTATCATAATATTTTGCTAGACTGTTTGGTAGACTTGAATTGCTCCCTGTGGGGGACAAACAAGAAAAGGTATTTTTAAGATTTGCATGCTGGAGGAGCATACAGGTATTTTTATTCAGATAAAGTGGAAACTGTTTTGAACATTTGGTCTGAGAAATGTTAGTCTTGCTATTGGCATGTTTTGATACCTGTGCAGTTACAGTCCCTTAGGAGCAGTTTCCTTTTGGCATGTGTTTTCCAAGATGAAACAATGTACGGTGACTAAAACTCTTAGCCAAAGCTCTGTTATCTTCTGGAGTTCAAATCCAGGTACAGCCAGCAGCTGGATCCTCTCGGACTGTCAGTGGTGTCTGAAAAACACTCAGAGACTAAATAATTTAGATTACACCATTCTGACCTGTATAATTGTTTAAATGAGTAATGCAGCCACTAACTGAAAGAGGTCAACCATCTGTAGAGGAAACATAGAATTTGGTTTCATTTCCAAACAAACTTTTGAAGCGCTATACTGTGGGAGGTAGGGAAAAGTCTGCTGACAGATCAATGGCTTATCTGCTACACCAAGGTTAAAACTTCTATCACTTGTAGAAAGCAATGTTAATAGAAAATGCTCCTGAGAGAGTAGGCTTAGCACAAATAAAACTTGATCCACTCAATATGCCATTAATTGTCTTTTTAAATTTTTGTACTTTACAATGAATGTGCTTTAAACAGTTGTGATTAGTATTGATGGATTCTCATTACTCAAAAAGGAAGACCACAACCTTATTTAAATATTTTTGAAAAAATAGATTCAACATGGAATTTCTGGATAGTACATGGCCTGTCAGCTTTCTTTTTTTGAGGAAACAAAAAACCCTACAAAAATTGCCTACATTAGAAATTACAATTTCACATCTCCTCTGAAAAATGTGCAGAGAACAGGTTCCTCATCCAGAAACAGGCATTCGTGCATGTGTGCCCTGAATCTTTTTGTTTAGAACTTACAAGTACATAGCATTTGCCTTTCCACTCATGCTTTGAAATGTCTATTTTCATGAGTAAATAAAGAATTTTGAATGTTTAAGGATATTTTTTTTAATTTAAACCCCAAGGTACTATTTGCCCTACCAGTCTGTGCACAGCAAAATCAATGTGAAACAATATTCCCAATGACTAATGTCATCTCTGTAATTTTGATAGCGTGTAGAGTGGCATCAAAGTTTTTCCATGTAATTTCCTGTCTTGTTTGTTTTGGCGGGGGGGAGGGGGGGGCGGAGGTTTCTGGGTTTTTTTTTTTTTGTTTTATTAGAGAATATATTTTATATGCAGGCTGAACCTCATTTAACACTGCACACGATTGCAACTTGACAAACATATATTATTGAATGATGCCATTCATCACATTCAGAAACAGAAGTGAAGGCCAATTTCATTTAACAGACAGTGTGAGGATTGCTGCAGAATGAACAAATGGTACTTTGTAAATGTTGCCCCACTCATTTATTAAGGCTCTCTTTAGAGATAACTGTTCTTTGGAGACACTAGGCAGAATATAAGACTTCTTACTGATATTAAAAGAAACATGTTTTCCCCTGAAAACATTCTCAAACTCTTATAAGCTTGCAGAAACCAACACAAATTGATAAGTTGGAAAAATCCATTATTTCTCACCCAGTGGTGGACTTCATCCTTTTATATGGGGAACAGTGTACATTTCGAATTATCCCAAAACAGTAGTTACTAATTCTCCTGCAAAATTCTTATATAGTAGGAGTCTAGAACAATGTACTCAAACCCCAACACAATAATGATGAAAAAGGACCATGTCTATGTCTGAGAACATATACAACCTTTTCAGGTTGGTTGTATATAACTGGGTTGTCGAGACCATTCTAGTTGGGAATATTAATCTCAGGTCAGAGAATTAATGTGTCCCTTTATCTTTTCTTTATCTCTGAATTATTTGCAGCTCAGTTCCCAAACCTGAAGTAGTAAGGACTACATTATTCTCTTCCTAAGACTGCTCTGTTGCCAGATGCAGGTTCAAATATAGGAGCCCAGAACCTATATTCTCTAGCTTCTGGTTAAATATATTAGTTGTGATAACGTAAAGTATCAGAAATATTTTGGCCTCTAGAGATACAAAACAGACCTCTAAGAAAAAACAGAAAGGGATAATTTGAGAGTCAGTCAAGAGTGAAAGCATGAACTTTAAATCTCAGCCTTTCGTAGGCACCTATGTCAAGACGTTAGAGAACCTTGACAGGTGTATCACAAGGAGTGTATCACAAGGAGTGTATCACAAGTAGGTCATATGAGGCATTGACTGGGAATAGGTATATTCCAGAGACAATGCAATCATTTTATTCATAATGGAGTGAGGTCTTGTTAACCTTGACAATTTAAACTCTGAACCTTTCTACCAAAATTCAGTCATTCAAGAATTGAAAATGAGTCGCTGACCCACAAATATTACCCCTCAATAATCCATATCTGACATTTCAGAGAAACGTGAAATTCCAATTGCATGTCTTTAATTCATTTGTGTGTCCTGCCATATGACCCAGGCTAGACATTAGCTTAGTACTAACATAGAAATATTTGATCCTTTTTCAGCAGACCATTTTTCTGAAAAAGTTTTAGGAATGTGTTGTGGGATTTCAGCAATAGTTTCTGTAAGAAAATTTCAAATAGATATCCTTTTATACACATACATAGATGGTATTAGAGTTACAATTATAAATATAAAATTAAAAATATTGTTTTATTAGAACAATAATGATATTATTTTTTGCTACCATAAATATTCTGTACTACAATACACATCAAAAATATGTAAATAATCAGATTCTGCTAATTGCATTATCTAAGTTAGAGACAGTTGAGATCTTTGGATTTTAAATAGTATGACTGAAAAAAAATCTCTTCTTGAATAGAAATTTTTTGTAGGTAAGCAGGAATAGTCATCTGTATAAAAGATGAAATAGGGGCTAAGCGCTTCAGGGAATTTGCAAAATTGCTGCCATACACTCTGAGCATTTGACAGCTTGAACCACCCAAGCAAATGAGGTCTAAGGAATGGATATCCAGCAAGTATAAAAAGACAGCATGATCTTCAAAATGGGCCATGTTAGTGAAGCAAGGAGTGACGGGTAATGAGATTCAAGCAACACTGCCTGTTCTTCATTCTTTCCTAAATTACCGTGTTTCAATAGAGTAGACAGATAGATTCATAGAGGTACAAATTAGGATTGAAATTTACAGTCCTCCTAATGACATCTGTGAACATGAAGTTCTTAAAGAGTTCCAAATACAGCGTTTAAATTTGGTGATTTGGTCTTTGCCGAAAGAAGGTAGATAAAAGGTAAATAAATGGTAGGTTTTATGGTAAAGGGGCTTTTCAAGGGTTTTTTTGTTTTTGTTTTTGCTTTTTTTTTTGCTTTGCTTTTTTTTGGTTTTTGTTTTGTTTTGTTTTTCTTTCTTGGTAATGGTGAACATAAAAATGATACCATTACTTAATCTGGTAACTAGTAACCACAAACTAGATTCACCAAAATTCACTCTTAAAATACGAATATATTTTCTGATACAGCTAAGGGGATCTGCCATAACTTCCAAACAAATAGCAGACTATTTAAAAATTATATGCATCTTTTAGTTCTAGTAGCAGAAGTAGATGAGCAGAAAACAAAGTTTATTCTATTCTGTGGTACATTAATCTCTGCTAGTTTACACAGTTTCTGCCAGTTCCTGAATATGTGCATTCCTAAACTGAGGTTTATGAACATCATGAGGAACACATGCAGTGCAGCTGATGTTTGTCATTATCTGTTTTATACATCATCAAAATCATGATGTACGAGTGTCATGTTATGGTACTGTACTGCCACATTTAAAAGATGGATATTTTACATTATGGATCTTTTAGGATCCTTTGAAATACTTTAATAGACTTCCAATCTGTTAATTGATAAGCCTGTTTAGATGGAAGATTTCGGGATATTGATGTAACATGATGTGCTCAGTTTCACATCCCACCTGGTACAACTGCTTTTTATTCCTATAAGCTTATCAGTCAGGTCCCATTACATGACATGCAGATTGATAATTAAGGGTATTTATTCACCAGTATAGGACCCACTTCATGGTTAGTTAGGGCATTGGCCATCTATTTTGTATTTTGAAAAGATAACTTTCTTTTAAAATGATGTGAGGAAATGCAAATTAAAATAGACTCATATAGTTGTGATGACACTTTTTCCATTTGTTACAGTCTTCGCAATATTTTGTATTTTTCTTCAAGCATAATTTTGGAGACATTTAAATATAAGAGACACTAAACTGTCATTTAAAAAAAAAAAGTGTTTTGGTGAAGTGCTGGAAGCCCTAAAAGACTCAGGCGAAAGTAGGCAAATGAAAGGAACCAAAACTTTCTAGTTTCACACAAAATATTTTTATATAATTTTAATTTAATGTAATCATAGTACTGGATTATTGACAGTGTGTACTAAGGGTACAAAGTCCTGGAAAATGAAGATTGCACAATCTGTTGCATAGCTAGCATTGGTAAGACATCATGTATTTCTACAGTGTCTTATGCTGCGAAGATAAAAATGAGTAATGATTTGGAGATTCTATAAGAGAATGCAATTTCTTTAAAATCAATACAACATGAAAAACAGAAATAATATTTAATTTCTAAATGGAAGAAACGTCGGTTTCTAATTGCAGTATACATTTGTATTTACTGCAGACAACATGCCTTCTCCTTTAAAGTATTTTAAGAACTGTTTAAGCCTCTTTTAAGTTACCAAACCTGGGACCTCTTGTACAAATCTGTGCCATCACATCAGCATGTAAGTGCACTCTGCATAAAAAAGGATGGGGATTGATTTAGGCCACACTACGGAGCCAACCCCAGGCTGAGAGTAGCTTTATTCTCTGCTTGTTTTCTCAGCTTTTTATTCATTTGCAATGAGGGAGTGTGGTGCTTTTTTGAAAATGACTCTCTTGATGAGGCCTCTGATTGTAAAGTACTTTCAAACTGGGAACTTCACCACCTTTGCTGCTGAGTGGATAACTTTTCCATTAAAAAATATGAACCTGCTTTCCACCAGTCCCTTTCCTCCTTTTCATTATTGTTCATGTGCATCGAAAGTGACTTTTCATAGCAGACGTCTTACAGGAAGCTAGCAAAAAAAGATACCCATGTTCCAGTGCAATTGCGTGATAGCAACCAATATTTTCATTGCCAGATGGTACTAATAGCAGTTGTCTAAATGCAACCAGTATTTATCTAATACACTTTATCTCTGCAGATCTCCAACAGGCTTCCCATCCCAAATTCATCTCCCTACAGTACCTGCACACCCAGCGTGTAGATATGAAACAATTCAATGAATTCTAGTCACAAAAGTAACTGATTTAATGACAGACTTTTAGTGAGAATTTGTGCCTGGAAATGCTATTGTTTCTGCAGCCTGCTGCTCACTACCCACCCTACTTCCGCTCTACGGATGCTTCTGCCTAGACTGAGCCCACGTCCCCTTACTCTCTTGCTCAGAAATCTCTGCTTCCTCATGAAAACTGGATGTTTTTTTTCTCATCATGATTTGAATTTACCTCTTCTATACACTAAATGTTCTTCCTACTATACTATGGCTGTAGCTGTCAGATCTTCAAATCAATGGTAATTTACCAGTGAAAAAAAAGATAGATACTTAACATTTTAGCAAAAGTTTGGGCAATATTTAGCACTTGAGTGTTAAAAGAAGTGAGAATTCAAATTGTCAGCACTTAGCACTTTCATTCATATTCACTAATCTCAGGAAATTATGTCCTGAGAAACCGGCACATACTTAAAATTAAAACAGGCTGTTTAAAAAGGAGTCTGGATGGCATCATATTTGTCAGTATTCAAAGTAGAGATGATTATTTTTCTTTCTCTTATTAGATTGGTAGCTGTATCTCTTAATAATTTATTGCCTCTTTGTTTGCAGCATCCCAGGACAGAATCTCTCACAACCCGTTATTGGAAGACATTACCAAACTCTGTCAAATTTTGATGTCAGATTATGTTATACATTATAAATTACAGCAGCAGATGTTCTTTTAAAAAGTTGTGGTTTCTTTAAATGATCTAGCTGATGCAACTCTTTGAGTCACTGTGGTGAGAGACAAAATTGATGACAGGCTGATTTAGTGGTGCACTTTTTAACCAACAGTTTGAAGAGATTAGGAGGTTGTCAGAAAGATATCAAGAGAGGTAAAGGGATTAATTTGAAAAGTAGTTTTAAATTAAAAAAATAGAGTTTCTTTGATAACTCTTTTGTAGGTGGGAGCACTTCAATGAAAATGGGCCATGAAGAAAATGCTTCATTTGGTACTCTTTTATTTTCTTAGGCAGATGATTTCTAGATGCCCAGTACCCTGCTAATTTTCTTGGGAAAATGTAATGTGAACACTTCTTGGCAAACACATTAATCTATTAATATTTCTTCATCCCTGGAATGTTTAAGCCTTAACAATAATAAAAGGTATCAATCAAGTCAACAGAGAGGAAGGTGTCTGGTTTGACAGATAAATATTTTAAATAAAATATGTAATTGTCATTAAAGAAATAGAAATGAAGATAGAAAATTACAATTAAAATATTTTGTTTTTAAACCTGTTGCAAAGTAAATTAATGTGCAGGAAATTTTAATTAAAATGTGTTTATAATTTCAAAAAAATTTATCAGAAAATGTTGGCATGGAAGATGGAACATAGATAGACCGAAAACATGCAATGCAAGACAGTGAAATTTCCAATGTTATAAACAAGCCCATGCCTTAAAAATAACATCAGCAGGTACACTGTTACATTTTTTGCAAGGAGAAGGGCTACTCAGGCACAGAAAAAAGAGGACTAGAAACTGTAAGAATTTTACCCCTGGAATTTAAGTTGTATGGTTCATTGTCCCACGTGACACTCCCAGAAAAAGATGTTATTTAATTACTTTCCATTAAAAGAACTACTTTTCAGTATGTTATAGCTTTGCAAAAATTTAGCAAACTTACTGAACCCTACCCAGATATCTACCTGAAATTTGATATTTCAGTATTTTACTTCCAGCTAATTATATTTAATTATTTGTGCGTGCATATATGAACATGCATGCATATAAAAAACAATAATTTTAAAAAATAAAATATAGCTGCTGTTTCTAATACTGTGGGGAAAAAAATGGAAAAAAAAAACCCACCACAGGTCAAACACACACCTACAGAATTTGGTTTATATTAAAAAATTAACTGTAGTTCATTTGTTCAGACAGTCCAGTAATAGCACCTCATGTACATTTAAGCTACCTGTCGAAATTTAAAAAAAATTAAAATTCACACTTTAAAATCCACACTGTTACAAGACTGTGAACAAAAAAAATCCAAGTTCACATGTAATCAGAGTTCTCTCTGGGCAGTCCATCTCCAATCTGAGAAAATGACCTGGCCTTCCAGATCTCCACATATTGTCCATTATGGTTAGCTGGCAATGTGGGCAGAGGTGGGTATGGCCTGATCAAAGTAAACCTTTGTTCAAAATATACAGAAATATTTCCAAAAAACAGAGGAAGAAGCAGGAGTTTGAGCAACACATTTACGGACAGGAATAGGATCCGTATGATGATACCAGATAATTGCAGAGGCAGGGCTGAAGGGAGAAGTGGATTGGGCATGACCAGGAAAAAACAAGGATGAAGAAAGCAATGAGACAAAGGCAGAGTCAATTGATCATTATGTTCTACCGATTAAAAACAGATGTCCAGAGAGCCTCACTCTTCTGCAGTTAAAAAGTAGTAATGATGTTAATCATCTCATACATGGACCAGGGTTAATTCACATAAAGTTTAGCTACTCTGTTGATGTCTGATACCAGAAATTCCATAGATTCAGAAGTCTTCTTTTTGACACAAAAGTCTTTCTTGTTTTAAGTTAGAAACTGTTCAAGACTTTAGATGTTTGTTTTCTCAGTTAATGAATCAAAACAACTAAAGATGTTTTATTTCCTAAATGTTGCAATTAATACTTTGATATAAATGCATAGTGATGCAGCCACTCACTAGATGACCCTATTCAATTTCTTTCAGAGTAGCCACATCTTTTTCAGTTAAACCAATAATTGTTTTATACCCAGATGTCACTTACAGAGAAGGGATAATAACACCATCTATCTTCACAGAACTTTGTGGAGATAAATAATTAATTTTTTTATGGCATTCAGATGGTGCAGTAAGCATATAAAAATACAGAACAAATCTGTGGTAAACACCAAATAAAAAAGAGATCATACTTTGAATAACTAGTCAAATACTGAATAGCTACTCGTTCATCAAAAGAGGTGGAGACTGTACAAAAATAGATAGGCTCAAGTAAAGAATTGAAATCATGATACCTGCATAAAGGGGCCAAAATAACAGTGCTGAAATGATTACAATTTTATCATTACAACATTTTGATTTTCTTTTTACCTCTTTTTAAAACCTCAAGGCTATTGTTCAATATCTCAGTCTCTGTATGCAGAACAAATATGACCCATTGTAGAAGAATAGATGTTTTGAAATCTTCCTTTTATATATATTTACGTCATATTCTTGTGAGTTCAGAAGGACTATTTCTTTAATTTTACTGTTTAAAGTTTCATGTGAATATTCTATAAAGCACAAAAATTAGTCTGGTCTTCCTTTTCCAGCTTTCATTTAATCCATCACATTACTCATTTTGTCCCTGCTTTAAAGGAGTGAAAGCAAGTGATGTGTAAAAGAAAATAGAGAGTTGAAGGGTAAAGTACTAATATCAAACAAGGAGCAGTCATTTAAGAATTGTAAAGTATTCCTTGCGCATTACCTAGGAAGTGAGGTAATGCCTTGTGTTCCAGTCCATGCATGCATGTAGCACATTTAAGAGCAAAGAAAAAGGGAGAGTGAGAGGTAGGCTTATTTACCTATATGCCATTTCCCTATGCTTAAACAAAAAAGGTAATAAAGTGCACCATTAAGTATATTTGAAGCAATATAGCTGTAAGCAGAGCAATGATCTTTCTAATAATATATCTGTATTCTTAAAATTATCATCTTCAGTTTACTCCCACTGCCATGCAACAGCTACAGCAACTCTTTGAAATTTTCACTAATGCAGGATTTAACAATTTTATTTGCTATAAATGCTGCTGTTATTTTTGCTTGCTTAATACAACCTTTTTTGCTTCCTGCCACAATTTCTCACAAATATGTAAATGACTGCAGTGTGAAAGCAATCATAATCTTTTGGTTCACTAACCAATAGATTATTTGAATCTCAACCTTACTTAATCACATTCAAATTACCACAGAGTCAACTTTCAATTATTTTGGCAAGGCATGTGCTGTCCCATCCAATATGCCTGCCAGAGCGTTCCTCTATGGTTGTCCCATATCCTGTGTTGGTAACCACAGCAAAGCAGAGGTTGTGCTGCCTCCAGAAACACTCAGAACCATGGGTTGGCCCAGGGCCACTAAGCCTGTGCTGTGCCATCACCCCACCACCACCGACACTACTATCATTACCACTCTTTGTTCTTTATCTTTCCCTACCACCTGACTTCACATACTGCTCAGTATTTTTTAGCACTCATCATCCAAAAGCTGTAAAACCCACCATCCAAGTGCTTCAAAATATATATGCAATATACATATATATATATACCCCCACGCTACCCACAAAGGAGTAGCAGAGCTGTAGACAAGCAAAACTGAGACAGCCAAGACAGAGTGACTGAGCGGAAGGCTGGGATGCAGAGTAAGAATCCAGAACATTCTTTTTGAATGCAGAAATAGCCATAGGTCAGTCCTTGGCCAGAACAGTCTATGGTAAGAGTGTTCTTCCTACTGTACTTGCTAGAAATCTGTCCACTATTGCTGAATAGGATTGAAACTTTCATTCCCTGCCTGGTAATATCACTTAGAAATATCTCCAACTGATTGACTAAAGTTTCAACTACTGTAGGTAGTCCTAAATCTGTAGGCTGGTTATAAAATCCAGATATTTGAAACAATATCAGCAGTGACTCAGAAGATTGTTTGAAGCATAATTTGGTCAAACTGTCCTGTTGAATATTTTTCATGGAAACTTAATGTACTGTGTCCACTACTTGAGGTTATTTAGTCTAAGCTCTAATGGACATAAAATATGTGATAAATTTTTCCAGAATAGCTAGTATACAACTACCTTTTGGGGTTTAAAGGCACGAAGGGGTCAAGTGTGCATATGTTCATAAGACCTAACACTTTAAACCAACCACAAAAGCTCAGGAACTGCAACTCAAGGAATCCTCATTTAAATTGAAGCTGCTTACTCAGGGTTTTGGCTACAATGGCTGTGGCAACTGACAGCTTCTATGGATATCACAACACAGCTTCACAGGTGATGCACATTTATTTGGTTGGGAATTTAGCAAATGTATCCCAGAATAGAAAGAATATATTAATAAAAAATATTTGCCCTCTTAATATTACAGTGCTGCTTAAAGGATAACATAAACTTCTTTCTAATGTTGTATAATTGGTATGTGGTGCTTCTTAAAACTTCCCCCCATTCAGGTATGAAGACCCTTTTCATCGTTTTAAAAATTCAGTTGTGCTTAGGAGGGTTCGGGGATTTGAATTTGTTTGCTATGTTCAAAGTAGGTACAAGAGAGAATAAAAAGAAACATTGTAGCATTGTCTAATCATGTTCCTTACAAACTTTTCCATAGAATTTTCAGTACTCTCAGATTAAGCTAAATTCTTATGTAATTAACAAACATGACATGGTTTAACTCCTGAGAAGTCAGTAAGCATCATGTGTTAATTCTGAAATCTTAGTAGCTACATTTCTATAACTCAAGTGGCCCTTGTTGTCCCTGCTACACTTCTCTGCTGGGAATGTTATCCCATAATCAATATGCAAAGCAACAAGAGTAGATGACATTAACTGAGGATCTCTTTCTGGGATCATAGACTCACTTGTGGAAAACTATTGTGGGGAAACCAAGGATATCAAGTACAAGAGGAAAGAAATAAGAATCTGATCAGATTCCACATCCAGAGTAAGGACTTTGTCTTGACCATGTTCCTAGCTGAGAAATCAGTTTCAGGGAGTCAGCAACAGCTGTTTTGCAAGTCTACAGTAAAACAGGATGCTACAGCATGTTTTCTGTTCAGAAACAGTAAGTCTGTTTCAATTGGGTTTTAAATGTCTTCCTAGTCCTGACATAATCCTAGCTGCAGGCTTTGTTGAACCAACTGGTGTTCATTTTGAAACTGACATTTTAATTCCCATAATCTGACTGCTCCTTGCAGGTCATTATCTCACCAGCAATGTGCTGACCACTATACAAAAAGGTAGAAAGAGTAAAGAACCTTTAAATGATATGTAAAAAGTCATGCAGTTTTGTTTGAATTACTCTGAGAGTTGTATTCATGTTTCTGTTTTCAGCTCCACTCATCAGTTGTTTGTAACTATGCTAGAAAAGATTCTCTCCTGGCTGGAGCCCAGCAGATTGGTGCTCAGCTTGAGAGGAACAGTATTATTTAACTTTGAAAATATTTATTGATTCATGTTTTAATTAGCAGTAAAAAGCAATTTGTTTATTTTCAGAACACTTTCCCCCTCACATTTAAGGGCAAATTCTACTCGTTTTGTGTTTCACTTGCATAAAGGTGACATTTTCGTAGATGCTTGCTTGGCACAAGGCAGAATCATGTACTTGGTATCCTGCCCTTGCTTTTTGAAAGATCCAGAATTGGCAGCTTTGGTTATGCGTAGGGGGTTTTTGCTCTCTCTATAATTTGCTACCCAGATCAAATATGGAAATTTTTAACCCATATTTTGTGGCTTTATTGCATTTTTGCATTTGTAGGTGTTTTTCCTGTAATATGCTTTGTTCTGACATTTAAACACAGAACAGATATGTTTAAAATGCTTATGCCTAAAATACTATTCACCATGTTTCTAAGTTTGTACAGTGCATTCCAATGAATAGTTAACATTTTGGTTCCCAAAATAATCTCGACAAAGCACCATTTAATGTAGAAGCCAGGAAAAATGGTGGCAAGTAAATCCAGGTTTAAATGATACTGCATTATTATCCAAAATCATGCATTTCATCTATCTCAGCAGCATTCAGATGAGGAACTTTTAACAATATCACTAATGTTACTGGTACTTGCAATGAATATAAAGTACTGATAGAAAGTATTAATTATTATCATTGACGGCTTGAAAGTCGAAGCAGTGTTATTTTATATAAAAAATGCTTTGAGCATCCAACACAGCTTCTGAAACATTAGAACTGGGCAAAATACTGATGAAAAAGGTATTATTTGTTTTCAACAACAGCAAAATTAAAAAAAAAAATCTGTTTTCCAATCTGGAATTGATTCAGAGGGAAATAATGACATTTTCAAAATAATAAACTTGCGTTATTCTTTATTTAGTTATTTTTAGGGACTTGAGAAATATCTCCTTTTATACCCATATTTGCACTCATGAGTACTTTAAAATACTAATGAAATATATGGAGAGTGGGAGCTAGCAAGTTTTTTTCACATTAGAGTCATTATTACCAGACAAATCTTTTTAACCGTTCTTTGTGCATTGGAAAACAGACGAGTGAAGGCATATGCTTTGGATAGCATAAGTACAGGTGCTGCGATATTTTGTGTTGTGTTGTTTCAGTCCACAGCTATCTTGTTTCTTTGCTAATTGTTTCCAATGTAGAAGAGATGGAAGAGAAGCGAATATTTATGCCCGGCGTCCAAACCACAACGTGCTGCATTAACTCACTGGTGGCTATTGAAGTACATGTGTTGGGATGTGCAATGCAAAGCTCCATTTCACTGACCGACTTCCCTGGTGGGGTGGCAATCTCTAGCAGACAAACATAGCAGCTAGCTAGGGGCAATAGGGTTTCTTCCTTTCTCCACTGCCATGAAAAAGGATACGGATGACAACAAAAGGCTTGCTGGACAGCTGTTTACAGAGCAGATGCTAGGTCAGTTGAGCGCCACAGAGTGACTGCAAAGAAGTTCCAGCAATCATGGGTGCGTGCTTGAGAAATTGCTGTCCACAAATGCCCGTTTACAGGAGAGGATCATCTCAGCAGCAACAATGTCTGAATGTCTGCTCCATCTTCTCAAACATCACTGCAACTTCTGCAAGAGAATACAGAACAGAAACCTAAGTGCCTGAGAGGCCCGTACTCGTATACAGTGGTCTAATTGTCAATAATACCTTTTAGTTCATGCAATTAGTTTCAGGTATTTAGTGTTTTGCTAAAAAAGTTTGTGAGTTTGAATTAATTCATGGGTATATTATTTTCATTTTGACCAAGTGAGTGAGAATTCCTGTGAAACAAATCAATGCACTCAAAACTCTAGATTCAATTTATATTCACTTTTCATAGACGGAGGGGGGGGGGAAGAAAACAATACTGTTATTTTCTTTATCTGGAAGGACAATAACCCCTCTTAAATCTTTCAGTTGCTCATCTCTCCACTTCAACCTCAGATATTTCTAGCATTCTGCTGCTACCTTTGTCTAGCAGAGAGGTTCCAAAGCTGCCATTCAAAGTGTTTCTCTCCCCACAGATGGGAACAGATCTATTATCCATAGCATCATCAGTCTTTGTCAGCCAATCTGTCAGCTATGAAGTCATAAATTACAGCATCCAAAAATTCTTTCTGTTCATGCTTTTTCACTATTATGTAAAAAAATATTTTAAAAATATTTATTTCAATCAATATAAATAAAAATCTGCATTTAACATTTCTTACAGTGAAATTCCATTTATTCCACCATAAATCTCTAATGGTGGTGATGGAATGCTATAATCATGGGGATTAGAACATGTCTGACTAGAAATTAATGCCATGACTTAGAGTTTACAGTTTCCTCTAAGTGAAGAGTTTAGATGAGAAAAAGGTTTATTTTGTATTTGAACACTGTATGTTTAGCCATGCTGTGTTGCTGTGTAATTCCATGCAGTTGCACATCTAGCAAACATAAAAAGAACAAACAATTTTCACCTACAGGCCTATACAGGCTCTGTCTCCATTCGTGCCGGTTTATATTCAGTTCTGCTGCCGTTCCTGGAAAGAAGCTTCAGCTTCTTCAGCATCACTTTGTCCATCACAGCGCTGCCACACAAACAAGCAATAGATATGTGCACATTTATCAAGCCCTTACAGCTGGCTGAGCAGCTTGACTGCACTGCAGGCAGGGTGTTCTTGATATTCACACACGTTCCTGAACTGTTTGGGACATCTCTCTGTACTTCATCTCTCTACACTAACCAAGGAAATCTCTATTAATCCCTTCCTGTAAAATCTACCTCAAATCATTCCAGTAGCTCTCTTCACCAGCTTCAGCATGAGCTTATCTCCAGTGACTATGGGTGACCACAGCTGCATACAATAGTAAAATGATCCACCAGTTTCTTGTGCATTAGCAGGTACAGGGCTTTTCTGGAAATACTTGGTTAATCCAAAGTTGGTAAAGTAGAGGATTTGCTTTTTTTATCCAGCCCTTGCCAATTAAAGTGAATCAATTAAATATAAGTGCTTCTCCTCCTCTGAATTTTCCAGATAATGACTTATCATATATGTTTCCTCACATTCTCTAATTTCAATCCTTAGTATCTTGACACTGTCCTGTGGCACATTTTGATTATGAATCTCTCTCCTGTCATTAGAAAATTTCAAAACGCTTTTTTTTTTTGGTCACTGTTTTTAATGAAAATGTTAAGTAGAATCAGATCCTGCTCATATCCCAGGTGAAATGGATAATCTGTTATCTTAACAATTTGTTTTCAGTCAAAATCATTCTTGTCTCTCTTTGAGTAATCCCACATAACTTTTATTCATTTTCCTCTTATGTCTGTTCAGTTAGGTTAATATCTAGTTAAGATAACCTTAGATTGTTTATATAATGCTACATTTTCGCATGAAAATGAGTGTGATGATTGTTTTGTTGAAATGCAGTGGCTTGAAGAAATTCTGCCCTGTCATTGTGACTCACTAAAATTGTTTAATCAAGTCCTAGAGGTCTTTGATTCTTAGTTTTCTTTCCTCTACATTCTCTTTTTCCATTGTCTTCCATGTAATTCTGATTAGATCTGTCCCATTCTTCCAGAGTGTGAAATTCTGTCTTCTCAGTCCCTTCTTTTTTTATATCATAGAGGAACAAATTATTCACTGAGCTTCTCCTCTAACATTGATGATACCTGAATATTGTTTATGAAGTGATATAACTGAAGACTGCATGTGTTCAAGGTCCTTTAGGAGTGTGATTAGCTCCTTGTGGCACAAGTGTTCTAGGACTATCATAACTTCATACAAATTAGATCATATATAAGAATCATAGATGTTATTAAAATTCTGAAAAAAAATTTCACGGCTGTTTCTTAAGTCTGCAAATCTTTGGCCTCTTGGATATATACAATGAAGAAGGAAAAAATGCAAACTGACAATTGTGAGCATATATTTATATAGAGGCAATGGTTCCATGCATTGGCATATATATATGCACATACATATACATATGAATATAGATAAGACTATAATATTCTTAAACTAGTTACTCCAAAGCAGTTAGTGTGTGCAATGCAGATTTCCATGAGGTATCACACTGCTTTCAGAGAACTAGGTAAGCGTCTGCTATGTAATTCACAGCTCTGAAAGATTATGCAGCCAAAGAAAGAAGAGATCAACTTCAACATGTCTTTGTAATTTTAATTTATTTATCTGTTGAATGTAGGTGCATTATTAAAGACCCAGCCTCTGGGAAGATACTTTTAATAAGAGTAAATTAAATATATTTCAAATGAAATGTTTACCACTGAAATACATGGTCATCAAGAAGACACTTCAGAAATCATGTCTCTTTTCTGCTGTAATGTCAACATAACAGTCACTGAATTGGGATGCTTTGTGCAATACAGCAGGTGTGGTTTTACCATGTAATTCATTATTCTAGCTTAAAAGCAGCACTGTTGGTGATCTAGTCTGTAGTGAACTTGGAGTAAACCACCAAGGTAGCCACTCACCTCCCCTTTTGCTACTGAAAACATAATTCAAAGCACCTGAACTTTCAGGGTGACATAGAAGAGCAAGGCATTGCCAGCAGTAACCCTTTATTTGCAGATATTTCATGCAATGCTGCAACAGGAGGATTCTCCTGAATTTTAACCATTAAATGAGTTAACTCTACACTTCTCTGAGAAATACAAATGTAGGTTCCAGCTGCAATTAGAGTATTTCAAGTATATTATTTTGGTTATTTTGCATTTCTATTACACAGTCAATATATTTATTGTGGGGGATTTTTTACTTGGAAATATCTGATTTACACTATTTAAATAAAAACTTTTTAGTCAATGTAGAACCTTTGGGGGAATAACTGTATTCATTCTCAAAGGATGAAAAGTGACTGAAAATATGGTGCAATGGCATGGACTTCTCTAGTGTGATTGTACCAGACAAATGGAGGGCATGGAAGTATTTTGGAAATATTTTGAACTTGCTCTGAGCTCCAATCTGAGAACATTGGCTTACAAATACATATGAAAGTGCTGCTTTGAAATAAGCAACTTATAAACAATGTATAGCCTTTCTCAAAGGGGAAAAAAAAAGTGGAAAAGAAAGAGCATGCAATATACCCACGTTACCAAAAAAAGCATTATTTGTTTGTTACTAAGTATAGGGCAATTCTCTCCAAAAGGTTTAAGACTGAAATTTATTTTTACCAATGCCTGTGATCTCTTTAGAATAAAAATTGGAGGTTAAAGCTAGAACAACAATATGAAATTTAAAACAGGTGTTTTCTAAAATTATGTTCACTGAATCCTACTAACTTTGAACTCAGGGGACTGCGTGTATCCACAAAAAAGAGAACATTTTTTTTCTTTAACTGATATTTAGAACTTTTCTCTTAATTTTGCAAATATTTTTCACCCTGCATTTTCTATCCATTTACTTACTTCTCTCTTGAAAAATAAGACTTGAGTTTCCACAGTATTTAGTTACACTATTAAAGCTGAGCTTTTCTTTTGATACAGTTTCCTGTCCAATGCACGTCTCTTAAGGATTTCAGTTCTATTTTACACAGTTCATACTGACAAGACCTCTGTTTTAGGAGAACTGGGCCAAAAAGACATTCTTCTTGATAAAGAAGGTACTGCTAAAGATATTATTTCGTCATGAAATATAGCCATACATGAAATATAGAGTTTTACATATTCACAGAAGCTGATAATCAAAATTGGTAAAAAATGAATTTATCATGATTTAAGTAAATTTATAATCTGGACCTGCCCCTACATTTTGAATATCACAACAGTTTTAAAATCTGATCCCTAATTATTTCCTCAAAGTTTTCACCATTTTATTAGACAATTCATTATTATATTCACTGAAAGGCAGCTATTTAATAATAATTAGCACATCTTCCAACATAAAAAATGAAACAATCTCTTAAAAAACACCAATGCTCTATTATTTTTTCCATTGTAGCAGTCTTAAAAAGAGCTATCTTCTTCCTCCAACTACATATTTCTAAAATTACGAAAGAAAGAAAACAATGTTTACTACCTTTTTTTCCTTTTCCTGTTACATTTTTTCCATGGTGGTGTGAATATTGATGCTCCCTGACACCTATAATGCAGTCAAATAATTTTAGAGAAGCCAAAATTTATATTGGTCATCTCTCTTTCTTCCCTCTTTGTAATTAAGATCTCATTTTAAATCAAAGCTTTCCATTTATAAAAGTAGTGATTTAGTTTTGATAGCAATATGGTGTCATTCAGAACACTTCTCAGCATTCCCACAGTGAATACAGAAATTTATCTTGACTTAGTCCATAAATGCCCTCTGGTGACTATCTCAAAAAATGCAAGCAGTTTTTCCTTTGCTATTTTTTCAATCACCAGCACGGTAGTTCATCCAACAAATGTTGAGATCATAACAGAAAATAAGCAAACAAATTTTTGAGATTTAACTTCTGTGCATGGGAGACTTTCTTTAATTTCTGTTTGGCTTTTCAAACCTGAGGTTTTAAGGGAAGAAACAGCAATACTGATCTGATGCAACTCTCAGTTCCCATGGATTTAAAATGCTGTTCACAAGAAACATATGATAGAAAACCTTAATTCACTTAGATAGCACTTTGAAAAATAGGTATGCAGCCAACAGATCAAAGAGAAAGCAATGCTGAGAATTTAGGAATCAGAAAAATTGTCCATAAAATAAACATTATAACATTTTTTGAACTATAGAAAGATTTGGATAAAGGGCAGACTAGTAAGTTGATCTGAAAGTACTTTCCTCAAAATTTCAGATAAACTACAAAATCACACATATTAGAGCCTATTAGTTATTTCTTTGCCTAATAGATTTCCCTGTGTATTCTAGACCTTTGTTCCTTAGGTTGTGACAAAATTACTGACTTTTATAGCATTTCATCACCTGTGCATTGAGAGTGCTTATAGTTTGTTCTTACAGAGTGTCCATACTTCATCTCCAGGATTTTATCAACCTAATATAAATAAATATTTGAAATTTTCATTTGTAAAGCTTATAGAAACAATAGAAAGCTCTCCATCTTATAAATGTGCACTGCATACTATTTAATTTTCTTACTCAATTGAAACTTTTCCTCAGAAGGGTTCCCCTATCTGACATCTCATTCAAGGCAGTTCTGGAAGTACTTCTAGAAGGTCAAGGTAATCTTTTCCCGTTAGTCTGAAGATGCAGAGAATGAAGGCAATAGCTCAGAACTGCCAGTAGTTAAGAAAAGTAAGACGTTTAGAAGTTGGAAAGGTAAGGAAACTATGTCATTACCCCCCTAATGACCTGGTAAGAAAAAATGCGATTTCCTGTGTCAATTCTCACCACTCACTTGGACATTCAGTAGAATAGATCAAGTCAATAAATACATAGATGTTTTATGCTTGCATTAGAAACATTCTAAACAAACACTGCATGCCCTAATAGAAACTAACAAAAAAAACCAATTAGGTTACCCTATCCTCGTTTAATATCTTTCCCAATGAGCATTAGACATGTATTTTAAAACAATATTAAATATGTTGAATTTTCTGAGACTAAAACAACATAGCCGGAGAGCATCCAGAAACTCTCTAGCACTGAGTTTGTGGAATGCTTCTATAGTAGTTGGTTTGATCCATAATATCTGAATTGAAAAATAATTTCAAATTTATGATAGCCTTAACCCCATTACAAGCATATATTCTTATATGATAGAATAAATATATAAACAAAAAAAAAAGTCCTACCTTGAAATTCAATTCTCTTTGGGGAATCTGGCCAAGAACAAAAATCCCATTGTTTTTCCATGAGTTAGCAAAGAAGTGCTCTTCTTTTACAATGCTCCAATAATATAACTAGAGAATAACAGCGCTCCACAGTCACATTGAGTACAGATTTGATTTGCTACATTATTTCAAATGCATCATTAAACAGTGAAAATCATGTCTTATAAAGATATCTTAGCTGTGTCAACAAGTTAATCTTAAGAAAAAGGTTTGATATTTCCTGTGTGTGACAATATGCCAAATCATGATGTTTCCTAAAATACAGGATTTACTATACTCAGTGTTCCTCAATCTAAATATGTCCAGAAAACTTGTTTGCTTCAAAAGCATAAGCACTGTCATGAGAGACAAAAAACCCAATACAAAACAAAAAGCCCCCCCGAAACAAAAAAAGACCCGACCACCTAAAACTGTGACTGTGTCATTGTAAGTGCAAGTGGTAACATAGATAGTGTGTGTTAACTTTCACTATTTTTAGAAGTTAGCTAAAATACCAGAAAGGCTCAGTAAGTCTTAGTATTGATTGAAAAGAAGAAAATAGGTGGTTTAAATGTCCCCTGGCTGTTCCCTTCCCCAAGAAATAAAAATAATTTTCTTTAGGACTCTCTGTGCTGCTTAGTGTCAGGGCTTCGGACATTGAGATAGGTGGAACTGGATGATCTTTAAAGTTCCTTCCAACCCAAACCATTCTAAGATTTGATAATTCAGTGTTTGTGCAGGAGACAATTATAATAGGCAGGTAGGTAGGTAGGTAGGTAGGTAGGTAGGTAGGTAGGTAGGTAGAGAGCTCTCTAAATCTTTAAACCCACATAAAAGTAGCTCCTTTAGCCATGAATTTTACCACTTTCAACATCGTCTTCCCCTAGTTTCTCATTTTTAGGTAAATTCAAAAGTTGTAGAAATTTCTTTATATTTGCAGGTTCTGTCATCTCTTCCTGTGTTTTTGCCACATATTTACCTTAGGGTGGTGCTGACAAATAATACTGCTAATTAGCTATGGCAGGTGGAATAAAAATATTCTATGTAGACTGTACCCCTGGAAATGATCAATAGCTTTATTTTTACATTGCATGTATTTTTGGTGTGTCATTGTTATAGACAAAGGAACCCTGCCCAGTATGAATACTATACTTTTATCAAGATGAATCTGGAATGCTTCCTAGGTTATACATCTGCTTGCTCCATCTAATTTACATATCAGAAGATATGCTGACCAGGGGATATGGAGAGTAATTATATGTATTACAAGTTGTTAGGCTACTATTTCTACAACTGGCAAAGACTCATCACCACCACCCCCTAAATCTAAATAAGCTTCTGGTGATCTGGCTGTCAGAAGCAAGTTAGAATGCTTGTGTGCCAGATACAACTAGCTCTACTGTGTTTACGTGCTATCCTGGACATATTGCAAGGTTGTCACAAACTAAGAATTTTGCCACTGACAAAGAGGATGATAGCTTTTAAACATTCTAACACTCTATGTTGCACTTAAGATTCTTTATCCTTTCTGAGAGCTTCCCATTTCCTTCCTAATTGTTTTTCATAAGCAGTGGTTATCTAGTTGATGAGCTCTGGAAAAAAGCAGTGGTAGAGGCAGATTGAAAATAAATGAGTTGCTTTTAAGGAACAGAGTGTCTTCTTACAGTAGCTGCTCTAGCTGGTTGTCTTGTCCCTCCAGCATGCAGGGACAGTGTCAAGACAGCAGAACGCCACTGTTTGTTCACAATCTACTTCATAAATGAAATAAGATATTATAGTGAGGCCAAAGCTGCAGGTAACCACCTAAGTTTTGCTACCGTGAATGTTGCTTGACACATGTCCAACAACCGAGGCAGTAATTATTGGGCAGTATAATAGGCTGTACCTTAGTTTTAAAGAATTTTAAATAATTTGTTTGAATTTCAACTGTCAAATGCTATTTGTCAGTACTCAGGGCAGTTACTAGAGAAGAACTAAGTTTTGCATATTTCCCCTGGAGAATCCAACACAAAACTTGGCTTTTCTTTGTTTTCCCTGGCTGTTCTTTGTGCTCTATCAGGAATGCTGAAATATTAGCCCAGGTCTTTTATGCACACATAGAGTAAGTGTATAGTGTTATACATAGTGTCAGGTCCAGAATCCTTGAAAAATGATTAGTAGGGAACCTGCAGTCTAAAGTAAGTAGATGTACAGAGACTGTGTCTAAGAGGCAGAATGTCATTTTGGAGAGAACACCTTGGTGCAACCACTTGGACATGCACTTGTGTATAAAGCTTTTGGCATGAATCTGAATTTGCTCTGTGTTCCACAGGTCAAAATTCTGCTTGCTACTGACTAAATGAGAAACATAAGATTAGAATTCTGACAGAGACGTTCAAAAGTATCCAATATTTTAAAATGGATTTAAATGCCGATTTAGCATCAGCAACTCAGCAGAAGGCATTGCTCCACCTACTTACCCAGCCATGCTTCCTTCAGAGAAGTAGGACACCAAAATTGTCCTTAACTCTCCTTTAAAGGACTGGTAAGTAATGTGAGATGTCCAGCAGAAATGGAAAAGATCTTTCATGTCAATACTGTTGAAGAAACCAGGACAAAGTTTACCTCAGGTCTGGGTTCAGATAAGAGTCCAACACTTGATTTGATATAGACACACTTGGATGTCTTTGCTTGTTAAAAATGCATGCTCAGAAAAGCACATTTCTTGAGAATAGGTTTCCTCAATGATGTGCTAATACACGCTTAAGTTCTAAACTTCAGTAGCCACTTTTGAAAAATAGTCTTTATCTTTAGAATCATTTATATAAATATTCCAAGTTAGTCAGTTTGGCTTGTACAAAGAGAATGACAATAATAACTGTTTCAGAAAGTCCAATAACTATGACTTTTATGAAACAATAATCAGTATTGAAACCTTGCATTAGTGGTGATATGGTGTAGCTATAAAACTTTCATTCATTGTTTTAAGCTTTCATACACATTAAAATAATGACTTCCACAGAGAAAGCTTATGGTAGTTGTTTAGTATAATATGTATTTAATACATATGTTTCTAATCATTCTTAATCATCTTATTTCTCCGTTGCAGTTGTGAAACATGCAAAATCATCTAAAGAGAGGATGCACCATTCTGTGTGATAATGAAAAATGTCTTCAATACTTAGGTAAAAAGAAGAACATGATAAATTTTACACTGAATTAGGTATATTGAGTTTTCTTTATTATCTTAAGTAGTCAGAAGTCAGTCAGACCCAAAGTATTCCAAAATTTCAGAGTCCTGAGAACTTTAGAAAGTAATTGATATTGCACTCTACAGTAGGTAAAGAATTTATTTGTTATTCTGTAAGTCACCACTCTTTCCTTTTTTCATCCTTTCTGTATGTACATTATTGATTTGGTTCGCCTGTAAGATGGTGGTGGTGATCCCTGATCATGAGGTGAAAGAAAATTTGAGTATGCTGCACAGTCTTTGGATCAAATGTGCTGCCTAGCTCCCATAAAAGTTCTGCAGCCCTCATGCTCACAAGCTTTTCTGCTTCCTGTTTTTCCTTTTTAGATATGGTCTTTAGGAATATGAAGTTCTCAGTGTTACCATGTGGTCTTACATCAGCACAACATCTAGCTTACATAATGGAATTTCATTTTAGAAGCTAAGAAAATGTAAAACTTAATTTCCTCAACCAAGTTAACCACATGCTGGACGTTAGCAAACATCTATAAAAAGCTACCAATAATGCAGAACTGGGCTTGCAGTATCCAGCAAGAGATTTTAGCTACTCTATTAGCTCTTTATAATTATAGCTGGTTTATTTGCTGTATCTGGAGATTATTAAATATACTACCTATATTAGTTGAGAACCATCTGAGAAAACATATTCATTAATATTTGAATTTCACAATATTAATCTAGAAAAAATTAAGATCTTAGTCTATAAATGGAATTTAGTTGTACAGGGACATGCATTTTAATGGCTAAAGTGCCTTCAATTAAAATAAGTCTTATTTCAGACTTCAAAGATTCGTTTTTATTCTTCAATAAATAAAATAAAATATAAAGTAGCTCAAAAATTAGATACATTGTTTTCTATTACTCTGATTCTTTTCCATGACTCTATTCCAGATGCAAATTATTGTTCATTATATTAGCATAAGTTTTTCCTTTTAACTTTTCCAAAGTTGTTCAGAAGACTTATTAAGATTTGATGGAAATAATTAGTGAGATACATTAGAAAGTTTCATAATTGTGTTTAACTAAAACTCTTAGAAAAAAAAAATCCACAAAATTACAGACTTGCTAGGTATGGTCCAAACACAGTTTTAGAATTACTTCTTCTCTATTTTTGAGAAAGCAAATTGCCCCACTATCTATACTGTGACAAGAAATTGAATTGTACTGAACCTTTATAGGATATGTGTATTAATACAAATAACAGAAGAGCTGTAAACATTGATGATGACTTTTTAGCTGCTTTTTCGGGATGCACAACAAAGAGTAATTGCACTAGAAAAATAATTTTTTCATGACAGTGACATCTAAAATTTAATGCTGTTTGTTTTAGTTTAAGGTTCTCAGTGTGCATTCCAGATGTAAAAGGCTTGTTAAAAACATGCATTTAGAAATGTACAATGATCTAAGAACAAGAAGTAGAGCTGAGACCATTCTGAAGGTGCAGACTGTAACGAAAGGAGTTACCTTTCCTCCCTCTGCATTTCTTCTCTTTACCAAATATTTGCAGTCCTTCAATTCACATTAAGTATCCTTTATGTCTACACACACACACACATATATATATATTCATATGCACTTATGTCTTAAATTAATAAAATGTAAAATATGATCACTTAAGGGAACGGGATACTTTAATTACAGCATTTTAGCAGTGTTAAAATTCTAAGAAACATCTGGAAGACCAGATAAAAGAGATAAATGTTTAGCTTTGTTATGAGTAACACACTAACATACAATTAGGTTTTAATGGTTGTAACTTAACAGAACTGTTGTATGAAATATTTTGTTTAGCATTCATTAAAAACTGCTAATGTACTTGTGGCTTTTCATGGACTATATTTTTATGCATATTATTAGTGGAATACAAATATGTAAAAAACCAAACAGTTTGGTCCTATAACGTGAAAAGAAATTTACACCAATCTTATTTTTAATTTGTATGGGAACATTTTTACCACAAATACCATATTTTAATAATACCATCCCAACTCTATTTTTTAAACTCATTTTGTCACTGTTTTGTAACAGAAACACTGTAAATATTATAGATGTGGTAAACTATTATACTTGTTTTCTTATAAATGAAATGATCTGTGCCAACACTGACAAAATGAATTAATGTGTTACTAAGGCAACAGTCACATTATATGCTTTCTCTTTCACAGTATGCGGTAGAGCATATGGTTTACTCTTAATGGAACACTGGCTTCTCATTAACATACCAGTAGCAATGTCAGAACTTACAAACCAGCATAACAGAGAAATGGAAAAACTTATAAATTAGACCCTTTCAGTATTATTGAGTAGAAAATGACTGATGTTCCAAGGTACAATATTTAGCTAATGCAGTGCCCTTTTCTGCATCTTTCTTCTCAAAGGAGAAAAAAAAATCCCACAAAAAAACTAACAACAACAAAAAAAGAAAAAAAAAAAAAAAAAACAAAAAAAAAAACAAAAAAAACCCCAAAAAAAACAACGAAGCAAGAAGCCCATAACTTTTTCTTGTTACAAATGCAAATATTGAGGTCTTTTTCCAATTTTAAGTGATTGATATGCTTATCATTTTTAAAAACATGTTTCAGTATTTGTCTTTCTCATGCCATGTTTTACATAAGCTTTGTCTTTTCTGGTACTTAATACCACCATTTTCATGGGGAAATAGTGCTCACTTCTATAATGGATTATCCCTAGAAAAAAAATGCAGTAAAACAAACAGGAATTGTAAAATGAACAATGAATCTTCCTTGACCATTCAGGATCATGCAAAAGAAATGGATACACCAGTTTGTTGGATCATCCTGTGGGAACAAGACAATCCATCAGATTCTCATCAGAGTAGTTTGGTGTGGGCTGCCATAGTAAAACCAATTTCCCTAACTGAAAATGTTACTACTAGTTTAGGCCCACAGAAATGTTTTATCTTTTTTTGCTTAATGTGTTATGAGTGTCTAGAGCAGGACAGCACTAGGGGTGCTGCAAGGAGAGAGAGTCTAAATTTTTATTATTTTATGCCTTTAGAAAGAAATCAAGTATGACTTCTGAGTGTGACTGACGGTGGCAACAGCAGTGTGATTAGTATTTCCAGTTTAAAAATTCATAACAACTAAGTTTTCCCTTTGAAAGTTTAAAAAAGCCTCTAATAATTAAGAAAACACATAATTATGTTGTATTTCTTTTTCTTCAGAACTCTTACCTTTACATCTCAACACAGCAGTGACAGAGCTGGACAATGGCCTGGTCCTAAGTCGTTGTCTGCTGTCTAAGTCACTGCAGGGGTAAAACTTGAGCTGTGTAAGATTGGGTTAGTTCAGGGTTCCATGAGAACTGAAATCCAAAGCTGAAATTCCAAATATTTGATGCCAAAAACTATTAAATCTCTAGTCCCTTGGTAGACTGCAAAACATACCAAGGAAAAGAAAGTGCCACATCCCACTGGATTCAGCATGAATTTCCTACTTTTGCTCACAGGGAAACTCTTATTTCAGCAGTAGCTGTTCCAGTGAATCAGAGAAATTATATAAAGTAGCATTAGGAGGATCACCACCACCTTGTGCTTTATGTTATATGAGTTTTAAAAACATAACTATAGGTGGGTTTTAGAAGTTTAAGATTGTTATACTGTGTTGTGAGCACAAGAAAACCTTGATTTAAAAAATTATTTGTATTATTAAATATAGACATGCAATTTCAGACTTGGACATTTAAAGCAATGAAAGACCGATAGTTTGCTCAGCTTAGTCCTCTGACAATTTTCTTCTTACTTATCATCAGCTAAGTTTTGAACCCCCCTTTCCATTCTTATTCTTTCATCTGTGTATTTCTAACTCTGCATCTGTGTATTTCTAACTCTGCGCCATGCTCTTCTGTTGTCAGTGGTGCTTCTAAAATTATTTTAAAGAACTAAGCTCCTTAGAGTCAGCAAACAGTAACCACAGGCTGAGGCCAAGGCAAGAAAAGGCTCCATAGTCAGAAAGCAAGAACTGTTTATATCCAGGTGCTTGTGGGGGTGTGTTTCTGTGTGTGTGTGTAAATAAACACAGTAAGGCATACTTCATTTGTGGAATCCTATTCTTCCATGGAGAGGAAGTCATCAACAAAAAATGTGTAATTATCAGACTAGCCTAGCTTCTCTTTTTTTCAACTGTATTGTGTATCTGCACCTGAGTGAACCCTTATCTCACCTCATCGAGGATTCCTAAGCTGAGTATCAGTTTAACTTCAATAACACAAAATGTTACTGCGATTAGTTCTACAATAATTCAGCAATGTGTCTGTCCTGTACATATTTTTACTAACAGAAGTAGTACATCCATATTATTTGTAGAATATAAACAGGTTAAGGAGAAGGAAGCTTTGCAAACTACTTTAACTTTATGAAACAAAAAGATAATATCCCTAAGTACAGCTTGCTTGTTAACTCTATTCTTTCACAATCAACCTCTGGTAAAGAAGCATTCATTTTTAGCATTCAGCTTTGCACTTCAGCATTATAGGATGTATGTTACCATTGAACAGTATTGATGATAACTCCTTCCCCTTCAATAAAAATAAAGTGCAAAAGGTTGATTATTATTTCAGTGTATACTCATTACTTGATCTGGTCACTCCCTCACTGGGCTACACCACTTCTACAGCGAGAAATCAGTGTTTGTGAAGAAGTTGCAGTTACTTGTAATAGCTTTACAATGCAGTACATTGTAATAAATGTCTCTGAATGAAGTTACTGATTCAAAGAGATAATTAAAATGTATGTCTAATGTACTCCAGTTCCTGCCAGTTTTATGGACCCACTACACTGTGAGCACCTTTGTTACGTTTAGACAAAGAAACTCCGTGTGCCATTAACAGTGAAATTCTATGTTGTTTTAACAATGCTTAAGACAACTGCTGAAACAAACATTTGGTCCAAGCTGGAGAATTACAATAGTCTTGTAAGTCTGGTGAGTGCATATACTCTACAATAGTTTATTTTAGAGAAGCATTATTTCATTGACTTTCAGTTGGTGTTAAGACTTAAAGACTTAGCTTAGGCATCTTGCAATGCTAGATATCTCTTCAAGAGGGAAAATTAATTAGAGAGCAAAGGAAGCCAGCATGCTTATCATTTGATCAGGTCATTGACATAAGTGCTTCACACTTTTTAAAGCCAAAAGCTGTCTTGTACACCTGCTCAGAGGTGTCATCAATTTTACTTGAGCAAGGCAGTTCTTTTAAGCCTGTCCAAGGAAAAAGGTGGCAATTTTGATGGAGAGGGAAAAAGAGAGAAAGAGGTGTTGCAAGCTCTTTATCTTGATCTCATTGTTTGTTTCTCCACTGATGTATGTAATGAAACAAAGAGGATTTAATCATGGCAAACAGAGGACTATTGGCACCCAGAGGGATCTCATTTTCTCTCTTACAAGTCTATTTCGTTTCAGGTTGCAACGTCTCCTTTTCAGCCTATCCACAAGGCTGAGTTTCTTACCTGGGGCTTAAACTTGTGAGGCGTGAAGCTCTTTTGTTTTGACAGGTGCTCTTTGCTACTCAGCCTAGCATTGGTGGCACTAATACACAGAACAAACTCAGATATGCTAATGACTGTAGTTATCAAAATTCTGTCTGTAATGAGTTTTATTAATTTATTTCACTGTTAATTCCTAGGGTAAAGTGGTAAAAACAAACTGCTGATACAAGAGTGGAAAAGATGGTTGTTTGTTATGTATTGCGTGGATTTCTCCAGTTTCTATAAGGTCTCTGGAGTAATGGAAATATCATAAACTAGTGAGAATCAGACCATAACCTCCATCACAGAATAGCTACATACAAGGTGTTTCAAATGTAAAGAAAATGTGCAGAGGGAACTTAAAACAGTCCTATTATTATATGGGTTTCAAACTCTTCCAGAAAAAAAACTATTTCTGCTGACCAGCTGCCCTGAGACTAACATATTATTGCACATTTTGATCCTTAACTGGTGAAGTAAAAGGTGATAATATAATATTAATACAATATCAACAACAAATAATAACACGCCTTTAAGAAAAGATGGACATTCAGACCTTAAGGTTGTAAAAGAACAACCTTGCCTTGCCTTGCCTTCCCTTGCCTTGCCTTCCTTGCCTTGCCTTGCCTTACCTGTCCATGCCATCCTCCACTTGTCTTACCTCACCTTGCCTTCCTTTCCCAGAACCCTATATCACTCATATATTCCTAGATATACCTTAGGTACAATTTGATAATTAAAGTCGAAATATTAATTTTAATTTTGTCAATTAAATGATGTGGAAGTGATGTACACATTGTTCCTTTGTGGTTTAGAAGAAGCTTTTAGGCCTCATACTGTGGGATAAAAAGCCTGAAGAAGCAAGAAATACTGGGTATGGACAAAACATAGGATAAAAGAAGAGAACTCTCTAGGTAAAAATAGAAATTCAATTCTAGGTACAATATAGCAAAATTATTGGTAAATACTGATTAAATTGCAATTTGTTTGATTGCTTTAGTGATTTTAATCCAGTTTTAGAAGATTGATTATCCCAGTGGTTTGGCTTTTCTTTTCAATGCGTTTCTTCGTACTTTGAAAAAAAAATCCAGCTGTGGAGCCTTGTGAAAACAATAATGCGTCACTTCTCTGGAAGCTATTCAGATCTTAGTGTGTCTGAACTGTCTATACAAGGTCAACAGTTCTGATAACTTGGATCTGGTGACATCAAAGTTTTTTTATTTTTCTCACTTCTAACTTTAACCTATTGGTAAACTTCAGGAAAAAATGGCATTTTATTGTCCCACTACAACACTGGCTAGAAAGGTGTGTCTTGTCATACCCATTTCAAATAACTGTGAAATAATTATGTCATAGAATCTTTAAGAGTGGAAAAGGTGTCCAAGATCATGTAGTCCAACTACTAACACTGCCAAGTGTACCACAAAACGGAGTCCTTTAGTGACACATCTACACATGTTTTGGACACTTACAGGAATAGTAACTCCACCACTTCCCTGGGTAGCCTATTACAATGCTTGGCCATGCTTTCAGTGAAGAATTTTTTCCTAATAATTAATTTTTTTATACTTAAGATATTTATCAGATATATAATATATACCTTTCATGACCTTGCCCCTTTTAATGAACTGGCCTGCCTACTTTGACTAAAGCAATTAGAGACAATCTAACTACACCTAAAACTAGTATGAAGTACTGCTTGTAAAAATTCTAGGGTTTTAGGTCTCAACATTTTTCTTGAAAAAGAAAACTGATTTTTTTGTAATCTGTCTGAGAAGTGCAAGTTTGTTAAACTTTCATAGAGTTTTTGCTTATTTGTTTTGGTCAGTTTTTTGTTTGTGGTTTGACTTATTTTTTTTCTGGGAGGGTACTCTTGACACTTGAAAACAAAATTCTGCATAAAAAACTGTTCAGATGTTGAATATTTGATCACTTTTATTTACAGCTTCCAAGAGCTACATTCATACAGACTCCTACAAGGGAGAAGAGGCCTTTATCAAGACTGTGAAATTTGGAAGGGAAATTTTGCCCAGGACCACCAGCAGAGTACTTGCCGATGGCTGAACTCTTAGGAGCTATTTTAACTTAGTGCTGGCAGGTGCTCCTCTTTCAAGGTTTCAACCTGATGCCCCATGTTTACTTACATTAGGTACTTTGAAAGGATGAAGAGTTGAGTGAGCCCTGCTGAGACTTGACCTGTGATTCCAGAGTTCTAGATGTTGGTGGTCTGCTTTTCAAAATAGTCATCAGTTTCAGTGAATTGGTCAGGAAGGAGAGAGGAAAGCATTTCGACATTACCCTAGTTCTGTTATTTTTAGGGAGCTCTGTTTAGAGTCATAGTGTTTTGTAACCTTGTATGGGCAGATGGATCTAAAGTTTTGCAATCTAGATTAAAATTTACATCAAAATATAAGCAAGGAGAAGCACTTGTAAATGTGACAAGTCACTGAAATTAGAGAGAAACTGAGCTTAGTAGGCTTGTTGGTAAATGTCTGGAGTACAAGGAAATGTGCTTCAAAGTGCCTCTATATAAAGCCTGGAATCAAAGTGTGCCTCAATGGTTTTCAGGTACAACTTGCACTACTGTTGGTGAGCCTTTCATGACTGATTGATTGGTCTCCAAATCAGGAGATTTGGTCAGGACTACATAGACTAAGAACTAATTGAAAAATAGCCCACTGTTGACCAATAAATCTTTTGGTTGGTTGCCTGTTTGTTGGTTAGCTGATTTTTTGCACTGAAGCTCCTGGATGCAAGTGCTTGCAGCTTGGGGGATGATTGAGGGCACACCTGATTTCTTTGTCGCACCTGAAGATCAGTGACAGGAGAAATGCAGCTCTATTCCAGCACATGGAACACTTCTCTTTTTCTTCTCTAATCAACTCTAAAGCAGAAACATGAGAACAGAGAAATGAATCAGGTGGAAGTTAATGCCTGAAGTTCAAGGAAAAAAGTTTTTACATAGGTGCTATACCAAACAACTTCCAGTCTCTCACAGAGGATGGGGAGGTGAGGGGAGGATGGGGGGTCTTGAAGTCCCTTCTACAATATTCAATCAAAAGGTTTTGCACTTGATAGGGAAGATAACTATGAAGAGATTCTAAATCTATCATGTGGAAGAAATTAGAGTGGCTGTATGTATCATTTTTTTCTGGAGTAAAAAAATCCCCAAATTGTCATTATAAGCCTAGTCCTTGTTCTTCTGTCTTGTGTTTCCTGGATTTCTCATTGAGAATCTATCTCCTTTCTTGTACACCTTCTACATGCTACTGCCTCTCTGTTCCATCTTAACTCAGGCTAACACAGTAAAGTCTCTTCACAGCAAGGTTGCCCTAGTTGCTTCACAACCATTCTAGCTTTTTCAGTATGCAACACAATATTCAATTTGACTCGTCTAGTTATAATTATTTGCTGCTTTGATGGAGTGTTTTATTTATTCCATATTCTCCTTGGAAAAATGCACGTAATATGTGAATGTATCAATGCATAGTTTCCAGAATGTAAACACATCAGTCTGCAAAATCCACCTTGTTTCAAATCTGTGTTTCCCTACTTTCACTCTTCTACTTTTATTCTAGGGACTTCATACACAAGACCTACAACTATAACCTTTAGATGCTCTAGCAGTGGAACCCCTGCTTGATAGCTGTTTGCCTGCAAATTGCAGCAGGTGGAATGAGAAGCTTGGAGCTGATGAGGTATTCTGCTGAGGGAAGGCATATAGAGTCTTTCCCCATCTTCCTGAAGACAGATGAATTTCCAAGATTTTCATAAATGGGGACAGATTTTAAAAAAAGGCATTTGATATTTGTTCTTTTACCAAACCTTTATAATCTCCTCCATTGTATTAAGTGAAAACCAATCCAATTTTTAAAAAGGAGGGAAAAACTTTTGCTACTGTGAAAGTTGATTGCGTGATTGCTTTAGTGCTCGAAGGGTTAAACTTTAAAGCAGAGAGCTCACTTTTGAGAGCGATTCTAGGATTTTAGGTAACAATGGAGTTTGAATTTACTGCTGGGACAGGAAGTTGAACAGCAAGGTTCAGCTTTTCTGAGGGAATCTAAGAGTAAGCCAAGAGGCCATTAGGTTAAAGGGCAGTGCTCAGGCTTCCCATCAGCTCCAGAGACTCCAAACATTCAGGCATTCAGTGGCTGGGTTCCCTCATGATACTCAGATGAATGGCCAGTAGAAATGAAGAATTAAAACTCATCCTGCTTTCAACTCTGTAACTTGTACCTCCCTGATTCATTTAAATTGAGGTAATAGTCAAAGAATAATTCAGCTAAAAGTGATAGGCAAGAGAAAAAATCCAACACATTTTCTCAAATGTAATTGAACATTATTCCCTATATGTTAAACTGCAAGCAGAAATGCAGATAAACCCAGTGCGTGTACAGAGAACTCTGACTCCATTGTCTTTTGCCATAAATGTGTGCAGTAAGGTATATTTTGCACTAAATATAGTTTTTTTTAGAGAACATAGCTTACTAGAGCTTCTCAGAATGTGTAGTTCAGAGGATTTGCTGAAGCTCAGAGAACAAGGTTTAGTAATCTACAGCAGTAAGACTATAAGTTAGGAAAGACAAGGGCCACTGTAGCTTATCATTGTGCAGCAGAAAGACTGATTAATAATATAACATTTTTTAACAACTCCAAGCAGCCAGGGACTATTCTGCATGCTGCTTTTGGCTAGTATGAAAAATGCATTCTTAGTTCTGGTTGATTACTGAGACCATGCACAACTTTTCACTGTAGCTAACAACAAGTTGAAAACATTTTTGTTCATAATTCCATTTGCTTATCCAGCTGTTGAATTGTGACCCCGTTCTTTAATTTTTGACATTATTACACTAGTTTTACTTCATTTAGACTGTTTCTTTGATAACTAAAATAACACCATACTGTAATTTTGCCTTCTGGAGTCCTGGTGGCCTCTACATTAATTTTCTTCCAGTACCTTGTGTTTATTTTCAATTATTATGCTCCTTGTATAATACCTTCTGATTGATTTGGTGTGTTTTGACCAGTGGCTTCTGTAACTTCTGGTTTCACAGATTCGTAGCATGGTTGGGGCTGAAAGGAAGCTGTGGAGGTCATCTAGTCCAATCCTTCTGCTAGAGCAGATTCACACAGAACAGGTTGCACAGGACCACCTCCAGGTGGTCCAGAGAAGGAGGCTCCACAACATCTCTGGACCATCTGTTCCAGTGCTCTGTCATCCTCAATGTAAAAAAGTTTTCCTCATGTTCAGACAGAACTTCCTGTGTTTCAGTTTGTGCCTATTGTGCCTTTTTCTGTTGTTGGGCACCACTGCAAAGGGTCTGCCCCAATTCTGGCTCTTAAGGCATTCCTATGTATTGACACATTGATAAGATCTTTTCTTGGCATTCTTTGCTTGAGGCTGAACAGGCCCAGGCCCCTCAGTCTTTCTTCATAACAAAGGTGCTCTAGTCCCTTAATAGCTTTTTGTAGCCCCTTCTGGACCCTCTCCAGGAGCTCAGTGTCTTTCTTGATGAGGGGAGCCCAGAATTGGACACAGTACACCAGACACGGTCTCCCCAGGGCTGAGAAGAAGGGGAGAATCACCTCCCTTTCTGTTTTAGTAGGGGAGTGAAGTGTTTGTACCTAGGTTTTACATGGGCCCTTGCATGCTTCAAGAAAATTGTGTCTAGTTTTACAGCAGCATTTTCATCACAATTTTTAATGCAGAGAAATTGATTACCCCCGCATGTTTTCATGTCCTGGTTTTCATGTCCTGGTTTTCATGTCCTGGTTTCTCTACAGTGAAACATACGCACAGCTCCTGACCTAACCCCATTAGAAAGTCCAATTTTGAGCCTTCATTTTCTTTTCTTTATTCAGCCCTCCATAAGTTCACCATGCAACCAATGAGCAAGTGACAACGTTGGTGTTTTAACCATGCCTGGAGGGGCTTCTACGACAGAGTTCAACTGTCTTGCAAACAGCTTACTCGAATGCTTGTAAAAACTGAATTTTGATGGCTTCTGGTTGTATTTGTAGAAGACAAAAGATTTATTCATAATCTCATATGCTATGGCATACAAAAAACCACGAGTTTGACAACAGATACTGATAACAAGGGATTTTTTAGTTCGTTGTTTTTTGGCAGGAAGTGATGGGGGAGACATTAAAAAAAAATCTGTAAACACCAGATCTATGTAATGATTTTTTTAAACCAGAGTACATGAAATTTAGCTCCCTAGATGCTGAAGAAATATATGTAAGACTAGTTACTATAATTCACAAAGAGCCATCTTGCTGCTTAAGTACACTCTCAGCTTCAGCAGCTGTTTTGATTCATAATCTGTGCTGTAGCAAGGTTTATTTTAAAATACCAAGCAGGAGACAGGGCATTCAAACATCAATTGCTTAACCAAGAGGATTAAAAACCTGAAGTGCTTAAAACTGAAATGAAACACATGGCAAATATTTTGCTTCCTGTCACGTCGGGGATTCAATCCTGCACGCTGTGTGAGTGCAAAGCTCCAGTTTGTCTGCAGTTAACAGGTGAAATTCTGACATTGTTGCCATCAACCAAAATCTTGCCTTCACCTTTCACAGAACCAATTTGACCACAGGGAGGTTCCCAGAGCAGGGTACGGTAAGGTCTCAGGTAAAGTATTTCTTTAAATTCTTGTCGTTTTAAGTTGGATTCCTTGCAGGTTTTTAAAAATAAAATCATTTAATCCTATTCTTCAGAGACATTGGAAGGGTGACAAAAATGTCATACCTTCAGCCTCTGGGAAGGAGTGTTTAAACATTTATATTTGGCTCTTGCAGCTGTGATTGGAGCTAGTCCACATCAGCCCTCCTCTGACACTGCATTCAGGTCTTCATGCGAGTTAGTGGCAACCTATTTAAGGCAGAATAAAATAAAATTTAAAAATAAAGTTCCCACAGCCAATAGGCATATGTACTATACTTCTATATCCCCTCAATCCTATGTCCAAACCAGGATATATTTATCAGAGGGGAAAATGCTGCCCAGTATTTCCTAGCCTCTTCCTGTGTTTGCTAAGTCCTGATCTGCCAACAGGAGCAAAAAAGTCACCAGTGATGCAGCATGCAGGACCCTTTCACCATGCCTGGGATCGCTGACATGCAAGGATTGCCTGGATAAATTATATGCAGGATCACACTCGGACAACACCTGGAACTGCCAAAGCATTCAGATATAGAGGCGGTTGAGAGGAACTTACATGTGGCACTCAAATTATTTTGTTAATGGTGCCATCTCCTGGTAGCAATTTGCTAAGCTAATCCTTGCCCCCCGCGTATTTCTTACACTTTATATTTTAATACCATACCCCGGAAAAGGTAAACAGAGTAACTTAAATCGCTTTGTCTGCTAATGTCTGTTTTCTTATTTAATAAGGAATATTCAAATAGGAAACAAGCTTTTATTAACAGTGTATTCTAGAACAGAACTTTCAGGACATAGACCCAGTGCTTATGGAAAATATTCTTTTTATTCCTGCTCAGGTTGCTTTCATTTATTTCTTTTATAATTTATCAAACAATATAAAATCAAGTTAGATGATGCTGACAGAGAGCAGCTATCTTGCATACCAGTGCAGGTCCTAAGCCACCACATTTTGGGGAAGCAATGGTGCAATTCAGAGTGGGTTAAGAATATTTAACAAACAAAGGAAGTGTACACTGGAAGAGACTGATGACATGCCTAAGTCAATAAGAAATATGTCTTTGTATTTCAGGTGAGACTAGCAATGTTGGAATGCTGTGTCCAGAGCCTTACAAGGGCTCACTTTTCAGATCTAAGAAATAAAGTGTGGTTGAACTCAGAAATACTAAGATGTCACAGCAGAATAAGTGAAATATACAAGTAAAGGATCTAATTCCATTATACTACACTGAGGAAAACTGCTTTCCTGGACTTAGTCAGTAATTACTTTCACTGATACAGAAGGATTAATACGGTTGCATTGTGGCAAAGATAATGCAATTCTTTTTCTCTAGTTCTCTTTCTGTTCTGGTTCTGCCAGATTAGGCTGTTACTGTGTAAAAAAGATGCTTAACTGAGATGCATCTCAATGCTTTTAACAAACAGAAAGATTATGCAACAGGAGTGATGGCAATTTGATCATCACATGACTTCTCTAAAGATCGATAAAATAAAGTTTGCAAAGGGCTTATATACTACAAAGTTCAGAACCACACAGTAGGTAACTTGTGATTCAGTGTCTGTAAACTGGAAAATTTCTTAGTGGAGGTGAATTTGGCTTTTACTGTCCTTAGATTAGATACAAAAAGTTCTGTAGGATGACATGTTAGCTACCTTTGCAGAAACATAGCCTTCTTAACACGTGGGTTACCTCCACTTGCAAGCCGGAATGGACATGTATTCTGTGTAAGGACTTCTCGGTTGAAGATTCCAATTTGATGTAATGTTTGTTTCTCTTCACGTTTCTATGCACGGAAGCCAGCACTGAACTTACTCTATCCTGTACTTGAACAGTGTTGTCATACTCCAAAGTTTAATCAGCCAAAACCTCTGTCCTTTTGACTGGAGGAAAGCAGTATTGCATTTTCATTTGCTACCTATTTGTCTATGTTTTTCCATGCTTCTGTCCTGTTGCCATCCTCTCAATCTTCCCAGACAAAGAGGAGAAGGAGATGCAAAGGTAATCCAGTACCAAACTGGCCACTTCCAGACTATGGCTGGTTTCCCCTGATAAGTGTAAAGACTCTCCAACAGAATAAGGTCTTATTCAATAAATTCATAAAGAAACCCAACCGTGGCCAGTTTTGGGAGTAGTCCCCTGAGAATTATGATGGAAGATATTCCAGAAGAATAAATTATTTCTATTACCATGTGACGCCTAACATGCAGATAAGCTTAAATGGTAGTAGAAGAAATAGGGAAAATGTTGCCACAAGTAGTGTATGGATTAGAACTGAACAATTTGTAAAGGAGTGGAGGAGTGAACTGCATGTCTACTGGGAAAGGTCAAATTATGTAAGTGGCAGAATTTTTACTTGGGGAACTGTAATGATAGACAGATGTGAGCTACACTTTAAAGCACTCAATACATTTGGGTATCTAGCTGTGCAAAAAGCAGCTGAAGACTTCAAAACATTACAATCAGAATGTTAAATAACAAAGCAAATTGTTAACATTTTCAATATATATTAGATGCCAGATACTGGAGAGCTTGAAAGCAAAAGAGATGCGGGACCCAACAGGAGGAATAAAAGTAACCAGGGAAAGAAGTTAAAAAGTAACCAGGTAAAAAAAAGTCTAAGAGCAATAATCAGCTCCCACCTACATGTAGGTAGTTGAATATCCTACCATTCCTTTTATATTTCCAAGTGTATTTCATTATGGTGTACCTGTGGTTTTTAACTTGCCTTTCCGAATACGCTTCTTTATTTCAAAGAAAAATAACTTTGATCTAGAGATAAAAATATTGTGTTTTCCTTCTCTGGAAGAAATTAAACCAGAATTCCTTTTAATCATGAATACATTTTTTTCTTTGACCAAATTTTCTAAAGAACTTTCAAGATCTTATTTATATTCAAATTTCTAAAAGATTTTTTTTTATGCAAGTGAAGCTTTTTTTACTTCATAGCCACTTTTTATCCAGCATTAATTATCAATTAAACCACTAATAATTTCAGTGAATGTATCTTACTATCGTCTTATGGATTAAATGCTTTTGAACAGAAAGTGGGACACTCAGCTGTCTTTCTATGCAGCATTATTTTCTAATTTAGTTGGAAGTGACTGCCTGTAACTCGCTTGTCAGCGCTGCTCCGTGACCTCTGCTGGCTAGAAGCTGCCAGAAGTACTATACCGTTTCTAGCTGCTGGCGCCTGTTTCTATATTTAAAAAGAACTTACAGCATTTTTTTTAATGCAAACGGAAGGCAGGGGAAACCTTATTGTCCTGATACACGGAGTAATTAGCAGCAGCGGAAACTCCAAAACATTCTGACATCAGACAGAAGGAAGCTTAGTACCTACCTTAAGGTGAATTACTGCGTTTTCACATTAAAAGCATCGCGGCAGCTCGTCGGCGGCTGAGGCTTTGGGAGAGCAGCGCGGAGCGGAGCGGGGAGCGGTGCCGGGGCTGGCCAGGAGGTGGCGAGGCTCGCCCGGCCCCGCGGGGCTGGAGCGCCCGCCGGGCCCCGCCGGCACCGCCCGGCTGCCTCCCGGCTCTGCGGCCCCAGGGCGCACGGCAAGCTGCTAACGCCCACCTAATTAAAAAAAAAATAAATAAAAATGCACCTCAAAAACACCGGAGTCTGAACATAAATTGGTAACGGAGTAAGATCGTACAGCCTCTTATTTTACAATTGTCACGTAAAATCAGAAAACATAAGCTAAATGGTTACTGGATGGCTCGGAAAGTTGGCAGTGCCCTGGCATTTTTTGTCTTTGATCACTGTTTTGAGTTCAATCTAGAACTGTGGTATTACCCACTTGGCTCAAAAGTGACTGCTTTGGTGGATTCAGGCAAATGCATGGTTGTTTGCAAGATAAAATGATGACAGCTACCTGGCAAAGAGATTTGAAAGAGGAGGCTAAGGCTTTGTCTGAACAGTAAAGTTGGGCTACTTATGAGAATTTAGTTCATGTGACAGAATTGTCTATCTATTTTTGCATGACTAGGGATTTAACCACTATAGTTATAAGATACTTTTTTGCCCATATAAATATGTCTACTTTAGAAGTTGTGGCAATATAATTTTACTGGTAAAACCCCATCTTAGCCAACAAAAGAGTACAAATATTGAGAGAGAGAGTATTTTTGAGAGTAATAAATTAATTTCATCACCCTAAGGCTATGAATACATGAATAAGTCTGCTCAAAACAAATTAGACAGGGAATATCTGAATCAAGGTTTTAAATATGTGTGATAGGAGAGTTATTAAGCATGCAGAATATTGCAGCATTTATAATACTAGTCCTGCATCCTCTGCAGTACCTTGCCTATGCTCTGTTGTCTCCTTCTCAGTCATGGAGCTATTATCTCTGTATGCTGTCTGCTATAAGGGTGGAGGAGCTGGAAGACAGTCTCCTTCCTTTGGTCCAAAAGCTGCCTGAGCATCCTCACAAGCAAAAGCTTGTAGCAGATCTACAGTACAGGTGGAGACAGTGAGCCTGTGAGGTGCAAAAGGCACTGCAAGGACTTGAGCATGAGCAAAGCCATGAGGCTTTTATAGGAGGGCCAGGGGGCACTCCCTGCCTCAGGAACTGGAGCCCAGCCACAGGATGCTTCCAGGGACAAACAAGGTCAGTTTTGACAGGAAGGCTGGGAAACAAGACACAGAAGAAATTATAATTCTAGTACAGTTGCTGACACCTCTGTCCTCCTGCTCAAAAGAGTAAATTATGTCATACAACCATGCTTCTTTCTCATACGGCACTCTGAAGTGCTTTACTGCTGTCACCAATCACTGACAGACAAGTCTCTTTGTGTGTGCATTCTTTACTACCTCGAGCTCCACATTTTGCACAGAGGATATGCACAGGTGAAGTTTAATCTAACATACTATGAAATTATATTCTACTTTGTCACAGTACTTTATTATAAATGTGCTGAGAGATTTGTGCTAAACAAGGCTGGAAATCCATGGATCTGCCATGACTAACTAGTGCCTGTCATTAGGACTTCAGGGCCTGTGCCTTCATTCAGCAGTCAGCTACAGACACAGTGACCTCTGAGGAAACTCTGGTTGTAGTTACAGGGAGTCTGTGTATTTATGAGTACTTCAAATGTGTGACAAAAAGTTTTTTTGTAAATTGATTATAATTCACATTTTATGGACATAGTATACCCTTTGACTCCCACGGAACATCTCATCTAAGGATCTTTGGATGAATCTAAGTTAACTGGGAATGTGAGACTACCACTTTGTATGCCTGCCTTTTATTGGCTTTGGGTTCAAGGTTACTGCTTTCTGTGCCCAAGTCATTCATTTACTTTCTTTGTCAGTTTGCCTACAAATGCAGTTAAATATAGAAACATAATGAGGACCTGACTGAGAATATTGTACATTCCTGCATATTTTTGAATATTGAATTTTCCAAGTGTCAGTAATCCATAAGAAGACTAAGTTATGTCAGGATAATATCTGTGTGTGTAGGTACTCTTTTACTGAGACTGATTTTTTTATTAATGTGAGCTTGTTTAGAGCAAGCCAGCTCGTGCATGCAAACCTATGTTACCCCAGCTGTGAAATTCAAACAGTTGTATTGTTTTTCACAGGCAAGGGGCTAATAGTCATAAATTTTTAGAATATGCAAAAATATTGTGCATCTCAATTGTTGAAAAAAGGGGACAGGTATACTGGATACCTAGAAGCTTTGTTTTGTGCTCTTCCCAATTTCTATGTATACATTCAGCTTCCTAACCCTAAACCTTTCTCTGAATTTCCTGAAATGCAGTGATCTTGAAAGGAACAGTCAGTGGAATTTTTCCTTCATGTTTTACTGAGCTCTGAGAATGAGAAGGGATATTTGAGCTTTAAATAAGTACTTTCTGATGAATCTTTGTTTGTTTAGTAGGAACTCTTCCAACTTTAATGTTAGTGTATATGCATACACATACATCTGCAGTTTTTAGCCAAGAGAGGCTGTTTTCAGACCACAATGAATATGAAAAGGCCATTATCATCAGAGTGAAAGCAGTTAATCTTGAACTGGCCCATCTTCCAGATGGAATTTTGATGTGCAAAACTTCCCATTAGGATAAAGGTGAAGTCAAGTTCAACCCAGGAACATTAAAAGAGCTCCTTATTTAAATCTCCTTATTTCCTCTAAGAAAAAACTACAACCATTATGTTTTACTAGTAGGTCTCATTTTGCATATGAGAGGTTTTCCCATCTGGAGCTGCGAGCCAAATGCGTACTTTAACTTTTCACCACTTAGTACCATGTGTGTTCTTGATTGTATTTCCTTTTGGCAGATGACAGAGTAAAGCCTGTGGATACATACATGTTACATGAGCATGGGCTTTTAAAATCACCTCAATTATTGTTTTTTCTTAAGATTCCTATTCATAACATGTAGTGGTCATCTGTGGTGAGCATAGAGATACAATGCCATGAGAAAAAGTGGCAAGCTTAGAAACCTCAACATCGTCTAATTAGTCTCTGAAGACCTTAAATCCTATTTCAGAAGAAATCAGGAAGCCTGAAACACCTAGAAACCCTCAGGGATTCACGCTTGCAAGCATAATTCACTTTTGAGAAATACAGTTAAATACTCTGACCTGTGACTTCTGGCAAACTCAGCTACAGCAGCAGAATGCCCTCACCCTCCTTCCTGCCCCTTGTCCAGATGCCAGAGCTGGCAGAATGAAGCATCACAGCTCTAATTCACAATTGGACAAATTAACTTAAACATCAAGATAAAAACTGTGCTTAGATTCTTCTGAGTGTCAGCCAGAAGAGTTGAAATATTCTATTTTTGCTCTGTTATAAGGCCAGTAACAAACAGCTGGAGGCTGAGACAGTAACATCTTAAACTGCTGCAGCTGCTTACTTGGTGAATGTGAGCCACATCCCTCAAGTCAATGTTTGTGTTTTTTTTAAGAATATGTCAGTTAAGTTTCCATGTATTAAATTCAGTGACCTAACTGCTCAAATAACTCATGTTTTTATATGCCTAAGACAACAGAGGAACTACAACATCTACTTGTTTTTCACAGGGTAGTGAAAGGACTCTGAAAAAACAGTCCCCATTAAGTGTCAGAAGTCATTACCAATAAGTCACTATTCATTTGGGAAGTTATACAGAAAACTATTTAAGTTATAGTTGGCAAATGTATCATAGATTCATATTGAAAAATAGTTTGTCTTGATAGAAATACTTCAACAGAATCTGCCAATTTCTGTCAAACTTTGGCAGCACACACATGCTTACAGATTTCGGCATTTGCCTCAGAGGCACATTTTCATCATGCCTGTTTTTCCTTTTAACTCCCCTGGTTGGCACTCTGCCTGGCAGACTTCTTCAGCGATGCCTCAGGTTCTCCAGACTCACAGAAGAGATAGATTCCCTTAGTTTAGGGCTATAGTGCTTAGATGCCCATGCAAAACATTTCATTTCATGGAGCCTTTTAAAAGAGCAAGTTTGCATTCTGAAATGGAAGTAGACTTTTATTAAATTCTTATTGTGAGCAGCTGATGTTCAAGTTTGTAGATGTGCTTAGCAAGGCAGCAAAATAGTTTATTCTTCTTATGTTTGCTCCCTGTTTTTCACTGAAATAAAGCAATGATCCATCAAGAAGCACAGACAAATATTATCTTACCTAGTAGACTCCGATTTCAGCATTGACTCACTCCAGCTGCTAGAAACAAGATAAGCAAAAAACAAGGTGAAATTGCATCCAACTCACATGTCAGACTTGTCACCACTGGAAAGTGCTTTACCTGCCAAGAGAGTTCTTCTGGTTTACATTTGATTTGGTTGAGCTCTTTCCCACCTGGCATATGCATGGGATCCCCCAGGAAGATGAGATTTTAGTTCAGATGCCACAGGTCTGGTGAGGCAGAAGGTGCCTAGTGCAGTTATGTGCCTTACTTCCCTTGTTACATCCATTTTTCTAGGGAAAAAAACCCAACAACTAACTTGCTTCTCTATGAAAGGGGTCAGTTTAGATAATTTTAATAAGTTTGCAGTGCTAAACAGCTACAGGTACTGGTCTCTGGACTACCTGCATGAGGCAGAGCTTTTCCAGGATGCCAATACACCTAGCTGAATAATACTGAACCATAATCCACAACAACCCAACTCTGATCTTTCACCCAATCTTATGGACTGAAGTAGTATATAGGGGTTAACCTACCTAGTGATTAATTCTTAAAATATGACAGTTTTTTTTTTTTTTCCTTTTCCTTTCTCCCTTATTTGAAAGGATGTATCTGTACCAGTTTGTTAGCATTTTCCCTATCACATTTATGGACTTCATTGTCCAGGATAAATTCAGGTGTACAGAAGAGGTGTTGGTTTATCCAGTAATGCAAAACAAATAATCTCTCAAACAAAAAAGACTGCTATTAAGACAAAAATCAGATAGCTATTGCCTTGACATGAGAACAGGATTGCTATTTTCTAACCCCTGGAGAGATGAGACTCTAGGAAGACTTTTCAGGAGTGAGGTGTAGAAGGGTAAGAGGAGAGAGGATGAGAAACACAGAAAGTATAACATCCAACTAGTTTTGAAGAGATGCTGCCAAAATGAGAATGAGGACGTCTGATGCATATCTGAGACAATGAGAGAAAAAGGCATACTGATGGGAATTCCTTTCCATCCTATAATGTGAAGATGTGGATGGATGGATGGATGGATGGATGGATGGATGGATGGATGGATGGATGGATGGATGGAGACATGTGGCTGAGCAGCCACATGACACTTGAGCTGTACAAATTGTATAAGTACATGACTTTGCTCAGATTGTTTTAGTTAAACTGGACAAGACACTGGATAAACTGTTTCTGACTTACCAAGGATTGAAGTGAAAATGGCAACATAAATCAGAAATTCTGACTTCCAAGTATGTGTTGGGTACTTCTCTGCACTCCACAGCTAAGTTTTGGCACAATAAATATGTCTCCAGATATATGTGCTTGATGTGCATAGGACATGGTGTAGCTGAAAAGGAAATACCATCAACAAATCCTCAAATCAACATTTATACACAGGATAATCACTGTTGGCTTTGTTCCCATGATGCATGTGCAGGAACTGTTGGCCTAATGGAAAACGGTAAAGGCCATGGAAATATAACCACAGTGTAGCTTACCATTCCATTTTCCTGAGTAAAAAATACAAAGGAAAATTATACAGGACAACACAATCCCAGATTTGCTTCAGTACACTTTGATGCTGATGTGTCTGGAAGAGCAAGTTTCCATTTAGGCTACAAGTTAGGAATCAGTGAATTCATCTGTCTGGCTGAAATGCAAACAGTTCAAATTTCACAGTGTAGTATTTTTGAACAGCAGTAGGGAAAATTTTAATGTATTATATTGGCTGATGACAGATTATTTTTTGAAAAGCATTGAATATTTGCACAAGTTTCTTAAAGTGATAAAGCAAGCTTCAGTGCTCAAAAACCCCCACAAAAACAAAACAGGCATGGAGAGGAAAAAAGGTGAAATGTGCCTAGTAATAAGAGTTCCTTGGAAACCATGTTTAGTAGCTAGTCTTATAAATCATAAAATTGATTTATGTTTTTTTTCTGCTCCACTGGCAAACAGTTTATTTAAAGTGCTCCATGAGATTGAAAAAGTATTAACATAGGTTCTGTGCTTAGCAAATCCATGTGCATGCTAAGCATTGTTATGAAAGAGTTCAGCACACAATGGGGTTTAGTAGAAGTCCTCAGTAGAACTTTCCTTCACTGAAAGTTGCTGTTTTTTGTCACCCAGCTTCTTAGAAATGCTGTTGGAATTTACAGTGGTTTGCTTTCTCACTTAGTTTCTACACCACTGTCTGTGCTTAAGAAGAGAGCGCCAGTATGCTATTTGATATTTCTGAGAATTTATCTGTGATGTTGAAAACTACCTTTGCTCAAGAGTTGTAAGTGTAAATGAAACCACTATGAATGAAGTCACTAATAAAATCCCAGCTCACCTAAATTGATCAATATGAAAGCAGACCTCTAAATCTGTTACTAGTTAATACCAAGGCACAACAAAATTAAGGCACTTCTGTGATGTCCAGGCTCCTTATGAGCAGTCATGATATCAGCATCTGAACAAAGTCTATATGACTCTGGCAAGTCTCCTAATTTCCTTTTAGAAAAATTCGTTTATTTGACTTGACCCCCAGAGTCCTCATAGAATGGAATATATGTAATCTTTCGATATCTATGAGTCCACCAGTGCACCTGCAAATGGACTTACTTTTAAATATACTCAAGCACATCCACTTCTACTGATAGAGTATTTGATAAAGAGCCCAATTCTATTTTTATTATTTTTTTATGTTACAGACAATTGATGATGAAGCTTAAGGCTGAAAGAAAGCTAAACAATGACCAATGATTAGCCAATTTTCAGTCTCATAGGAACACCCTGACAGAAAATATGTATGTGGCAGAAAATACAGCATGGCAGAATAGTTGACAAATTTGACCCTGCCCCACAAGAGCTGTTTCAGAATACGCCAAAAGGCCATGATTATGAAAGACTTTAGGCAGAAGATGATTTTGGTTTTTTTGGAAGTGAGAGTAGGGAAAGGAGGTGGGGAGGAAGAAGAGATTTATAAATAATTTTTCACAATACTTTTTAATTTCCTAGAATATATTTTTTTTCTTTTTGAATAGAGGTGCCTTTTCTTCATTTCCTCTGTAGCCCACACTAACTACCCCACAGACATGCAAAATAACGAGGAAAAATTCTGGCTGTAGTGATGTTATGTATCTGGCAAAAATTTTATGAGGACAAAGCTCTTCTACAACAAAAGAATAGATTAATCTAGTGAAGACCTCATGACTTGAACATAAAGCAAATATTTGAGCAGTGGACCTTTACCATATGTGGCTATTAGCTCTTATCTTTGCCAACTTCTGCTTCTCATCCAATGTATCTTTATATTTTCAACCTCAGTCTTCAATACCTATATATTAACTGTTTTTATTCTGAGATAGACCACGGCATAGAATAAATTTCAGCTTTTCAGTGAGTTATTCTGTCACATGTTTTTATAGTGCAGCCTGAATCTTGTTCACTGTTAAAAGTAAATGGCTTAGCACTGGTAGTCTAAGTAATTGTTAGAAAAGACAGTTAGTATCTTTAAAGTTTTCACGGGAAGAAGAGCAAGAAAGATCTGCAATACCTTGTCAGTTCAGTAGAACTCAGTAAAAAAAGCACAAGCAGCACGTTTCTCAAAAAACTAAAATTCCTTTAATGCATCCTCAACTTCCCCACTCCCTCCATGTGTTTCAAAATCAACTGAACAAAATCAGACTGATTAGATTCTTATAAAATATGTGTGATAGGTACAGAGGTTATCCAGCAGCATTTTCCCACCTACCTCCACACTGTCTTCTTGATGATTAATTTTTTGTACATACTTCTGATGCCACTCCAGGATTAATTTAAACAGAACATTTCATCAATGAACCTATTTTAATAAGGCTTTTATTGAAAACATACACAGTCAACATGTTATTTAGCTTCTGAATGTACATATTAGACAATATTCATAATAGAGAAGAATATTTTAAGAAAAGGGGAAATACAACTGACATGCTGCAGTTTATATTTTACTAAGGCATTTAGGCTTAAGAGCAAGTTATACTGTGTGCATGTGTATCTACATACACAAACACACAAATACACACAGGTTATTTGGTTTGAAACTGTACAATTCTATGCAAATTTTTTTTTGTCTTTTCTATTTTTAGAACACTAAATAAAGCTTTTATTCAAATGGTAGAAGTTGTTCACAGAACAGCATTTATAATCTACTCTTCAAGAGTTTGCTTACAATTACAATACTAACGATGCACAAAAAACCCCCGAGATCTTCACGGGAAAGTTCTCTCTTACCAAAATAAGGCTCAAGTAAGAAAAATGCTAGTTTGCAAAGGCACCGTGGAGACAGGTTTTAATATATTAAATACAACATGAATCATTCACAATAACAAGTTTAGTGTTTCTGGGAACTTTTGTAAATACAACACAGTTGGTCACACAAAAATGTTTCTGTTGATTTGTCTTGGCAACTCAGATATATCAACAGTGTAACAGCATAACAGCTTTATTCCCATCTGACAGAAAATAATGGCAGTTCTGCAAGGCAAACGTTAAACCTGACCGTATGTATTTATTAATTCCACAGTGTTTTGACAGATTATAGGGGATGCAACTTAAAGGATGCTGACACGCTCACTGAGGGCTTTCATTTCTGTTTCTTCTAGCTTGGTGTTTTCGTTATGGTTAGCACTTGGACTGATAAGGTGTGCTGGATACTGCAATCCATGTTCTTCTGAGTACTGTTCCCACCGGGAGTCATCACTTTCATGGGTGATGTAACGTTCCCCCATTTTACATTCCAGTTCCCTTAAATCTAACCAGGTTTGGTAGTCCTGAAAAAGAATAACAGTATTACTTTTAGATTTCCTAAAATAAATTATATTCCCTTCTGCTATCAATAACACTCGAAGTGTTATTAACTCAGCTAAGGGTCATCCCTATTGCTCTAGAATGGAAAAATCCTATAACATATGAATGTGAAATCTGATATAAATTTGATCTCTAGAGGATATTTTGTTAAATTAATTATATTGTCACAAGTATATAGTACTGAGATGTTACAGGTTGTTTTGAAAAATGTACAGATAGGCACAGATTGCCATATTATCTAACTGAGACATGGTGGTAAAGCAATTCCTTATTCTAGTCACAAGATGAATAAGGAAGAAGAAATATCTTTAAATCATACATGTACGTCTAGTGATCTGTATCAGCCAAGACAGTTGAGTCTGCATCTCAGCAGAATGATGCAGAACATAAATCCAGCTTGGGGTAGAAAAAACTCCTTTTTCAAACTTGGGAAATTACTGTTTTGTCGTGCACTGCAGCCTCTCATCTGTCCAAAGCATGCAAGTTCAGTAATTTCTTTCCTTGTTCCCACCCAAACCATGCATGAAGCTGCAGCAACAAAGCCAATCCTAGCCTCATGAGACTAATCTCTCCTCATGATCCTGTATCCCGTTTCCTTTTTTCTCCTTCATCTTGTCCCAGCCTAGGACACAATCCTAACCATAGAACCAAAGTACCAGAAAGGCCAAACACAGTAAATGCATAAAGGTTTCATTTTTAGTATCTCATATACTTTGGCCCATTTATTAAGAGCCATCCTCTCAGAGAACACCACTAAGTCTCACTGCCCTGTAAGGAAAAATAACCACTGTTATCTTTCCTCAGCCTGCAAGGTAGGGCTCTTCTAGACAGAGGTCTCATTCCATCCCTGGTACTAGAGCTGCTGCTGAACTGCCTCATCTTAGTTCACTTCCACTCACTACTACACAAGCAATAAAAGCGGATATAGAGGAGAAGGACCCTGTCCTGTTACATGAGACAGCCAGCATCCTTGCTGCAGATGTTAGCCCAGACACTTCTAATCCCCATAGACTCAAGCACATGCATTCTGCAATGGCTGCCAGGGAGAAGAGCAATCTTGGACGGAAAAAGTAGTGAGGGACAGGAAATTTGAGAAGAAGAAAGCAAGCTCCAGATAAATGTCTCTGAGAAAGGTGTGGTGCAGTTGTTACAGCCTTTTTATTCCTATACCAGAGGGTGACCATCTACTTTGAGACACAGTTATCAACTATAAGATACCGCAGTCGGACTCAGTTTTCTGTTTTGATAAAGATTCCTTTGGGATTGGGGATTATGCAGCTGGTCTCTGCCATGCCTGTGCCATGATTACTTTCCTAGATGCAAACAAAGCTCCCTTGGGAGATCTGACAGACTGATGCATCTGTCTGGCCTCAGCCTGTCCTCATCTCCAGGGAGGGACCCCATGCCCTGGCCAGGGCTGTCCCCAGGCTTCCCTGCTCCTTGGCTGCTCTGTCTTAGGCCTTAAATTTGCAGTGATTTGGCTACTAGCAGAATAAAAAGAATTGCCATATCATATGGTGAGCACAAGACAGAGACTGCTAGCATCTTAAAAATTCCTTACATCCCAGTTGAAGAATTCAGTTGAATGTGGTTAATGTATTTTCCTGGCAAGCACACAAATTCAATAGCTTTTATGATGACTGTGAAATGAAAGCCTGTTGAATAATTTTAATAAGTTAATCAGAGTAAACTCCAGGCAATGAAATAATGTAAGTCAAATGACTACAAGGAGTTTTTTATATACACAATTTTCTCAGTAGACAAATATGATAATATATTTTTGTAATCTACTTGGAAAGCATGAAACTGTTCAGTATTGGAATCTTATACTTCAGAAATCAATTAGAAAACAAAGGTAAATCAGTGAATGAGCATGAGACTAAGGATCTGAAAACATCTTCAGGTTTGTAGGTTTTCTAAGATTCTACTGTGCTTAATGATGAAGATTTGTTATATGTTTAAAGTCTAAACACAAAAGTAAAAACATGCAATTTGTAGAAATACCTGTAACCATGGGTGGCTTAACGTTTTGTCCACACTATAGCGCTTTCTCATTTTCACTTGCAACAAATTGTTTATGAGATCGATCGCTGAAAGGAAATAATATTGGAAAATGTTAGTTTAAGTGTATTTGTCTCAACTAGGAAATGCAAACAGAGAGCTACACAGACATGGTAGTTATAAAAACAGGGCAGTTACCCCTTCTTGCTTCAGCTTTTTACAAATTGCAGTCAATGCTGATGTACCTGAAGATATCCATGCAACCCCTCCTAATGGGATTACAACTATTTTACTGAACAATTGCCTGAAAATAATTCTCATTTGGATTCTGCTCAAGAGAAAAAAACAAAACCTCATGTAAGTGAGGTCTACAGTTGTGTGATTTGACACATAGTGGGAACCAGGAAGGCAGGTCTGAGCCGCAAGGAGCAGGTGAATTCCATTCTCTGAGCAGCACGGCCGGGCTGGCGGCACAGACACGGGGACACGGCTCCGCTGGGCTCGGCTCGCCCCGATGTACCGAAGGGCTCTGTGCACCCACGGCTCATCTCAAGGCTCTGCTTCTGGGACCTCTCCCAGCACCAGGCCCAAGCCTGTCTGTGAGAGTGTGTTATCCCTACACGGGAATTCTACTTCTCAAAAGAGGCAGAGGATGAGCAACACTAGGCATAAAAAACTGAGTTTTCCCACACTGACATTCTTAGCAGCGAGGTGCAAGGTCACTTTGAGTGAAAATTTCCCTAATTGCCAAATCTTCCACTTTTAACATTTTCCTCACAAGACCAGGATTCTTTAGGTACCCCAGTAAACAATATATATTTTACATTTTTCTTAAACGTTCAGTGTCACTTTTAGCTGACAGCAGCACCTTCCCAGTCCCTGAGCGGAGAAATCAGGTTTTGTAAGTCACCAAGTCCTATTACTATTCTTCTGATACTGAACATTGTTTCTACTTGCTAGTCAACAGCTTCAGAAAAAAAGAGGGATTCTTTTACAAATTTGATGATTTCTATGGTTTTGGAGTCAATGATTCACTGAGGTTCACAGAATCACAGAATGGTTTAGGTTGGAAAGGTCCTTAAAGATCCAACTCTCCTACCATGGGCAGGGAGACCTCCTACTAGACCAGACTGCTCAAAGCCCTGTCCAACTCAATCTTGGAACACTTCCACAAATGGGGCATCCATAACTTCTCTGAGCAACCTGTCCTACTGTATCATCACCCTCACGGTCAAGAATTTCTTCCTAATATCCAACCCCTTCCTAATAACCAACTTAAACCTACCCTCTTTCAGTTTAAAGCAACTACCCCATGTCCTACCACTACACACCCCTATAAAACGCCACTCTTCAGCTGTCTTTTAGCCTCCTTTAGGTAGTTCAGGGTGCTATATGGTCTCCCCTGCAAACTTCTCCAGGCAGAACAAATCCAACTCTTTCACCCCATAGGTATTTGGAAAAATCTCTGGAATGAGACTGATGAGTTTGAATGCAAAAAAAAAAAAAAAAAAAAAAGATATAAAAAACCAAAAAAGAACAACAAAATAAAAAGCATTAAAAAATGAGGGTATAATGAAAGGTTAAATCCTATTAGGTGATGCTAAATATGCTTTAAATGTGACTGCATGTGTTCCAATGAAAATTTACTGTTATTCCAGAATAACTGACTAGCCACAAGGAATGATAATATTCCTACAATTTTTCCATTTTGACACATTATGCCTTGGCATGTCCAAAGTATGCTGGTTTACATCTTTATTTCTTTGTTTATATCATGATGACAGGGAAAGATGGCCTTGAAAGTAACACAGGCACATGGCATCACTGAGGGGCACTGAGTTTGAAACACATCACATGGATATTGTTGTCAGCTGGGTATTAAAGGAGCTGAATGATCATCTTGTCTGTTTTAAGAGCATGAGACAGGACAGAATTCTTTAAACCAATTATCTCTGAGGTTGTATTTTGCACAACAATGTGGAAAAGCTTTTCTTTTTTTAACAGAGACTTCCTCTCTGCAGGCTCAATTTGCCATCTAGGGCTTCACGTGTGCTTCTGCCATGGGGCAGTACACAATGAAAACAATGTCCAGGAGAATGGCAATGCACATGGCCGTCTAACTGAATTTATGCAGTTAAACAAACCTATTCTTAACAACAGGAGACTACCACTAAAGCAGCCCAGACTTCCTGGTGATAATTACCATCTTGGAAATCACAGCAATCATGAGAATGTTAGAAAATAAATCTCAGGACTTTTGACAAAGAAAGCATTGCCAGAGACTCCGAGCCACTCTTTTCCTGGAACAGGTGGTCCTAATTTTACTTTTTTGTTGTGGACAAACAGATTCTTACCTACTGTCTCTTTTAGCACCAAGTATAGTTAATGCTCAATTCTCTAACTTGTGTTTATTTTATTCCCTCTCAAAATGCTGGTGAACAGTATGTGGGGTAAGAAAGTCAGTGGATATCCAGTAGGACCATTATTGACAGATGGCATAATTCTTGAAACTCATTTGTTTTCCAAAATAGTGAGATTAATCTTCTTCCTCTTTATTCATACAAGACATTGTTAAGTTCCAAGCTATGGGGAAGAGATTGGAAAGTCAGTCATACACAAGGGTTTTGGTATCACCGATCAAAAAGTAGTGACCATTATTTTTATCTGATGTTTCAAAGAGGAAAACATAGTCCCTCACCTACTGCAGTATATCTGGGTATCAGCAAACATCAGTATCTTCTGCAACACTGTCCACTCACCCTTAAATTCAGCAGAATTACAGTAAGACTTCAGTCTGTCTTTTGATACATAAGCCAATGCTGAATGTGAATTTAGTAGGGCTAACATTTCTTTATTATTTTCAGTGGTATTTGTGTGTTTATAATCTTCAGAGTTCATTTTTCAATCATTTACTATGAATCTCAGTACCGAATATAGGTCAAGAACTTGATGAAAGGGTTGATTGTTCTGGCAACTGCTGCGATGTAGGTGTGCATATCCCAGTGTGTGCCTCAGCAGCTGTCAAGTACCAATTGAATGTTCTTCTTGCCACTGAGGACTGATCACGTCTCTATTACATTCCTTCTGTGCAACCCACTGGAAGCAGATATGACTGTGAGCCTTACAAGTGATGAAATCTTATTTAGCTATTCAACCTCCCTCAAGTTACAACAGGAAGAGGGGCCCTTTGTCCCTTTTTTCACTTCAGGACAAGGATCTATTACATAAAATAACATATTTCTTTGCATTCTTGGGGGAAATGGCCAATGGCTTGATGAACAGACCAGAAAGGGGCTGGTCTAGAAAGAATCACTAGAAAGGGTGCACAAAAAAAGACAGAGAAGAAAACTATGATGGGAGTGAAAAGGCAGTTTTCCTGGATGGTTACAATTGGCAGTATTGAGCAGTTGAGAACAGTTTACACAGATAGTCTGCTTGTGTCACCACTGGAATACTGCTGTCTCTGTAACCAGTTTTTCTGTTTGTTTTTAATTTTTTCCTAGGGTTCTTTTTTCCAGGAAAGTTTTGCCTATCCCTTGCCTCTCAAGAAATAAGCACAAATAAATAAATAAATAAATAAATAAGCAGAAATGCAACATGACTACTAGAAGTACACATGCAGTAGAAACTCAAACTATCTGATACAATTTCATTTGCTTCATAACGCAAGGCTTTTCAAACTCAGGTGAAGGAAAAAAACATGAGTTTCAACAGCAAAGAGTCTTTGCTACTTTTTATCTGTAGCAATGGAACTTTTATACTATTTTTACTTTTTATGCAATTCAAGAAATGACACTTCTTGAACTTGTAAAGAGTTCTGTCCAACTAACAGAAGCCAAGATGCAAGTGATGGATGCAGGCAGGGCAGTGCAGTGTAAAGCAAAGAAGAATCTAGGAAGTTTAATAATGACATTGTGAGTGCTGGAATTAAAGTGCTTAATAGATGTGTAGAAAGTTCACAGTTTTTCTCTCTGTTTAAACTCACAAAAACCCCATCCTGTTCTGACAGCCATCATCTTACAAAGCTTAGTCTGGCTTCAATTCATGTAAAATGAATGAACAGTAAGATTAATGTTGATTCAACCTATGAATTAAAAAAATAAAAAAAATCATGTAATTGCTTGATGATTAAGTTTTGAGTTGTACTGCTTAAAAATGCTGAAGATAAAATTTTGGAAGGTATTAACATTTATTTCAGATGTAAAACTTCAGGGGACTAAATTTGGGTATCATCTGTTGCAAAATTAAATATTGTGTCTAGGAAGATAAAGCAGTTTTGAGAAGAGGGTAATAACTATATAGTATTTTTAACTATTTTTGTGCACTTTCACAGATGTGATTTTTTAAAATCAGGTTTTAAAGTAATCCTTATCAGACATTTTAGAAGCCTTATAAAATTTTATAGTATTCCTCTGTAAAATCAATAATTAAATAAATTCAGAGCATTAAGAAAGATGACCTATGGTCTGCACACAATCTATGGGAATGCACCAGGTTATCACCAAGAAGGCAACCTGAGTGAAAGTTCTGAGAGGATTATGGAAGTGCTTTTTCTAACACTTTTTTGGGCTCCTGTTTACCTTCCACAATAGTGTAAACAGTCAGCTGAGGATGTACAAAGCTCCAGGAGCTGGAGACTTGGTTAAAGGGAATAAACCAGCCAATTACTCCAGCAGAATGAGTACTGGTCTTTTAGATAGGTGATCATTCAGCAGAACCCCCAACAGAAAAATTCAAATGCAAAATTTAGAATGCTCTGTATCCCTTTGACTTTGGGAAAGATGAGTCTTAAATTTCAATTCACTGGAAAGAACCTACACCGTCAGGAGGTTCATGACTCTATACTGCTTATGCAAGTTTACAAATATGGTAAATAATTAATTGTACAGACAAAGTGACAATTTTCACTCTAAGTATCAAATCAACACAATAATTACTTTTCACAGGAGTGACTGCTTTAACTCAGTTAGTATGTGACCCGCATATAAATGCGAAAGTTTACAAAATACCTGAAAACCCTATTACAAACATATCATTCACTAGTCCTTCCCTACAGAATTAAAATTTTTATGTAAGTTATAAACAGGAAAGCCACTTAAGGATATTTTAAAAAAGTAGTCCTAAATTAATGATAATTTTATAATTGATTAAGAATTTTAAAAGTATACTTAGAATACTACCTACTCTTACTGCCATCATTTGTACAAATTTAAGCTGCTGCCAATAATACAGGAGCTCCAGGACTTCCTAGGCCCTGGATTTTTCTAAGGATAGGTTAATTGATTAGAGGTCATCATTATTATAATTTTTTCATACACACAAATCCCTTTTCTACTGCTGGTCAATACAGCTTTGTTGACAAATGCTCTAGTGTACATGCAGTTATTTTAGCAGAAAATTACCTTCAGCTGGCTGAAATTTTCAGGGACATAGATTCAGCTGTACTCCCAAAAGAAATCCTTGGCAATTCTAAGAGGTACCCTACAAGACAGGTTTCCCAATACTAATTTATTCTAGCAAATGTGTAAGTTGAGCCAAGACCTCCATTTCAATAGCTAGCTAAACATTTACAGAGAGCATCTTTGAGCTATAACATGCATTGACCTCCTCGTACTCAATGCACACTCATTCATGTGACTTTCTCATTATTGTGTGAAACACTCACAGTTTCTATTCACATTATGTTATAACAAGTACAAATAAATACTGGCTCAAAGGCAGCCGTGGTATTTATTTATGACAACAAAGCACTGCAACAAGGACACCATGATCAAATTCAATGGATGATAGTAATTGCAGCTTTTGTTCCCAAATTATTTTAATAATGTTAAGTAATGTGAAGCAGCTAACCAATGATGACTAGCCCATCAGGCTAGTAGTAATACCTGTGCTGGTAGTAGCTGATGAAAAAAAGAACTATAAATATAACATACCATTAATAATTCCAATCTTAACATAGCACATTTTAAGACCATACAGCTCAAAAGAATAGCTACCACAGTGAAGACAGAGTACATAAAATATACTAGCAGGTAGAGAGACAAAATCCATCATGGAGTTCTATCCTTGTATTTAGCAGTATTTATTTCTTGTAACATGTAGCTAAGTTAAAATAAATTTCTTGAGATTATGCAAATTTGGTGGACTGGAAGATCAAAGCTGAAAACAAACAGTAAAACTGTTGAAAACAGGTTCTATGTTTGAGACATGTAAAATTTAAACTTATAAAATAGGTAAGAACTCTGAAAGTAGATTCCTCTACATCAGTATCTAGTAAAATGTGACAATGAAGACTGAATTAAGTTCAAATTGTCATATAGCAATTCAGTTACTTTAGAAATGTAGCTTGTCGTGACAAACATTAAAGACAGAGCAGAAATAGAGTGGGCAATGAAATGCTGAATGGCTCTGACAAAACTTGGTTTTCTAAAACATACCAAAAGTCTATTACAAAAACTACCTATCTCCAGCAATGTGTTACAATCTTATTTAGACATCCAAAAACAGACTCAGGTTTTGGGATGTGTACTTTCAAAAGAGTGAAGTTACAGGAAAAATATGGAAAAATGCAGCCACTTAGGTAAAAATCAGAATTCCCTATGGAGAAATCTGAGACCTACAAAATTAAAAGGTCTTCATTTTTATAAGGTACATTTTAATGGGGAAAAGGAAGGACAAAGCATTACACAAGACTAAATTTCTCATTAGGAAGAGTTGATGAAATCAATCCAGGAGCTATAACATCAGACAGGCACATTATGGAAAGAGAAGACTCAGTGAATGACTAGACCATATAAATGACTGGCAGAGAAGACAATTGTTGATGGTGACTTAAAAACATTAAGCACTCAAAAATATCATCCCCAAATAGGTTCTGTCTTTTGTCTTTGCTTGTGAGTCCAGATTTTTATTTTAAGAATTGCTAGAAAACACTACAGAAAAGTAACTATAAAGAAAATAAACTAACACAGACCAGAATATTGCACAGTATGATACACTTTTCCCCCAAAATGCAATTTATCTCATGAGATTTTCCTCTGTTAGACTTTAAGTATATTATTTATATTACCATGTAGTTTAAAACTGTTATGGGTCATGTGTTTTTTATGAATCTATCATCTTCACCAGTGCAATTTAAAATTTTAAAAGCCAATTTTACTTAAAGACCAGTAATTGACTAAGTAACATATAATAGAAATACTTAGGCTACTTTACCACCACTGTTACTTTTCCAGACACACTGTTTACATATGATCAGTCTCACTATTTTCTCTTAAAGTTTTGCTACTCTCTGCCTTCCAGCTCACAAATTAATATGCCATTGTTTAGCAAGTATCAGGAAAAGCATGAAGTGTGCACTAAAACCAAATTGGTGCTAAACACAGCATATTTCACTCTAATTGCTGCACTATTTATTAAATTCAAAGAAATACATATGCTTTTTCCTCTCTGATTGCAATAAAAGCAGAAGATGGCAATAACTAAGTTTAGCCATTAAAATTTTTACACGAGCGGTGGTCTGAAGAGAGCACTGGGATAGCTACAGTTGCAAGAAGTTTTAGACATTTGGCTCTCTGAGTCACAGTAATAATCATGGACAAGACACAATTGTGAACTGTGACACAAAGGTGAACTGCTGTTCAGCTTTCCTTAGCACCAGTCTTTGCAATAGGCATGCAGAAATTCCTTCATAAAATCTTTAAAATAATCTGTGCTTCTCCCCTAAATGATTCAGTCATTTGCAGCATTAATTAATACAGCACTGTTCAGAACTGTAATCCAGATTAGATGTGATAGGACACCAGGACAGGTTTGCATTTTAACTATGCTGCACTGTCAGAGATAACAGAAAGTGGATGGAGCCAGCAGGTCCACAGGGGCACTGCCCTCTCACAAGCTGTTCAGGAGAGTGGAGCAGGACATGAGAAAAACATTCCTTTATTTTCCCTAAGTAATATGGAATCTGAGTTCAAATTTGAGCTCTAAAAATCTGCCTTTTCAAGTAGTACTTGGACAGCAATCCAGACTTCAACTACCTATTAGATGTAATGGAATCTCTTTAGACATTTTCCAGATTTTCAACGAGCACAATAGACTGGCTCATCACCTAGCAATCCAATATATATAATAAAATCACAATGTATAAGCAGATTTTAATTTAGTAATTTGTTAAAGTGTGTTTCCCTCCTTCTGCATGCTTGCAGCCTAGTATTCATCAACTCTTAATGAAGGCTGTGATTCTACAAATGGAGAGATAACACCCAAGTAGGTGAGTTTTCTGTAGGTGCTCTACTGAATCTTCACCTCTGAGTGTAAAAATTGATCTTCTGTCTACCACAGTAGAAACTTGTGGGAGACAATTTCTTGCAGCTTCTCCTGTGTTGATTGCTGTTTGCTTATCTCTAGCGACAGATAAAGCATTGCTGCCAACAGATTCTGTCAGCTTACATATCAAAGTGTGTGGAGGTTCAGGAGAACTTCAGTGTGTAATTGTGCAGATTTATAGCTTTTTTTTCCTCCAACAGATTTCAAACTTCATCTGCCACTGAGATAAAATAACAAACAATGCTCTCAGAGCATTTTCAGAAGAGAATCTGACATGGCTGTAATATATATTATAGCAAGCATTAGGCACACTGCTATGTTCAACTTTTCACCTGAAAACCAGAAAAATGATACTGTAAATACCAGAAATTTTAAATGCTAATACTGTAATTCAGTTTGGCACATATTATAATTCAGAAAAGGATATAAGAATCTGATGCTTATAATGTTTCTTTGCTTTAAGACTTACAATCCTGCAGAATTCTGGACTACAAAAAATTCCCAAAGAAAATCAAGTTGCCTGAAAATGCTATGTACGCAAAAATGTTAGAGAAACCAGAAGCGGCTATTTTTTAAAATGCCCTACTTAATTGTGTTTAGACACATTTTTAATAGAACTGATTTACCTTCTTTAAAGATGTTCCTAAGGAATTAGTCCCATTGTTCTTTTGTTTTTTATCGAAAGTCTCTGATGTAATTGACCAGAACTCAAGTTTCAAAGGTCTCACAGTTATCTCCAAGCGTTTTCCCCCTGCATAAAGTCTCTTGTATGACATTCTCTCACACTGCTCCTGAAATCTCATCTATAGAATTGTTCACTTTTATCTTCTCCACACAAAGATACCAGAGTACAGCATCCTATTGAAACCAAACTCAATTGCTGGAACAAGTAGAACAAGAAACAGACTGCAGATGCAATAGAGCTGAATGAAGAGGTACATAAAAAACATACACAAGACCAATTATACCAACTTAAGCTCCCTACAGATTCTATAGCAATCTCATCTGTAGGTGGTTATGTGCCTCCTTCAACAACTCCTGGAGAGATCCCATGCTAAAAGATTACGACATATGCAGTCCATGCATGCTCTTGGGGAAATGTCTCAAGCAGCTGACAGTTGCTTTAAAACAGCACAAAACAGACATATTACATTACTGGAATTTTTTTTTTAGACTCAGGAAAAAAAATATGCAAGTGAAATACATCTCTTTTCAGCACTTACATAAGAACAGCCACAAGCAGGTATTACCTTCAAGAGAAATCTCCTTCCATGGATTAGGTGGATACATGAAAGCAGCATTCTGAATTTGGTCATGTATGTCTTCATCCTCATTGAAGGGAAAGGTACCACTGAGGCTCACATAAATGATGACACCCACTGACCACATATCCAGAGATCTGTTATAGCCTTTGTTTCTCAGAACCTCTGGAGCAAGGTAGGCTGGTGTTCCTACAACTGAACGTCTAAAAGATTTCTCTCCAATGATTCGGGCAAAGCCAAAATCACAAAGTTTCACCTGTTTAATGAAAAATGCTATAGTAAGACATATATTATTTTTATTATCAAATACATAGTTGAGGAACTTTTATCATCAACTAGTTGCAAGATGCATCTCTACTGTTCCTTCAAGGGTACTTTTTTTAAACTCCTCTTTGACAGGAATATTCTTATTCCACTAAAACAGTAGATCAGAATACTAGTCCATAGTATTTCTTCTGTTCCTTCATTCCATGAATAAAACACAGATGTGGATAGGCTTAACAGCTCAGGCTCCTGATGAAAGTAACAATATACAGTAATACTTATTCATTCATAGCATAAGAACACTGCAAACAGAAAAAACGTTTTACCTATAGCTTTTTCCTAAAACAAGCAACTTGACAAAATTTAGTTCTTAAACTTCCACTTTTATTTTACTGTGGGCCTAGTTATACTCTAGCTCTCTGCAAACTTCCTTGTCTGTGTTCTACAAAGTAACAGAGTAAGAGGCTCGAAAATTCTCATGTAAAATAACTCGGTACAGATCTTCCCTTCCAATTATTGATATTGATATTATTTAAAAATTATCCATAGTATTCATTTTGAATATGGGCAATTGAGTGAGATTATAAATGAACTCCGTAGACTGAAGGTAACAGAAGCTGATAAAAATACCTTTTAATGAGAAATATAACCAGTCAGAATGTATATTTAAATATCCTGTGATCTACATGGCATTTAAATTCACAAAATTAAAGAAGCAGCTCTCATTCCTTATGAGCCCTACCCAGATTTTCAGAAAAATAACTTTCTTTCTGGAGCAAATCAATCAGCCAAGAAATTTGTGCTATAATGCTGAGCAAATTAGAAATAATCACACAAGTAGCTATGTCACACTTGAAAAGCTATTTCAGTATTTTAGACAAATGACAAGAGGCAAGGATTTTCAAATATAACTTCTTTATAAAGTGGTTTGAATAAGTGATCAATCTTTTCTTACCTAAAAATTCTGCACAGATGGGTCACTAATCATTTTCTTGTTTACATAAAAAAATGTTAACACTTATTAATTAGAACAATTTATCTTAAGAAAGAGCATTTTCTACTTGCCTGTGGGAAAGGATCAGCTGATGCCAATAACACATTTTCTGGTTTGAGGTCACAATGAACAATATTTTTGAAATGAAGATGTCTTAAAGCAACAAGGATCTGTGCAAAAAAAAAAAACAAGTTTTGGCTGCCTTTTTTAATATTGTTTTAACAGTCTCAGTGACCACAGAAGCAAGGATTGGTGTGAAGAAAAGCAATCCAACAAGAATGTCAACAATGAAAAAGAAAAACCCAAAAAACCCCAAAATGCTGTGTCTCAAGCCTTCTTGATGTTTCACTGCACTGAATAGGATTTTTCCCTCTCCAGGAGTTTATAAGATAAACATCTTTTAAAAACTGGGTTCTAAGTATTTGTTTACTTTTTTTGAGCATGAAATCTTCAAATGAAGTAATGTTTGCAGAATGACTTTTCATATCTAGATTCAACTAAAAATATTTCACAGAAATATTGTATGTTCCAACTGAAGTGTTTTCTCAACAAGAGAAAAAATGTAGAGTGTTGTATGTATTTCTGTTCTGTTACATACACATAAATATAGTGATAGTGCAACAGATCCCTTTTGTGTGACTTTGATTCAATTCCTTGTGTTTGGTCAGGGGCTGACAGAATTTGCCACTGAATTAGAGCAGTGAATGTGGGGAGGCTGAGTGAACCTGTGAACAAAAATCAAATTCTAAAGCTGGTGGCAGTTTTGCCCATTAAAGCCTGCAAACTAGGAAACCTGTTAAGTTCTACCCCAAATAAGGAATTTATAATAATTAACACGATAATACTGTTGCTCCTCCTACTTTTTTTCCTGACTGCCAAAACATGGGCTTCTCTGACTGTGAGGTAGCTCACTACCAATGCATGTATCTAAATTTAAACCAGTATTTCAGGCAGCCAAAGAAGCAGTATGATAATATTACAGGAATATAACAACAGCAAGCTCAAATAATTCCCATATCAAATCGTTAATAGAATTAATAATGGAATTCAGGCTCAGACACAGGTAGCACTGAGATCCAATCTCAGCACAGAAAATAGGTTTGATATCAGGCAGTTCAAAAGGCTCCAATTTCTTTTTGTAGCACTTCAACAGTTTGCTTTTAGTGCTTTCCATTCTCGTGCTTAATTCTTCCATCATGAGAGGAACTGTAGCTTGATGTCCCCTCCATCCAGCCAACAACTCTACATGTGTCTAGTTTTAAGTCCTCTTAATGGTTTACTATCTATCAAACAATGTACAGTAATGTAAAGAAAGCTGTTTACCATCCCTGTTCTACTCACATTTTCATAAACCAGACAGGTGAATTACGTCAAAAGGAAAACATAAGAAATAGTGGTAATAATTGACCTCAAATCTCCTTCTAGGTCTATAATTAACTTCTTACCTGAGTAATTAAAAACTTAGTTATTCTCTCTGGCAATCTGCCCTTTTCACTTGACAAGATCATCTCCAGCATGTCTCCATGGAGTTTTTCCATAACAACAAAGACTCTTTCTGGCGTCTCAAACATACACTCCAGATTTACAACTCCAGGATGATGAAGATTCTGTTAAACATAAATGCAGCACTAGATTTCTCAATATGATCAGTAGCTTTTATCATTACACATCCAGACTTCAGACCCCCACCTAAATCAGACAATGTTTCAGTATTTCATAATTTACACTCTGCCTAACCTGTAGGTAACAGGGACAAAATTTCTAGGGGCAATACAGGAGAAAGTATGAATTTCAAATTAGTTTAACATCCATTTTCCTTATTGAGCCTGGTGCTTAAAACTGCAGAAATTATAACTCCTCGTGTGACATTGCTGATACATTTGGCTTTGGCTTTCTATGGAAAACAAGCCGCAAAAACACCAATATATTTGCAAAAACACTAATGATTATAAAACATTAACTTATAAATCAGTATATTATTATCTAGTATTTATAAAAATAAATGGAGCTAATACAGTAAAAAAAGAACAGAAAAGTACCTGTAAAATGGCAACTTCATTACGAAGTTGACTTTCCTGTTTAGTTGGAAATCTTAGTTTATCAATTATTTTAATGGCAACATCTCTTCCAGTTTTACGATGCTTTCCTGCATTAATAAAACAAAAGCTCTCTATCAATTAATGTAATTAATTATGAAAAGCATTCCCTGTTCATGGATTGTACAAATGGCCATAACGAAGTAATTCTCAGAGCTGGTTTGCAGGTAAGACATTAAAAGTTGTATATAATCTCTCTTCTTTTTACCCTTTCACAACATAACTTTTCTTTACTATTGCCTTACAAAGCCTGACAAACATATAAAGCTTAGTTATATGCCTGTAAGACACAAAAATATGAGAGAGTTAGCTCTAGATTTCAACAGTATAGATGTGAATTTAATTTTCTCATATATATATCTATTTTCTCACATACATATAAATAAATATTAATTTTCTCATATACATACATATACATACACATATGTATATGTGAGCTGCAGCTGCATTCTGTGCAACTGGCTGGTTGTAGGCTTAGTGCTTCACTGCTAGTTCCACACTAGGAAATAATGAAATATGTGATAGCCTTTAGGCATGTCAGTGCATGTCCCAGGTTTATCAGAGAATCAGAGACACCTTAGTGAGAAATTTGTTGTTAGTTCTCACTTCACACTGCCTCAAACAAAAGCTGTACCTAAATACACCCCTAAAAAACTGCTGAAAAAGGAGAAAAGAGAGCAGGAAAAATTAGTAAGAAAAAAAGAGAAACAAATTCTAACAAGCTACTGAAGAAACAATAAAAAATGCCTCACTGGAATAAAAAGAAACACGGAAGGGAGAATAATATTTTTAAATCTATTACAGTTCTCAAAAAACAGCTGTCTGCACTTCCAGGCTTGCTTTATTAGAACTTCAGAGAATATGAAGCTATTGATATACACTGACCCACTACTGGGCAGAAAACATCAATCTACAAAAAGACTTTATCAATACAAAACATAAATATACATGTTGTTGAATGTACACTGCTTAAATGAAACAACAGACAGCTAATTTCTGCAACAAAACATTTCAGAGTTCAAATACTTTCCCTGTTCAAGTGAACTTCTATCTAAAGCACAGTTGTACAACACACCAAAGCCTTACCTCCATAAACAATTCCAAACTGTCCTGATCCCAATACTTCATCTGGGAAGATCTGGTATACAGTGCTAATGTCCTGTTTATAGAAACAACAGATATTAAGCCCTAAGGATACAGAATGAAAATTTGTATTTAATTTGCTTTTTCTAGTGAGAAATAAAATTCATTTAGTACAGTACATTTTAAAATTTATTATCTGCCAAAAAACTGAGGTGTGTTTTCTTACAAGCCACACTAACTGTAATTGCTGTAAAAACTAGTGAATCTTCAACAGGTTGACTGAGAGGGGTAAAATATTCCATTTGTGCCAGAGAGGCAGTCTCATGTCTCACTATTTCTCAGTGCTGCAACACAGGCTAAGCACAAGCTGTTAGCAGATGCATTTGGGAGACTCAAACAAACATTAAATCTTGCAGGTCAGTTTTATTTTCTTGATATTTAACCAGCAGCATATACAACAAAGAGTAAAAGAGTGTCTAATTCATAACAAAGGCTGTCTTACTTTCTGTTAAGAATCAAATGGACACATCCCTAGCAGGCAATCTGTTTGCAATCTTTTTCTGACAACTACCAGAGCTGTCCCAAAGCTTTAGCTGGCTGAAGGGAGTATCTATTTTTCCACCTGCCATGAGATTGAAAGCAAGTCGTGTGACTGCTTAGACACATGACCTGTGTCTAACTGTCCTAGAGTAAAACAAACCCAGATTTCTCTAAGTGTGTGTTATGATCTATGCAACTCTTCCTTTGGACAGAGTTTCACCATCATACAACAGAGAATATCTGATCTCTCAGATATGACAGGAAATTATGTATTTATCAAAGTTTGTGGTCAGTTTTACAAAGTTCCGTTGCCAAATTCCAAGAACTATAAATTTGTAAAACTTGCTTTTCCATTCAGTAATTAACACTCTACACAGGCCCACAGCTAAAGCCTGGGAAATTACCCATACATAATTCTTGCATCTCGAGAAAAGGTGCCACAAAGATGCTTTTTGTCAAAAGTTAAAAAAAAGCTAATTGTTAATTTCTTGAAAGGAAGTGAGAAATGGCTGATAGGAACTCCCCTAACACTCCTCTTGAAAAGCAGATCAAGGACTTTGCCAGCCTAATCATAACACATCTAGCACCAGCATCCAGAGAATACTCACCACATTTTCTTGGACTTGGCAGTTTGACACAGAAATACTGATGGATATATCCCCTGGGGAAGAAAGCAAAATATACTTTAGATTGCTGTGGTTTTAGTTCAAACATGTAGTAATAGGAAATGACATTCATATTACATCAGTATCTACTGACAGCTCTAGAAATTGGACCAATTAGGTCAGCTTGTCTGTCTACAAGCTAATATAAAATTATACACCAGCCCACAAACACATGAATTGAACAACAGTTTTGCACTGCAGGTAAAATCCAGAATTATACAATTCACTATTAATGTTTAATAGTGAAGTCCCATAACTCCCATTTATAAGCTTCTTACTGCTTTCTTCCATTTCTAATTTGAACCTCTGTATCTCACCCAAGTAACAACTGCAACTAAACTGGTTTTATTTAGTAGATTTAATAACAGTTTTGATTTATTTAGTCACCTACAACATATTTGATGCTATTCAGATGAAGGCAAATACACATTCAAATTAGACTGCATATTGTTACATGTAATACACATTTCAACTGGCATTATTAAAAATTAAAAATTAAAACAGACATAATGGAAACAAAACCTTGCACCTGCATTTTAATACAACAAACACTAGATCCAGGTTCTATCAATCTGGAGCTTAGGATGTTATAAGCATGTCATAAGCATTTGAACTACAAACTTACTGAGGGGAAATTCAGAATATGCCTACTGCTAACTGCATTACACAAAGACAATACTTTGGGAAGGAAACCATGCTTCTTTGGAGCACTGTCACTTCTGTCTCCTGCTTCTGTGTAGAATCCCATTAATGCCAACTTTCCATTTGTTTAAGTAAAAAATTTTAAACCAGCGTCTCTGGCTATAAGGCCTGCATTACACACTGAAGACACTTGCTACTACTCATCAGCACTAATCCTAATTGCAGTAACACGAGTAACTTTTGCCTCACATGGCTTATTCCCTTTCTTTACAACAACTGCTTTTGGCATAGAATGTGTCAGTTATGGAGAGGTTTTTAATCATTGCCAATTTGTTTTCAAATATTATGCACTGCTGTGTTTACAAGAAAAAAAAAGCATGTACAAAGACAGTCTTAGACTTTGAGCAAAAGAAAGAAGGTTGCTGTCATTCTCATCATCCACAAGAAACTGTTCTAAAGGTCTCAGACCACCTTAATCTTTGCACATATAACCCAAAGATTACTATTAACTTGTAAAGAATTTTTTTAAACTTCCCAAGATGGAGATAAGACAGCTGTCATGTCCAGTCCAGTATCTTAGGTGATTTGTTTAGCTACACTGGACTCAAACCAGGGGCACTAGGCAACTAGTCTGATGGAAATGACATCCAGAATTTGACACCATTTTATACCAGATTCCAGTCAAGAGAGCAAAGGACACTGCTGATCTAATCTGATATGTGAGCTGTTGTGCCTGGAGATGCAATGCCACAGCCTGTTGTGTTACTGGGTTTCTGAAGGGCTTGTGGTCTCATTAGTATTTTGTGCTGCATTAATAGCATCCAGATATCAAGTGCTAAAATGGGTGTATATTGCAACAAAAGGTCTAATCCAAATTACGTAGATGTAGCCAAACTCTCCTTACACTGAGTAGGCTGAACAGAAGTACAGAGCAACCACAGCAGCACATGGCTAGTAGTGGGGAATTGTTTGCTCTGTGCTACTTTATTATCAAGAAAGATTTATTTTATTACCAAGAAAGATTTAAACAGGTTGCATATTTGATTTACATAAACTTTTGTCACCTTTGCTAGAGAACTACACAAAAGTATGGAAATTGGAAACTAAGATCAGTCCTTTTGGTCCTGGATAACACACATGCCTTGTTGTGCTTAGAATAGCTGTTCTTCACACTTGAGCTCTTTTCATCTCAGCATGGGACAATGTTCGAGAAAGCTGTACAGCCTAACATGATGAAAGGGAGCATATCATCTATGCTGCAGTGACCCAGTGACTGAAGAATGCTTCTGCACTCAGCTAGAAAGAAACTACAGTCAGGATGGGGGGGAAAAAAAAAAAATCTATCAGTTTCGAACTGGCGCTCAGAAAACTTCACAAGTTTTCCCTTTGCACAAGGAGGCTATTTCTCACACCAGGAACACAAATTTGAATTAGAAGGCTTACTAACTTCATAACTATTTGCTTACTAAAATATCTGCATCTTCTGTATCAATACAGATGTCCTACTATAAACATGAATGAGAAACTGTGGTGTTTGAAATAATATGGATGACAAGTCTTGAAAGAATAGCCCTGTGCAATACATGCTTTCATTGTGCACAACACTGAGCAATGTCATTTGAGATGTGATCCTCCTTATCAGAAATGGAAGAAATGAATAGACTTACTGTGCAGGCTGGGTCCTGACCCAGTTGATGCCCCTTTAGGGATGACAGGCATCAGGGCATGCTGTATTGCCATCTCCCACATTCGTGCCACATCAATGCCAACACCACTGCAGATAACGCTGTTATTCAGTGGAACACTTGAGAGGTTGTCTATGTTTTCTCCAACATAATACACTATATTTGCTGTGCTTATTTCAAAGCAATGAGGATTGGCTCCTTGAGGCAGCAAAGTGAAAGTTTTTGCAGGTTCCAGAGACAAAATTTCAGACAATGGGATTTCCTAAAATGAAAAAAAATAAATTTACTTTCTGTCTAAAGTTGATCAAGATATAAAACTTCAGCATGAGCTTTATTTGATTAGTCTATGACATCAGTTATTGCCTTTTACCACATGCTTCTTGTACGAACAGGAAGGCTCTTGTAACCTGAAACTCTGTGACAGACAACTGTTGATAGTAAAATACTAAGTGTTTCTCTCCAAGACTAAATAGAAGTTTAATTATTTAACTGAACTTATCAGAGAGTAGTGAGGTACCTTCAGAAAAAAAGTGGCACCATCCATATATCAAGAGAACTCCATTAGAAAATAAAACCTTGTTGACGTCTCATATAAAAACTTTTCATTTCCACAACACACATTTCATAGATCCTCGTTAGCTGACACCTTTCTGATCAGACTTATTTGTGAAAAGCAGAACACAGACATGCAGCTTAAATAATGAAAAAATAAAATACCCCCGAAACCTAGATAGAAGCTATAATAATATTATAATTCTAGGAAGCATCTATTTAGCAATTTAGTCATTATATTCTGCTGGTATAAAAAGAGATCGAAAAATATTTCTTACTTTGTAATATTTGCTTCCAGTATCATTTTGAAAAAGTGTAATGCATTTGCTGTCCAACCTCCAGTAGTGTCGCTTTCTCTGCAATGAAAAACAAGTAAATTAATGAAATGTTCATTGCACAAAAGCACTGCCAAAATGTTTTTTTAGTTTGAAGAGATGTACTATGAATGATAAAGACCCAATTACTATTACAAGATTTCAATGAAGACTTTATAATTGAATTTAGAATTTATAGACCTCTTATTACACTCTGCTATTTCATGATGAGCACTGTTAAAATTGTACAAGTTTTAAAAATTTAAAATGCCATTCTGATGTCTGCATTACATTCAGCACAATTTACTGATATATATGACCCTAAAGCAATTGAAATTTCTTTTTGTATCCCTTATATCACCCCAGTTCACTTCTGAAGGTCATATATTGAAGGCTTTATTCATGTTTTAGCAGGTTGGAATGAAAATAGCCTTTTTCTACACTAAATATACTTTATAAAAGTCTCAATTCTACTGGCAGTAAGGTATCAGGGAGAGTGCAGCTGGAAAGTAAAGCTACTTTACAGAACCCCTTAATGTTATGTTTTACTTCCTTAAGAATGATTTTACATATTTCTGCCTATGATAATGCAACAGGTATAATCAGATGTTTTTTGCATGTTATAACTGTCTCCTGTTCCTACAAGCAGTGCCAGTCTTAGTTAGGATAAGAATTGGGACTTTAGGACTCATAAAGATTGCAAAAAATGCCTTACATGCGTGACTGTAAATTGTATCAGAGTATTGTTAGAATTTGATTCTATACTGTAACATGGCATGTACTGGAAAATAGGTCTTCTGTAACAATTCTTACCAATGTGTCCTTGCTTGTATAGTGAACCATCCAACCCTCCTTCATTACTGTGCTACTTCTCCGTTTTGTGTGCTTCACAGACTGTACCACTCTCATTAATGGAATATTGTTGCTGGTTGAAGGGCTTAAGAATAAATCATTAAAGGCTTTTACAAAGAAGATAACTTTGGACAAAAAGAAAATAAAATCTTTAAAATCAGAATACATGTACACACACAGAGAAAATATCCACATTTATTTTCATCATTATTAGCAGACTTGGTTTGTATGCTATCGTACATTTGTCACTCGGACTATCTCAAGATTACAAAGAAAAAAGACTGCAATGCTATACCAAAAGAATATCACAGACCATCTGAAGGCTTACACACACTCTTCAAAAAATATTTCTAAAGATGAGCTAAGAAAATGGACAAATAACTAGGGCCTTAGCTAGGCTGTGTGAGCTGTTGCTCAAGCTTGTGCTATGAATGATTCAGAGAAGTACTTGATCTTGAACCTCTCATCGCCTATGTAGACATTGTCCATCAGTGATGGACAGTCCTGTGATCTTGTTTGGGCTCAAACACACAATGGAGTGATGACAGTTTATAGAGCAGAAAAGGTGTCAAATGCCCAGCTGCACACACCCTGGCCAGGCACAGGAGAGAATCTGCTGGAACCTCTCAGAGAAAGAGATTTAAACTACCCTACCCTCAAAGACTTAAGCTGAAACCCTATTGCCTTGTGGGGTATGCACAATGCAACTTTCTACCATTCAGCCAACACTCAGTAAGCTAGGAAGCCATGGGAATGTGACAGCATGCCTGATAGCACCATCAGGTACAGTCTGGTAGTAACCAGAAGCAACCTAGCCAATCATCCTTGCTGCTAGAGTTAACAGCTCCTAAAGCAGATTCTGTGTAATGGAATATGGACTCAATCTGTTAAGTCCTAAACATGAATACTTGGTTATTTCTGGCAGAAATTTAAACACTGATGCTGTACTGTATGTGAAAACAGAGCACCACATTGCTCTTGTATTATGCTAGCAAAGCTATTGGTGCAACAGCTCCAACAAAAAAGGGCTGATAGCATTTAGGAAAAGAATAACATGTTAAGTTCCCAAAGCTGTTGTAACTGTAGATGTCTGCAGATGGCCCTGCTTCACTATAATGCATCCTGGCAATAAGCTCCAGGAATTGGTAGTTTCCCATCCAAATGCAAAAAGTGCTGTCTGAAAGTTTAATTAAGTATGCAACATATAGTTAACATCTTTTTTCTCCCTAAAAATTATTTAGCCATCAGCAGTTTCTGTTTAGCTATTCTCTTCTGTACCGGCAAAAGGTTTACTTATAATTTACCTTTTATGCATCACTTAAAAAAAAACAAAAAACGTGGATATGGAAACTACCCTTACAAATAACTGCAGAGAGGTATTACTGGAAATACAGGAATGTCCCTTACATAAGTAAAACATGTACCTTAGTTATAAATGTTTCATTAGTATTTGGTATTGGGTATTTTTATTTTGAAAATTTGCAATGTTGTCTACTTAATAAAATTTGGAAATTTAAAATGTTCTGTGACGATGACTTCATGATCTAAGCACAGGCTCATATTCCAATGATACAAGGTGTCTACACATCATACACATCATACCCATGCAGATAAACATGACAGTAGTTCACTGCTGCATGAAGTAAAACTGCATATTGAAATGGATTGCTTTTTATTAGTGCAACAGCATAGTAACACAGAAATAAGGGGAACATATTACTGAGAGAGACCCCCAACAAGCAAAATAAAAGAGGAAATTGCAGGTCAAACAGACCTGTGAAGGCAAAATAAGGTACAGATTTCTTAAAAGTATAGATCCCTTGCATCAAGGAAATTACAGCTGAAATTACTTTAATTTATTATAGGTTCCCTGACAATGAATGATCCCTACTTCTTTCATACTATTTAGATAGTTCCAATAAATGAATAATGTTTCTCCTTTTAATTCACTTCTGAGGTACATTGCACAACTCAATTCCTGATTTCCTTCCTGAACAGTCATTTCAAAACACTAATCTATTTTGTAACTTGCTACAAATTACTACTTTGTCAAACATTCCTTTTTAATAAAGGCATCTAAAAAAAATTAATCTAGATCTGGTTATACCATAGCACTTACACATTTTGTTTATTTATTTAAATGACCAGGCACTGCACTGTTAAACCAGGGAAAGAATTTCTTGGAAAGTAAGTAAACAATAAATAAACAAGTATTTTATTAGTGCTTATGCACAAATAGTTTCATATAGTTTTCATACAAGAACAGACCTGTAAGAACTACTTTTGCATAAGTTATCAAATGCTACTTCATCTTGAAAACAAAGCTTCTCTTAAATGACTAATGCATATAATCACTGAAGCATTCACACTGCACTTTCAAATGCTCAACATTTCACCAGCATTCCCCATTCTAAATGAGTGAGTATAGTGACCATGTAGATGCCCCCTTGAGCCCTAGACATGATACATACAAATAAATACAAAGGAATATGGAAGGTACACTCACTCCCCAGCTCACCTGATCATCCTGTTAGACTCATCATGATCCAGATCAGTATCCTGCATTTCTCCATTGTCACTATGGCATCCTGTCATTGACAGATCTGAATCATGAGCCATAGATTCTTCCATGTCGTCTATAAAGCCACTGTTTCTTTCACTGTCATTGTCATCACTCCCTTCTTCCATGACCACATCAGACTCAGCCCCAGGACTAAGAAGGTCTGGAATATAATTTCTCAAGTTATTATCTAAAAACATGCAATACTCCAACAACATCCTGGCACATTTTAAGCTTCAAAAAAACCCTCAAGTTCTCTTTGGAAGTCGATTGCCAGCATCTAGACAATGTAAGTAGACACTTATAACATGAACTGTATATTCCTTTTTACAGGAATAGTGTTTTCTGTGAAGCCTGCACAAAGCAGCACAAAAATCAATACCACTGAAACAATGCTCCCTGACATTATTAAACAAGCCCCAAAACCAAAGACTTAGGGTTCAACTGATTTGACTATGGCATAGCATTAACAGCACAGTTCAGCTTGTATTTATTTTACATTAAACTTTCTAGTTTCCAAATTAGATAGACCTAAGCAAGATCAGAATATGAAACAATGTTTCATTGCATTGTTGTTTGTGAATGGATTTACCTGGAATATAAAATCATTAGTCCAGTCAGAAGGTAAAGACAGCATTAGTTTTTCTGAGATGTTGCAGTGTTTCAGAAATTTGAAGTAAGTTTAAAATCACATGGAACACATAAAATAGTTTATCCTAGCAACTTTTGCTGAATTGTGTCAAGGAAGGCTCTTGACAGCCAGTGTAGGCAACGTAACACATGAAAAAGCACATTGAATTGTCCGACAACGAAATGTTTGGAATTGATGGCATTTCACTGAAATTAGAAGTGCACATCTGAAAAGTTTGTTTTCATGTACAGTAGTCATAAAATATTTGGATACAAATAACTGATGTGTGATTAAGAGACACATACTTCATCTCTAGCAGAATAAGTTACTCAGTCATGAATGATACTTCACAGTGCAAAGCTCTGTCTTTGCTATTCCTACAACACTTTTAAAATCCCTATTTTTAATAAACTTACAATCAGTTAAAAATAACTTCTTACATTTAGTATATAGTGCATTTACTAATGACACTATACTTGGAATTTCATTGCTTCAGCTCTTCTTTCACCTACTATTTTAGGGAAGATGCATCACACAGCAGATGGACAAAATGACAGATACTGTATTTGGTTTATTAAGTTTGAAAATAATGTGAAACAAATTACTGTGAAAATACAAATGAGATACAAGTAAAAATTGCCTTTGATAATCCCAGGGATTCTCCATCAATCATTCAGGACGCACAGTTGAGAGTTCTACAAGGATTCTATGTATATCATACTAAGAATATTATTTGGTGTATAAAAGCCAAGCTCAATAAATTTTAAGATTGCAGCCTTCAAGGAATATATTTGGAGTAAGCCCAGAATATGCACTCTCACCCCAGGTGACTCTGCACAAGCTTTCCTGAGACAAACTATCAATTCCCATTGGCCCAGCACCACAGTCGTGTCAGGAGAAAAGTCCAAACAAAAGCAGTGCGTTGCTTGCGAAGTAATGGTGGGGAGAGGGCAGAGGGGTGTGTTGGAGGGATAAAATACAGCTACCTCAGATGGAAAGAGGGAATTTGGAGGAGTAATTCAGAAACAAATGTAAATTTTGCTCATTTAGTTCACTTGTGCAGAAGCAAAGTTTATGTTCCTTCCTGTCTTTTCACAACACTTTAGATCAATCGCTCCTCTCTAAAACTGCATCCATGCAGGAAAAAGTTTATCATTTATAAACAGATTTAGTTACTTTCTCTGACTGCAAATCTCAGGGAAAACCTTATACTCCCATCAATGGAATTAACATGTCAGGGTGTATAATTTAGTTTTTAAAAACCACACCACAAATTTCCATCGGCAACATTACTTGCACTCCTGAAAAAATAGTTGTGTTGTGGGACAATTAATGGTGAAGTGAGGTATAAATGGGGCAAGATTAAAAAACAAAAAATAATAGTGACTCCAAGAGTCCAGCAAGAGGTGTGTCAGACAGGACATTCAATAGGAAGACATCATCTACTTTCTAGAAAATCATGCACCTTGTCACATTTCAAGTGAAATACTTAGTATCTGTAATTTTCCCATTGAACATTATTTTACTAAACATAAAAATTTCATAGTGATACAGAAACATTACTGTGAAAAATACTATGAAAAATATTAGTTAACATTCCTAATTCTTGGATTTCTTGATATGTCTTCAATAAAGTAGACCACTGATTTAATGGAAGAAGAATGCATCATAAGGTTATACTCTATTAGCCTCAGCAGCAGTTTAGGCTGACAACTTAACACAGTAAAAAGCATTAGAAACTGAGCACTTCACCACACTTCTCATTCCCTTATCACACAGGAAAGCGACATTTTCAAGGCAATCAACAACTCATCTACAACCACTCCTCCTTTCCTCCAGTACCGTCTGTCAAGCCTGCCCATACACCCTTATACTTAACACAAAACCAGCAGCACACTCACGGGAAAACAGCACATAGCCAAGACTTCATTTGTGGCAACTGGTATGATTAGTTTTATGCCATCAGTAAATGGTGGAGTTTTTTTTTCTGAAGAGCATTCCTAGTTCTTCTAGGTATGTTTTTCCTTCTCAGGAAGATCATCCATAACCACTTTTTTCTCCCCTCACATTAAAAGAAAATTTTGTGCTTCTAGCTGACAGGTGAGTGCCAACTTCTCATGTGTGGCTTTTGGCTTTCCTCTGACATTCTGCATTTCCCAGGCTTTAGCACAGGGCCGTTTTGCTGCTGACATCACCTCTGTGGCAGAACTTAGCCTGTCTGCCAGTGCTGCCTATCTGGCAGAAACACACTCTGAACCGATGGTGTATGAGCTACTTGCAGCATTCCTCCCACACTTCATCTTCAACATACAACAGAAACATTGCAGAGGAAAGGCCACTCCCAAGCAATGGAAAAATGTGTGTTTGTACACGTCACAGCTTTACATTTCTCTTTTATTTATCTGATGGTTTAAACAATGACAGGAACAATTGTTAATTGCAACTTACCTCCATTAATGGCAACCTCCCCCAGGCAGTTATTTGGCACTTTAGGAGCACAGCGTTTGTGACAGTTGAATCTACAGTCTGATAAGTGAAAAAGGGATACAGCCAAATTATTCCTTTTTCTGTGACACAATTGTATTTTTCCCTGCTATCCAGCCTATAGATGTTAAGCCCTATCACTTCATTAATACAAGTCATATGTTCAGAGACTGTGCACCAGCCTGGCTCCATGCTGTCTGTCAGTGGAAGGACAGGATGAAGATGCTAGAAGTGTGTTTCTGAGGGGAAAGAAACCCTTTCCAAGGGTAGCTGGGTGGAGCGGCACTACTGCAGCCAAAGTGGTGCTCAAATTGTCTAGGGTAGTGATGAGGAGACACAAGTGCTTGGCTCCAAAGCCAGAGCTGCTTTTCCAGTGAAAGAAGCAGAATGGGTTGCAGTTTAAGAGACTGACTATATAGGAAATACTGATGACTGAAAACTGAAACACAAGAAGCCTAGCCAACAATTTTAAGTGAGAAAATATTTGTTTTTTACATCTCAAGGCAACTTCTAGACAGCTTGCAACTGCAGGTTCTTTCAGCCCTTTCCCTATTTTTCAACTTTTTTTTTTTACTTCTTTCATAAGTGTAAGTACCACTTCATTAGGTATCATGGAAATTGTTTTCTTTTAGCTTATGAACATATTTTACTTAAACTACGAGGTGTAGGTTACTAATACACCAGGAAAACCAAGGAGTCAGGAAAGAAAAAATACATTAAGCTTGTCTATATCCTTGTAATTTTTTAAGATTGAGCCAAAAACCAATCGGTACTAGAGGTACAGCAGTGCCAAACTACAGATAAATTTTAGTGTGCGTTTGTTTTTGTTTTGTTTTTTTTTTTTTAATTAGGTTAATATTTGCTTAGGTCACCAGGATTCAATATGAACTGAAACAGGTGATGCTTTGATAGATATTTTTCTTTAGTTAAATTGTATCAGAATCACACCTTCAGTTAAATGAATGCAACTTTGAGTTTCTGCAGGGTTTAAAGAAGTAACACAAAGTATAGTGATTAATTTTATGATGGTTATTATTTATTGTGATAGAAGAAAGGCGATTTTAAGCATCCATTAGCCAACATTCCAACCCCACAGCATGCAAAATGCTTTGTATTTGCAGGCTAAGGCTGGCTAAGGTGAGCCAGCAATCTAGGCTATGATCTAAGGGGTCTGACTTACTTCAGCACCTACTAAGGTATACAATGCCATGAGACTCCAGAGCACATTAGTCACACTGAAAAAATGTGGGTTTAAATTTTCATATAACCCCATCTTATTTTACTTCCATTACAACTTCCCCAAAACACCGAGCTGCTGAGGCTCAGGCATATGCTTCAATTCACTTACTGGACTTTGTAGACTGAAAACAATGAAGATAAGAATATAGTCCATTATGTTAACTGTTCTGCTGTAAGCACAGGTTCACCTATGCCAAATAAAAGATCATTTACACCTGAATGAAAAATGTGAGCCACTGCACATACACCAAAGTGTAAGAATGAACAGCCGCACAGCCAGCTCCTACAGAACACAAATTACTGTAATTTTGACTGCAGCTTAATCCAGTGTAATTGTACATGTGCCTACACATAGACAGTTTAGTGAGGAAATCATGAATAAAGCTACACAGTAACCATTCAAATACTAATTTATTAATTTTATTATGCTTAGCTTTTATGCTCCAAAAAGGACATTTACTCACCTTTGCACTGCAAACCCTGTCTAAAAAGCCCTTTGAGAAGCTTCTTGCAGTACTGGCAAACTGTTGGTCGTGTATAGGAGTGTATGACAAAAGTATGAGGCACTTTAACCTTTGACAGTAAAATCTTGTCTAGTTGAATAGGTCGTCCAATGTAGGACTGTGAATTTGACCTCTTCTCTCGCCCAGTGTACGATTCTGATGGTGTCTTTTGCTGTAAAATACAAAAAAGGAGTTTTGTATTCATTTTTAAAAGAATATCACATTCATATATTCCCTCACTTCAATAACACTCTCATAGGCCATAAAAAGTCATGTAAGTGCCCTTAGACACTAATAGAATATATACCATGCCCCTCTCAGACTGCTTTCGAAAAATTTGAATGCTACTGAACAGCACCTTTGCCAACACTACTATCATGCACTTCACATAGTGACTGAAACAGGCTTTCATTGAAAAAAAATCAAAATTAAAATGCTCATTAAAATTTCTCCTAAAAACATTTTACATTCTGATAAGAAACATTTTTTATTTTGTTGTACATCAAAAGTAACTTTTAAAGGCTGTATTTTTTGTATAAACATTAAGAAAAATATTACATTATTCTATGTGCATGTAGCTTAACAATCGAAAAACTAATACTAATTTCTATTCCCTTTATTTACAATTCTTGCTATCACTAACCTTACCACATATAGGTTATGCATAATAGATCATGATAGGTTTTTAAAGCTGCATGTGTGTATAAATATACACACATACCCCCCTTTAAAGACCTATTTTACATATATACATACACACACACACACACACACACACGTATCTGTGATGTGAGAGACACAGTCTAGTGCATGAAATCCAAAGAAGAAAGAATTTCTGGAAGAAAAGAGTTACCTTGTTTTCTCTACTAAATTAATTTAAATGCACATATGATAATTAACCCAGAAGACAACTCACCTAGAAAACTGCTTTCTCCTAATACTTGCCCTTGAGAAACAACCAAACTACACCCACAATTAACATTGAAATGAGAAAAAAAAGTGAGAAAATGCAGCTTGTTTATTTAAAACTCAGCACTGTCTCACTATCATTTGCAAATAATCTGATAACTGAAGGCTAGTAAACAAATCTCTCAGAGTGAGCCTGCACTGTTCAAAATCTGTAGTAGCTGAAGCTCCAGGTAGACATTAACTTGAAACACTGCTTAGATTCAAACACATAATGCTACAGAAATTCCTCTATTCATCCAGTCACCAAATACAGAAAAATACTTTTTTGTACACTTCTGCCTTAGACTTTTGGAATAAAGAGGAATTGAAAAGTCATTTTAATGGCAGAAGAACTTAAGTAATTAGTTCTAGGCTTTGCCTTCACAGTGTATTTACCATGTGGGAAAAAAAATAAATTCTTCCTTACAAAGTTCATATAGATTTCTTAGGTTTCTTTTCCAAGAGGCATAAAGATCCATTGTACTAACGCAGTCCTTTCAAATAAAGGGAAATATGCAACATACATTGTATGAGCCAGGTACAAATGGTCACCATAAAGAAATTAGATTGTAATAAGAAAGCATCTGTCTTTTCTTTATCACAAATAAAAGTGGAAAATGTCTGAGTACATACTCTGATATGGGTTTATGACTTCCTGAGGTTTAAATCTGCATGCTCTGCAATGCACTTAGGCATATTGGAAAACAGCAGACAATTAATTAGTCTCAATTTAAGAAAAATTTTATTTAATATTTGTTAACTACTAATAAAATTTGCCTAATATTTCTAAGGCAGATTGCACTAAGTCCTATGAAGTCAACATGAACAGGCCTGTAAAATGGAAGGCAGAAGACCATCAGAACAGAAGAATGAGAATATTCTACACAAAGTACATTGCTCAGCTAGTGCGAGCCACCTGGAAATTACAGCCCTCAGTGTTTGTGGACAGGGCAGAGTTCACAAGGAACAGTGAGAAATAGAGATGCAGTTCTCTCAGTTTTGTGCCTGTGTAGAGTAGAAACAATTTTGATCCAGACTGATGCTACTTCATAGTACTAGTTCAGTGCCTTACCAGTTACAGCCTCAACCCTACTCTATGACCAGAGACCTAACCCTGAGTTTGCTCTTCAGTGCCCACAAGAAGAGTTTTAATTGTGCACACTACAATTTAATGTAAATATTTTATTTTTGAATGGAATAATTCCTACAGGATTTGACTTAATTTGAATAACTACTTGCAATGCATTAGTCACAACACTTTGCTCTCTCTTTCTTGAATCTGGACATTCAGTGGACATTCTGCATGTAGTGATGCTAGTGTCTTAAAATGAAGTTTAACTGAAAAGGAGTGAGAATATGTAAGGGAAAGAGTTCTAGTGCTTGGTTTCATTATGTCACTGTAACAAACTAACATTTCAGTTTACCATCCTTACCACTAGAGCTATTTCTTGACAATCTTACTCTTCTCTGCAGTAATGATCCAAATATCTTCTTATGCCATCATCTCTCATAGAGCCCTGACTAATATGTAAATTAAACCTATTTTCTATGATCACTCTTTGCCTTCATTTTCCAAATTATCGCCTAATCAAAAACTATTCTGGCAACTAAATAGTACCAAAAACAGAGTCCAAATTACTTATACCTAGGTAACTTAATGCTTAAAGGATTTTAGAAAGCTGGTTTGGCAGTTTTCCTCACCAAATGCCTTGCAGGTTTTGGAAACTTCAGTAGCATTGAAGAAATGTACTGAGACTAATCTTGGGCAGCTATGATTAACAGAGAGAGACAGTCTTCCCTACAGCTTTGGTTCTGACCTAGATGTCTGATCAAATCTCAGGTGGGGTACAGCACAAGTGTGGGACAAATTATTTGATACATTTTCCCTCAGATTAACGGCAAACTTCTCAGTTTTAATGTGCTAGTGTATGTTTCTGAGAAAATGTCAGGTTGAACAAAAGTGAATTCTAGATGCTCTACATTGAGTTGATTGTTCCTGAGATAATTCTGTAACAGTTACTCATCATACCATCAGCCTTGATCAAATAAAGTTACCATTAATAAAGCTTCTGTCATGTTGTTTGGTAGGGTTTTCTTCCTCAAAATTTACATTAGTCAATGCACAGGTATAATTTCTGAAATATTTACTGCAAGTCACATTTCACATGGCTGCCAAATTGTGTTCCTGAACAGACAATTAACTAAGTTTTTGCTAGTAATTCATGTTCTCTGCAGTTCAAGCAGTAATGGATACTGAACCGACTAAACCACTGTAAGATGTCAATCTTCAAGTCCAATTTATAGAGAAAAGTATTTCAGCTTTTCTTTGCCATTCCAGACATGCTGGGCTGCTATGCACCAGCAGCATGGCATGCCATGTAAGGCACCAGCAGCTCTCAACTTACAGTGCCTTCAGGTCAAGAGGTAAAGCTGAGTTTCACTTTCTCCCATGCTAGAAAAGACATCAGAATTCACGGATCTGGTCTCACTCCTGCATGCCCAGGCCTGATCTGCCTGACTCCATTCCCTCCCTCTTCCAGCCAGAAGCAATATGCCTAATGGGTCCTGCTCAAAGGTAGCAGGGGAAGAGAAGCTGGTGACAGATAACTCATGGCAGCAGCAATTAGAGCATCTTTCACACCCTCTGATGACTGACTGATTAGGAGGAGTACCTCCTCCCTCTTGTCAGATAAGCTTCTCCTCCCAATATTATCCAAAAGTCCTGTCAAGATTCCTCAATTCAAACTTTCAGCACTCCCAGCATCAGACAGATGCCATAATTTTAAGCCTCTGAAAGCATAGGAAACCAAGAACTACCCTATTTTCACTGGAAAAGCAAGAATCTCCTCCACAAAGAACCTTCTCCTTCAGCTGGCTTGCCTGGTTTGTTAGAAAGATAAATAAGTTTTTCCTGGTAGCTAGCCAGACTACTGACTCAGCAAGTCTGGAAACTTCCCAGGAAATGACTGCTTAACCAGATTACACCATGGAAACAACCTGCACAGTTCCAAATACTAAAGAGTCCTTTATAACAATCATCCCAGCAAGGCAATCTATACTTTAACAGCTCAAGAGTATGATTTTCCAAGTGACAACAAACACCAAGAAATGTGTGCATATACTGAATACTGGATGTCCAACTAAGCTATTGACACCGATCACATCCAGATACTTTAATTATGATTTAACTGTGAGACTATCTAGCAGTTTGCTTACTCTTACAAAAAGGGGTTTGGTTTTTTTAACTCCAAGAAGGAAGATGTGCCAATCTTTTCCCCAATATGGGACATTCCTCATGACTTTTATTTAACTGATGCCTTGCTTCTTCTTGTTCAATTTCTTTGAATTTTTGCAGTATACTGAAGCCCCTCATGTGAGTTCTGGTGAGCTTTGTTGAAAGCTATTAGAAGACACAACAGTTTGTCTACATTAGCCAGAAGCATAAAATCATTGTACAGTCATTGCAGGAAGAAGACAGACTCCTACAGGTAAAAATAGCTCAGCAGATCTTTCCTGTCTCTTCGGCCCTGTCCAAATACACTGCAAAATGCAATTAAGAAACTGAAATAAATACTTATTCCCCACCAATGGATTCAGCTGTTCTTATTACCTGGATGAGTTTGACTGTCTTGTAGCACTCACATCTATTCCTTCCAGGCACAGAAATCAAAGAAACTGTAGGGAGATGCTGAAGGGACTAATGGGAAGCAATAAAAGCTAACTGCTTGGACACAGAGGTGGCCTCTTGGGAAAAAAGACAAGGACCAGTTCTGCAGCCCAGCTGCATGGGCTAGTCTAAAACATAAAAGAGACTGCTGTTTGCCTTATTTCTTTTAAAATGTTTTGACAATCCCACTAAGAATGTCCCAGGGATTCTGACAAAACTTTACCAGAAAGCTTCATGTTCTCTAAGAGTCAGAAAGCAAATACTTCCATTTTGGCAATCATGCTTGTGGAAACATGCTCAAGTCAGTAACCTTCTCTCAGAAGAGAACAGGCTACATAACCTGTACTGTCCTAAATATAGGGGTTTGTTTTAAAACTTATACAAAGAAATGCTAACCTTTTTTACCAGGCTCAATATCTAAGAAGTGTTGCAACATTATTCCTGTAGTTTATACTGGGATATTCAATCAGAAATAACAAAAGTATTCCTACAATTTTGAAATGTTTGCCTCAACAAAAGAATAAACTATTATGATCTAGGGTTTTTATTTACTCGGACTACAGAGACAAGTTATATCTATTTTAATAAACCAAACAGCAGTAACTGTTTGCATGAAGTTTCATTTTTAGTGTTGAAGCAGACTTGTTGAAACATGCATTTCCTTCCTACATTAAAGGCAGAGGATAAAGCCTTAGTATGGTCATACACAATTTCTTCACAGGAAGCTACTGTCAAGTGAGGTGCTAGATATCTATGTAACCACAGGAACTCTGTTTTTAATGCAATGCAAATGTTGACTTTCTTTTACAAATTAAACTATGTGACTGTAATTAAGTGAATTCAAAGAAATACATCTTCACTTAAATATACTGAAATACCACACTTACACTGCAATCAACTGTGTTGTCTTTCAAGGCTTCTTGCACTCCTCTCTAATTCAAGTGTGTGATTTAATCCTACAAGCAGCACAGTTAAGATAGCTAGGGTGTGAAAAACATTTCACTTTCACATGTGTAAACACATCAAAGAACTGACTTCAGTACATGCTGTCAATATTAAACTATCTACAGATGGCTATTATTATGTTTGCCATTCTTCTACTCAGACATCAATAGCAGCAGACAGTAGTTTGAATGCTCTGTCTGTAACCTGCCTTATTTTGGAAAGTGGCAATAGAAGATTACTGGGTTTCAGCAGGCATTGTGGGTCTATGCTGACTTCTCAGAACCAGCAAATTCCCAAAACAAAAGCCCTTTCTTTTTCGATTTGCTAGCACCAGCAGCCATAGTAAGAATTACATAGCACAAAGCCTTTTTTCCAGCCTCTTACAGACACAATCATATTGGGGCAAACTAGGTCAGCAAAGCACTAATGTTTTTGTTACAGCAAATTCACTTCTACAGCATTTAGTGCATGGCAGGTAGTACTGGGACTACTATTATTTTACGGCACAGCAGTGTGTAAAGTGAGCCAGTACAAATTTCCCTTCTGTGTCCTAAAATGATTTCATATGGGGTTCAGCTGAATTTGAACACTGTAGATATGCAACACTAAGAAAAAAGAGAACTACATTTGAAATACTTTTTTATTTTGACCTTTAGTATGTTTAACTATCTTAAGTTATTGTAAAAAGGCAAGAAAACTAGAAAATGCATAAAAGATTTATTAATCTTTTAATTAACTCAAATTCCTATTCAAATATTCAATTTTTCAGTGTTGAAACTGTCAGATTCACTGAGTTCTCAATTCTTAGTTCTGTTCAGTGCACGACCCTATATTCACCTGGTGGATCTGACTCTAGATCAATTTGAACATTACTCAGGATCAGTTTAATTACTCAAGCCCTCTATTTCACCTTCTATTATTTTTAAATAAACTATATTTTGGAGCAAACTCCAGGAGCTCTATCCAAAACAGCATAGGGTTTTTTACTAAACATATGGGCACGCTGCAAGTAAGCTCCCACTCAGACAGAGAGGAATGTGCAGTGTGTATCACTGGAGCATGGAAAGATAACTTGAGGGTGACAAGAACAAAAAATAACAGAATGGTATTAATTCACAGTTAACTCGAGTGCCTTCACAAGAAAATATTAGCTTTGCCTTTGAGGATCTTCAGTCTAATGAACTCTACTTCAGCCATTAGAAAAGGACTTGTAATTAGAAGTGGTTTAAGGCACCAAGATGCTCACAGCCGCAACACCCCAGCTCTTCTTTATTCTCTCCTTCAAGGGCCTTTTTTTTCCAGTTCAGTGAGCTGGAGAGGCATACAAGACTTTATAGGGACTGGAACTGGGAAAAGAAGATGCATCTTCTGTAGGAGTGTGGAAAACAAAGGCTTCTTAGAGTGGCTATTTCTGAGTCACTGGAAACAAGAACTCCTTATTTCAATAGGCTAAAACAAAAGGCCATCTGTATTAAGAGTTGGATGTGAGGGAAGAAAGAGAAAATGGCCACCTACGACTCAAGACAATTCCCTCCCAGAGCCTCTACTGTCCTAGTTCTGCAGAATCACTCTTCTATATATAGCTAAAAAGCCTCAAGCCAGCTCTGCTTATAACAAATCTACAGAGGCAAGCAACACCTGGTGCTTTGTATTCTGTCACTGACACATAAATAGTCTTTTCAACCAAAACTATTTACAATTTTAAATTATTTAGCAAAAGTAACTGTAATTCCTGATTCTTCATCAGAAAGAAAATACGTAACATTTCACTTTCATTACCTATGCCCCATGAGACACATCATTCCTATTTAAAAGCAAAGCTCAGCTAGACTTTCTCTTGAGAAATCACTTCAAGTGTTTATAAAATGGCCTTAATATATTCATTACTTACAGAAAACAAATAAAACTTCCCAAAATAATAGAAACATATATTACAAGATAGAAATACAATTCTATTGTGTCATATAAATGTATTTTGAAGCAAAACCATAGAGAGCTAAGACATTTTCTTTTAACAAGAGAAATAAGATTTTGATTTTCCTCCAAATACCATTTTTTTCCATGGCTACCTTTAACCATTGCTACTTTAGGATAACCCCCATCATCCAAATTGGTGGATTCATCATTTATCAGACAGCACTGTATTTAGAATATAATTATCTTAGATATTACAAAAACTGCGGTTTATGGATATTGTCTGGAGCTGGAATTCTGGGGCACACAGTAAGAATGTATGTTTTAGGAAGAAGCAGAAACCTCATCCCTGGAAGTGTTCAGTGGGACTTTAAGCAACGGGTCTAGTGGAAGATGGCCCTAATCATGGTAAGCAGTTGGAACTATACGATTTTTAAGGTCCATTCCAACCTAAACCATTCTGTGATTATAGGAAATGAAGTTATTTCTTTCAAAGTAATAGACGTTTGGCCATGGAAATCTTCATTTTAGCATAACAAAATATTCCTCAGACTATGTCATATTTCTAAAATGTAGTATTTCTAACATTTGCAAAGCCTGCTCTTTTCTGGTTGCATCCCAAATACATGCAAGGGAAAAATGCCAATACTTCTTAGCTTCAAAAGCTTTTGAAACTTTAAACATAAAGTAAACTTCTTTAGAAAATCCATAGTGAAAGTTAAAGAGAGCAACCTTCACCATGAATCACCCACTTAAAAAATACTTTTTTTTTTATTTAGACGACACTCTTTATATAGAGCTGTAACTTATTTGTACACTGCTCATGGCTATTTCCACATAAATATAGAATCCCAGACTGTTTGGGGTTTTTCTAATTCAACCAGAGTCTGAAAGTAAGAGCTACCCCAATGGTCGTATGTGTCAGAAGTTTATTGCTGGTGAACACTTGAATGCACAGTTTGTTCAGCTTAAGAATGAAATGCTTATTTTCTACATTACTCCAGCAAATTCCCAAGTCCTGAAAGTGAAGTTAAAATTTTTACCCATGAGTTACTACCAGTATAAAATAGGGCTTCAGTCTAACCAGTGACCTCCTTTGTTCTAAGAAATTAAAAAGTCACTTTTGCATTGAAATATTTTAATGTTCACTAATTTTAGTGTTTAGTATAAGAATTATGACCTTTACTCATCTGATTTAATTCCTGCATGCCTTCAAATTCTGATAATCATAAAAGAGGATGCTGCTGATAGCATGGTAGGGAGTAAATTCAGTACATACCTCATAGCCAGGGCTGACAGGAGACTGACAGGCAGTTGGAAAAAAAAGGAAAAATAGAACAAAGAAATAACAGAGAAAAAAAGACAGGAAATAATGTTATTTTAGAAGCAAGCACGAATGTGGGCTCATATTATACCCTCATTGTTTTTTACATTATTAATGCTTAAGAATTGCATTTGAGCAGAGACATGTAAGCTGCATTGTACTCTCCTAGTTCTACTTTGTTTTTAGCATTTCTGTTGATGAGTTTTACATTACTAAGTTAAGAATCAAAAGAAAATTTAATTCTTTGGCGGTAGATTTTTAAAGCTGTAGCCAAATATAGTCCCCATTCAATTTTCAGCTCAAACTAAATGCTTTATTGGCTAATGAAAACATTTATACCCAAACTTAAACTGTTTTGTGCATGGTGGTTCCCTATGCAAGGATAATTAAAGCATGGGTACATTTTGCATGATTCCATATTATCCTGCCTCAAAGATTTTTAAATGACAAAATTTCAAAAGATAAGGCATAACTTATTCACTTTGTGTCATTTTTCCAGAAGGCAGGCTTACATACTGTGTCTCCTATCAGGTGCCCACAACATCAACAAAAAAAGAAGAAACAACTCAGTTTGATAATTACATCTATTAAAGATCTCCAGGAATTATTCGCTCTCAACTGCTCTGACACTACATGGTAATTAGGGGTAAAAACAGATTTATTTTAGTCCAGTTTAAAGAATTGATAGATACAAAAGAGATTATATTTTGTTAGCAGTGATTCAAGTAGCACATCAATATTAGTAATGAATGATACAGCTTTATGAACAAGGTTGATATTTTTCAGTATATTCACACAGACTGTAGGAAAATGAAAGACATTCCAAAGTGCATGGTTTGATTGGCATCACCATATAAACTGTCATAAAACTTATCTCACAAGCACTGCAGAAGAATTGAGTCCAAAGGACAGATCTGGTACATGAGAACTGACAAAGCTTATGCCACTTTAAAAAAGCTAGGGGGGGAGTGGGGAGGGAGGGCAGTGAGAGAAATACATTCAAAGGAAAAAAACTAAACAGAACAAAAGACATATAGAAGCCATGTATGAGAGCATTTCTGAAAATCTGGTAAATGATACCATGATTTCATGAAATAGAAGTGAGATAAGAAAGCTATTTGATTTCTCTAGGCCCTTCCCTCTACCTATTGTAAATTTTCTTTGGGCGTGCACACGTGTGTGTCTGTGCGATGTTCTGAATCATCAACACAGGGACACCAATGTTTGCAAGTTCTCAGAGAAGTACAGCCTGCAGTATAGATGACACTTACTGCATTTCTTTACTGGCAATTTTAATGCTTTCAAACGTTCTGAAATGCATAGCTTTGCAAAACAGTTATTTTGTATGAGAATGTGTCAGCAAACAGCAGACATATAATTTGTTTTCAAATTTAAAAATTTTTGCTACATTTTAGCTGTACAGTGCAGTGCAGAATATTTATAGAGGGTATAACCAGGATGCTCACTCCTGCAATTTTTTTAAACAAAATTTGTTTTAAAAAAGAGATCAGAATTAGGGCCATCCTTCCTCAAAATTTTCTGTCTTGGTCTAAGCAATTTCTGAAACAACCTGCTGAGAATTATGATTAATCCATAAACATTTGTTGCTGTAGTTTGCAGAACTTAAGCACCCTACTCATTTATGCAGCTTTTCAATTAAAAATACAGATTCATAATGTTAACCTTAATTTCCAAGTAGCTTTAGACTAATGATAATCAGTAGCATAAGTACATAATTATGGTTTGTAGATGGTACTGCATCTAACACCATGTCTACATAATTTGCAATGGTGTCCTTTTAGTATGTCAAGTTTAATAAGTTTAATATTCTAATTGAGAGGAAAACATGATAATTGTTGTGTGTACTTATAAATTCTTTCCTCTCTTTTAAACCTTAAGTTTTTCAAGACCTTCACTTAGGAGTGGACTCATTTATACACTGTGTAAAATCTTAACTTTCAAGTATATTATGACCATGAGAGCTAAAATGAACAAACACGTTAAAAATAAAAAATGGGTATCATTGTCATTTACTTCAATCAACATTTTGTTCTCAGAAGACTTGCTTTGATTTCAAAAAACTAATATATTAATGAATATACAAGTATACCATGTATTTACATGCTTTTTTGTATACTGTACATATATATATATATCTACACATATATAAGCAGACATATAAATACATTCACCACAAAGAGCCATTTAAGGATCTAATGGAGATTTCTCCTACTTTCTTCTGAACATCCAGAAATATAGTAAATACACAGGCTTCAACTAATTAACTACAGACTCGACTGTGACAGACACCCAGTTTAACGCTGTGGTGTCTGGGTCAGTGTCCTGATGAGGTGACTCTTTCCTATTTAATAAGCCAAGGGAAATAATAGTCTGATACAGAAGAAATTCTACATCTAGTTCCAAATGAGATTCTCCAAGATCCAACTACTTATGTTAGCATTGGTGGCAGTTTTAGATTTTAAAAATAACCTAATTCTTGACAAAGGAGGAGACTCCTTGATACTCCTTGAAGGGAGTATCAGAAGTGACACATACCTTAAACCTACATACCTTATGCTGGTGACCTCCCTTTTACGTCAAGATGCCTTCTCTTACTTTATAATTTACATACCACCCTCCTCTGTAGTCTGTAACAGGCAAAACCAGATTCAACAGCACAAAATGTCATCATTTCTCAGCTCCTCCCATGGCCTCTACAGCTAGGGAATTCCATACCAGAAGGGCTTCCTCTGTCACGCTGGGTGAGGGCTCTGCAGAAACTGTTCGAATGGTGCTGAGTCCTGTTAGGGATACATTTGACAGGCGTCTTTTCCGTACTCCACTGCAGTTGTTAGGAATTTTAAATGCGCATCTCTTATGGTAGTTTAGACCACATCCTGAAAAGAAAAATTTAAAACCATCCATTATTGCTCAAAAAAGCAAATACTACTGAATTTTTCAAAAACACAAATTCAAAACCATTAGTATTAATTTTGATAAACTTTTCCCTGTACTCTGCTCTTCTATTCTCACAAATTTTTAGAGACATAATGTTATCAGCTCAAAATAGATACATCTACAACCAGTGGTTTTTGCTCCTTTTCAGAATCTATGGTCTCAAAGTGCACAAAAATTCTATGACCAGCACTTCGGAGGCAAGGAAGTCTCACTGCAAATGGTATATTCTGTTGGATTCAGTCTATCAGAAGTCAAATAGGTGTGGCAAAATGAGAAAACTTGGTTATTACAAACTCATATGGATTGACAGCAACTTCAATTAAATAATCAGAATTACTGTGATACAAAATGAGAGACAGGGTCATTAAGACTTATAGGGGAAGAGTAAGACATGCAGCCTTTTTTTACAAATACATATCAACACAATTTTTTTTCACTCAAGGTTACAGACCATACCTAAGATGCCTCAGAGCAGTCAAAAAGATAAGTTCTTTAATCAGTTAACTACTTTGACAGTTCTCTCGATCTCTAACTAATTTTAAAGCAGCATTAGACACAACACGCAGAAGGAGAATGAAGAAGTCTCTCCTTCAGACTGAAAAATTGCATCTCACGGCATCTTACCTTCACATTTGAGTCCTTGACGCACCAGCCCCCACAGCATTTCTCCACAATGGTCACAAAAGGCTGGAGCCCGATACGAGTGAACAAACAGAGCATGGGGCCGAATTTGAAAATCTTCAAATGTAGCAGAAGCTATAACAGTAAAATCATACAAAAATTTAATAGAATTAGTAACATAACTACTGCTCTTCACTTATGTGGTACTTCATCACAGAACAAAGCAAAACTCCTTTTGGCTGCTATGATGCTGAACCTTGAACTTGAATTGTCCACTGCATAATATTCTGAAGATAAAAAGAATGATGATATACCTTCATACTACAATGACCACTGGAAAAAGCACAAAGCCGTATTTACTGCAGCAACGACATCTCTGACAATATTTTCCCAGTCAAACACAGGAGTATAATAGCCTATCAATGTTTACCAAAATTGTCAGAGTTCAATCAAATGTCAGAATCTTTTCAAAATACCCTTTTACAGGCATGACTCATTGCACCTTGAAGGTATACGTACATAAAATAAACTGAACACATCCAGTAAAGAAATTCTGCAAAGTTTTTTTGACAAGTAAATGAAAGTATCTAAAATAGTCTGTTTCTGCTGATCACTTGGTACAATTAATTCATCAGCCTATGCTGGGATTGGTAAACTGATCACACAAGTCAAAATCATATATTAGAGCTTAAAACCAAAACATGTCATGATACACCCAAATTTCAATAAAGAAAAAAACCTTGCAGGGCAGTCTGGAAGATTAAGGTTATGCACTTCTTGAAGTACAAAATCCTTAGAAGGTGACATGAGCCTGCAACTACTGTAAAAGCTGCAAAAGTTAGAGGGGCTAGTTAAAGGCTCTAGTGCAAACTAAAGAAATAACCAACTAAAATGTTTTAAAAACTATTTATAATACAGAGAGAACCAGTACCACAACACTTTTAAAAACAGACTTAAATATTTTCCACATAGCCTAAAGAAATATCTGTCAAATGTTATTAAATACTAATCACATATGCAAACATTTGATCTCATTCAGACTGCCCTTTAAACAAGTTATTTGTGTTCTTAGTCTTCAAAGATAGCAGGATGAATGCAATAGGTACGTAGGAACTTAATATAAATACTTTTTCTTTCAACAGAAATACATTCCTGATTTGCAATTGACAGAAACAAAAAAAAAAAAACCCAAACCCACCCAAAACCAAAACAACCCTCCCCTCCAGCCCTGTTTTTTAATGGTTCCATTCAAAGGAATTCCTAAGAGATCCAAATACCCTGGCTTGTTCCTTGTCTACTAATGAAAAAACCAAAAATCTGCATACTGATCAAGGAAAGATTTTTAGATAACTAGAGGAAGATACCAATAAAGACTTATGCCATGGTCTCAGTTGCTTCACTGATCTGCCAAGTTCAAGAAGGATTTGTTTTTGAGGCCCTCCATTATCACCTCACTAGCATGCAGCCACAGGAGGAAAAGTTGTCACAGTCAGGCAGCAGATGCCTGTATGCTCCTACCACGTATGGCTACTAACTGAGCTAGGATAAGTCAGCAGCTGGATGAGACCAAATTATACATGCAAATCATACTGAACCGTGATGATTCACTTCCTCTTCTCTTGCCTGGTCTATGAAATCATGATATATATGAGAAGACATTGTCTTCAGCAGTTTGGAAACTCCAGCCACACAACACACTACAGCATGCTATGACATCTCCTCAGCAAATCAGCTATAAACACATCACTAAGTCTTCCCATCTCTACTTGTCTCTTTCAAACTTTCCATCTAGAGTTTTGAGCCTTGGTTCTTCTGTTCCAGACTTTTGTTCATGGATTTTGCATCGCGTACTTACCTACAGATTTATGAATAATATTAACATCTCTGATTCTTTGCAAATGAAATGATCATAGAAAAGACATGCATGTATGTATGTACGTATGTATGTAGGAGCCTTTTCAAGGGTACATACCAAAACTGGAACACTATGCCCTACCAGCTTCCAACTGGTTCAAGAAGCTTCCAAGTAAAATCAAGAAGCTGATGGAAACAAGATACTCAGTGAGTATGCCCTTCTCTCCCAGGAGAAGACAAAGAAGTCCCTACAAGAGACCTACCCAAGACATGGTAGCCATGAATTTTGGTAACGTATATGTGAATTTTAGAGACACAAACTTTTTGTCTATAAAAATAAACTTTCCTGAGGTTGTTTCTAGAAGCATACGAGTAATAACCAAACAACTATTAAAACAATGGATATGTACAATAAAAACAGCCTAAATCTCAATCTAGCAATGTATCTAAGTTCACAACAAATGCATTGAATGTATAACCTAAAGTTATGCCTGTATTTAAGTTCTCTTTTGCATCAATGACACTTAGTAAACTGGAAGACTGGAGAGTAGTTTTACATTGATTTACTGGGTAGTTTTACAAGTAGTATGAACAGTGCACCAAAACCACAAATAACCTAAAAAAAAATTCAGTAACTCAGTTAACTTCAATTAGTTTAATAATTCAGATAATGGGTCAAAAATATATTATCTTAAAACAGTTTAAAAAATCTGGGGATTGTGAGAAGAATTTTCTCTGTAGAAGCAAACCTGAAATCCAAATCTTCCATGAGTAGTTTTGCCTTAGGAAGTGATTTATAAATTAGGTCCACCTTTTAAACTTCTTCTTACCATCTGATCAGTCAACTTCTTAAAAATTACATGTCTAGGAAGCCTTTCATACAGCCATTAATGTTCAAACATTTAACTTTCAGAATATTCCTGTTATTCACTGAAAAAAAAAAAACCAAAAAAAACCCACCCAAAACAAAAAACACACCAAATAACCTGCTGATTAAGAGAAAGATATGTATAGTTTTTCCAAATTAAATTGAGGCCATTCTTGGTAACAAAAACCTTCTGTAATCAGGCTACCCTTCTGCTTTGACAGAGTAGTGATGGGTGAACACAATTTTGTGGCTTCATGTAAAATTGTGTTATAAAAAAAGAGGGACCTCCAAATACAGCTGTAAGCACATCCTAGAAAGCTTAATTACTCTGCAGAAAAGTATGCAAAATATTATGTTCTTAATACAACACTGTTAACTCAGACTACCTTGTCATCATCTATTTAAGCTTTCCTAGTATCACCAAAACACAGACACAGAAACTGCAGCAGTTTTGACAAGACTATTTCATCAGGTCTATTAATGACTTGGCTGTTAATGGCTAGTACTCCTTGTTCTGGGCTCAGCAGCAGATCTCTCATTCAGCACAGCTGGAAAGTAAAACATGAAGACATTGCAAATCAGGGAGGCAAGGTCTTGCTTTGAGAGAGAGGCAAATTATTTACTTCATCATTTTGTGTTCCAAGTCTGAAAGGGCTTTGAACTATAAGCAGAGGTGAAATCCTGCTATTATGAGTAACAGAGCTTCACATAATGGGCACTGTCATCTTGCATCCATGCCTCTCAAGGCAGAAGAAACCATCAATCACAAGACTAGCAATATCTCGTAGCTATGAAAAGCAAGCATTTTCCTGCTACCTTCTCTGATTTGGAATGCATTTAAGAGTAATATTTTCTGTTGAGTTCCCACAAGCATTTGTAACTTGAGCCCTTACTTACAAGAACTGCTGGCATCTATCACTTAAAATATTAATATAACTCAAAACTAAGGACTACTAAACTTCAAGCACTGGTTAAACAATAGCAATTAATTGAGTATACAACTCAGCTAGACTAAGAAAAAGGAAACCATTTTATTCTTTTCAATCCTGGCAATCGAATACAGTATGAGTTTCCAGAGTTTCCCTAAAGTTAGCAGAGTTCTGGCAGTTCATATCGGCCAAAGGCTTCATATCTGATCTCCATCAACTAAATTAAAATTATCAGGACCTTAATACTGACTAGAAACAATCACTTCCTGAAACCTGTATGTGTGCACATTTATAATCATTCCATTTCTTTATTTGTTCTGCCTTGAAGTAGGGAAACTTTGATATGGAAAATTTGAATCAATTAAGCTTTCTGGATATGAATGGGAGTATTTTAACACTCAATTTTACATACAGGGAAAATTCTTCTAATATAATACATTTTGTTTTCTTTACCTATTATTGTTTTATCCCCGTGCTTTAGATAAAACCAGTTCTAATTAGGAATACTAAGTTGACATTCAGGTAGGAGGTGGGGACAGAAGGAAAGATACCTTTTCAGAACTGTATCTGAAACTCTTGAGCAGAAGCCTGCTACTTGCAAATGCAACTGGTACAGGCTAGTTGCAATGCCTTCATAATATTCAGAGTAATCAAAAGCTGCATGTTCTCAATCTTCCAGTGACAGAGACACAGGAAACAATCACCTGCTACAAGGCTGGTAACATGTTGTGCTGCTGCACCTGGACTGTTTAATTTGGAAACATGAGCTTGGGTGCCCAGAAAGCCAAGCAGAGGTAAGAGAAAGAAGAAAGGTCCCCAAAAAGAAACAGTAATGTCAGAAAGAAGTGGGGGGAGGGGGGGGAGGGGTGTGTGTAAAAGGGCAAGGGTGAAAACCCTGGATAAAGGTAAGATGCTGGACATAGGGGAAGATCCCAAAGATCAAAGAGAGATGGAGGTCAGAGAACCTCTGCGCATTTTCATCAGTGATGCCCAAGGTTGGTAGCTGCCAAGTGGTGGCATAGCATGAACGAAGAAGATTTGGTGCCCAGCCTTCCTTGGCCAGTAGCTACCTCTTTCCTGAGGAGGGAAGAGCAGTGAGAAGCTGGCAAATGTAAGGCTGAGAAGGGAGCAAATGAGCCAGTGTGGGAGGCATCCAAGCAAGGCTCTCATTTCCTTCCTTCTTAAATCCCAGTATCCAGACTCACTATGGGCTGTTGTTTACACTGTCCCATCAGTCACCTGAAATTTGAACAATAAACTGAAGGGGACAAAAAACCATTTGCAAGCATTTGTCCAGTGCTAGCTCAGAATTTTAAGGAGTGATAACAAAAGATTAACCTTTATGTGTCAATGTGCTTGATTCATCTGAATTCATCTGACACTCTGAAATTTTAGAAGTTCAATTTTGATGTACTTTATATATTTGTGAATTATTCCACAGTTTCAAATCTACAAACTACATAGGTCACTAGGTGTAAGTTCATTTGAAATCCCTTCACACAATTCTTTCATTATGAATTTGCCCAGAGTTTACCCAAGTGGAAAAAAAAGCAATACCTTACTTCACGGTTTCAAGCCCTGTTAATCACAAAACACTGCAAAGGTATCAATTTAGCATAGGAAAAAAAATGTAACTACTCTTCAGGTTTACTGGAGTTATTGATACAGCTTTCAAAATTAATTCTGTCTACTGGCACTAAGGAGCAGCCCCAAATGAAAAAAAAAGCCTCTTGCTCCTTTCCCATGTTCTGACTGATCTAAATCAATATCTTAAAATAAATGCTGTGAGTCCTTTACATTTTTATCTCCTCTGATTTTTTAAATGATCGTCTCCGCTCTTTTCCAAGGATTCTGAAAAAAAAAAAATCTCAAAAAGAGGTTCTCAAAAAGAGGTGCTCAAAAAGAATTAATAGCACTTGTAAAATGTTTGTTTCATAAAAGGTTAAGATTTTGTTCTGTTATATGGTGAATAAATACTACTGGCCAGAAGTTTAATGGAATTAAAAGTATAATCTTATGCTGAATTCAGTAAGGAATGAAGGAACCACCTCCGCATACAATACATTATTTTTAATAAATTGTACTATCTGCAAAAGTTTAGATATCTTTTAAATTACCCCAAGAATTCATATATATAGATACATATACTATTCCAGAACATACAGGTGGGTTGTTTGGGGGTTTTTTTGCATAGTTCTATTGGATGTCCACAGGCCCTGATGGGATGCACCCAGCAGTACCATGGGAACTGGCTGATGTCCTTGCGAGGCCACTCTCAACACTCTTTGAATGATCAGGGTGATTGGGAGAAATGCCCAAATTCTGGAGGAAAGCAAATGTCATTTCCACCTTCAAGAAGGGTGACGAAAAGGACCCAAGGGAACTACATGCCAGACAGCCTCACCTGAAGCCTCTGGATGGTGATGAAACAACAAATCCTAGTATGACCACTTCTGGAATATGCTTTAGTGTCTGTCTGATTAATAATGCTCTCTTAAGGTCTCAGATCTTTGATGAGACAATCAGAGATATGGAACAGGAGCATGACTGTATATAACCATTCACTTTTCTTAGCTCCACTTGAATCTTCACAGGCTAACACTAGAAAAGGGAGGAGGGAAATAAAAAATGCTAAAGAAATGCACAAGATGACATAACCTGGAAGAAACAAATCAATTATTAATTAATTATGAATTTCTAATTAATTATGAATTGTGGTTGGATCTTTTAAATTGTTTACAAAATTCAATAATGACTCATCATAGAAACATTTCCAGTGCCTGGCCAGGTAAATCAGAAGGTCAAAATTATGTAAGCAAAATGTTTAGTTGCTCACTAAAGACAACAGAAGTGTTCTACTCACAACATATTTACCCAATATTTCACCTATGCACATAAATAACTAGAAATTAAGACTAGGAAATGGTGATACTATTATTCCCCATACAACATTCTGTGTTCAGTTGCTGTGACAGATGAGGAAGACCACTAGAGGCATGGAAGAGACTTACATATAAGGAGAGATTAAAAGACTGGAATTGTTTTGTTTGAAGAGGAAATGAGTAAGAATTTACTGGACTTAAGAAGAGGAAGAAGCACACACAAAAAAAAAAAAAAAAGCCAGGAAACAAACATAACAGCTGCAGAATAACCTTCTGCATTACCAACATTACCAAGCTACAGCGATGTAAGACTTCACATCCTAAGAAGCAGGAAAAAAAATCTCTCCAGCCTTCTTTTTGGCAACAAGTCACATCTTAACTATGCTTAAAAAACCATTCTCTTTAAAAGCCAGAGTAAGTCAGATTTCAGCTGGAATGACAGTATCTGCAGGTTTGGGTCACACTACAATCAAGATATAAAAACCTGCACACTGACATCTGTGGCAGTTCCTGAGTATCCTTCTCCTTAGCTGCCATTTCAAATTGTTGTATTCCCCAAGGAAAAGAGGTTTACTTGTTTGTGCTCAGACCTTTTAGCTACAAACCTCAAGCACTTCCTAAAAGAAGATGTGTATCTTACCACAAAGGGCTGCAAACATAATTTACTGGAAATTATTATAAGGCTGTGTATTTCTGTTTGTTCTTTCAAAATCAAAGCCAGCAGTCAGCCAATGGAAATAAATTCAATGAGTTCAGTAGTGATATTGAAAGATATATTTTTACATAAGTCATATTTAATTAGAAGCCTACTGAAGCACCAAGTGATTGAGAAAACAACTTCAGAAAGACTAAAAAAAGCAGAGATATTCTCCAAACAGTAGATTTTTTTTTTCCTGACATACATCTGAGCAGGGCAGAACACACAGTTAGCCATGTATAGAAGTAGTCTGATGGGCAAGTTAATCCAAGTGGGCTACCCTTTATTTTTCGATATGCTGAATCATTTATAGCTAACTGTCTATTCAAGACCACTACTATCATTTAACAAACACACTGATACAAATGTTTCATCAAGCACATACTGGTCAAAGAAACTATTAAAAAAATCAATCAAACAAAACCCTGTACAACAAATCAAAGAGTTTTCTGAATAGCTGAAAGCAAGGCTTGCTCCCCATTAAATTTGTAGCTAGTGAGAATAAACTGGGGAAGTAATTATTTGATGAAAGGGGTTAGCATCAGGTGAGGAAAAGAGAATTCTTTGAATGGTAGCAGTTTTATAATTAAAATCTTTGTTAGAAGCAAAAACAACTGGCAGAATATGAAGAACTAAAAAGGAGGAAAAAAAATTGAAATTTTCTTACCCAAATATTAAAAAAAAACTCATAAAGAGATTATTTTTTTTTTTCCTAATATACAACTTCAACTGAAGCTATAGCAGTGGTCTCCAAAGCGAGGTGTACACACCCCTGGGTGTGCAAAAGATAATCCATTAGGGTACAGAAAGAAAATATTATAACTTCAGCTACATATATAAATTTTAAATAAGCAAATACACACATATGAAGGTAGATGCTTGAAGATTTTCAGTCACAAAATTTGCACTTTGCCACTATATCTTTAAGAAAAGCTCAAGTGCTAATAAAGACACATCCTGTGAAATAATTTATAGTTATACCCGAGTTTCACATACCAGAGATGTAAAGAAAGACTAAATAGTAAATAAATTTGTAAAACAGTAAACAGAGTTAATATATCCTTTGATGAAAGCATGTTTTTATTATTATACTGTGCTTTTTTCATCAATGCTTTTTTAATTATAAGCCTTCCATATTGATTCTGAATCTTAATGAGATGATAGCATTGCACTGTAAGTCTAAATGAGTACACAAATATCCATTAAAATATTGGACAACATACTGCAGACTCCAAGTTTTATTTACCACTTTAAGTCTTGAGAAAGGATCAGCTGACATGGGGGCTGCTGAAGTATAAATCTTGAATAACATATTGAGTTACCGTTACTAAGTGGATTGCATAAACTCAATCAAAATTACAGTATCTATAAATCATTTTTAAAAGGGTAAATAGGATATGTATCACATTAAGAAAACTGAGTAAAAATTAATAAGAAAGGTAAAAAAAATTGCCTCACTGATCTAAGACTACTTAAAGGAGAATAAGGGTCTTTTTTCACTCCAAAGGCTTTAAAATAAATATAATATACCAATTAAATCAAGATTTAATTTGGTCCACTTAGGAAGTTGATAGGCATTTTTTAATGCATTAACTTCAATTAACGTAGCTAATTAGCTTCAATCACCTTTCTTGGAAAGCTGGGTGTACGACTTATTGAGGTGAGCCTGTTAAAGTGGTGTGACATGAAATATGTCTCTCTTCAGTGAAATCATATGATAGGAATGCAAAAGCATACAAATTACTGGATCAGACAAAAATCTACTAAGTCTGAAACCCTGTGTTTGAAAGAAGAGTTCTCAAAGCAACATCAGCATTCTCTGAAGCAGAGAAGGTGACAAAGGTAGATGACACAAGGGCAGTGACATTGCAAACCATTTTCTGTTCTGCTGCTACACCTGACACTTTACTAGTAACGCTTTCCAGATCATTCATGAATGTATTTAACAGCACAGACTTAAGTTCCTTGCTGGTAACCTGCTTCCACTGTAAAAACAGCATGCACTTCTACCCTTTCCTTCCTAAGTCATAAACAGTTATTTGTCCATTTGAGCATTTACCCTGCTCTCCTGTGAAAGCACAGTTTCTTCATGAGCATTTGAACTGAAAGTGTTTGCATTAAATCTGAAAAATCAAGTGTAATATCCCAAATGAACTGACAATTTCATTAAAGAGCACACAAACTGAAAATGTATTCTCTCAAAAAATCAGACAATTAGAGATGTATAAGGTTGGACGTTTGATCTATTAGGTAGCAGTGACCTCCCATATAGGCCCTGTCCAGAAAGTAACAATTAGCACAGTTATACAGCAAAAAAAGACAATGAGGCAAACATAAACAAATCAAAAAGAAAAAAATGATCTTTCAGTCCTGAGAACTTCAAACACAGTCATCTATCTGAATTCATGACTCAAGAAAAATGAGACTAATGAACAGTGAGGGATACAAAACCAATCAACTTTAACCTAATCACAAATGAGCATTATTCTCTACAGAAATAAGAGAAATGACAGCTAGAGAAAATTGAAAGGACATAGAAGAAGAATAATTGTTAAAGATTTCAACTTAGAATAAATATATTTTTATTTCTCAAAACACCAAAAAATAGCATGTAAACATGGACATGAAGGCACCAAGAGAAGGATGCTCTTCAATCACAACAAAGCAAAATCACAAACTGTGACCAGCTATGTAAGTACTATAACATTATGTTCAGAGATATAACATCATAATGTTTCACCTCAAGTTGAACTAACACTACAATCCAGTTATGTGTTGATAAATGGCATTTACTGTAATTGTATAGCTATCCACAGCTTTTTTTCAGCCCAGTGTATTTTACCATAGGCAGTATAAACTGCACTGAATCAAAATTAAATATCCACATCTAACAACCAGGTGATCTACCATCTCTGTGATATTACAACAGAAACAGCTTCTTAACAAAAGCAGTGGATCAATTCCTGCCCTCATCAGCACAGCAAGGGAACGTAAAATAGCTGCTATTTGACTTTCTTGCTTCAGGAATCCTGCCAAGTTGAGCACAACTGCTCACAGCAAGCAGATGAAGTACATTTCACTAATTCACACAAGATGCTAACGTTTCACTGTCTGCTTTCCAGCAGCAGACAAAAATCTCTTGTATCTCAATGTAACTTTCCCCAAGGGAAAAAAAAAAAAAAGACAGAATTTGCCTGAACAAACCTGTTTTTCTAAACAAACCAAATTAAAACTGTAAATGTGCAATTTTTCCCCCTCTATATCATGAATAGACTTGGCAAATTTACACAGCAGTTTTTAATAAACTCCATGAACAAGGTACAGAAGACAAACTATGCTGAAAAAAACAAGTCTAAAGACATCTCAAGTAATTGTTTCCTTGAAGTCCTTAAGAAACAGAACTCAAAAAGAGAATAGATGTACAAAACCACAGCAATTCTCATCTGTCAGCTTGTTCTATAGAGTCTGTGTCTCCATTTAAGAGAAAAACAACAAATAAAGTTATTCTGAAAAAAGTCAGAGATACACAGATGAAGGATGGCAATTGCATGTACAGACATACAGACATGTTGGGTTAAATAATATCTTCAATACATCGTTCATTTCAGAAAGCAGCTAACTCATCTACTTTCCAGATCTCACATAACAACTTAAAGTAAAAACTTGTTAACTATTTAACTTCTCTGCAAAGAAAGGGTATGAAGGCCAGCACTATCATTAATATCAATTCATCGGCATCAACAAATTGCAGTTGAAATAAATTATTTTTATGAGCTAGTCAAAACAACACTAAAGATCTCCAAAAAACCTAAGAGTTAAGTTAAAGAAGAGAGTTTATCACAGCAAATATAATCCATTCTGTTCAAATTTATTTCAAATTTTACATTATGCTAGTTTGGTAATTAATGTTTGCATCTTTTATTTCATGAGTGGAACATGAAAGTTAACTTTTCAGAGGTCCAGTTGAAGATTTCAGCAAATACTACTTAATCACATCAAGATTGAAGGACATTTTTCAGCTTAAACTTCCTTTACATAAATATGCTTCCTTTTCCTCTGCAAACAATAAGACCAAATTTGAGAGAGAGAGAGAGAGAAAGAGAGAGAGAGAGAAAAAAAGAGAGATCTAAAAAGATCTAAACTCTGGTTTCTATTCCTTTCAGTGCTTATGAATGACTGACTACTCATTTCCAGCCATCTTTCACTGTAACTTTGACTAAAACTACTTTACTTTGCTTCCTGATTTTGGCCTGCCTACTAATTTTTAATGGTATTCTAATAAAAGGAAGCCTTCCTACAAATATACTTTAATAAAATTTTTTCTCTTAAGATTCAGATCCTTTTCGGTCTGAAATGTGATAGAACTGAGAATATGTTGGATTCAATGAACACATTAGTGGAGACTTCCACAGACATAGTAAAGAATTTTCCTCCTTTGTGCATCTGAAGACAAGATGAACTTTCCAATATTTTGAAGAAAAAATTAAATAAAAACATACAGCTAAGAAAATGGAAACACGGTGAGTTATATGTTACTGCCAGAAGGGTATTAGTGATACTGTTCAATGAATGCCCAGGAGCACGGCCCAAAAACCAAATGTATTAAACATACAAATTTTTGGTTCTGATACATTTGTCAAGTGTTACCATATTCCTATACAAACACTATCAGAATTCCATAAATAAAGTGTTCAAACAGATATTTTTAAAAATACATAAAAGAAAAGGAAGAAAACAATGGATGCAAAACTAAAACCCGTATTTATTAGGGCTAATACATTTATAATAGAAGTTCACTTTTCCTCTTTTAGTGTGCAGCTAATCAAATCTCATACACTCAACATACACTTTTGCTTCTACTCTTATAATAATGCTTGACCTTTCAGCTCCAAAATGCCAGAATCTATACTGGCACTGAACCACAATCCATCTGGCTGACTGCTACAGCCTGTGCTTGTCTCCTCTGAACGAGTCAGCAGACAGACACACAACATTTGGTCAGAACATTGCATGATTCTTGCAGTCCATTAAATACTACATTGTATTGCACCAATGCAAACCACAAGTAATAATGTTCATTAGGAAAACAAAAGCACAGCAGGTGCTGGAATATGAGCTGAGCAAATTTCTTGTGTTTTACCAGAAACCTTTGCTCTAACACAAACTGTTTCAGTTATATTGTGTGACATCTGCCTGTACAATTTTCTTCACTGAAACAAACTAAGGTGCTTCAGCTACAGTGAGCAATACCTCTCCCTGTAAGTTTCTGTAGAAAATTTTCAGCTCTTTCAAGAACTTGCAATACGAGATCTAAACCACAAAACAGTCATATTTACTAATCCTTAATCTGCCAAGAACATAAGTGCAGTAGGGAAAAAAAGAAACAAAAAATACATGGGTCATCCAGCTGTTTTAATAAAGTTTTAAGTAAATCACAATGGAAAATAGAAAATGCATACTACTGATTGTATAACCCTGAATAGAACGACTCACAGTTCAGCTTTCTCTGCTCTGACCAGTATTGACCTGAGCAATAAAAAATGAATGCATTCGATCAGGACAGCTTTTGACATCAGATATCAGTGCCTCAGGGGATGCTGACCCAAAGCACAAGGAGTTTTCAGCAGTAAAGCCATTGCTGTAACAATGTGTTCTACTGCCTCTTTTGGACATGACCTTCAAAAACAATTACCAATTTACAGAACTTTAGAATGTACATTGTGTATAGTTCTTTATAATGAGGCTAGAAATAAAGCACTTCAATCAGTTCAACATACGCATCTGAACACATACTGTATTTCATTTGTCCTTCCACCACTCAAGCACTCAATATCATACACTGTAGTGCTGAAGGGCAATCTCTTCTGCTTCCAGGTTTTTTTAATCCCATCAAAATAAATTTTCAATGCATATTATTAAACATCCTGAAAAAGACTTCTTATGGCCCTGTATTTAGATACTTTGTCCTTTAATTTAAAAAGGAGATAACCCATCTAAAGCTACTTTGATATGCACTATTGCCAAAACCCATAATAATTTCAAACTATGTCAGAATATTTTTCAATAAAAAAAACTACCTGCATTAGTTTGAATAATTCCCTAAACATTAGAGATTATTTGTACAGTTCTTTCTCATTTTCAATGTTGCAGAACTGGGAATACTTCCCACCCTTTACATGACACAGGAATTGTCTGCAAAATGAATTGCTGCATTTAGTTTAAGATCATTTGGGGGAGGACACTAATGCTTTCAAGTGTTTATTGAGGAAACATGTTTAATTTGAGACATCTAACTGAAGGTTTACGTTTGTAATAGTGCCATCAGTAAGGCCATGTCATATTAGAAATTTCATTTGCTGCCCTTTACTCCTCAAGACTTAAACAGCTACTTGTCTCATTTTGGCAAACTATGTGATCTACACTTCAAAAGCATATAAACAATATACCAAATAAAGCACTGAAGTCCTTGTTAACTTTTTTCACTGCATCACAATTACTGATGTGGAGTGATTATGTTCTGTGGGGAATATTAAATTCAGATTACTGGTATCCTTTTGAAAGTGAAAATCTTGTTTCCTGATATGGAAAAGATGAATGATGACTTGCAGGAATGACATGCGTTATTCCTTATTTCACTTTTTCATGTTCTAATTGAAAAATATGGATTAGGGTTCTTTACAAGAAGACTATGTTTAAAAGCTCAGTTGGCTAAGATTATGTGACCTAACTCTTACTTCCACCCTTTTCAGCATCCATTAGGACTTGGCCTTTCTCTTCACTAATCCTACACTCTTCTACTGTTGCAATTGTTACTTTCATATGGCATACACATCTCTGTACTTTTAAGCATCTTTCCAGATGCTCTAACTCCATGTTCCAACTGCAAAAATTCAGCCCTTCAACCATCTTCCAACTTTTACTTGCCAAATAACACCTTTACATCTTTACAGTTCCAGCATTCACTGTACTGCACACCCCTGCAGACTCTGCACCATTCCTAGTCGCATAGCTCATATCTTCTTACATCTATGCTTTTGACAAGTCCTATTGACACCTAATGACATCCTCACACTTCCTCTATATTTAAGTCACATAATTTTGTTCTCCCTCTCCTCTCCTAATTTATGAAAATAAATCATATAGAGTCAGAGCAGTCTAGGCAAGCATAATTATGCAGGGCTATGAAAAAGCAATTACTCTATTACTAGTGGACATTTTCATACCACTCTACATAAAGCAAAAAGCTTATTAACATTAACCTGTTGCTTAGCTAGTAATATGGACGAAAGAGGTTGCTACAAAATATACAGGGCAACAGAAAAAAGAAAGTAAAAAGTAAAGTAAAAAGAAAGTAAATAGTAAAGCAAAAAAAGGTAAAAAGTAAATTAAAAATAAAGCAAAAAAGTAAAGTAAAAAGTATGTCTGAGAAAGGACTCAAGAAAAAGGAAATTTTGGTTGTATGGACTCTCACCTATGCTGGGTCAAAAAATGGGAGAAAACTACTCTGGATATTTCCATTTGCACAAGAATGACAACAATTTTCATTGTTTTTTAGTTACCTGATAAGACAACTTCAACTAGGTCTCCTTCTTGGATATCTGCAGCTGATTTCACCAACTGGAGAATGTTTTCAGAGGTAGGGTCATGGCGGAAGAGCAAGATTTTGTCGTACATTCCATAAAAACCACATTCAGGAAACTGCAAATACAAACCCAGGAGAATTTACTATGCTGTAAAACACGGAACTGTAAAATACAAAACTGGAAAACACAATTAATGTATAATGAGATTTTGATAGCAGACTGGAGCACTTCTCAAACTGGTATCAAACAGGATATATATTTTTTCATCTATGAAAATATTTATCATTATATTCTGAAAATATTTTCCTTCCCAAGCAAGTCAGCTCATTTGCCTTTCTCTTCCTGTGAACAATGCAATATCCACTAGGAAATGAGACAGAAGTAAATGTATCTTGCAGCCACTGCTGGTAACTTTTTCCTCACACAAGTTACTGAGTAAGATGATTTAATCAGACCTGGAACAGGTGTTTGTACTAGGTGTCCTCTGGAGTGTCCTTCTAGTCTGTATTATATTATTACACGATTCTATGATCTCTCCCCAGATGTCTGCCCAAAATATGCTTTGAAGCCAAAAGGAATACATTTTAGCTCTGCCCAAGATGCAATGTTTAAATGATAACTCAATATGAGACATCTGTTTCTTGAGACTGAAGTTACCAGGCACATAAAACAATGCTTCAAAACAATATTTCAAAATTAAACCATAATCTTTTGTTTCAATGCAGAGAAATCTGAGCTTCAAAATCAGATTAAATCCTGTTAAAACTAAAAAAGGTTTTTAAAAATTCTGAGGTAACTTTTTTCCTTCTTTCTTTTTGTTTTTGTTTTCTGCAGCAAAAGAATTAATGCTTTTTTCATGCTCCCAGCCTAAAGAACTAAGACTTTTTTTCTGAAAACACAATCAAGAAACTCTTTCTATGTTACAAAAGAATCCACTCAATTTTACATCAATGCACTACTCCATGTTTTGGCAACATGCAATGAAAAAAACAATGACAAGTAGAGCCAGAGAAATAAACTGGTATGTTTTGAGGTTATACAAACACAGTGGCACTCTTAAGAATTTTCATTAATAGAGGCAGTGAAATATTATTCTTCAAAATGGGAACTGTTGATCCTTTTCAAAAACTGCAAGATTTTTTCATTTCACTGGATTTCAGAAATACCACAGGCACTTCCCTCTAAATTCATTATGTTTTTAATTGTTTGCTCCCTCTTTATATTCCTATTCCTTTTACTCTTTTAAATAGCTCGACTTTTTCTACCTAAAAAAAACATTTGCAGTATTACACATACTACGTATGCATATAAAAATATGCGTATCATAAGACATAACCCCTAGAAGTAAACTCAATCACAGCATTTTTGGATAAATTACACACAAGAAATATCTTCTGTTTGAATCAGTTTTCCCCACATACATTGCTCTCAAGTCAAAACAGTAATTTTGATGGTGTGATTCTTCAAACATTGTATAAGGACCAACTGTTGCCGCAGTGAGAAAAATTCCCTCAGCTAAGCCTATTCCTGCCAATAATGCTGATATGCAGAGACCAAAGTAAGCAAAAAGAAGCCCCGATGCTTGGTATTACACCACCATAAACAGCATTCAGTTCTGCTAAACATGAGACAAAATAGGGAAACTATGGCACTGGAGCTAAAGTCCCCATTACTAATGGAAAGCCTTGTTTCAGTATAATAGCTGCTTAAAGCAAAATTACCAGAGTTAAATGGTCAGTATAATTGCCATAATGAGGAACTAGACTACATCTGTAAGAATCAGGAGTGGAAGATTGCTTACATGGGATTCAGAAACAGGATGTATTTCTGGCTGCTTAACAAGTCATCAGTAGCCATTAAGATATCAAAGTTGTCCATAAACACCATTTTGCCTTCTCCAAGTGTGAAGTAAAATGAATCACTTTAATTGCCTTTCAGTGTGGTTTAGTCAAAGCTGCTTTAGTTTACAAGTGAAACTGGATAAATGACCTTCACAGGATAACAACTTGCTTAACTGCCACAGTTTAGCTGTGTATTTCAAACATGTCTTGCCTCCCCCCTTCAGAAATAAAAATATCAGCTTTTTAACATGACCACTTACCAGAATTTCTAGGTTCCAGATTTAAATTTTAGCAAGATTTCTAAATCAACTCAAGTATTGATGTTATTTATTAGATACCCTCTTGTCCTGATTTAAGAAAATGTAAAGGGAAACACTCTAAAATGAGTTCTCCCCCTTTGTTTTAACCAATCCCTTTCCACTAATAAGGAGAAACAAAATATGAATAGATAAAAGTGAAAAAATAAATTTACTAACAAGTGGAACTGCAACAGGCAAATAACAGACTTTTATTCCAAACACTGAGCATTAAAAAAATGCTGTCTAAACATTCATATAGAACATATATGATATTGTAGCAGTGTTTATGGTAACAAGAGGAAGTGTTACTACCATTTGAAGTTACCTGTAATAAGCACACTGAAATTGTGTGCTTCTTTAATTTTCTAAAAATATTACATCATAATTATCTACCCATAAGACTTCAAAGAAATACAAAATAAAATTATTTCTATAGATGAAAAAGACTGCTGATGAGGATGTCAAGTAATAATTTGTTATTGCCGAGATTGTGGGCAGTTTGGCAGCAGACCATCCATAAAATGCAGGGTAAAAGGAGCCTTCAGCACCTATCTTTCCTCAACAGACAGAAAACAGAAGCAAGCACTGAAGTGTTTTTACCCTTAACAACTGTAAACATCTCAATATTTTACCAATAACTATATAGAAGCCAAGTGATTATGCAAATTCTGGATTTTCAGTTAAAAAGCCTTCAAGTGTACTACAAAAAAAAATGCAGACTCAAATTTCAATAACTAGAACATCTAATTACAAGTATTCAATAATTCATTTAATCCACTATCCATCACATCAGTCAGTAATTTCAATGGCACTGGTCCTTCCACATGCAAATATGAACTGAACTATGTACATCCATAACCGTGCTGTTGTTAACAGTTGTTTTCAAAACAAGGATCAAAGAGAAGCTGGCAAAAGAAAATATTAGTTATATTTAAAACTCTGTTTATTGTGACAATCAAACGGTTTTATTATTAGAGAATGAAACTTTGCAAGACTTAATATATCTAAATGCTAACATATTTTCATATTGAATTGCAAAGTTTTCAAAAATTAATTAATAATAACAAATCATATACACAGTTATCTGAACGGACAACCTACTCAGCCTCCTTCCTTTCTGGAAATTAACTTCAAAAAAAGATAATACTCTCTAAGGTGAGACAACTCTTCACCAGTTTGGTTTAATAATAATAATGTATTTGAAAGATTAGCATAGTAATAGTTTTCATAGTCAAATGAAAACCACATGAGAAATAAATGTCTCCCACCTGAAGAACTTAACCTGGAAGAACTGGAAAACATATACTTGAAACAATGATGATGTTTCATTGCAATTAGTAATACTGTCCAATAGTCAGAAAAGTCTGTTGCTGTGATAATTTTGCAGAAATACTTCTTTTGACATAGTAAAATTGTAACATACTGGCAGATGGATTCTCACTGCTAAGAGTGTCTTTTCTGTATATTACTACAATTTTGCACATCTTCTGTAATGGTTAGTTTCTGTTGCTTTAATCTAGGAAGTTATGAGAGTTGGTTTTTCTATTTTTTTCAGTCATCACTGAAGTTTTCCTTAAAATTAAATTTAATTGTCTTTTTTTAGTGATGACTGGTATTTTTTCTTCTAGATTAGTTAGGTTTTTAGAAGTCCTTAGTGATTACCATAACAGCACCTGCAACAAGAACTTTGATAAAACCAGGAAGTCTTTTACAGCACAAAGATATTGATCCAGCACCCATAAGGGCTGTGGGCTAAACAATGTCTTCACAGCATGTGGAAAAGCTGAGTCACACTGAATGTTTGTTAACTTAACTGGCTACAACACAAATAACCTTGACCTAACCTAAACAAGACTGTTGACTTGACCCTAATATGTGCCTAAAAAAGTAAGTTAATAAACACTCTTACATCAATACCACTGTTTTAGTATAAAGATATAAATGTGCAAAACCTTTGAAACAATCACATTAACCAAACTAAAATATTTTTCTTTTATAATCTTAAAATAACAGTGCATTTTAATTTTGGAATTCAGAATTTCTCTGCAGAGGTCAGAAGACAGCAAAATCATGACACTGAACAGACAATGTTTCATCAAGAGGACTGCTTACATTTTCACTTAGTCGTGGTAGTCATTATTAACTCACCTGCAGAACTCAAGATTTTTAAAAGGCTCTATTTACCAATGCTATCATGAAAATATTAGTCTTATGCATAAAGAAAATACCACAAGACTTCATGGTTTTGTTTTAAGAAACACCAGATAGTGTTCAAAAACTTTCTACTGTCTTCTACAGTTACTACAAAGTTAGACAAATGCTGGAGTTTAAACAAGAGTTTACACTATGGCTATGTAGAATATATAGCAACATCTGAGCACAAACAGAAGGTGGATCTTGCTCCAGCAGTGGTGGCATCCCCACCTCAATCCAGGATGCCACATTCTGTGCTTAAGACATCTCAGAAATGGTGACTCACCCTAGACCTTTCCAGTAACTGCATTTGCACTTGCCAGACAAACAGCAAGGATAGGCAACAAACTATTTCCTTTCCTTTCTTTCCTTCTTTATTTTTCCCAGGCAATCACTCCTCAGTTACGGGAAAGAAAAGGGTCAGAAAATGTAAGTAGAACCAATTATCTTGATGCTGCCTATGCTGCAGTACTACCCAGGACAGGCTCAGGTCAAACCCATTTGTCATGGGTTCAGAAAAACAGACAAATGATAGATGAACAAATATCTTGATTTGGAAAGACAACGAGGCAACTGAAGAAGTCTTGAAGGGCAAGGAAGAGATGACCAGAGCAAGGAAAATACACATAGAAGGGAGACATTGGGAAGATCTTGATTGTCTCATGACCCTTAAGGATAGCCAAGAGCCAGATTTACAAGGCCTAAAGTGGTGAACGGCAACAGCAAAAAAGGTCTTTGCTCCCTTTTTGCCTTTGCATTCCTAAAAAACATATTAGCAATTTGCTTCCAATCTAACTGCTAAGTGAAACAGACAAGTTACTGAGAAAATACAGTTTAACCAGCCAGAAACCATTCTCTGGATCCACAGCTAAGTGGCACTGAAAAGGCTCACTGCCACACAGATGATCTCTTTCCTCAGAAGCAAGGAGGTGACATTGCCACTCCTTATTTTAAACAGTCTCTTCTTACACATGCTAGGACCCAATGTCTGGGCATCATCTGAAAGAATGTGATCTGGCACAGCTCAAACTGTATCGGGAAGTATTCAATTAAACAACTGAAATGTTTATGTGATTTTGGGCCCATGCTTGAGCGTGTATTCTCATTTCAGTTTATTATAAATATATTTTTAGATATAACCTCAGAGAACTATCACTGTTTCATACGTTCCTAACATCAGTTTAGCTTCTTAATGCTTTACTGTGGGCAGTATCATTCCTTATTTACAGTATTTATTATTCCTTTTACATTTTTACTACAATGCTTGACGCACATGCATGTTTTATAAAGGACTTGTTTCCTGTGGAATACCAGTCAGTAAGCAGCTTCCAAATGGGCCATCAGAAAGCAGCAAACTTCATACTAACTGCTTTACGATGCAAGCAATATTTTAGATAACAAATACTTAACATACAAATATTTTGCTACCTCTGCAGCAGTGATCAGATTCCTTCATCTCTCTTAGATCAGGAACAGGGTATGCTTGTCCACAGACTAACTTGGACTGGCTGTGGAACGATGAAGATCCACAGAGTTAAAACATGGCTGAGCTCCTTCACAGAACTATCCATGAAAAAGAAAATATGGCCATGGTGAAATATAGAAATATGGCTTTTTTGGAGAGAGCCTGACCTCTGAAAAACCTATTCATCAGCCTTTTTTAGTACAGGTTGTTTCCTGATGCCACTCAGGGTAGGAGTTGTTTCCTCTGTATTTCTTCAAACAGGTTCTCTTGCTACCTATCTATCCTGCCACTGTATGTCAATTTGCCCTCACTGCCAAAAATACTGAGTATAGACCACATCACTCATGCTACTTCCTTGCAGAGAACTGCATGAAATTTAAGAACTCCCAGTTCAGGGCAACCAGATATGAATCTTCTCTCACTGTTCCTGAGTTGTGTCTGGCAAGTGGCTGCTGGCTGGGGTCAATCCACCCCAGCAACTGAACATGAAATGAACATGAAAAATCTAAAATAACACTTTTCTCTCAAACAAAGAGAACTTTAGCATAATTAGTCTATTTGTTTTATCACAAAATACAACTATCTCAATTTCCATTAAAAATATTGTATTTATTTCCCAGTGAAACCTCTATGGAAGTACCTTATTACCACATGCAATGGGCTACCAAAAATATATTGATCATGTGTTGCAAGTTGATTTTCATTAGTACCATACAAAGACTACCTTAATTTAAAATATCCTTTGTCTCTCAAATATAATGTGTCCTCTCTAAGATTAATCTTTTTTACTATTATTTCCTCAGCATTTTGTGAATATTCCACTACAATTTCCAATACAATGAAGACAATGCAGAGTCAAGAAGCTGTAAAGAAGGAATAAGTTCAATAACTCAGGAATTGAAAAAACACTCAGTTTTGTCACATAAAAATTATAAAAGTTAATGTGCCATGCAAATCAAAGCACGCTTGTATAGCTGACTGCTCTATCATGTAGATCAAGAGGTTAATTCAACAGAAACATTTGGAAAAGTAATAGTAAGTAAATCGCAATAAGACTCAGAATATCAACAAGTCTTTGCACCCTGTTGGTGGAAAAAATATTATCACAACTACCACACATGCATAAACTGCATTACTGAATTGAAAATTTTTATGGGCAGAAGCACTGAGGGAGATCACAGAGTTTCTGTCTTTTCAGTTGCTTCATGCTGAGAGTTTGAGATCTACGTTGATCCATTAATGCCACATTTCTCTAAGACAACAGGGGGACCTCAGCAGAAAGGCTCCCACAGTTCCTGTACATGTTCTCTGTGCAGCTCAACACTGTCCACCCCAGTGTAGAATTATGGAGCTTCCTGTGAAATGTTTAGGTGAAGAACATGACAACAAGTGCCAGATTGTTGACAGGCATCCATTTATGTAGATGCTTCACGAACAGATTGCATTTCTCACCAAGGAGGTTGAGAAATAGAGCAGAAACTTTCATGCCCTTCAAAAAACAGGCAGAAAAAAGATGATGAATCACTAACAAAATTAATGGGTTTTTCTAGTTCCTTTAATGTAAAAATATCTAACGAACCCCTTGCTTGCAAGTACTGACTGCTGCTGAAGCTGTAGTCTTACTAGTTCTGTGCTATATAGTATGTCTGGGAAAACAAATTTCTAATTTATAAAAGGTGAAAGGAAACCAATTCAAGACCCAGTTCCATACACTATTATCAACACAAACAAAACAAACCCCAAACCCCCCATTCCTGTGAGAGTCTACCACCAGATGTATTTCAGCATTATTGATGCACCCCATCAATTCAGGAGACTCAGTCACCAGTCACGTACCCCACTAACAGACTGCACAGATGTAGAACAAGTGTCTTTGATCTTTTTACACACTGCACAACAAAAAATGCTTACATGCAGTCAAAGCTTCTGTTTCTGAGGTAAGAGATCTCAAAAGATCTAATGAAGGTAAGAGTATGTGGTTTACTCCTGAAAAAGCAGCATTCCTTCACATTTTAAGTAAAACATTTAGAGAGAATCTGAAAATTATTTACTTTTTCATCCACTCCCAATATTAATTCTATATTTCAGGAATTACACTAAGAGTAATTTGAAAAATACTTGTAAAGGGATGTCTCATAGTGAATGTGATGCTTAACTATAATATTGGTTCCCTTTTTAGTACTAATAATTAGTTTGCTACTCAGTTGTCAGTTTTACTTCCATTTATTAATAACTATTATCCTTATTAATAATAAAGTGACACCACCAAGTAACAGGATTACTGGGCTCCCTAATTCTGTAAGGAATATAATCAGGAAGGAATTCTAGCATAATAAGATAAAGACTGAGGGCCCTCATGTTGGACCAGTTTAGCATGAGCACACCAGGTCTAGAACCAGGTCCGTACTGGGCATCAGATGACTAACTTAGAAAAAACTACTCATAATGCCATGTTATGCACACTAATTCCCCATTCCAAAACACTAAGAGGAAGCTGTACATAAGAGCAACACATAAGAAAAACCTTAGGAGAAAAGTGCCTGTAAATTATTTTTTTATGCAGATTTAGCATTGTTTTGTAGTTCTGAGTAAGCCATGTCATAGGAAGTTGGAGTTTCATTGTCTACGACACCCAAAAGGACTTCCCTTGCCAAACACCTGTTTAGGGACTGGAAAACAACATTATTTTTATTTTTTTAACATGAAAAAAATGGCAGCTTTTATACAATAATACAGAATCTATATATAGGCTTCTAGAGAGAATCACTTGGAAGATGCCATTTGTGTTCCAAGACTTCCTACCTTAAAATTTTAAAGGTGAAGTGCACAACTTTTTGAATGCACTCCTAATTATGATACTAGGACACTGTCAGCAAAGAAATGGAAACCACAGAAAGGAGAATGGGATCACAAGCAGAAAACAACAAAGTTTCTGTCTTTGTAATGGGACCATTTGCATCCAGTGTTTCCTTTAATTGCATGTATTCACTGCAGGAACACACAGCACAAAGAGGCATAAAGATTCAACATACGTCTAAGCCTTCCATGAATTTAGAAACATACAAAATGAAGAAAACAGTTTAAAGAAAAGTATATGAATAAACCTTAAGGATAATTATTTTTTAATTGCTTTTAAAAAATAACTGCATTAAACACAGAAATTGCCTGGTCACAAAAAGGAGCTCCAAGAGTATGTCCCCCATACATATAGAATTATAATGTTCAAAACAGAAACTTAAGAGCACAGATATAAACAGAAATATTAGAGCTGTAGAAAACCAATGAAGAAGCCCAAAGTAATGTGGAAATATCACTGTCAGCATACTTAAAGCAGATTAAAAGTTTTGCTAATACTTAGGAACAAAAAGAGCTTTAACAATTCTACCAACCACTGAGATTTATCAATCACTTTTCCGTTTGGGAAAAAGATATTATTGAATATTAATGTTTAAACACTTTGTACTCTAACATCAGATGATATGGCTGCTGAAGAGAACTCACAAAAGCTGCACACATATTGTTAAGTCCAAAAAAGCAAAACTGAAATAGCTGAAAAGTCAGTGGTTGGGTTCTGGAGTAATCAAGATGAAGAAAATTTATTTGTTGCTCTTGATAAAGGGACACAGAGCTTCTCAAAATAATAGAGCAAATGAAAACAGGAAGGACAGTATTGCTACTTAAACTACCTTGGCATATGGCAGAACTAGATAACTTGGTTATGTAATGAGGAAAATGCAAGCATAGCTTAACAGCAACAGAGATTCAGAATTTTGCTGGTTATTTTGCTGTTCCAACTTCTCTTCTTGCTTAATTTAAGCATCTAAAACAAGTGCTCACAGAAAAACAAATATGGCTGTGGTATTTCCACATTATAGCATTTTTGTTTCTAGTAGAGACACTCTATTTAAAAAGGAGTTAATTCAGACAACTCCTATGGCTTTCTTACACAAAAAAATATTACAACAAATTTCCATAATGTCATATTCTGCAACAACACTCACTATCCAGCTAAATTACAGAAGGCTAACAGACTTCTTGGGACTCTTCTCAGAACAGCTTTTTCTTTCAGTCTTAGGACATCAAAATAGGTATTTAATCCAACAGGTATCTGAAATATCCTGACACTCATTTTAGCATTGACAACACCTCAAATGTAACACACAGTCTAGTTTTGTGTGTCCAAAGACAGTAGACAGTAGTAGAAAAGAAATTGCAGAATGTGCTGCAAAAGGCAAGATTTAAAGAGCTAACCAATGACTAGGTGAAAGCAGATAGACAGAAGGAAACTGACAGTCCTTCCTTCTGCCACTAGATAAGCAGTAATAAGTGTATATAAAGCAAATTAAAGTTCAATATTGAGAGAAAAGGGTAGTTTAAACACCAGCAATGTCTTTTGGAGGGAGTTTGTGCTATCAATCTCCATCACTGGATGTTCCCAGAACAGGTTAGACAAAGAAGGGTGCAGAGCTGATTCTGACTTGAAATAGGAAGAAATCCTTTTGAATCTTTGAAAGCCTATATATAAAACTCTCCTGGAAGAAATGAAAAAACCCCAAACTTTCAGCGCAAAGTAAGAAATCCATGTAATGTTCATTCCTACAATTTAATGTTCCTTTCTGCAAGTCACAATTCCTGTGACTTCCCTTTCCAATTATCTAAAATTCCCATTGTAAGTTCAATTGGATAAATACTTCCCCATTTTTTTTTTATCCCGAATGGTTGTATAGAGCTCCTAAATAGCTGCCTCATTTCACAAGGGAAGTATTTGCATCTCAGTGTGGGTGAATACATGTCCACCCCCATCCAACTAGTACTGACAGATTATTTGACAGTTTAATTTCAGTCAGACCTATCTGCCTCAAGAATATTTTTAAACATCAAGACAAAAGTTGTTTTAGGGTTTAACGTGTCTGGGATGTGCATCCTCAAAATCATGTATCTAAAACATGAACACACTGTCAACCCTGAACTCCTGCATGGGTTTAGTTGTTCAAATATTCACTTTCATATTGCCCTACTTAAGTACTTAATTTTTCCAGTACAGAATTTCACACTCATTAAATTTCACCTCTTCTGCTATAATAGAGAGTATTGTTCTCAGGCATAACAAGGGACTGGAACTTTTCTCATGGCTCTTGCCCTCTGATTTTGGACTTCAGGTAGGTTCCTCCCTATTGTTTTGATGAGATAGAAGTTCTCCCGCTGCTAAAAAAATTGTAAATGCTTATGTGAAAGGATACTGACTTAATCATGTCTCTGAATATTTAATTTCAAGTGTTGGCTCCCGCCTTCCTGAAAACTCTAATTCAAAAAATGCCTTTTTCAATGCACTTTTCATTCATTTAGCAGTGTTACAATTTTCAGCTGCAGAACTGTGTTCCACAATTGATGCTAGAACTTTTGAAGAAAGCTTCTTTTATCTTCTTTTACAGTTGTCTTCCTAACAATTGCTAAAACAAGGCCATAAAAACAAATATTTTCTTTTCATACTTAAAATCAGAACTTACAAATGATGCAGAAAAGAAATTAACACTGAGAACAAAAAGGTGAATCAGCTCCTTGAAGCGTCTGGTTCACAGGGTATTTTCATATAGAATACCATACTTAAAATGTATCCCTTAGAGCAAGGAAATTATGGCTTCCTGCCTTTTATAGAGAAACTGAAGTCCTTAGCATTAACCACAATATTTGAAGAGCACTACAAGCAAAGCCAAAATTCTGCTCCTGCCAGGGAAAAAGCAGCTGTCACAAAGTAAGAAAACTTTTTAGACCTTCATTTAACATATAAAGTTCTAAAAGTTCTAAGTTCTAAAAACAAATAAGTAATTGTAAAATAATCTTATTTGCTTGAAGTCTCAGCCATTTGGCACCCAGCCAGCCAGGGTGAAAAGACAGACACTTAATATATAAAGATCCTAGCAACTAGAAGTCTTCAGGGAGCAGGGGATTGTATTGCCAGCAGCTGAGTGATCAAGATCTCTCTCATACACCAAAAAGGAATATACAAGATTAGGTGTTCATGGGCCACCTTAGTCTTTTGGAATATGTGAGAGATGGGAAGATGGGCAGTAACGTTCACAGTCAAAGGGGGCAGACACCTGTATGTCCTGCAAGCTGTGGGAGCCTAAAAATGTGAGTGAAAACATTAGGAGACTGACTTCTGATGAAAGAAAAACAGAGGGACCAACACAGCTAGCCTCATGCACCACATTTTAAAATCTAGTAACTCAGTTAAGCTGCTTGAATTTTCTTCTCATAGTTGAGACACACACCTTTCCTGGAAAGACAGAAAAAAAAAAAACATTCTGAGTTTTGTTGTCTGAACTTTCATATTTTGCCCCTGCAGAAGGGACAACAAGTAAAGAAACAAGTTTTAAAAAAACAAAACAAATAAAAAAAACAAACAAACAAGAAAAAAAAAAAAAACACCACAATTTAAGGTTATGGTTAATGCATTTAGTTCTGACCACATGCATTTTACTTGCACGGCAGCAAGTCACAAATTCTCAGTGCCCCTCATAAGGAGACTCCTGGCCCACGGATTCTGACAACATGCCAGAGTCCAAACCAAGCCAACCCAGCTGCAGCTGGGTGCTTCTTCTCTACATTCTTTGTGTGAAACCCACCAGTGTTTCCCATGCCCAATCCTGAATATTCAAGGTGCTCCATACACAAACACCCACTGCCACATGCTACCTAACACCCTTCATGCCAACCAGCTCCAATACTTTATTCTCTCCTGAAGCACTAGAGGGGTCACTGTTACCTAAAACATTTTAATTATCACTTAGAAGTATAAATCTAAGTAGTTTCCCATTGCAGCTGGTACTGGGGGTCAGTCTGACCCCGACTCTCACAGACATCCTGGATAGTGAGGTCCAACAGGGAACAGCCTTGTCCTGGCGTCTCAGGCAGTCTCAGTCACAGAGTACCAATGCAAGCAAAGCTTGGGCTTCAGGCCATCAGCTCTTTTAGTGATTTCAGCTCAGCTCACAAGGTACTTTGGCTGACTCAGGGACAAGAGACAGGATGAGCTGTGTGGCAGTTCCACAGAATCCTCCATTGGCAACTTCTGCAAAGGGGGTCCAGTGACAGCTTCACTGAACTGGACAGAAAGAGGGGGTTTATAGGGAAGGTATGGCTTGACAGAAGGGTCAACTATTTAGGGCCGAGGAAATATGACCAATAGTCTTACAAGGAGATAAAACAGAGTCGCGAGGTGGAAAAAGCGTCTCTTAGCCCAGTTACCATGACTAAGCAATTCCTCTCCAGGCAACAGCCTTGCGGAGGGCTCTGCTCCCTCCACAGTGTCCCATGACTTGTCCTGATTGCACTGTTGATTCTTTGACTTGAACCATTTTGATTCTTTATAAGCGGCAGTGTTCTTACTATGCACAATCACACCATGAAATAATGGATGGATGTGTTATGACAAACAGATCTGTTTTGTTGTATCACCTCCTCTGTACCTGCATAAAGAAAATTTGAGGGGGGGGGGGGGGGGGGGTGGTGCTGTCCTTGCAATGTTTACCAAAGTACTGTAGAGGTAATATTTGTGCTTTGTGAATGGCTTATCTTTTTTTCCTCATACCACCAAATACTTTTACTCAACTAATAACATACTATCAGCAGGTAATTTGGCCTCAATTATTTTTCGCCTTTAAAACCAGAAAGTGCACAACTGTGTAAGAACAAAGCTATAAACATTTCAAATAACCACTGATCTGATTAAAATGATCCAGCATGCTGGGTTGAACTGCCAACATGTATGGCTTCAGTAACAACAAATGACATTTCAAAACCCTAAAGCAGTCACTGAAGAATGGTTCATGGGTTATGTCACCTTTGATTCACTTTATACAATGTACCATTAGAAGCATACATTGGTCATTAATTACTATGCTCCAAATAAAGTAAATGAGCACTTGAAACTGGATATGATGCACTGACATACCAGCTTGACCTTCTGGAATTTTCAGCAGGGTAAAATAACAACTGAGGCGATGATTTTTAAAAGCATCTGGGAATTACTCTTATGTATCTAAGTGAAAATTAACCTTTAGGAGCTAGATTAATTTGGTTTACATTCATTTCTTATTGCTGTGCTGAGCATTTGTCATCTGTACCACACTAAAACTTAAAAGGTAGTAAGAAAGCTAAAAAAAGCCAAATCTGTCCATTAAATGGATGCATATAAGCAAAGGCTCTATGTACATTCAATCACATTTTCCACACCAAAAGACACACCAGCATCATCATTTCTACCATTCACCATTATGCATGGAGGAGAAAGTGTTTTTTATTATTCACAATCAAAACCCAGTTAAATGAACAAAAAATTAACAAGTAGCAAAAAGGAGAAAAAATAACATGCCTGTATTGGCAAATATAAGACCAAGTTTCTAGGGCCAGAAACAATTTTGCATGCACAGACGTGGCATGTGGGCGGGTGCATATTTAAATTACATGCACATGTACATTGCACTTCTTGTTTTCTGACCATTTCCTCCCTTCCCACCCACTGGTCCTTCTTTGGACTGATCTGATTAGAGACCGAAGATATCCCAGCTCACAGCCACAAACCTGGTTGCAACAAGAAGTTCAGTTTGCAGCCTATGGAAGTCTGTGCAGATAACCTCCTTCAACATGCAAAAAAAATACTCCATTCAGAAAAAGGTACATTACTGTAATATCTGAATACTTACCATGATACAGCTGAAAACACACATATGCAAAGTTTGAGTAGTCTAGAAACAATCTAGGAATATTCTTCAATCTAGAAATATTCTTGCAACCGCACATTTTTATTTACTTGTAAAGAGAAGAAGACAGAATGTTTAGTGTTCTTTAGTGCAAGAGCATCATACCTCACCATTACTCAGAATGTTTCCAATTTGCAAATATTTTGCTAAACCTTACTCTAATACAGTCCAGTTTCTTTTCTGTTCTGAAGATTTTAAAACCATATAAGTGGAGGAAAGTGAGCACTTTGCAGTGGTTGTCTCATGAAAACAACAAAGCTGGCCAAATCATTCATAGCTAGTCTGTCTACTTGGTATAACAACCAAAGAGTCCATGCCAACTTTCCCACATCACATCAGCCTCCTCCTCCTCCCTTCCCCTGAATTACAGCTGGATCCAAGAGAAAAGCATTTAATTTCACCCAAAAGCCCACACAGCCAAAACAATGGAATCATCCAATACTAAATGGAATGGGTTGTGTTTATGAAAAGCTGAAATAAAAAAAATAAATAAAAAAGTATGATCTATGCTGTTACGATAAATTATGAAACAGAAAGAGAAGTCTTCACACTGGTATTTTAAAAAGTTGAAAAAAAATTGCCAATGATTACTTCTGCCAAGCTGGAAGAAAATGCTTTTTGTTTAAAATGAAATATGCATAAGTATACTGGAGTGACAAAGGACTATTTTTTTGCTTTCAGAGCACTATAATTTTACTTAAATGGTAGGTGTTCTTTCTAAACAGAATGGCATTTCAAAGAGACACCCAATCCTGTATTTCAAATACAGCAGTCATCTCTGAAACAGGGTCTTGAAAATTTCACAATAGCAAAGAAGCACATTAATAAAAAAACAAAACTTATTAGCTCTTTTTGAATAAAAACATAATCATGAGGAAACAAATGTACCTTGCCCTGCCCCCTTCTCCTCCCTCAAAAGTCTGTGCCTGCAAAAAGATATAAGAAGCCACTAAACCACAGGGTCCCACGCCTGCCAACCGCAATGGCTAAATAAGTCACCATGTATCAGCATCATGTTACATGGATGGGTTCCCTTGAGATTTCAAAATAAATAAAAAATGTATACAGCAAAATGATAAATGGTCACTAAAATTAAATGAGAAAATTTTAAAATCTAGATCTTTTAACAATGAATTGTCCTTTACTAAAAAAGGTGAGTTTATATCTTCATAGAAGCATCTCTTTACAGCGGTTTGAGTAGGTAATCAGCTCAAAGAGATTTTTCCCTAATTAAAAAAGGAAAAAAAAAAAAGCAAATTTGCTACATATATTATTTTCACTAATTGATTCCGATTGTTTAACTTCCACAACTATGATTAGAAGAAGAAGAAAACTAAAGGAATATTGAAGATTAATTTAAATAACAAGAATATTAAGTTTGGTCAATGCCAGTGTGATGAGTGTTGTAAGAAGAGAACAGGGCACAAAATTCCTTTTACACTGATTTCAGAATTCCAGTGAAGAAAGGTCTTAATGTCATATTCAACAACTACCCCTCTACTACAGCTAAAGAAGAGCAGAAAGAAACATTTCAGACTCTGTCATCCAGTTGGGGTTCTTTGCAAGGCCTAAGAATGTAAAAGGGCATGTATTGCACACTTTTATCCACAACTATATTATAGAAGAGGCCACTGACTGTTCAAATTCAAAGACTTCTAAGGTTTGATACTTTTATTTAGCTGTTTCATTTATGCCATACTTACTCTTTTTAAAATATTAGTGATTTCCTTTACACCTACTATATGAGCTAATTATAACTTCAGCAATGTGATACAAAAATATACTCAAAAAAAAAAAATACTCTTTGATTGTTTTTTAATAGACTGATAAAATCCTAGCACACTAGACTTGATAGGCAGTGGTATCTTTTGTATGGCTACTAGCAGCTACAAGGTGTAGCAAATATCCTAGGAACAAATGAGACATAAAAGTACATGAAAATCCAGTGGTGTTACAGACTGCTCAAAAGGAAATAAAATGCTAGGCTAGAAATCGGGACCAGACATACTTATGGACTAAATCCAAAGACTTCCAGCACCTGTACCCTGGCTTCTGATACACGCCATATATAATTTCATTTCTACCATTAAGGTCTCATAATTTGTATAATTTGTGAAATGCAGTGGAAAGCTTGGCTTCATTATTGCTGTCATCTCGTGTATTCCACATGTGTCACCACATTGCAGAGACACTGTTGCCCCCACTAACAGGACAAACAGAAGTTATAAAATTCTGATTTAGACAGGAAACTCAAAAAAGAGTCATGTCAAATAATTCTGAACACATCATAAACTCCTTCAGAAACAACTTCTGTGTTCACAATCCCTTACTAAATCAGACATCAGCATTCTCCCTCATATCCAGCAGAAACTTACTGTTAAACAATGGCCAACTGACCTCAACTTCAACAGAAAAGGAACAATAAAAGAATGTTTTGAAACAGATTTTAAATGTCAATTAACAAAGATGATATCTACTGAAATAAAAATATTTGTGTTTATTTATAGCAAAAATTTATACCTCTCTTAAGACATGCCATGTGAGGATACATGGCCCTACTTTAATTTTGTTAACTCCCAAAGTTACCGTGAAGTACAGTGTTGCACTTAACAAAGCTTATAGAAGCTAAGTATGAGAATGGAGGTGTGCCTCTGCAAACAAAAATCTGTACCTTTGACTATAAGTATATTCAGTGGAGTGATCTGTCCATGCTTTAGTAAAAAGCACTGGTAGAATTTCATGTAAGTATAATGCATAATCCCTAAACTCCACTGCCAATAAATTAATTAATAAAATGTCGAATAGATTATTTGGAAATAAGAAAATTATTAGTATTACAGAAATACATCGTGTATCTTCTGGGGTGAGACAAAGTTTTGCTTAGTTAATCTGTCTCAATGAAGTTGAAAAAGAAAGAAAGACAAACTCCCAGAGGTATTATCTAGAACAGAAGGAAAAATACAAAAAACCACAAGATACAGCCAACAAAAGTGACTATCAGGTGACTAGGAAGAGAATCAGGCTCATGTTTAAAAAGAATTCCATAGCTCCAAAGAAATTTATCTTTCGGACAGTTTTTCCAAGTAAAGCCCCAGAGGAAGAAACACAAATCTTAAAAAAAGTCAAGTTTGACAATTTTACAGCACAAGTTAAATGATACGACTGTCTGCAACGGCAGATGGTAACACAGGAGATCCTTGCATGTCCTAGAATCCTATTTAAAGTTTAAGAAGGACAAAACCCCAAAAATCCCCAAGACATCCACATTACTCTTAATCTTACCAAAATACGAAATTATTACTAAATCTGTTAATCAGTTTAGCCTCTTAGAAGTTGGCATAAAGAATAAGCTGCTGAAGCAATGTAAAATCTTTTGCACCATGCCAATATTAAAGCTGAAATCTGCTGGAATCTCCCAGAGCTAAATTTTCACATTTTATACTGGCTTATAACAAAGAAATAATGTAGAAAACATTAACTTTTGCTAATGTTCAAATACTTTAATATGTATGATCAATAATTCAAATAGTGCAGCTTTCCTCCAGAAACTTCTTAACAATTAATAGAAATATAAGCCCAAACTCATTAATTCTATTTTCACCAGCCCAGAAATTCTTTCTTATTGACCTGAGAACTTTTGAAACCTTTTTCAATAGAACTAGTTGCATTACATTATAGTAATATATAATATATACATAAAATATATATATTATATTCTCTCTGTTGTTTCACTATCTATGTACTAAGTGAAAATTCTGTTTAGACCTTTTTATAACAAGCTACTTCTGTCAACAGTAATGTTCAAGTGAGTTTTTTGTACACAGATGATTTATTTCTGATGTGTCATTTCACAGGTGAACTGGAATCCCAAACCAGACTGACTTACCAGTGCTGGTAAAGGAGCTGCTGGCAGAAAGAAGAAGAAAAATAAATTAGTGCTGCAGTTGGGATGATGTAGGACTTCAAACAGTTCTTACTGTTGTACAAGCAATAACCATTTGTCTTGCTCCCTTTTTCTACACAGGCTGATAAACTTACTGCCACTCCCTTTGCTAATATTTCTCTTTGTCCACAGGTTCCAACCTTCTTTTCACTGAAAACTGGATTAACATAACTAACAAAAATTCAGAGCAAATGTTCTCAGCTGCACTTAGTTGTACAGTCACCCAGTTGTTTTAGCCCTAAGGAAGGGCTGTCATGCTGTTTCCAAATGCATCAGTTAATGCACACACAAAAATGTTACTGCTTCCAACGCAGAAGTCAGAGACCATATTTTCGGTCCTTCTCTAATTTTATACTGAAACTACAGAAATCCTAATACTTTGGAAAGCCTTCAGCCATTACAACAGAGGTGCTATCTTCACCAGGCATAAGTATTTATTTCCAATAAAGCTCAATTGCTACCACTCACTCCATTCCTTCTGTGGTACTTCAAGTATCATTGTCCTTACTTCCTGCTTTATTATCTTCTAGTGTGACAGCATGGCTTTTTCAGTGGGCTGGATATTGCAATTTCCCATATCAATGGGCAACTGTTACAAAATTCTGATTAATGCTTTCTGCATTCTACATATGAGAATAATTAAATCCACTTATAGAACGTTCATGGTTTTACAGTTCCTTTTAGTTTGATTATAATGTTAATAGTTTGAAATTCTAAAACACACATTTATTTAGTATTTAAAAGAATTCATTCCTATCTAATTATTTTCATAACCTCATATCTTACATCTCCATCAAATCTACTGACGACTCCCCCACATGCTTATCAACTGTAATCTAAAGAGACTCAAAGTAAACGAATATGAAGCAAATTCATTGGAACTGAGAGCTGACAGAGCTGCATCACTGCATTTAGTCACATGTATCTGCAGAATCAGGTCTTAATCTTATACTTGAGAAGTGTACACACTGTTAAAGAAGGATCTACTGTTTATTTTTTAAAGGCAGTTTTCTGCATTAACATCATCTTAGTCATACTTTTGAAAACAGTCAAACCAAACTTAAAAAAAGAGGCTACAGTAGCACAACCACATCCTGTATTTACACCACAATGAATGCAGACATGCTTAGCATTACCAAGGAACAGAAACAACAAGCAGCATTTTGTCACAGCTTGAGAAACAATAAGGGGTATCAATCTTTGAGGATTGATATTTGAGAATTCCCACTTCTCTGTGGGAATTCAGTTAATACTTTGGGTTTTAAGCACCTCAAGCTGAAGAGGCTGCAGTAACATCACAACTTTTGATTGCCCTCTGAATAAACAGTGTATTTCTTTGGCTGCTAAAGCTACCTGACACAATACCTAATCACTCACTGCCAGAAATTCTTCCCCATGGGAACTTCAGCCTTGAAGCAAACAAAAGGCAAAGCAGTGTTGCATTTCAGTCTAAGAAACTAAAACCAAAATTGAGTTTAAATTTCTAGAAAGTCAAACCTCCCATTTCTCTTTTAAATGAATATTATCTGTAGAACATTGAGGGTGGTTTAAGGAATATTCATTTTTCAGTGGCATTATAGTCAGCACCACAAGGAAACCAGAAACCATTGTTATACAAAGTCCTCCCTATTCTTCCTCCTGCTCCTCAGAACAGGGTTACCACAGCAACAAATTAACATCTATCCAGCAGCTAACACCATCAGTGGATGTGTGCCATTGCAGAGTTTGCTGATACTACATCCAATAATTAAAGTACCATCAGGCACAAAGAATTATAGGAAGAGTAATTTATTAAGAACTTGAGCTGACTGACTACATGATTTTACCCAACAGACTTTCCGACAGCAATCATTCCCAGCAGAATGTATCTGGAAAGTTTTAACATCACTCTCCCCAGCCCTCTCTTGTGAATGACAAAAGTATAAACACTGTTATATACACACATATGTATGTATTTACATCTGAATGCACACTTTTATACACAAAATAAAATAAATTTAGGCTTAGTATTTGTGAAAATGAAGAGAGGGATGAAAGAGATCCCATTAGTACAGGGTTAGTATTTTCCTTTGGCAAACCACTACAAACCAGAACACAATGCATAGTCCAACCTCCCCAGGACACTGGCATCTTTCTGGTATGCCAACACTTAGGTCTTAGCTCACACATCAACATAAAAATTTACATTGAATAGAAATATAAATGTCAAGAAGTCCAAGCCAAAAAGTTAAACCAAGTTTCCTTAAGAGCAGAAGGATGGAATAGTAGCAGAGTCCTGCCTAAGAGACAGGCTACAGCCTGAATCTTAAGCTTGAGAAAAAGGAAAAGTAAGGAGGGTTCTTTAGCCACAGAATACTGGCAAAAAGCACCAACTTCAGTTATTTTGTCTCTGCTGTATAAAAACAGCACACTGATGGCACTTTCTGATGTCTCTTGCTTGCTACATCTTTGTAACCAAAATGGACCAGCACTCACACATCATCAAAGACTGGGGGAAGAAGACAGGTAAAGTACTATCTGTGTTTCTGGGCAGAATATTTTGCTGATGACCCATCCACCAGCTGCCTGAGAGACCACATCATCAGCCAGCAGACATCCTGGTACTCCAGTCCTTTCTCACCTGTCCCACGCACCTAGTGTCCATCATAAAGACTCACTGAAATGATAAATACTTGGACAGTCACACCACTTGGTTTTCATGTAATTACACCAAAGAAAGTCTTTCAAATCTAAAGCCATACAAGAGCTCACGGTCCAAGCTTATAACATCCACAGCCTCACATTATAACCTTCTGTAATACATGCAAATCTCCACAGGGACTTATGCTGCTTGGCACTAATCAGAGGCATCTTTTAATAGCATGACTGAGATACAAAAAGAGAACACTAAGCATGATGGAATGGACAAAAAAACTGAATTACCTGTTGGACCACCAAAATCAATGCAGCAGAATTTTAAAATAAAAATCTATCATCTTGTTAAGATTCATTTTGCTAAGTCTAGACAAAGACATACCTGCATAATACTAGATTTCACTGTAAGTCATCATTCCACTATAACATTTCTGTTTGTATTCGTAGCTGGGGAAAGCATCTATTACTCGTTTTTTGTGTCAGTGATATAGGTTACATACTTCACCTGTAAAACAGATTTTAATAATGAACAGAGATCAATATATATATTTTCTCTGTAGCAGTCTTGAAAAAAAACCTATAGCATATTAGTAAGCATATTACACTACCAAATATAGAATTTACCTTAATTTTCAGGTTTACTAAATTTAAGGGGGCCACTAAACAGGAATGTTTTATGATCAATCATCCCACTTCTTAGGCATCTGTTATGGAAAAACTAGAAGCAATTTCTGAGCACTTTTATGCAAAGACGTGGTACATATGAAGAATATACATTCAAAATCCCCATGAGTAATGCATATGTCATTAAATGTCTCTTGTAATGGAAAGTATTGAAAACTGAAAGGTTAAATACTACTAACTTGAAGGTGTGAATACAGGATGTGTTATCCAGCTATATATAGATGCTTTCAAGGCACATGATCTGACATCTACTAAAAATATTATGTACGCAATATATAAACATTAAAACATTTAAACAAAGCAAACAAAAAAACAAGTGCATAACTCTACATTGTTTTCTCAGGGGGGACAAGGAATAAACTTTCTGCTCAATTTCAGTATCATCATAAAAATCTCTTCTTGCATTCCTGCTCTAAAACTGATATGGGAAAAACAAGCTGCTAATAGAAGCACTAATTAAGAAGCACTATGTAAAATGTTAAATAACTTGAAAAGTTACAATAAATATTAATGTTGGACTATCCCTTGCCACAACAAAAAGAAAAAATATAAATATGCTTTCAGCATAAAACAATCATTAATTTCAAGTGGTACTTAATTAGTGAGTCTGGAACAAATCAACATGAATTCTCATTACAATATAAAGTGTATTTATTTCCACCTTCTAAGTAAAGCTAACTGTGGTTAAATTAAGGGTTTGACCTTCCCATGTCAGCATGGTGGTTAATGCTTCATCTCCTGTTTTCCAAAGTTTCAGTTTCCTGACACTCTACTTTCTGCAACAACTCACAATTTTATCTAGCAAAACCAGCTACATTTTGACCAAAAAAAGTCAATGAATTCAACATCTTTTAATAGAAACAGTAATTTTAGAAACTAATGATGATTCTATTAGTTACAATTTTCACAAGTTTGCATTTAAAAAGTTATGTGATGCTATGCAATTCCTCATGTTACTCCTCCATCCAGGATAATTTAGCACAATAGATGTGTATTTATAGTCCCACAGTGCAACATTCATTTTATACTTGCTAATGTTCACAGACATGCCTTGTATTTTAATATCTGAAGCATTTTATTGCACAATATTACATCTGTGACAGGCAACCTGTGCCTCGCCTTGCATTGTCCAAACTGCAGCTTCAGGCTACTTCTATCTTCCCCAACATTTTCATTCTCATTAGTCCATTACCAATTCATTAGCAGTCAGACAGAGCAGCTCCTGGCAGATGCAATAACACAGTTTACCACACCAGCACTCCTCTACACAGCTTCTACCACGTGGTGAGCAATGCCTGCATCTGCTTCCCCACTGGGGTCGCCCAGGACTGTGCTGCCACGTGCCTTGGCCTGCCAGCTGCACTGCCAAAGTTCCTTCACTATACTCCAACAACAGTACAGACCATGCTATGTATATATCCATAAAATAATGTTTCATTTCTTCATTTCCTAGGTTTAAATTTCAGTTATCTTGATGACACCATCCCATAGTGTGAGCATCACTGGAATATTTGAGAAGAATAAAAATTAATATTAAAGGGTAGCATCTTCCCAAATGAAATCAGAGAAGGAACACTAAAATCCAGAGCATGGCTCTTCCATCTTTGCCGATCCATGTGGAACAAATAACAAACAGCTGGAGAGGTAACAAACTGCCTGTGATTTGGCACATCATGGAAACTGCCCGCCTTTTAACTCCTCTTGCAAAAGGGGGCACGACACTTCAGATGTCCTCGATTTTTTTGTCCCATTATATTATTATACAAAAGAAACATATAAGTAAGCACAAACAGTTCATAGTACTAATGTTTATTTTGAGGTGCGTGTGTTGCTAATAGACTCATTTATCTGTGCACATGACAGAAATCCAAATTTAATCTTTAGAGAAGATACTAGAAAACAGAAAAGAAACCCTCAAAATTAGTCTGGTCCTGTTTCATAAAAGTGTTTAGGATTTTTTACTTGCTTTATTTTTGTCTTTTTTGAGCATTTCAATAACTATATCAAGATATCAAACCCTAAAATAAAGCTTTGAAGGAAAGCATGGTCACCTTGCAAAATAGCTAGCCTCTCAAAGAGAATTATAATTTAGCAACATGTTCTAGGCAGTGATTAATATCCATGTACTGTGAGCTTTCAATACTTGAATGGCCAGTTTACTGTTTGTACTTTGTCCTACAATAAACTGTTACAAAATTGTGTCCTTTTTTTTCCTTGTAAAATTTTCCATTTCTCATCTGGCACCAAGGACAGCTCAAAATTTGATAAACTGTTTTGCCAGATTTTGTACACAAAAATCCCATCTTCTGATGGGTTGACACAGGTTTATATCGACTTATTTTCACCTCCTGTACAGCTATGCAGATTCTGCTATATATGTAAATGCATCTTGTGACAGTTTTACACTTCGGCAGATTGCAAATGCTGTCAGATTAGAGTTGGTGTCTTTGATAAAGTAAATAAATTACAGGGAATTACTACAGCAAGGGGCAGTGGGCATGAATGCCCACATTAGTACCTAATGCTGAAGCTCTCAGCAGCTGAACATTCATGCCTAAAGGCTAGGTGTTGCTGTTCATCATATTAAAACTCTGGTTTACATAAAGAACCAACATATTTGACACTTGCTTTTATCACTTTTTTAATCCCTGTACAAAGGTTCCAGTAGTTCCCCAGAAGGTATATAAAACAGAGAAGGGGAAAAAAAAAACAAAAAAAACCCCACAGTATAAAAAAATCCATGCATGCAAGGGTAGGAAGTGATACTAGATCACAAACAAGCTATTTCTGGTGCTCATTCTTTATTCTTTTATACCAAACTCACTGTTAGCCCATAAATGTAGCTCTGAGAATACTTCTGCAAACTGGCAAATTTTGTATCATTACAGATTGTTGTTAAAATTATGACAGAAATATTTATAGCAACAGACAGGAGACAAAGTAACCTCCTGTGACAGCTCCAAGCATTAGATCTTCAATGGGTTAAAGGCAATAAAAACACCAAGAGAAAAAACACACACACACACATACATATATATACATATATATATATATACATACACATATATATATATATATATATACATACACATATATATATATGCACGTGTGTACGAAAAAGCACCAAACATATTGGGTGACAGTTTTCTACCTAATTTCAGGAAACCCATCTAAACAATTTCAAATAGGGCTTAAAGGTGGCTGCTGTGAACACATTCCATGCAGTTATCACCAATACATGCTAATATTTACCTTCAGCAAATGCTGAAGAAAACCCCTAAAACCCACTTATTCCACTGGGAATAAGCAAAGCTGCAGACTTAGAATATGGACAGATGGATAGATGTATTCAGAAATTAGTTTTCTGGACTTCTAAATACCAGAAATGGCTCTGCAGACACGCAGGGCCTGATGAGAGATCTGTATATAAACAACTTTGGACCAGCAATTATACAAGAAGGCCACGTTAGGCAAAGAAGAGTTGCGGGCATGTGCAGCATGAAGAAATGGTGACAAGTCAGTATTCCCAAGTGGTCTGCCTGCACGCCTCTTATCTCACTCTGCTTCTGGCATTTCTTTGTGGGCTTTGTCTTTTCTTTTCCACAATAACTAATATGGCTTGTTTCAGAGACAAAAATAAAACGTTTCAGAGTTCATTTGTTTGTACTTCCTGTAGTACACTGGCTTAACATTCCTTGCCATCCTTTTCTCATCTTACACGACTCTTCCTTTCTGTTTCTACTTCTCCTCTCAGATTTCTTCCAAACAGTCGCCTCCCTGACCCGAACCCTATCATTTTACCTCACTTAAACGTCTCTTAAGATCAACTTTCTTCTGTTCTCCACACAAAAAACCACATTTCAGGTGGAAACACCAAGCTCCAGATGCAGGTAGGTCCTCAGACTATCAGTAGGTTCTTTAATTCCATCATCATTTCATCCAAGAGCCACATTGTTCTAACTGCTGTTCTACTGCTCACATTAGCTTCTTATCCATCAACAGTTAAGACACCAGCCAGAAAGTTCATCTATTAATCTATCCAAGGAGCACAGTGAAAGTTACAAAACCCTCTACAATAGAACATAATCACAAACCATGTGGTTTTTTATACAGTTCCCCCCAAAAAAACACCCTCCACTGAAACACTGCAATATTCATAATAGGCCAGCAAACCCCTAAAATCCACCTTTCTATTAACTACAATTCTTTTCTATATTACAAACATCTGGCTACTGCTGTTCTCAAGCAAGGAACTGTAAACTATTGATTTTCAATCAAGAAAAAAATTAAATTAGTTTTAAAATATATAGTTTAATGTTCTGAGAAAATTCAAGTGGCAATTACACTAAATTGCAAGAATCTAAGTTTATCCCTGACACTAGGTTTGAAATTGAAAAAACACCTAAGAAAAACAAGATACGACCTGTATGAAAATAAGAACTTCCTAAGAACACGTTAATTTTAATGCCAGTGTTCAAGCAGAGCTACAATTACCATTTGTTCACTCCAAATAATTTACCGGACAGGACAGAAAAACTGAGTGATGTCACTTTAACAGTAGACTTTGTCACTGCCTTAGCAAAATGTGCTTGCCAAGGAAATAGAAACAAATCAGTTCTCATTTTATCCAGCTTCAAAAATTCTCAAGCAATTTTTCTCCCTACAGGAAAACAAATTTCAGATCATACAATTCTACAGAAAGAAAAATATATATTTCAAATTACAGCATCCAACAGCTATTCACCAGCACTTTAAGGGGGGGTTCAGAGTGTGTTTTGACAATAGTGTGCCCCAACTCAAATAACAAATTCTATTTTTTTACTATATGCCCCCAGTTTTTTTACAGTGCAATTCCTTCTTGCTGAGTACCATTAATTCCTGGTGTTTGTGTCTGCTGCGTTAGGGGGAAAAAGAACAAAACAAATAAACCAACCCCCCCCTCCCGCACAAAAGCAACAACAACAACAAAAAAAACCCAAACCAAAAAAAAAAAAAATCAACACACAAAAACACAAAAAACCCCCACAACCCGCAACACAACTCTGTCTAAATCAGTGTAAAAATATCCTTAAAAACAGATATTAGAGTGCAAAACCATCTGTCAATTATGGCACAATAACAGTTTGTATTGATAACTGCAGATAACAGTTCTGCATTTGGGTCATTTTTCACACATTTTGATGCCTCCTATCACACACACTGGCAGGCTCGAAAGTTGAAAGGTACGACAGCAAAGCTTTAGTGAAATAAGAGCCATCTTTCATTCTGCAGTTTTAGGCCTACTAGAGACAGTAGTAAATGTGATCTCCAAAAAGTTCATCTACTAATCAGGAAACTGCAAACAATTTTATTGAACTGCTGCTAGTTTCAAACCATTTTTAAGTACAAGAATTTTATAAGTCATATATGATCATTAATGGAGAAATCTAGGGCTTCATTCTCATCAATAACTTCATTTGAAATCTAATTCCCTTAAAAGCTAATGAAGAAAGTGGAACTATTACTGCCAGCCATTTGCTAGCAAGAGAGTTGGTTAAACAGTTCTTGAATATAACACTCATTTTAACTACCTTAACTTCAATGTTAAATGCACATAGAGATAAGAAATGAAGTCATGGAATAGTTACCAGATTTTGGATTGTAAGTTTAGTATTCATTCAGTAATATGGAAAAGCTTATTTAAGTGAAAAATCCAACCCAGTGTTAGTGAGAAATTGTTCACAATTTAAAACAGTGACTCTAAACAATAGCTAAATTTTCTAACAGAAAAAAGCCTATTTAGTTTACATAAAATTTCTCTCTTTGCAGGGCAAAATCTGAAATATGTCTGTACTAAAAAAATAAGAAGCCAGAAAACTCTTAATTGGAACCAAATTACATCTACAAACATTAAACAAATACCATAAATAAAGGACTAGTCTTGCCTTTCTTCACTCACATCTCACACCAGTTAATTGTCAGAATCAGTACTTATACAACAAGTATCTACTCGTAATCAATTACTGTGAACTAGTGCTGAAAACTCAGTGAATCCAATTCTTTGTATTAAGGATATTTATTCCTTGACTCTGCTTCTGCTATCTAGCTCATGGATTATATTCACAGTCACTCTTCTCCCATCAGCACAGAAAATGATCTAGTTTTCTGGATGAAAGATTTTAATAAATAATACATAGATGTTTAGCACTAAGTATTCATTACATTCAAAATGAAGAGCTCATTCACCAGCAGATCAAATTTAGTAACTCCAACAATTAACACAATGGCTTTACTATGTCTTTTGGCCTCCCAAGTCTCACAATATGATGATCTGGTATCACTGACAGTCATCTGCCCACCTTAAATACCAGCAACATAGTTTGCACATTAATAATAAAATATGATAATCTATAATAGGATTCCTTCTGTAATTTCCAATTTCATAGTAATGATTAATATTAAAAATAACTAATGCTCCTCCTTTAGAAACTGCTGTCGTGTTGCCTTCAGTATTCTTCAGTAAACAAGAATGCAAGTAAGATCAGTTCAGTAAAAATAAAAAAAACCTCATAAGATGATCTTACAAAAAATTAGCCTTGATAGGCAAAATTGAAGAAAAATTCAGCCATGACAACAGGATTCAGTAAACTGTCTAGTTTGTGCGATTAGTTATACAGCTAGCATTTATATATAGAAAGCATATGAAAATTGAACATCTTCCACACTGAATTACGTGGTAATGCCGGGTTTTTCCTTTTCTTTCACACAGCCATTCATACCTAAGAATATTAAGCCCATTTATCTCTATTACAAGTTTTATTACACAATTAGTATTGAGCAGGGTTATGCCAAATGCCTGCCAGTTCTCCATGAGCAAAGTTCCCAGCACACACCACAAGCAGCAATCAGAACGAGCACAGCTGGGAGTCAGCGCTCAGGGCACTTCAGCAGTTTAATCAATCCAAGCACATTCAAGTGAGTTATCTGCAACAAGGACAGTGGTATAGTCCCAGCAGTGTTATTCCCAGCGAACAACAGAGAGCAAAAGATGTTTTCATATTAGAGAATATGAGGTATGGAAAAAAAATGACATAATCCTTTTTATTTTTTAAATACTCTTCAGATGGTTATCATCAGTGCTCCACTGACACTTCATTGCCTCCAACTCCTCTGTGCATTTAACTCACAGTCAGTACTGGATGTGAGATACAGCTGGTAATAAGACACTTGGCTTACAGGTTGACAGTACAAATCTGATGTATCTGTACCATTGTTTCCAGTAACTGCAGCTGGACTGCTCAAGAAACAGTGAAGCTTAGCCTTCAGGATGCTGATATTACATAACCTAAATTTGGAAGAAGTGCAAAAAATGTCATAACTATCCTATTCTTTTTGCTTGGAGATTTATTATTTTTTTATTCATATTTTGCAGTGTCCCAGATACTTGGGCGAAAATTCTCTAACAGAGGCAAAAATATTAACAGCACTAACCATTTCATACTCATATTTGAGTTCTTAAAGAGTGGGTACAATGAGGACAGAAACTTCTCTCTTCACAAGGAGCCACACAGAAAAATATGGGCAATAGGTAGAAGCTGCATGAGGAAATGTTCCACCTCAATCTAAGTGCTCTCTAAAGTGAGAGCAGTCAAACTGTATTGGTTTTGCATAGCCCAGTTTGTGGAATTGGGGGGGCTAGAGAGAAGCTGTAGCTTCTGTGAGAAGCTGCCAGAAGCTTCCTTCATGTCCAGCAGAGCCAATCCCTGATGGCTCCAAAGATGGACACAAGGCTGGCCAAGGCTGCACCAATTCAAAATGGTGGCAATGCCTCCATTTAAGGTAACACATTTAAGAAGAAATCCTAACAAACGTTGCACAGTTTTAATTCCAGTCAGAGAAGATTGAGAATATGTGAGCAGAACATGCAGACACCAAGATCAGTGGAGAAGGAGCAGAGATTCCTCTGCAGCCTGTGGTGCAGACCATGTTGAAGATGGCTTTCCCATAGATCATTGATGCAGAGATCAACTGCAGCCTGTGGAAGAGAGTCCCATGCTGGAGTAGGTGGATGTTTGGGAAGACGCTGTTACCCCATGGGAGATCCGTGGATAGAGGAGCCCTGCTCTCATGCTGGAGTACCCTATCTGTCCTTCAAGGACTGAGTCCTGTGCAAGAGTGACCCACAGCACAGCAGTCTGAGGGTGACTGCTGCCCATGGGATGGACGCACATTGCGAAAGTTCACAGGGAGCTGTTGCTCATGAGATGCTCACATCAGAGAACATGGAAAAGTGTCTCCTGTGGGAGGGACCCCACAGTGCAGCAGGGGAATGACTGCTCTCCCTGAGCAGCAGGAGAAGCCTCGAGGGATGAACTGACCATAACCCCCATTCCCTGCCTCCATGTGCCACTGGGACAAGGGGCAGAGCTGGGAAGAAGCAAAGGGTAGGGGAAGATGTTTTTAAGGGTTTCTTTTACTTCTCAGTATCGTGCTAGGATTTTGTTAGTGCAGTAAATTTATCGCGTATCTCAATGTTAAGCCTGTTTTGCTCGTGATGGTATTTGATGAATGATCTCTCTCCCAGACCTTAATTAATGAACCTTCCATTAAATTTTCTCTCCAGTTTGTGGAAGCAAGTGAGTGAGTGGCTTTGGTGGGTGCCTGGCATCAGGCCAGCATCAACCCACTGCAACAATCTCAGGAGGTCCCATCACTGGACCTCTTGAGATGTGACTGGAGAGGATGCTAGAAAATGTCACCTAGGCTGCCTTTCCCACAAAATGTTGGGCCAGATGATCTCTCAAGATCCCTTCAAACCTGAGCTGTTCTGTGACTGTATGACATGAAAATCTAACCATCAGGAAAAAAAAATAAGGAACATACACAAAATATTGTCAATACTGCTAACAAACAAGCAGTAATGGTTCTGAAATAACATTATTGTTAAAACAAATGAACAAATAAAGCAATTTTTCATGTCATCTTTGTCACTAGAGCAGGGTAATAACAGTGCTGCTCAGCGCTTTTGGGTTTACATATACTGGTTCTTTTCTGCCTGTAACTGTCCTCTATCAATTTGAAAAGTGCTGGAACCATCACCTTCTGCAGGAGCCTGCCCATAGTGTACTTGAATTCAGAAAGGTTAAATTAACATATGGAGACTCTTTCTACTATGTATCAGGAGAGGTGCACTGAGATACAACTTTTATTACACCAAACTAAGCCATAAAATTAAATCACTATGAACAGCCTGTCATTTCTCATTTAAAAAAAGTATTTGGTAACATACTCAACTGGAGTATAGACAGCTCCTGTAATTGAAATTAAGCTCTGTATCACTTCAGACTTTTAGCAACTCAGGCATAAGCCATTAAAAAACAATTTGGGTTGGCTTTACTCTGTGTAGAGAGCTTATTACAACTCTCTGTTGACTCATTAAAGTATCCGTGCAGCTTACTGGTTTGGAGGCAAATGATTGTCATTAGAAAAGCCATTTAATTAACAAATATTTCTTCAACCCAAATATTTTAAGAAGCAGCACTTCAAACTTGATTTGCCTTAAGTTGGCTAAGTCAGGTTACCCCAACAAGACATAGATCAATAAGAAAAGCATTTAAAGCAAATTATTTTAAATTAAACATATTTTATCTTTAATTCTGAGGATTAAAAATTACATGCTACAAAGTATCCAATAAAAAGATATTTTGTGTAAGAGTTACAATCACTAAATTAAGGCAAATTAAAAGTACTGTCCCAATTGGCAGTGAAACAACCTATCTGCCAAAACTGTAAAATTCTGATTATCTAAACAAACAGAAAGAAGCTCTACTTAAAATTTGACTATGTTAATTATTGTCCAAAATTTGTTAATCAGTCCTTAGCGATCACAACTTGCACTGCCCTCCTAGTGAAATAAACAAAATCGGCCTCTTATTTGGATACTCTTTGCTGTTGACAGAATTCACATAAAGGTTTTATTTATAGACACACACATATGTATGTAAAATATTAATGAAGTAACAGCATTACATACAGACACAGCCTACTTTTTCTCTTTCCCTGATAAATACATTTTAAATGAGCTAATGGAGACAACATATTTGCAACTGCAACTGCTGTTGCTTTTTCTCAGCTTTTAGTCACAATTCAAATCTTAAAATAGCTAATCTACAGCTTTCTGGGGATAATCTATGGATACTGTACTTAACAGTGCATTGTTTGAGCATCTGGAAAGCTAAAAATCTGCTAAATAGCCGACCTCCTAAACATATGATTAGAGAATAAAAATCTTAGTCTGTTCATGGAAAAGGCTTGAAACAGTACTTGTTGCAAACTGCACTTACTTCTGCTGAAGACATTTTTTTAAAGTATTGATTTGACTTAGTCTTATTTGAAGTCTGGTCTGGAAAAGGAGATTCACCTCATCACATCTACTTACTGAAGGTTACCATATTATTCCTGTTAAGATGCTATTTAAGAAATGTGATTTTTAAATATTAATTTAGCACCAAGAGATGGTTTGATATCAGTTGGCCTTTGTAATGGCTTCTTGCAACAAACCATTTAAGGGGCACCAAATTATTAATTTCCAGACAGCCTACAGTCAAGGTTCAACTAGTTATTGTTACAAGAATAACAGTACTTAAAACATATCATAGATGATTGTTTTAAGGTTGGTGTACATTTTAAAGAAAAAGCATGTAATAAATGTTTTGTTTCTTTGAAGCAACAATGTTAGTGGAATCACTATGAAGAACTGGGTTAACACTGAAACACAGCTGAAGAGAAAAACCTCTTCACAAAGATCATAATGACAAGACAACATACATTGTATTTAAATTTTTCTTATTTGGACAGCCTCATGAGATGCATCTCTCATTTAAATGAGGACATTTGAAGGACAATTGTAAAATTTGACTATGAAATGCAATGAATAAGCTCTAAACTGCATGAATTTACAGACATAATTATTCAGCATTTACCATACAGTATAAGAAAATTAAGTCAGAAGACTTATTAATCAAGTTTAAATACAATGATAATGTGGCACAAACGATATCCAGCAAGTGTTAGAAGCAATATTCTGCAAGCTGTTCAAATTAAACTGCTCTGGGATCTAGTATTACTGAAAAGTCTCAATATATTTAAGAGTTCCCAGCCATTTGATAGGACTCAGTCCCACCACCACCAGCTGCCCAGGAGGGTGACTAGGTTAGAAATACAGACATTTAGGGAAAATCCTAACAGAGGTACTCTAAATTGTTTTCTGAAACGTACTTCCCCCTATCACTATGCAGAAGAGCCCAACACATTTTAGGTGTATCTCAAATATCCTCCCAGCCCTACAGTGGACCTGCTTACAGCACTACCAGGACAGCAAACCTGATAATTGTACTATTATTTTAATGTATTTTAGATTACTGCTACCTGACATTACAGTCTTATCTCTGCAGACATGGAAGGAATTAACTTTAGACTAAGCAAAAAAAATTCAGTTTTTCACTCATAAGAGAAGTTTTGAAAGTCTTACCAACACCTTTTTAGTTTTTCTGACATGTATCAATTCTAAAACATTGCTTCTTGGCTTTCATAATGCTATCTCCATTCACAACTGACAAAAGCATTGAAATCCTTATCAATCTAATCACAACTGGATGTTAAAGAAGCTACCTATATTTACTATGTATAAAAACATATTTTTGAAGAATACATTAAAAAAACAATTGGAAGACCTCTTGACTGACTTCTGACTGAACATTTGCTTAACTGTTTACATAAACCATAGCTAAAAGACAGAGGAATCAACCAACCCAGAAGACAAATCTTAAAGTTAACTTCAGCTTCAGTGATAGCTGATTCAAGGCCCCTGCAGCAGTTATGATTTTCAGACTGACCTGTAACATAATTTTATGAAGCAATGTTGGCAGTTTACCTCATTTCTTTTTAAACATACAAATATCTTCATGATTAAGGAATCTGCTAAGAAGCTGTGAAATTAGCATATTTAGTCTCCACTGAAAACATTAACATGCAAATTGATGAATATCAAATGAGAAGAATAATGGAGTTCACCTTTGTATAATCAAACATTATGGAAAAGACATCTTTTTTCTCCTCAAAAATGGAAAAAAGAATAAAAAGGAAAGGCAAAATAGGAACAAGGCAACCATCACTCTTCCAATAAAACTAAAAACTGTAAATCAAATAAATTTACTACTGATCACCTTTAGCTGTATGTTAGATGTAAATGATAAAATCAAATATGTACAAGATTTAAGTTCTGTAAGATAATTTTAATGGTAAAATCTGAGATAGCAGTTCAGATTTTGAACACCAGATTTAAAATCCAGTAGAGTACAAGCCATCAGTAAACAATATACTCAACTGCTCCTAGTCCAAATCTAGCAGGACAAGAAATGATAGCTCATATTTGGAAATTTACAAACTGCTCCTTCTAAAAAAACAAGAAAAACAAGATAAGGTGGTCAGAAGACACCACCTCATTAGAACCTAGTAAAATGTAAGCAGGGAAGTCCACACAGTGGGGGTGAAATCTCAGACATTCTTTTTACTATGCAAGTACAATTAATACTGAAAAACAAAATTATTGCCCAGAAAATAAAAACGGAATTTATAAAATAAAAATGAATATATCTCCTCCCTGAGTTTTGCCTTTAAGTGACAGCTCAGGAAAGAAAACATGCCCTTTACTTCCATTGTTTCTCAACTCCGTTGACAAAAAGTTGTTTTTCAACTCAGTTGACTATTGAGGTTCCCACCTCAATTCTCTCACCAGAATCTAATTTGCTATATATGAATATAAAACGCCATACACTATAAGCTCTACTTACAGGAAAACCTGTCTCTCTTTTTATATACACACACATACACTTTTGTATCATGTTCTACCACCTACACTTCAGGAATCTAGGCAGTGCAATAAAATGTCTTCAGCAATACCAAAAATAGACACTCACATCTATAATTTACCCATACCTTGTACAGCCACAATGTAATAGGTGTGTACATGAGAACAATGGTATTTCAAAACCATTTTCCTCAGTAAATATGGCTGAGGGTGTGCAAAAATATCCTAATAAGTCATTCCTTCCAGAAGGAAGAAAAAAAAAGGTGATTTCAAGGAAAATAAAGTAATTGCTGGGAATGTGATCAATATTTAAACAGTAACACTGAAGAGCATCCAACATCCAAAATCCTCAGTATCTACTGCATCTTTCATTTTTCAGAACTATGAACTAAAACTACTGTTTTACCTGACAAGTTAATATATACCTTTCAAACTTGTGTCACTATTTAATGAAGTGGGGGGCTGAAGGGGGACAGGAAAGACATAAAATGAAAGCAAAGACTGTTGTTTGTACACATGTTGCTTAGCAATACCCCATGAGAAACAAGCAGTAGCATTGACATTAGCCCCAAATTGAATTTATATAAACACTAAAAGAGGTCACTGAAAGAGGTGTGAATGCCAGGAGTCAAGTACAGGACCTAGGACAAAAAGAGACACAGTAGCACCAAGATGCACTTTAGCATTCCAAAATCTAAACAGAAATGTCATTTGTTTATAGCAAAGCCTAAAGCATCAGTCTTTCGCTTCTATGATTTCAGAACTGATATGAACTAAAATTTAAAGTTTTTTTTTCCTGATATGCACCATAAGAAATTGTATTCCTGTAAGTATTATTAAACTTACACCTTTAAAACACCCATTTTCCACATATAAACTTTACCCTCATAGCAGTAGTTGTTTCTCCACACTTTATTAACCACCTATTCTTATTGTGAATAGAAATACATTTTTTAAATAGCTAATTACTAGTACTATTACCGGTAATGCTCCTGTAAGATTTGCCCGTTGATCTCAAAGCACACAACTGAAGAAAGACTGAAATATAATTGTCCTTTCCAAACATGAATAAATACAAGGCATGGAGTGATGTAATGACTCTGTCACTTACATGAATGTGTCAAAGAGTAAAATTTTCACAACAGAGACAAAATATTGAAACTAATAGTAACTTAATGTCAGCATTTGCATGCCACATTTGACACCACAGTCCACATGTAAGGTCAGTTCTATCTGCACAGTATGTCAAAACAGAGAGATAAAAGACTTCTGGAAGAAGGGCTTCCCTTTTAAAATTTGTATAGGCTTTAGACACACTTTAAAATGTATTATCCAGACACACATAAAACAAGTGTATGTGCATTCCCTTTGTTTAAGTGCAATCTATAGAAGACAGTTAAGGAAATTCCCTAAGGAGTTTCATAAAACACTGTATGTGAAATAAATATTCTTTACCAAAGAAGAGAAGAGAAAAAAAATTGGTAACCAAAATTTTAAGAGATTCAATATAAATCAGCATATGTTTTGGTCTCAGTAATGTGCAACACCCCCCAAAAAAAACAAACAGTAATTTCATATTGAAATGCCTTGTTGCTATATAGCCAAACTTCTTAGGAACAATTATTTTTCATGCAAGTAGTGATTCAAAAGCTGAAAGGTCATCTTATGACACTAAATCCACATTAAACATACAAAGAAAGAATGTAATCTACCCCATGAAAAAAACAAATACCACTTTATCAGTAGGTAAAATCACTTTTTTTGTTTTTTTTCTAAAACACAGTGTTTGAGTAGGGGCTTTTATTTCAGGATAATGAAAATTCATATGCTCCAATTCTATTTCCACTTACTGCTTTTTACACACACAGCAAATAGTCAAACAGCTGAAAATCAAAACAACCTGCCAGATTGCCTTTTTCAGCTGTGGAACTATATCTGTACAGCACATGTCACACAGAGTATTCAGTCTGATAAGACAGATGTAAAAACTAATTTGTAGTTTTTTTGGGAGATGAGGGGAAAGAAAAAACACAAAAGTCTTGCTAGCCAGTCCAGTGCCACTTCCAGTGTACAGTCACGCTACCACCTTGTGAGCAGCCTATATCCACCCTGGCCATCAGAAGGCAGATCTCTACATTACTGCAGCACAGACACTCCCTTTATTTCCTCATCTGAAAAAGCTGTAAATGTCCAAATTGCTCTTTTTTTGACAGCAGGTGAACTGAGGTACAAAAATAATGTAATCTGGAAATACATCAGGATACAAAAATGCTGCAGATTATTGTTTCATCAAAAAACTTTTCTTCCTGAGCAATTGTCTCCATTCTTTACCTACATTAATAAACATATTTTTAAAGCAAGCATGTTTCCTAGTGTATATGTTCAGTTATATCTCCTCCTACATCTTTTTCTGAATAAGGACGCCTTAGAAATGCATAAGGAAACTCCAAAATTTAAGGAGCCATTTAATTTAAAGCTAGGAGAAATACAAAATGAAAGGAAGAATGAGTATCAGAAAATAAGGCATGACAAGTATCAAATCGGAAACCATGGTTTTTCTGTATGGCACCCCTACCTAGCCAAAGATGTAAGCAGACTTTTCATAATCTGTTCAGAAGCAACAATTATAGTAAATATACAGGAGGCTTCTATATACATGATCACAGTAAGGTATCACATGTATTGAGTTTTTCAGGCTTGCTGGAAAAACAAACACTGAAAAATCTAGTATTCTTGCATATTCAATTGAGCACCAAAGAACCCAAGTCATGATGAATTTTGATTGATGGATAAACATATGATTGATGCTTCCATTATTGCTTAAACACGTGTTTTACTTTGCAATTGAGATGAGCTAAAAAGACACAGTTACAGCATCAAATGTGGCTAAGATAATTTAACCATGCTTCAGTAACTGTCCAGCTAGCTCATACTAAATCAACCTAAGCAGACTTATCTACTCCTCACACACATATGATACCCCACCAGTAATGTCCACCACAAGGCAGAGCATGCCTGCACTTTTCCCCACATTAAAACCATACTTGAAACTCTTCAATACCTGTAAGGAACTCATGAAACAGGGTGCAAGGCACAGCTGTGGCATAGCAGACCAGCTGATTTGGCTGTGTTAATCATTCACTTTATTCAGGCCCATAGTTCCAAAACCCTCTGGTGTATCCCCAGGATACAGTACTTAAGAGGATTATGAGGTATGAGAAAATAGGAGAAAAAGGTTTACACACACAGCTCTCAGAATGTTCCATCTGACAAGTATTGACAACCTTTTCTCTCTAACTGGAAATACCACTCTAGCAAGAAATGCCTCAGGTTCCTTACACAGAGAACACACAAGACTTAGAGAAAATTTCTAAGCTTTTTTTTACAGATCATATAGGGATCTTCTGGAATTTATACGAAAAAAGTGTGGAAGCGGAAGTATCAACAGAATAAAAACACATCACACAAATAAATGGACCACAGATCTAAATCTGATCCTGAAATAAGAATGGATATGCTCTCTAAAATCACTAATAAATGATAGGGACTTGTGGGGTGGAGGGGGCAGCATGAAACATAAGCTAGTAAGAGGGGACCTGGCATGAGATGCCTCCTTAATGAGCTTCTCCTAACTCTTATTGCTGGAGACCAGTGTACTGGGGTAGACAAACAGCTTTTCTGACTGGAGATTTCTGATGTACAGAAAAACCTATGTCCAAGCGGCACACTGGTACAGCATGGAGACCACAAGAAAAGCCAAGTATCATTTTATAAAATTTAAAAACCCAAAAGAAACCACCAGAGCTACAAATGCAATGGTCATTTCAATCCATTTCCTATGTTCCTCCCTTAAGCAAAAATAAGTGGTGGCTGCTGAGGAGAAAGGAAACAGAATTCCTACTGCAGATGTTCTGTTTTAAGTAGAAGAATGCCAGTAATAGCATCCGCATTTTATGCCCTTCATGAGGCAGGCAATCTTTTAAACCTTATTCCTAGTACAGAAAGTATTTGCCTCAGGGGATCCATACTAAAGAAACTTCGAAGGCCTGCACAGATTTGCAGAAGGGACAGTCAATACACCTAATCACCTAGAAGAAGTAAAGTTAATTCACCATGTAGTTCTAAGTCATTGTAATGAGTGATGGATGGACTTGACCTAAGATTATGAGGCTGGATTCAATTTACTATGCTGCTCATTAGCATTAGATACCATACACCGGGAGAAAATTATATATAAAATACATTAATTTAAGATACTATAGTGCTCTTAAACCAAATGCATACAATACACTTTTTGATTAGAGAATCTAAGTACAAATTAGAACTGTTTCTGAGTATGAATCCGACCAATGTACAAATAGTGCAATTCATAAGAACCATATGACTTCATCAAAAAGCCTTTTATCTGGCACCAATTTTCTTCTGCTATACTCTTCAATAAATGACCCAGTAGAAGAGAAAAAGTTGGATCACCTGAACTACCTACCCAAAATCAATTTGGAAAACATATTTAACTACAACACTACCTCAGAAGTGAAGAAGTGAATAGGAAGCATTTACAGATATTTTCTAAACACAGAGTATTTCATCACTGAACGCGAGGATATGACCAACTGCAAGATGAAAACAAAAACATTACACACATTTCTCTGGATTATTAGGTCAATTGGCAAACTGTAAGAAGTACTTCAGTTTTTGAAATCTAGTGATAAAGCACATGGATGTTGGTACAAATAAGTTCCATTCCCTTTGTACGTTTCTAAATCAGTATAACAGTACATACATCAGAATAAACACAAAAAGATGTTTAAGTTCGCAAAGCCAGACATTTTAAAATTCGAAGTGCCAAAATTTAGGCTGTCTATGAAAACTCCATCTGCTCTGCAGGACCATACTAATGAGTCACTACACTTTTATAATTATAATACTCGTGATGCCTCTATCAATCCATGCCTGGGATTAATTGGTTTGTTTTCCCTTTACTGTTTGGACACAGTATGGAGGAACTTATTAGATGATGCTGTTAATTTTTTTAAATAACTACTGAAAAAATTTTCTCAATTATTTTTGTATGATACTGTTTGCTAGAGTATATTAATATTTCAAAAATTATTGTTGTGGTAACAGGCACGTGAAATGAGAAATATGATTAGGTCTGTGAATTGTCAGGAACTTAGTCCAAGGAAGAGTAAGCCGAAAGTAGCTGCCCATGCCCAGCTTGATCTTTCACTTTTGTCTGCCTTCCAAAGCACTTCCCATTATACGCAGCAAGTGCAAACTGAGAAATGAAGGTGACACAACCCCGTGTCGCAAAATATAAGGAAGAGATGTGGTTACAGCCACAGCTTGAACACTAAGGGAAAACACTTTTTCATATACTTATGTAAATATATACATGGCTATAGAGCTGAAGGGTGATGGAAGGTAATTGAGGAGATAAAGCCACAACACTTTCTTCCCTTTTGCTCCTTCCCTACACCCAAAAGAAGTCTGTATTTGTCGTATCATTTTAATTAAGCCAAAATAAAGCACTTCTTAAAGTAGCAGCTATAGGCTCTGACACTTTAGCAAATCAGATCTCATGAACTGAGCAGACAGAAAGCAACAGTGCAGTATTAGTTACTTGACTTGCTCCACAAAGCAATTTAGCAGCAGGTATGGGGATAAATGCAAACACAAAAAATGGCATTCAACTTTATAAACTATGACATTATCTCTTTTCCTTTTTTTTTTTTTTCAGTTTTCAGTTTTTTCCCTGCCTTATTCACCAGATGCACTTCAAAATTTGCAACAAATCACACTGGAAAAGAGACGGTTGCATGAAAACCTCACAGCAAACTTTCAGTATCTCAATGGGACCTACAGGAAAGCTAGAAAGGGACTTTTCATCAGGAACTGCAGTGATAGGACAAGGAGCAATGGGTACACATTGAAAGAGAGGAAAACAATCCACAGGCTGCCCAGGAAGGCTGTGGATGCCCCAGGAGGGAAGTGTCCCTGCCCATGGCAGTGGGGTGAGACTAGATCATCTTCAAGGTCCCTTCTAACCTCTTCACATTCCATGATTCTATGTTTTCATGTTGGCCTCCTCATTATTCAGTCCCAGTTCAACCTCAGGGCCACAGCCCTAAAATTTTCACACATCTGTATTCCTGTGTGTGTTTCAAGTTTTGTTTTAGTTGAGTACTGAGGTTCATGATACTGCTATTCCTCTAGAGACAATTCTGCTCATCTTCTGTTTGTAAAAAAAAAAAAAAAAAAAACACAAACAAAAAAAAAGGGAACTGCTTTCTTCACCAGTGAAACATCTAGCATGGACCTATCGTTTTAAATCTACTAGATATTCAGTACTTCAATGTATTTGTGCAGTGAGGTGTACAAACATGATTTCCTGCTCCACTATTGCAAGTAAATTAGAACATAGCATGTAAGTGGTTCCAGATACAGATGCTGCATAAAGAACCACATGTGAACAGTTTTACAGCTCTGCCCTAATTGTTTCCTGCTTTTTCAAAGGTCAATCTTAGTTTGTAAATTTTAGAGATTATCTTATACTCAGGTTAAAAAAAAAATCAATAGATATTATTATTTTTTTTAAATGGGTATACTTCTTCACGCATTATTTCAGTCAGTAAATTCCACTATGTTTTTGTTCCCAAGTTTTCATTCCAAAAATCCTATTCACTCATCTGATGCTGGGGAGAGGGTCTGAAAATCTGTTTCTTCCAAGAGTTGTTTCTTGCAGCTACAGTAGCACATGCATTGCCTAGTAAGAACTCACTCACATATTACTTGCATCTCCTAAAACCAGTACCTAAGTATTTCTACAGCTCTGAAAGAATTGTTGGGCTTACATAAAAAGAATCCTAAAAGTCAAAGAAGGAAAAACTTCAGGTTCCCCAGGAAACAGATTCCTTTTGTAGATACACAATCTCAAGTGCCCTCAAGTGCTGGCTGACATTCAGGGAGCTATGCAAGAAGCATGCATGTGCAAACAGTTGATGGAAAAACAAACACAAAACAACCTTACACTGGAAGTGTATGGCAAATTAAAAGGTTCACAGGCAACTATTTCTCAAGGCTTCGAGAACAGATCTAAATGACCACTTCCACCCAGGCTCAAGTATTTATTTTATTGTTGCTTAATTTACTTTAAGGAATGCAGGTGACTAGCCTCACCCTGACAGAAACAGATAATCTGTGACAGCCACAGAGAGCATTAAGGACATTACTATGCTTATATTCAGTAAAAGTCTTGCCTTAAATGTAATTATATTATTAAGATGTAAAGTCAAATCACAATGAAGTTTTTCAGCTTCAAACTCTAACCAACGTAAAAGTGCAGCATTTTCCAAGTCAATTTAAATCAAATGTGTACTCCTTGGAAAAACACAGTCAAAATTAAAACACAAGATTCATTCTGGACTAAAATTGTGCACAGCATTTCTTTGTATGCTTTTAGCATACTATTTCTGAGTTTAATTATACATTGTACATTACATGAAATGTAATATTTATGCTTGTCTATGGGGAAAAAAAAATTACATCCTCTTAACAAAAAGCTAGAAATAAAAACATAACTGATACTCTTCAGTTATGCTCCTCAGATTGAGTTGTAAAGGTTTTTTGAACTAAACTAATTTGGTAAGCTGAATCTTTAATTTTGTTGCAGAATTCTTCTACAATCCCTTCTCCATAAAGACAAACCAAAATGCTCCAAAGTATCTGACCTAGACCTATATTTTCATAGTTTCTCTAGTTCAAAAAAAAAAAAAAAATTACACTTGCTCTCAGTCATAAATATTCCCAAAACAAACACATTTGAAGCTATTTTTTCTCATCTTGCTCTCTACTTGTCAGATTAAGTTACCTATTCTAATTGCATTGGTCATTGCTTACGCAACTGATTTCTCATGTCATGACAACACAGCTTCTGCTTCACCATCATCCCAAGCAGGTCCATTTTAAATTGCAATTCCATTTTAAAGTGGAGAGAGGGAAACAAAAATGGATGCAATCAGAAATTATTAGAACTCTAGTTCAGACTCCCTCCACATCTCATGAGACAAAAAACAAACAAATTAGGTTTAGTATATGAGCAAGAGCACACCCATTCAGCTGCACCCTCTTTCATAAGCATTCATGCATGCTAATATCATAAAAACAAAATCCTCAAACTGAAGATAACTTCAGAGTATCTAGTTTTTGCTCAGATATACAACTATAAGCACAAATAATATGACCAATGGTTTTAAATGTATATTCTACTGATATATCATAAAGTGCCCAATAAATGTGAAACACAAACCAATCTATCCTCTTAAAGCATGGCAATTTTCTGCACATTTTAGACATGTTGATCAGTTTAGGTCTGATTCTGGAAGATTCTGGAAAAATCACTCCAGCTTGCTGCTTTCAACCAGAATGATTTTCTTTTAAGAAGCAACCTTACAAATACAAAAAAATTTAATACATTTTCAACTGAAATACAGTATGCCTTACCATATGCAACATACCTGCACTTGCTACCTTATTGCAAAGTCTAATTGATCTTGGAGACATCCTAAATATTTTAGGAAAAGTCAAGGCTGCACTTTTCTGAATCTTGCCCGATTAGGAAAAGGAGACCACATAGGATAGTGAGAGATAGTTTTAGGCTGTAGATGTCAAGCTGCCTGAATAAGCATTGTTCAACAACCATCCCATTCACTTAAGAGTTCCTACAGAGAATATTACTGGTGGATATGAAGCTGTCACTGAAACATGTTCATGTAGGCCTCAGATTCATTAAACTGATTTTCACTTTCTTGATTTTGGGGATGAGGGATCACATTATAATTTTCATATGTATGGATGGATTTCTGTTGATGCATCCTAATTACATTAAATCTGTTTTAAAAGGCCTCTAGAGAGATTGCATGAAGTATCATTGAAAAAGCATGCAAAAGTAGCACATTTTCAGATATGCAAAAAGTTCTGCCAGATTTTACTGAAAAAAACATAAGGTACAGGGTTTCTTCATGGAAAACACAACTGATTTCCACATAATCCAGACAAGAAAATCTACTATTTCAGATGAACCATAACATCACTCAAATCCATATATGAAACCAAGCAGTGGAAACACGTGAAAAAATATAAAATTCATCATATTTTCTTAACTCTTTCCGGCTTTCCTTTCAGTTACAGTGGAATAGATACTTTTTTATTATTATTTGTATTAAGTAGAGGGGTCAGCATAGCCATCATGAGACTTGAAAAAAACTGCAACATACATTCAGTAGGAAAAATAACACAAGACAAACTAGTCACTTATTTGAACTAGTTTGTTCAAATAACAAGTACGTGTAGCAAGTTGGTACGTGCTGGTAAGAAATGAAAATATATAATTAATTTTCAAGTCTTTAAGAAGGACCAAGAAAAGTGGAAAAATGAGACCATGTTGCTTTGAAAACCAGATGCTACACAGCTTTATAAACACTTTGAAATTCAGTATTTGAATTTGAAGAAATTTTTGAATACTCTAACACAACTATATCCAATATGTCTTCAGATTTATGAGTCACATTTGATTCACTTGTAGTAATACATGTTCAAAATGGGTTGAACAATAAAATTGAGTAGGAACTTCTAAAAAAAATACAGCAGTCTACACACTTCTAAGTCTTAAGCTTTTTAATGTACTATTAATTTATGTGTTTGACTATTTTTCTTCTCTTTGGATAAAGTGATTACATGCAGATCACTCTTTCATTTCCCCCAGAAACAGTCTGATTAATTTTTAAAGCACCATTTTGTCATTAGCTAGGGATTTGGCAGAAGAGAAGACAGCTGAGACACATCAATGTAGTTTCAGAAATCAGAGGGTAGAAGAGAAACAGTATTTGAAGCTATGAAACATAATCAAGTCTGGGCACAAGGAAATAAATGTGAAAATAAATACAGGTAAAGTGGTGGAAAGATTTTTTTTTTTTCCTCCCTGTCAGAAGAAAACAAATATCTACTAAGACAAATAACTGCTTACAACTCATGCCCCTGTTTCTAGAGCTGCTAGCTGAAATTTGTCTTTGTAGTAATAGCAATTCACCCAGCTGTACTATAAACTGGCACATAATTGAAGACACAGAACAGATATATACATATTATACAAGGAATTATGCTTCAGGTTTTTTTTCCTGAACAAAAAATTCAACCAAAAAAAAAAAATCTCAAAATCTTCCTCCCCTCACCACAACAATTTACTTCAATGTATGTATTCAAAGGCTTTTTTGTTTCTTTTTGTATTTAACAAACATAATCAGTTGATCATTACATAAAAACAGGGACAACACTTGCCAATATACCGTTCACTTACAGTAAAACACCTAACCCAGGAAATCTCCAATGGCCATCTAGCTACCTTTCTCCATGCAATTGATACCAAGAGCCTTCTTGTGCTGAGTGCACCAGATCTCACTTGCACTTGGCAGCCCTTTAAATGACAAACACTGCTCAGAAATCCTTGACATCATACACAACCCAAGTAATGAAAACTTAGCAGACAGAGTGTGGATACCAAATACACTGGGGATTAGACAGGGGAAAGGGGGAGGTCCAAAAGTAAGACAGTAAAAACTGAGAATATTGCCTAGAAGAGATCAGTAAGTTAGATCTTTAACAGAACTTTTAGATCGTTTACTAACTTGAAGGACTACTCTTTCTATATTTCTAATAGGTCTAAACTGATTTCAGAATTAAAACTTTCAAACACTCCAGGTATCACAGGAAAGGTCAGAAAAAGCTATTGAAGCCTGTAAGAAGTTATATTTCATCTTTACACCACTGTACTATCCATAGAGCCAGTTGTGTAAGCTGAGTAAACATGCAGTGTTGAGTGCAACAGCAGCATGGTGCCCCAGTAGTGCAGTGATGTAATGAAAGGCCATTATAATTAACAACTGATTTAGGAAAGCATATTAATATTCTATCAGTATTTAAAATTTTACATGTAACTAGAGAACCTACTAACAAGCTTCTTTACTGTTATCTGTTGAGGCAAATTAGAAGGCAAAACTAAATCCAAGGGTGTCCAGTGATTTGCATCCATTTAACCCGGTAATAATAAAGCTTGATTTCCAATGTATTCATCTCACAATAGTTTGTGAATTCTGACACAAATTTTTCTATACTTAAGCCTATTGAAATGTTTGAACTCCACATGAATTTTCTCAGAACTAAAAGTCCAAGGCAGCCTACATTCAGCAAGTTCACTTGGCCCCTTGTTCTATCCAGATGTTGACCTCTCTGAAAAAAACACAAGGTTTTCTTTGCTATTATTAGTTTTTTTATCAAATCTAAGTTCTTTCAATAGCATCCACTAAATTCATCTGTCATATGTTCTCATTCCCCCACTGACATCCAGAAAAAGAACAAAAATACAGACTATTCTAATTTAAAGCCTCATGTATTTTCAGATTGCCACAGAGCTGGTTGATCATCATTTAATAAGAACCTGAATGAAAACTTTGGAATCAAAAAAATTGCATCTTTCTTGGATTAAAAGGAAATACTTAATATTTATAAATGTAGTTATCATAAAGTATAGTTTCAGGTTTTTTTAAACTCATCCTATTGTTTACCTGTATTCATTTAAGCATGTTCTCAATGTGCAAGTGACACTCGCCACTCATTTTTGTTTGAGACACATAAGGAAAAGAAGGGGCTAACATGTGCTAGCTGTGAATGCACAGCACATTTAAATATGTTGAAAAATCAGCATCCAAATTTTAGCTTGGACTGCATGCCCTCAGTTTACTCAACTGTCTACCAGTCCAGCATATTAACTTCAGATGCCTAAATTACATATGTCACCAGTCAACAAGAGCCTGTTAAGAAGCATAGGAAGAACGAGCACAGGTATAAGAGGAGCTAAAACAAGAAGCAACACTAACATCAATTTTAGGTCAGCTATTACCTTGGTCTTCCAGCTAAGCACTAACAGCAAGGTAAGGTCTAAATAATGCATCTTTTGCCCTGCAAAACATCTCTAACATGCACGTGTCCTCCCTGCAAAGACAGATGAATCAAATGCACTCATCAGTTCACTTCTCAAGCAGTGTGTCATCCTCTTTCCTTGAAAAGTTGCACGTTGTTCCATTTGAAACAAATTTTGCAGCAGATGGGTGTGTTACTTCATTGTATCAATCCTTCCTGTAATCTCTGCACAGACCAACCCACCACCATTCTATAACAATAGATAACTCAGCAGGCCATTCCTCTAACTATTTTTTATGTTTTATAATCTTTAAGATTTGAGATCTTTACTTCATACAGAAAGGGTTGGTGTGGTTTTTATTAACAATTTTCCCTAAGGAATTACTTTGTGTGTGTGTGCTTCTGCCACCCTCTAAGATGGACTTCTCATTTTTTTTCAAAGATACTTCCAATAAACTGCTGGGTTTATATGCTGAGATATCATTCAATGAAGTTTAAGATGTGTAATCACCAGCTGTCCAATATACCTTGACTGCAAAGTACTGAAGGGAAGGACTTCTTCCCTGTACACAAAAATATAGCAATATATAACAACGTTCTATTATACTACAGGCCACCTAATATCTATGAGACATTAATGCAACAAATGCACAAGTATAAACAAAGATTCACTGCATACTCTGAGAATCACAGAAACATCAGAACCTCTGAAAGTTATCTAGTCTGGCTTCTCTCTTATTGCTGAACTATCATTGACACAAGGTTTTGTTTACCCAACAAAGGATGAAGTCTTCACCATCTTTCTGGGTACCTGCTGCAATACTGCACTACTCTCCTATCTGAGTTTTTACCTAATGGCCTATCTGAATCTCTTTCAAACCATAACTCTCAGTTCATAGTTTTGGCCTCTGTCACCAGCTGGAAGAGTTTAGCTCCATCAGCTTTGTAAGCTCTTCTTCAGAGTTCACATCAAGAACCACTTCTGTATAGAATACAGCTCAGAACCTACTCACAGTTTTGTGGGAGCTGCTAAAACTAAATAAAAGTAATCAAATGAAAGAAAGAGGAGGTCTACATTGGATGACCATTTAAGCTAGCTTAAGAATTGGAAGTCAGGACACTGGCATTTCTTTGCAAGGTTTGAAAAACATGTCAATCCTTGGGTCAAGTCCACATGGCATGATACAGTAACATAAACATAGATTAAAGATATACTAGAGAGACATTTCTAGATGTAGAGGACAAGTATTTTTATTTTCCAGACTATTTGATTTTACTATATTTTCTGCCTCACAATCTGTTACAATTACCTGAACTCTTGCTGCTATGACAATCTGCATTGTGACAAAAGGGTCCGCAGACATACTGTTACATGAGAAGGATAACACACAGACAGCAACATTGAATTTTCCTCCAGAAATCAGGAAATCACGCAGTCTAAAATCAAGAGATCTTTTCCCCTAACTTAATTCCCTCCATTCCTACACAAGCGCACACACTTTGACCAGATTGTTTCAATTTTCACTCAACTTTTTTTTTTTAAAGTGTAGGACAGCCAACTCTTCAGGCAAAAAATGTAGTGAAAACTGCGTGGGTTTGGAATTGAACAGACTCCTACTCATATTCTACATATTTTGCCGCATTCCTTCTATTTAGAGGTAAGTATAATAAAAATAAGAGAATAAAGGCATGAGTTCAACCTTTCAGATATCTACAGTATGTGTATCTTTATTATTCTGGTATGCCATCTTCCCATTTTCCTAGATAGTAGTTGACTTTGGGTGGCAACATGTAATCCTCAGAGAGGCAAGAACAGCACTTACAGCATTATACAGTGTGGTCAGCACACCTGGAGTCCTGTCACACAGACAGCAAATCTGTAACCCAGCCCTTAAAAGCTGATGCAGAAGGGGGCTGAACTTCAGAGCAAAATGGGAAAATTATTACAGCTAAAATGAAAACATCAACTCATACTGTTGTCTCCTTATCAGTGAAGTTTCCTTCATGGCACAGACCCTCACATCATGGATTAATAACACAACTTAAGAAGTTTAAGCCTTTGTGGCCCAAGGTTCTATGGGGCTTTCAGAAATGTTTCAGCCCAAATACAGTCCCTAGCTTATCATACATAAATTACATAAGGACATACAGTGCTGCCAAGAGGGAAAGCAGAGTATGCTTGACCGCTATGGCCCACAGACTTTATTAATTTTTATTTTTATGTAAAGGGATTTCTCAGAAGGAAAGATCAGGCAATAGGTAAGTTGACATTTTTAAGGATGAGCATCTTTCAGGCAAATTGCCTCATAGACAGAATGTGTCCCCAAGACCCAGCTGTGTCTTGCCTGTGCTTTTTCATCTGACAAGCTGTTGACAAAAACTATTTCTAACACTTGAGAAAAAAATATTTCTCAAGGCTCACTTTTTAAAAATAATTTGAAGAAATGCAACATGCTTTCAGACTACACAGGACATGTTCAGATGCAGCTCTTTTAAAATGTACAAGGTAGAGGTTCAGAGATGGAAATTAGGGTCATGGTTTGCAGCTTCTCTTAGTAGATTTTTGTATACACTTCATGCCTAAAGTCACCTCACACCCAGCAGTAATAAAAGTCTCTAAACGCCTTTTTCTTCTCTTAGGAAACAGCCAAGAACCAGATTAGATGATGTACATTGATGCTTCTAAATTAAAAAAAAAAATAAAATTTGATAATTTTTTATCAAAATAATTACCCATGTTTTATCTTGAACATCATAACATTATTTCTGACTGCAGAAGAGGCACACTCAACAGGCTATGTAAGCAATACAATCACAATACAAATTGTATAGTTGGAGAAGTGAAAGCTCATTTCTTGACTAAGTTTTCTTCAGCTGAAGAAGTAAACACATACAAGGAACAAGAAAAAGGAAGCCACAAATAGGTGGAGGAAGAGAAAGTAGACAGAAGAGATATACACTGGAATTCATGCCTAACTTTATGTCTATATATCCAGAGCATTATCTCAACATAGAGTGATATACTACACTTCCAACCTTACATGTTGTTTCAGCAGATAAAACTAGAAGAGCATTTAGAAAACAAGAATCTGCTTCATGAAGTAGCTGACTTGAAGTGCATATGTCAACGCTTTTTACTTTAAAAGATCAAAAGCTGATATGCACAATTTATTTTAATCATAAACATGGTTTTTGAGTGAAAACAAGTCTGCCATCATTTTAGACTATTTCCTGGATAGCAATATTTAAAAAAGAAAGAAAAGTCTCAAAAAGCAAGAGCTCCTTTAACAGTACTAGAAGTGTACGAAGAAGAAAAATATTGAAAGGCTGTGAAAGAAATCTGGTTTGGTCAGCAAAATCCTGGACATTCATACCAAAAACATAAGCCAGGAAAATGTAAACAAAGCGGATGTCAGAGCAGAGCAGGATCTTGTGTAGAAAGTGAGACACAATAACAAAATTTAGGTAGCCTTTCTAGCAGAACCTCTACAATCAAGCCTCCAAAAGTGACACTCAAGTCTGATACAGAAGAATGAAACAATCATTTTCTCACCTCCGTGCCTGGCAAAATCATGGAGCAGCTCCTCTTGGACACTATGCTAAGGCACATGGAAAATAATAAGGTGACTGGTGACACTAAAGGCAGATCATACCTGAGCAGAGGACATTATATATCCGGACTTGTGCAAAGTAGTTGACACTGTCCTGCATGACATCCTCTTCTGTCAGGTGGAAAGATGTGGATTTAATGGCTAGACCTCAAAGCAGATAAAATTTGGCTGGATGGTAGCACTCAGAGTTGCAGAGACCAGCTCAATATCCAACAGAAAGCACTGAGGAATGGATGTTCCTCAGGGGGTGGTACTGAGATGAGCATTTTTTAACATTTTTGTTGGTGACATGGACAGCAGGACGGAGAGTGCCCTCAGCAAGCTGCTGCTGACACTAAGCTGTGGTGCAGTTGACAATCTGGAGCAAAGGGATGTCATCCAGAGAGTCCCTGACAGGCCTGAGATGGGCACTTGTGCAAACCTCAGAAGTTCAACGAGGCCAAGTGCAAGGTCCTGCACCTGGGTTGAGGCAATCCCAGCACAAGTACAGCCCAGATGGAGAAGGGATCAAGACCAGAACTCGGGAGAAAGATTTCAGCTCAACATGAGCTGCCAATGTACACTTGCAGCCCAGAAGCCACCTCTGAGCACCCTTACCCATTCTGTGATCATTAAGGTGCCTTCCCACCACTAATCATTTTACCAGAACACACCATAAGAAGACTTTACAAATGACAATTCGACAGTATGCAAAAGGCATGTAGTAGCTCCAGAAGAAAGGGAAGTCCTCCTCCAAGCAGCAAGAGACATATACAAGTCAACTGCTGGCACTGACTAAAGATATACTTAAAGATGTACTGTGTACACATACACAGCCACACTGTTCTACAGGGAAGATTAATCAAGTATTTCAGAGGACAGTTCACCTACATGTCGGATAAACACTTGAGACATTTTAATTATACACTTGATTGCAACTATGTAACTGCAACCATATTACATAACATCAACATAAACATTTCTGATGTCAACAAGTCAAGAAGCCAGAGATGACCTACACAACTGTAATTTTAAAAAATCTACAAACAGCGCAAGTGCTTATCACAAGTTGCTTGAGATATTCACTGAGTACATTGAAACCAAGAGCTATCTCTACTGTAATTTTTAATTCTACATGCTTTTATCTTAAAAACGCCATTGATGTCCTTAAAATAGTTGCTAGCATAATCACTTAAAAAAAAACCAAAACTTCTGCCAAATGTGTGTTTGCAACTGAAATAGTTTCATATGCAAAATACAGTAAAAATAAGAAACCAAAAACAACAACATCCAGACTTCATTAAGCGTATTCGTTCACTTGCAAGTAACCACAGTATAAACATATGGTAACCATACAGGCAGATTTCTCCAAACACAGAGGAGGGAAAAGAAAATCTAGGTAAGAAGAAGAAGTTAGTTTCAAATGTTTGTGAGAGATTTCCAGAAACCACAGGGAAACACCTATGGTCAAAGTCTGCAGAAATCCTTACAGAGATTTGGCACATGCCAGGGTGTTTCACACAATCCACAGCAGAGATCTCCTAAACCCACCACACTTTCAGGACGCCCTGGGCTTTCTGTGCATTCTCAGGTCATCATGTGGTTTACATTCAGTAAGTCTTCTACGGGATGGTCAGACCTTGGATATTTCAAATTCACTGAGCACATGCCATATTATTTGCACATGGCACCTCTGCCTGGGAAATGTTGCAACTTCATTCAATAAATTCCATCCTTTCTCTGGCCACAGAGCTGAATCTCATCAGCAGTGAGAGAAGAATTTCATATGCCTATTCATCTTCTACTTTCTTTAAATCATTATGGAAATTATGTATTTCCTGGGGAAAGCATCAGTGGAAACAACACACGAACAACACATTCCTTCTGTAATTCCTTTAAAAATTAAGATGTGAACTTCTTTGGTTACAAGCCTGTCCTTTATTTAAAGATCTATCTTATTTTTTTACTCTATGACAATGCATACAATAAGTCTTTAATCATTAGCTAGGAATTCTCAAATGCTCTACACATGTTTGTGGTATTAGATCCATTTTCCTTATCTGGATGCATGACAGATTACATAACAGAGTTAACACTTCTTAAAAACCCCAATTTCTTTAAACCAATTCATACTGACTCCCTTTCCACTGAAGTTCTAGTGTCTTCTCAGATATGGCCCAAAAGTAACTTTAACTAAGATACAAACTAATGTTACATACAGCAACTTACAGTTTCCAGGGTGCAGAACAATAAATGTAAAGTCAATAAATGATTAAACTGTAAACATCAAATATTTCCCTTGAGTTCAGAAAGTGTTTATCTGCATAATAACAAGGCACCTTGCATTCCTCAAATTCAATTTAACAATTTGGTACTTCCACAATGTAGGCAGAGGAAAGCAAAAGGTGCTAAGAAAAACCCACTGAATGGAAAGAAAAAAAAAATTAACTCTTTGTTAACAGTGTACACCAGGAAAAGACACCATGAGCATTTAACTATCCCAAATAAACACCACATCTGTAATAACTTTTCTAGAACATATAAAAGACTGTGACTACAGACAACAGTATTGTGAATACATGAAATGTTTACATTTTTGTTTGAATGAAATATGACTCTTGGACAGCATGGTAAAAACCTGTCAGTTTCTCTGTTTATCCTGAAGGTAAAAAGCTCTACAGTACCTCATGTACACCAAGTCCCTATCCAACTCTAAGGGAATTGACTTCGTTACCACTGGCCTCTTGTTTATTTTAGAAGAATGTGCAGGTTTCGGGGGAAAACAAACAAAAACCCACCCAAACAAAAACACCCACAAACAAACAAACCCCACATGTTTTCCATGACTGCTTAAAAGCATTGCAGAAAAAGATAACCTTTTCCAAAGGTTGATGTGAAAATATATTTTTCTTCTTTCTTTGCTCAGACCACAAGAGATTCCAGCCTGAGAAAACAAAACTGAATTAATTTCAGTTTTCCTATTTTATTTATTTAAGAATAAGTTAGATTTTCCTTATAATGACAACTAGAAGCAAAAGTGGATGCACACCTGTTCCTGAATGTGTTTGGTTCAATTCTGAAAACTCCTAAAATGGTTCTTGATTTGATTTGTAGCAATTCTCCTAATTTAACACCCGATAACCTCACATAAAGACTAAAGACATCTGGGCACAGTGTCCCACTTGCAGTATGCTACTTGAACCAAGTACTTTTCTTTTTGTCCTTTCCCTTTCCCAAAATGACCTCTCCCTTTGTTACTCTTTTTTCCTACTGCAAAATTTCAGAATTATTCAAAGCACTGAATCATCTACAACACTACTTTTATAAATCAGTCCAAACTACACAGCCTATGCAGCTCAAATCTCAATTCCTCTGTTCCTGATCAATTTTTTTTCTTGTATTTATGATTTTTGTATTCTTCACAACTTCTAAGTCTTTAAGTGCTGAAGGCCTAGCCAGAATATGATCTTAATGGCTGACCTAAGAACTACTTTATAAAATATGCATTCTCAAGTCAAGTAACACTGCCTTATGCATTTACTTGGGAACTCAAAGCTTCCAAAACTTGGTAATGCCACTACAGTAGCCCAACTCACCATAGGTGAGCTATAACAACAACAAAGAATCTCGATAAACACAAAACACAAATAATAATATCCCCTTTGAATTAAACTTGCATGAATTTGTATAACGATAATTTTGTCTTTTTAGTATAAAAGGTCTTTGGTAACATGGTAATTCCACATAATTAAAGTGCACTTTGGATTATACCACTGTCCTGGAGAAGTGGTTTTATTGTGTGCAGCTAACTCAAAAAGGGCAATAATTCATACTATTTGTCTTCAGAAAATAAAGATCATATTTTACAATATCTTCCCACTGCTCTTGTGTGGGAGTCAGCCTGGAAGTCAAACACTGGCACATATTTTAAAGTTGATCCTCATTTCTTGTCAACTATATGATAATTTAAATGCTAAAGATCCATTTTAACTGAAGAAAAAATAACCCCACATTGACAAGTCTCAAGGTTTTCATGTCACTGATTCTAAGCAAGACAAACAAAACACACAAACTCAAAGGAATCATATTTTGCTGTCTTCAGAACAGTTCTTAACAGATTTAAATGCGTTTCAATTTATGCCAGAAAACGGTATGTACCATTTCATCTTCAGATTCATAAAGGAAGTGTCTACAGTTATCGCAGGAGAAAATTTCTGAAAGAATGCCTCTCATGGAAAATAGAGAAAAACCCACACTTTGCTTGTTCCATTTTTCATATCATGTACATTAGATCATCAATTACACTCTCTACCAAAATTAAAAGCCTAAACAGCATCTGAAATGCAAAAGTTAAAGTACTCTAATGTAAGTAAATGCATATACATGTTTATAAGGAAATATAAACTTCTAAGTTATACATAGCGTTAAGTTTTATACATGTGAACTCACATGTATATTATTTATATGCAAAATCACCATATAAAGATATAGAAATAGGGAATGTATACATATATGCATACAAATACATCTATGCACAGACACACACACACACTGTATTAGCATCCTACTCAGGCCTACATATGCTCCACTCTGCACACTTTATTTCAACAACATAAATTTTGAGCAGGAATAAATTAAGTAGGTGTATAAACCTGCGCAGAGTAAGGGTCCTAATCATCTCAAATCGGGTATGCCCACATTACCAGGGAAGAGGCTCCCTATAAACAGATCATCAGATTCTGATACTGAAGAAAAGTCAGCACAATCCTAAAAATAAAGCTGTATGTAAGAGGACTGCTTAAATATTTAACAGCACACCACAGGCACAGTATTGATTTTAGCAGTCTAAGATGACAACCATTGAAAAAAACAAAACCACAAGTTGTCATCCCTATATACTGCTTCAACAGTCCAGAGCAAACAGGAAGGTCGGAAAGAAATTGTTACCTGACTGACCACTACTCTACAGACCCAGAGAAACTTCAAAAATGGCATGAAATCTCAATATAAAATTCTTCACAGTGTAGTCTCCTTCTTGACTGTGATAAGCAAATACATCTTGGTTATAAAATCAAGAGTAGACACCATTGCAAATCATTTCAGGAAAAAATAAAATCACGAACCTACAACAGACAAATAGCAAACTCGTAACAGTTTTAGATATCATTTAATTTTTTTAAAAGTCTCTGCCAGTAAGCCAAGTAACTTTGAATAGGCAAACAATCCCACCAGGTTCAGTGAAACAATGTATGCTAGTAAAATCATGTATATAGACACACTTGCAGTCTTAAGCTGAAAATGGAGACTCTAAAGGACTAAATAACATACAAATTGCTCTGCAGGGTGGAGGAGGTAGAGGCCACCATTCAACAAGTAAAGAAAATAAAAACAAACAAATCAAAGCCTATCTTTCTACCAGTTTTCCCTTTCTGTGAGCCACTTCCCTCTCCACAGCCTTAAGAAAGCAGATATTTCAGCTCTGAGAAACTGACTAGAAGAAAGTTCCTCATCCAAGCGTGCCCTGCAGAGAAGCAGCTACATGATGCTCTCTTTTATGCAATTAAGAAACTGCAACAAACTAGTGTTCAAAATTTTTATGTCAATACTCACTCAAGTATGTGTGACCGTTTGAGCACAAGCCAGCACACTTATTTTACTTTACACAATGGTACATTGTTAGGAAATGAGGTTTAAAATCAAGCTTACAGTAAGCCCATTAATTAATAAACTACTCAAGAAGAGTAAACAGAAACAATGAATACAGCAATCTTTAGCTTTTCCATTACTGCTAGCACAATAACTTCTGAATAGTGAAACACAGAAAGATTTAAGCTGTTTCAGATATATATGTGAACAAGTGACATGTGTTGGCCTAGTTTTAAAAAAACAAGTACAGTGACACGAAAAGGTACACCTTTCTCCAAAATTTAATTTTAAAAAGCACTTTTAAACTACGAAGAATGCAACATTTATAAATAAGGATGCAGTTTTCATCCTTTTTTGAAAGCACTTCATTAGTTGCCCTTCAAGAAAAAAGAAGTTCCACTACACAGTGAAATTCAGGTTGATGTTCTATGAAGAGATGTAAGGCAAAGCTATGGACTTTAAAACGGAACAAAACAAACAAAAAAATCCTGCCTGAAATGATTTTACCTCGGTAAAAACAAGGGGAAGAGGAAGACAATTTTTTCTATTATAATTATCCTGAATATTTAGGATGGCTTTTTTTCTCCTTTGCAATCACTACGATACTTTTACCCGGGCCTTTTACACAGCAAACACGGATAAAGCAAAACTTTACTTCATTGTACAGCGCGATTGTTAAAACAGAGCGATCAAGACAAGGCAAAGGCAGCGGTGGCTCAGGCAGAAGCCCGGTGGATTTCCGCGTACAGCGCGAGTTTTAGCGCGGCGCAGGTGACCCGGCCCTGACACCGCGGTGCCGCTCCGGAGGGGCCGCGGTGAGTGCCACCCCCGCGGGCAGCGGGGCTCCCCCCGCCGGCCCGGTGCTCCACCGCGCCCGCAGCAGCCGCCAGCCCGGGCTGGCTCAGCTCCCCCCCGAGCCGCGGCCCCCAGCCAGCTCGCGGGGCTGGCCCCCAGAGCCTCCCCCAGGGCCGGCAGCGGCCGGGCGGCACCGCGGGGCCCCAGTCCCTGCCGGCGGCTCTGCCCGGCGCAAGGAAAGGCGTGCGAAGCGCAGCGCGCTCTGAATCCTGGGCTGTCTGGGCTGGCTTTTCCTTGTTACTGTTTGCCTTTTTTTTTTTTTTTTTTTTTTTTTTTAGTGGAAACTTTCTTTCCCAGCAGAGGCCAGGACGGCGTGAACTGCCCCGAGGCGCCGCGCTGCCACCACAGCTGACAGTTTTCTGCCCCCCGCCTCCCCCCCTCCGCAGCATTAAAAAGCAGCGGATAGACAGATCCGGCCGGAGTTTGCTTTTAATAACGGCTTTTAGTTCGCACGGCCACCTACATCCCCTGCCAGCAAAACAAAAGTCAAGCTCCCGTGCGAGCATCCCGCATAGAACCTCCTCCGCACCGGGGTCGCGGGGGACACGGCAGAGAGACAAGCGGGGCGCCGGGGGGAAGGAAGTGAGGCCGGCGGCAGGGAAGTTGGGATGGGTTTCGTTTATCCCGGAGCAGAGCCGCCAGGAAAGGAAAGCTCACAGCCAACAACAGCGCCCGCGGGCAAGCGGGTCCGGGGTGGCGGGAGGGGGCTCGCTTTGGGGCCTTTTTACCTTCTGGTCTACGATGGAGCAAGCCATTTCCCGGACGTGGGCGAGGCTGAAGTCCCCCGAGGAGTCCTGTAGCAGCAGCACCGGCTCCCGGCTCAGCCCGATCTGGAGATGGAAGGCGACGCCGCCGCCGGCAGCAGCCCCCGGCGGCGGCAGCGGGCTGGGCGGCCGGATCAGCGGAGGGGCGCTCATCGGAAATTTCCCGCCGAAGCCGCCGCCGGAGCCGAGGAGTCAGGGACGGAGGGGCAGAGTCGGGCACCGCCGCAAAAAGTTTGCGGCCGCCCCGGAGGCGCCGAGAGAGTTTCCCCGCGAAGTTTCAGGAAAGTCCCGCCGAGCTCCTCCCGGATGAAAATGGCGAGGGGGATGGGGGGGGAAGGACCGGGGAGGATGCAGACAGGAAAAGGCGGCGAGAAAGACGCGCGGGGGGAGCCCAGCCCAGCGCCGCCGAGGTGGTGCAGCCGCTCGGGCTGCTGGCGCCGTGCGCGGCGCGGGGGCGGGACGGGCCGCACCCTCCGCCGGGACGGGCCCGCGCCCAGCTGGGCCGGGCCGGGCCGCGCCGCTCCGCCGCCAAACGGCAACCCGCGTCCTGCCGGGCCGCCCGGGCAGGAGCGAGCGCCGCGGCGTCGGCTGGTTCCTCGCGGTGGAGCTTAGCTAAGCGGGCTCTGGTGTCCCCACCTGGCCTAGCCAGTGGGCTGCGGTGCCGGCGGGGCTGAGAGCCTCCTTTCCCCCGTGAGGGCAGTACCTCAAGAGGCAGGTGGAGGCAGAGCCCGAGGAGAGTCGGCGATTCCCCTTGCTACCAGGTAGCACGGTGGCCTCTCCCGGGCAGGGCGGCAGCTGCCCGCGAGGACAGAAAGCAGTGCCAGGGAAGCGGGAGCTCCCGTCTGACTCGGGTCTCCGGCCCGGCCTCAGCCGTGCGCTCCGGTCCGCATCGTGCCGCCGCTTCCAGCAGTCCCCACTGGTTTTGGGAAGAAGCAAACCCACCTCTTCTCTAAGCCAGCTTCTAGTTTCAGGTACACTCTGTGTTAAGTAGGAGCACCCTGCCGTTCAAAACCAGCATGAGTTAGTCTTCCCAGCTCTTGCGAGCCCCACCCGTTTACACAAGCAGCATCCATGCAGGACAACATTTGGTCTAAAAAACCTTCTCTTGAAGATGCAAAAAGGCAATGGAAATGTGAGCTCTAAGTGTTTTAAATACCAATGGAAAGACCTGTTTAAGGAAACAGGGTACCTATAAGTTTGTTTGAACAACTATAGGTACTGTGTTTGAAAATACTACATGTATATTTGAAAATTCAGTAGTTGATCTGATTTACAGCTTGTTTCTTTGCAACTTGCTTTATTTTACCAACATTTACATCTGCAGCGTTGTTTAATTTTCATCCTATGCTTGTAGGACACATTTTACTGTTGTCATCTTATTTCCAGCCTGGGAAGTAACACAAGCTTCCCATGACTTCACGGCCTAGCCAGATTTTCTATACAGGACTCAATGTGGTAGAAACATACTAGAAGATCCTGCAGCCCTGCTTCATTGTTGAATCTGAGGTTCAGAGTGGACCCCCTTACTTCCTAAACTCCCAGTGAGAGCTTAGGCATGGCTAGTTTGAATCTTCGATTCAGACATGGTCAGCGGGTCTTATCTTAAAAGAATGTAAAAGAATACCTAGAGCACTCAATGGAAGGCTCTCCCTTGCACTTTCTTCTAGACAAGCTCAATTCTAAATCAATTTTCTTTTGTGTATTTCATCCATACAGTAAGTAATACAGTGAACCTTGCCATCAGACTTAAAGTAGTGCTTTTATAAATTCATATCAAACCTACTTTTGCTGATGTATTTGATGGCGATTCTTTGAGCAGCCTAAACTACTCATTCATGACACAGCTCTTTTGCAATTCCTCAGCTAACCAGAGCAGAGGTAGGAGTAACAATACTGAGAACTACATGCCCTTGGTTTTCTCACGTATGTGAAATCAAATGGTAGAGCTCATATGTCATGACTTAGCTGCAGCTCCACATCCTCTGCCCAGGTACAACTTTTTTTTTTCAAAAAGAAAGATTACAGTATTTTTTTAAAAGTTGCAGGTTGCTGAGTTGTTTGTTTAGTGGGCCAGCTGTGTTGAATACACCTTTGTAATCGGAATAGATGAGGGCAGGATTTCTTTGGTGCTGTGTCAGCCAGTCATACAAATGCCATTTATAAAAGGATTCAGTGCAACCACATGATGTGGCCCTGAGTACAGCTTGGCCTGTTGTACTTACTGAAATGTCATCTATTTCATGATCCTTCCAGATCAGGGAATTGTTGTGCTGATTCCAGGGAAGGTAAAAAGTCATTCACAGCAGTATCTGACCTCATACAGAGCACATGCCTAGTTGCTAATCTGTACATGCACAGGTGGAAAAAACACTGGAAGCTTAGGAATTACTGCACCTGTACAGATCAATTCCACAGTACATGAGCTGCCACCTCGAGCTTGCAGGGGAAAAATGAATTTGCCACACATGGCTTTATGCATCTGGCTATGTACTGGAACAGGGCAATCAGCAGAGGATGTCACTATAACATCACATTATGAAAGCATCTCCAAGCTGCCCTGAAGGTACAGTTGCTGTAATGTTGATTCTAATTGCTCTACATTTCCAGACTGTGAAGGGTGAATAGTGGTCTTTGTATGTTCTCATGCACTATATAGTTGACCCTCCACTTCAATGTGTTTCTGAACCTGTGATCTTCTTTCAGCTTTCTGCATTGCATAGATGCTATTCTGTTCATTTCATCAGGAGTAACATCCCCTTCATAAAGTTTTTATTTCTTTCTGCTTTTCTCTGTCTGTGATTTAACTGGTCGTTTTTTGAACAGTCCATTTATCTTCAGTCTTTTCAACAGAAGTGATTTTATGGCACTTATGTTTTAATTAAAAAAAAAATCAAACAGCCAGCAACGATTAATGCAGAATATGACTAAGTAATGGAGAATATTCTGTAAGTCAGTTTGTTTGAACTGTATGGTGGTAGTTTCTAGGTTGACCTAAAATTTAGCACCTGTATATTTACTAAGAGAGTAGAATACAGGTGATTACAATGAGATGTTTACTGCTGGTTTTGTGAGGCAGATAGTGGACTATCATATCTCATTCTAAGATCAGTATTTTGAAAAGTAGATTGCTTGGCAACATGCTCAATAGTATAGGGTATCTTAGCAAGGAGAAAAGAACAGAAAAAAGCAGCTAAAAAGTAAAAAGAAGTAGTCACTGGAAACTGGATAGAAAGTTAAACTGAAAATAAAGTTCAAATTTTCACTGTGAAAACAAGTAGTCATTAAAATAAATAAGCCATGAAAGTGACAGGGAACCTTTTCTGATGTTTTTAAGTTTAGACAGAGTGTTTACTCACAAGCTTTTTAGGCTCAATACTGTGGTTACTTCTTTGGTTTCCAAGAGTGGGAGATATCTGCCTTTAGCTGTTTGTTATGTTCCTAATAGGATCCAGAAAAGACAGACCACATGAATTCAAGGATGTAAAGATAATGATTTTTCTTTCTCCCTTGTAAGAAATGTATCTTTTCTCAGAAGAAAAGCATCATCTGTCTAGGAAGAAAGTGATTTGGCATAAATCCTTTTGTGCCTTAGGTGACTTTCACATGTACACTTCTGCTGGACTCCATAAGCAGTGCAACATAGAGCAGAAACGTGTGGGAGAGTTTAGTTTCCAAGCCACTACTGAAGATTACAGTTTTTCATCCTTGAAAATTTATCTTGTCAGTGTGCAACAACAGATCAAATGTTAAAGTAGGCGAAGACACTTTTGCTGAATCAGGTCAATATCCATTTTTGCATTCTGGCCCTAAAATTTTTCAATTTCCTTCATCTTACACATTCCCAATCTACTCATGCAATTCTATGCTAGAGCAAAAACCTCAAATTTTACGAGGCGTAGCTCTCATGTCTAGAGGTGGTTTACATATATAGACTTAGATTTTAACATCGAATATGCAACCAAATCTGTTTATGTTAAGAATAAGTGAACATATCCTGTTTCTACTGTTGAATACAGACTGTGTTATTTGCATTTTTACTAAGCAGCAAAATGTGCTTTACTAAAGACAGGGCTACAAAAGTGAAAACATTTAGTCTTTCTGCTGTTTTCAGATGCTGAAATTGTGTTTAAAGTGGACTGCATGCTCCTATAATTTTGTGTCCTGAAACAAAAGCAAAGCATTGAAAACTAATTAACCAAGGAAAAAAGAGAGAAACTGACTGGTAAGTACAATGGAATAAAATTTGGGAAGAAATGTGTAGACTGTGATGGAAAGTATAAGGATACTAGAGTTGGAAATGCAAATGTCACTGAATCTGGGATTGGTATTGTGTTAGGGCTGAACTGGTAAGTAAAATGGAGCTGATATCTGAAATAGTGACAGCATAGCTTCACAGATAAGCTCCTGGGTATTTATTTGGAGAGAAGAAGCAGATGTTAGCTGTACAACTGCTTAGGGATTTCCCAATAAGCTGCTTATGTCCATGAGAAAATGATAACATTTCAGTATCTAAATGGTTGTTGTGAATATAGCAAATCTCCCACATTTTTATTTCTTGTTTTGGTTCAGTTGGGTTTTTTTTTAAAAATAATGTTTCCAATTGTTGAAAATGCTTCATCATTTCTAAAAGGAAAGGAGTGTTATGTTCCATGACTTTCTACTGAATGTTGTAGATAACTGGGACAAAACATCTAAAAACAGTATGCTTAAGAATTTAAAATTCAAGTTTAAAAATCTGATAGAACTCAATGTAGTATTCTTTATAAATGGCTCACAAAAAAATTCTGATTATTTTCTCCTTTTATATCTTGGAAATGGAAGTTAAACTCTGCCCAGTGACAGGCTTCCATAGTCAGCAAACAGTTTTGCCAGCCTCAACCATACTCATCATAGACATGAAAGGTAGATAGCATTACAATAGAATCTGAGATATTGCAGGATAAAACATTTTTATGACAAATATCTACATATTCTGGTTTTTTGAGCAAAAAGTGTGCTGCTTTGAGAGGGGAAAAGTTTCTTTGGTGTTCTTTATTCTCTGTACACCAAACTGACCTCATGATACTTCGAAACTTCTGGCATAGGGCAGGCTCTGTTTATCCCAAAATGAATTATCCCAGTATGAATTGAGGATATTTGTTATGGCTTGATGATAGAATAACTGATGCATTCAGATAAATAAGCATGAGCATCTTGTGCGTATTGTACGAATTTTCCTCACTGGCTCTCTGGTTCTTAGGAGCACAGTATGCCTGGAACAAGATTGTCATTGCTGCTTGAAACTGCCGAGACACTCTTCCCATTCTGGGGATACTGAAGTGAGTTAGTAATTGTGCTTAAAAGAGGACACAGAACAGATTTATGGTACTACCATTTCACTGAACAGTCCTGACTGTTACCATTTTACAGTTCTACCATGACCTGAAATCTCTGTCTCCCAGAGCTATATACTTTCTAATAGTATATTATATGTGTTTCATCTTCAGAAATGATTGCATGATTTTCACTTTTTAGCTGGGCATAATTTTCAATAAGCAACTAGTGTGTTTGCTGAATTGTGGTCATTTTCTTGAAACTAGGTTGATAATCCCGTTAGTAAAAGATGTATGCTATTGAAAACCAATTATACAGTATTTTAGTTATTTTTATTAATAATAATTAATAGATTATTATTAATAATTAATAAGAATTAAGCAAATTTCTTGAAGTACTATTCTCTAATGAGTACATACAAACATAACCAATTTATAAACTTTGGTTTTTTACACATCAGGACAGTGTTGTACTGTTACTCAACACTAATATTTTTGTGGCTACTGTCCAGGTCTCCTTGTCATTATCCTTGAAGTTCATCATCAGTTCAAAATGGACCTTCATCAGGTCCTGGGAATGAAAATACTGCCTCTGCAGAATCAGATATGTGTGCTGTAATTAATGCATGCTTTTTGACCTGTAGGAATAGGTATCATTGTCATAGTATTTCTGTGAGTGGATACAGCCTGAAGAAAGAGTCTGTTAACTATCCATCAACAGCTGTGCCCAAAGCTTACAGAGCCAAAGTAGAGAACAAGCAGAATGGCCAAGAGAAAGTAAGAATAACAGTCTTATTTGTGAGGTAGCAATGTCTGATAGTACAGAAAGGACATAGGTTTACAAGCAGTTTTAAAATTGAGTTAGAAATTTATCTAACTGCTAGATATGTCTGAAACTATTACTGAATTTCTACTCTGATACTTAAAAATACGCTAACTGAGCTTGTCAAGTTGATTAGTCCCTCTATGACTAGTTTTAGCATACTTTTATGTGGTTTGATATTTTTATATTTATAAAAACGATGGTTTTTTCCTATATAATTTGAAAAAATTAAATTGTAGTTAACCTAAATTATATAATGATCGTTGCATGAATAATAAGACCACACACAGATCCAGGTAAAACAGGTGGAATTGTTAAGGCAAAGATTTAAGTCAATCCATAAATACTTCTCCTGTATTCTTAAGGGCAAGTTTCCTCACTTATGATGACCTAATGAGTTAAGAGAGACTGTGTATAGGAACAGAGAATCAATAGATTTCTTACCTAAATTATCATTGATCTTTTAATATTTATTGATGTTGGTTACTGCTGCTGCTTTGGTTTCACTGCATGACACTGAAAAGCCAGAGCTAAGAATAACATTATGGGGGAACCTAGTATTTTACACAGGAGGAGGGAGGAGAAAGGAATGGAATGATGCAGGGGATCACAAGGAAACTGCAGAAGAGAGGAAGGTAAAAATGGAAAGAGAGAAGATTTACTGAAAAATTTGTTGCAAGGAGTACTACAGTTGTACATCATAGTTTTTTACTTGAAAATGTCCAGATTTAAAAATTTGACCCAAACAGTTGAGCAGACTCTGTTTTACATTGACTAAAACTATATTTTTCTTGCATTTACAGTCCCTGCCTTGCAGTGTTAACTTTATCTTATCGTAGCTTTTCAGTTTGGGGTTCAAATTAACAAACATTTCATTTCATTTTAATTTTCAACTAATAAAAGACTCATAAACACACTACATACTGTATGAATGCTAAAAGTTGTTCCATACAAGTCTTGTAAATAATGAAAGTTCACTCTAATGCCAATTGCATCACATGTTTATTTAGGATAACCACATAGAACTAAACACATGCAGAAAACAAAACGTCTGTTCACCTGTCTTACTCCAACATAAAGAAAGCAACTAAATGTAAGAAAGACTTAGCTGGCGAACTTCAAGTAATGAAAGGCCCTTTCATTTAAACCATAATTTAGGCTTAATCACAGGGAGAAAAAAGTGTCTCTTTCCCCTGTCATAATAGACAAACATCTTAACATGAAGCTCTACACAATGCTGCAGCATTGTCACCCTGGGTTAAATAAACAAGAAAATCATAAGACAGAGTAGGAAGACATTTCAAACAGATTTCTAACTGTGTTTGATTATGCTTAAATTTAATGGATCTTAACACAATGAAGCATGTGAAGAGAATATTAAAAGTAACTTGATTAGAATAATTTTTTGGGGGATACAAAAGAATGTAGCAATGTGATATTAGAAGTAAAGATAGACAAACAGAAGGATTTTCAAAAAAATACATAATCTGATCTTGATCAAGGTTTGTATTATCTAGAAGAATGGATTTTTTAGGAAAAAAATTAAAACTGCGTGTGGAAATCAAACATAGAAATAAGTCACATTTTTTCATTTTTCCCCTTTGAATTCCCCACAAAGAAAGTGGACAAATCTGTATGTGGATATCTTCCAAACATGAGTTCTATATGTTCATCCTATGCCATGTGAATACACCACTGTTTCTGAAGTATATTTTTACAGCAGCTTTGCAAAGCAGAGCAAGACTATTATTTCCATATTGAGTGCCATGGAATGAAGCATATTTTTAATTCACGATACTTTGTGAAAACAAAGGTAGGCACCCTTGATTAAAACATAGTATACATGACAGAGTTCTGCTTTTGCAGCTAGCCAGTGACAGAGATGCAAATTAATTTATTTAAAGCTGAATCTCATACCAGTGCTCTGTGCTTCACAGCTGAGAAAATTTCTCAAAAATTATGGACCCCGTTGTTCTGTAATAGAGCAGGGAATTGAATTTGAAATTAATTCAATAACCGCTTGCCCCCCCTCCTGCCTCCTGCCTAAAAAGAAAGATGTTCTCCTCTGAGGAGGAGACTGTGCATGCATGTGTGTATGTTGAGCCAAAACTTCAGCTGCTGCTTTCCATTAAGCCTTGAGTGTTCAACATCAAGAGAGCTCTTTATAAATGTCTGCATACATGTGTTACAAGTCAGAGTTTTACAATAAACCTGATTTAAGAAATTCGATGAAATAATAGTTTTACACAATTCTTTATGTTCCTTCTTTAAGACACTGAGATGTCAAAGTCCTCACAGACATAGTAAAGAACAGGCATTTGTCTAAAGCTTGGTTCATCAGGATTCTAGGTGGTCCTGTTTGGCTGGTCCATATTAATTGCAGCAATGACATTTGGGGTCAGGGATCATGAAACAGCCGGTCTGTATTACTTTGACTTAATCTCAGGTGATGTGGGGTAGGAAACAGTTAATTATATTTTTTTGGTGACTCACATATTTTATATTAGGGTGATTGATCTTTGAGCACTGTAGACCCTTGCAGCTGTTTCTCATCATAAGGTTCTTTCTCTGTATTCACCACAACACTTAAATACATTCAGTTACGTTTCATAAATTAAGTGAATCCTCAACCAGTGACGTGGTATCTCAAAGAAAGCAAATATAAATCATACAGGTACAAAACTCTGCTGGAAACTCTAGGGACCTTGAAGGAAAAAGAGATAAGCAAATTATCAGAAAACTTTTTTTCTCATTTTGATCAACCCAAATCCCCCCTCCTCATGGGTTTCAATTAAAGTTTAGAATACATTACCTTTTTAGGCATTTTTCAATAGACAACCCATACAAACCAGGAACTGAAAATATCAGCTATTAATATAAGGATTTGAAGTACATTTAGTATATAGCACCTCGTTAAATTGAGTCAGTAGTTCGTTGATTACAGAGGTATTTTCCAATGAAAAATTATCTGCTTTTCCGAAAGCCAAAATAATTCAGTGTGGAATGTCATATATTATATTCATTGCAAATATTTATGTTAATTCAAGAGGATATGAAAAGTGTGGGGAAGCTGAGTTGAATGTTATGTTTTTCACAGCACCTGTCACTTAAGTGCATTGTAGCTAGCAGCATATCCTTACAGCATTGATCTAATAAAATTCAATGCCTCTGCAAAGGGGCTCAGTGCCAATGGCTGTGAGAACCTCAGTTTTGTATTTCCTGAGTCTGGCATATTTAAATTTTCATCTATAACACTGGATTAAATTAAATCATTATGTTGAATATATGGTAAGAAACTGGATTAAGCTCTGAATTCTCTAGTTAACACTCACAAAGTGCTTCTTGTAATAATATCACTTGGATTATTTATTCTGTATACTGTTCATGAAGATAGATGTTCAACATTTCCTCCAGAGCTCTTCGTCAAAAGTTTATTCTGTCTGGGATAAAGTTCAGCTGTTGTCAGAGATGTGTTTCATTGTAAAGGTCTAAGACCACTTCCCTTATTCCTTTCAGGGATACAATAACAAATGTTTGGAGGGATAGCAATTACATGATGTTCAGGAACATTATCCAGATTGTTGTTTGCAGGAGACAGGGTTTTATTACCATTTTGAAAATGTAGTTTCAAAGTTTTAGCTGGGTCTATAGAATTATATTTTCTTTTTAAGTCTCGCTACATTAAAAGCTCTACATAAATATTAGATGGGATTTAAAAAATATTTCTTAAATTTATTTTATACTTTAAATATATTTTCATTGATATGCGTACTTATTCTGTTCTTTTTCCACAGTACTGTGTATTTTAATGACAAAAACATTTGCAGACAATCAGTAATCTTCAACTATCACAGTCATATGTGCATGAAATATAACTTAAAATAAATTCATCCAGTTAGGGTTGATCTTAGGTATCACACTTAAGCAAGAATGGATAGTAAATTTTAATGTCTGTTCATGATAAACTGATGTTTAAAAAGTAGTTTGAAAAGAGCCATTGGGTAATATTGGTTAAAGAATAGATTGGACTTAACTGTGGTCTGTTTAAAGACATTTCCATAGACAAATATCTTTCTGCAAAGGAAAAAAGTAATTTCATAATTCTTTGAGATCTTATAAATATTCTGCACTTGAAAACTGTAGTTTTTATCCCAACATGATACTTCTCATATGAGATTCTGGTGTTTATGTACATTGTAAACTTTTGATGCTAAAGATTTCAAAAGTTCTAAGCTTTCTTTCTGGATGCAGCTAACCTTTCTAATTCAAATATACATATTGCAAAGAACTGCCTACTCAGGGTAGCATTTGTCTGGCAATTTGTTTTATAAATTCAGCACTTCACTTGCAGTGAATTAAACTATAGAGATGAAGGATAAAATTAAAAACCACCATATTTCCTGATCAAAGGTTAGTACATGGGTTGCTTTGCATCAAAAATCTCCATAATACTGGTATTGTTCTGCCTTGGGGGAAATGGTGGTTAGAAATAAGAAGAAATGCTGTTGAAGGCATATCAGTCATCTGTTTTGCAACACTCACTCTTACGTGCAATTCTTAACTAAAAGAGCAGAGATATATTTAATTCTTTTTGACTATGCCCTGACCAAAGGAGAAGATACAAATTGTGATCTGGCCCAGGTCAGAAGCATAATTAAAAAACCAACATTGAAGCATGTGGACTGAAAAATCATTGTAATAGAAATATTGAACTGTCACATTCCAGCCTGTGACACTTGAGACACTGTAAGAGACACAGGAAAATTTGTTAACATGACTCACAGCAAGAATTGCCTTAATGTAATGGCAGATGGAGATAGTTATCCTGGAAAATTGGAAAATTCAATTAGTTACAATGATGTGAAGACAAAATTAATAGGTTAGTTTATGTGCAAAACCTGCAGATTCCAGGTTTGTGTTAGAGTACTATGAACTACCAGACAGTTAACTGCACTTCAATGTAAGAAGAGCAACAGTTTCATTGACTTTAGTTTGCAAGCTCTTAATTCAAAATTAAGACTATTATTTTCTCTTTCATTTGCTCCAAGCCTTTTTAACATGATCGCTTCCCTAAGTTAGAGGAGTGTTACTCAGTACTGTGGAGACAGTTACACCAATGCGTGTTTCACAGCAAAATCCGTGGTTATGTGATGATTAAGGCAAATGGGCTTTCTATTCTCAAAGAATAAATGCATGGCCAGGGAAATCTGTGATGATTGTAACCTCATGCCTTCATATTGGGTTTGTGTGGCAAGGTTTTGGTAGTGAGGCATGTACAGGCATTGCTGCTGTGGGGAGCTCGTAGAGGAAGGGATGCCAGCTCCAGGACAGACCCACTGCTGGCCAAGGTCAAGCCCAGCGGTGACGGTGGAAGCACCTCTGTGAAAATGTAGTTAAGAAGAGAGGGTAAAATCTGCACAACACCAACAGAAGTCAGAAGAGAGGAGTGAGAATATGTGAAAGGAACAGCTCTGTGGGCACCCATATGAGTGAAGGAGAGGGAGAAGGTGCCCCAAGTGCTAAAGCAGACACTCCCCTTCAGCCCATGGTGAAGACAGTCAGGCTGTGCCTCTGCACCCCAATGGGATCCACAGTGAGTAGAAATCCACCTGTTGATCATGGAGGACCCCACTCTGAAACAGATGGATGTAGCCAAAGTAGGCACTAATTTCCCCAAGTCTGTTTTGCCTGTGATAGTAACTATCTCTGACTGTCCTCATCTTGACCCTCAAGCCTTCCCTTATATTCTCTCTTTTCTGTGCAGCTGAGGAGGAAAGTGATAGAGAAGCTGTGATGGACATCTGGTGTCTCGCTAGGGTCAGCTCACCACACCCTCCATATGCCTCTTTTCTTTATTCTGCTATTTTTTTTTCATACATCAAAAACATTGAAATCTTTCAGGACTGAAAATATTTGTTCTCATTTGTTGCTTATATATAAATTTTCAGTCTTTGTAATATCAAGAAAATTATTATTTCTCTTTACTACCTCTTAAAAGCATCTCTTTTCTGAAAAAGCTTTACCATGACTTCAGAAACAATTGAATTAATAAGATCCCAAAAATCTAAGGCCATGAACATTAAGTTAGTTTATGTCTGATTTTTTGCTTCAGTGCTCCTTCTCTGTTTCAGTGCTATTGAAAAGTTATCTAAAATCCTTTGTCTGGTCCACACTACTACTGAACAACTTTATGTCCTTCCCATTTAATTTTTTGAGCTCATTAAATTGGAGATCCATTTGTCCATTAGTTCAGATGAATATAATTTTCTTCAATGCACTCAGGTAAGGCTTCTATCAGTGGATTATTTTAGGTGCCTTCTATAGTAAGTGGTGAGAGAGGCACATTCTCTGTTTTATGAACTAACAGCCTCTGGGACTTCTTGTGTCTTTCTATTGTCTATACAGGCACATTGAATAAACACGTTCTCCAGTCCTGTGTTCTGCTATCATTGAGGAATTTCTGCCAGCATTCATTCAAGCTTTTTAAAAATAAAAATTGGTGTTTTCAAAATGGTTAGTCTGGTCACACTCTCAGTTTCAGAGAGAGCTAGCTGCTCTTTTTCAAATATGATTTTGAAAATTCCAGTAAATGTCCACTTCAGGACCTTTTTTCCTTGTAATTCAATGATCTAATTTCCTAAGACTGATGGCTACCACTTCCATGCATGTGTTTGTGATTAGATTTTTGGCCTAAACCTCTAGAGAACAGGAAACTTGTTTTTGACATCTACATGTAAACAAGAAACCCTGGGCTGCTTTACAGCTCTGTCTGGACAGAGCTTCTAGAGGTAGTGATACTCTCTGCTGCATTTGTCAAGGAACAGGGAGGAAAAATTATTAGACAAGCCCATTTCCACCATACGTGTGTAGCAGCCTGGAACATTTCAGTTAAAGATCTTTGTTTGAGTAGAAAAAAAAATCCTTATTATGCTCTGCTGACAGAGCAGGTGACAAAAGACTGTACTTAAAATTTCAGGGGAAAGAAGGTAGTAAAACTGGTTGTGCATTTTTTTTTTCAGTAAAAGGACTCAAATGCTGAATACCATGATTTGTGGGTTACTTAGGGTTTGGCTTTTGCATCTGTTTTTGTAGGGGTTGTGGTTATTTGTTTTGTTTTTTTTATCCCTAGATTGCTTGTAACACTAAACAGTATCCCATTGCAATTTATTGAAACTGCAAAAACAAGGTTATTTCTGGGTTTTTATATTGTTAGGTGGAGGGGTTTTCTTCAATTTTCAGGAATTTTATAATTCAATGATATTTATTGAAAATTTACATGGCAGTATATTTACATTGAAGTACACAGGATATTGCATAAATTAATTTGGCTTCAGATGTTCCTGTTCTCTTTTGCTTTTGTCTTTGTCATGTGTAACTGTGTCTGTGTCTTCTGTGGGGCTTACTGCTTTGTGTGCTAGTGACATAGTGAAGATTTGCATTACAGGAGAATTTTGCAATTTTCTGTGTTTTGGTCCTGCTGTATTGTAATATGAAAAAAAAAATAAAAATATGATGGAAATTAATTTCTCAGAAATATTTTGCAGTTGATAATCAAAGGAAAAGCATTCAAGATACAGTCACTGCTACCATGCTGCAAGAGTGTAAAAAAAAAGTTATTGTTGTATAGTGTTATCTCTAAATACGTATTCAAAGCTTTAGTTCTAGATCTGTTTGACATATTTAGAGCATGTGACAAGATCTTCAAAAATTTTCCACTTTCTCAACTAGCCTTCAACACTTGTGAAATAAACTGACTACAGTATGCCATGTTAAAGCTCCATTCTCTCTTTTTTTAACAGTAATATGTTCACAGGGAATAGATTCAAGGCTCTGGACTGAATCAGGCTGACAAAGTCTTGCAATATTATTAGGTAGTGAACATTGTTTTGGCCTACTTCCTGAATCTTTTGTTCTTTTATTTCTCACCTTTTTTTTCTGTATTTTCAGGGACAGATTATTTTTACCAAGTAAAGTCCAGTGACCAAAAATATGGAAGATGGCTGAGGTTAATACTGCTACTTAATTGTAATGAAAAATCCTGTCCTTTCATAATCATTGAGCATCTTTATTATCCAAAAATATAGTCCTTTTCACATTTAAATGGTGTCCTTTTGTTATTTTGCGTAGCCTGTAGGTAGCACATATATGCAGCAACCCATTTAAATAACATCTGATTAGCTAGAATTTTTTATGATATGTGACAACTCACTTTTTTATCTAAAGAAGCTCCACTTTTAAAAAGCTAGTTTTAGTTTCACATTCTTGTAGAAACTTGTAGGACTTAAGTGCTTACAGTGGATGTATAATTGGTACCTATATTTTTAAATTTATTTATAATTATAGGAAACTTCTCTTTTTTTTTTTAATGTATCTGAAAGTGTATTCATTAAGTGATTATATTGCATGTTATGTCTGTGTGTGGGAGGGGATAGCCAAATGTATCACAAAAAAGTGAGATGCTGCAGAATTCCAACCTTGGAAGCAGCTTTTTGTTCTGATTGTTAACTGGGGTATGGCAGCCCAGACACAGATTGTAACTCCTAAATACAAAGGAAAAATTTTTGTACTCTTGATAAATAAATAAGGTTGCATTAAAGTCATAATTGTCTTCACTAGAAGTCACTCTCCTACTCAAATCAAAACAACTCCTGTGATCCAAGTTATGACCTCAGCCAAGGCAGGAAATAGGCAGAGTACAGATGAAACACTGGGAAAGGTATGAGAAGTGGGGATTTTTTGTAAGCTGTGGCTACCTTGTGCTTTCTATAAACACATATTAAATGCAGACCTGGTTATCATCAAGGTTTTTTACTTTTTACTAAGGTTACTTCTCTGTTATCTGTGTCAAACAACTTTATTTAATTTATTCATTTAACTGAAATCTTTCATGTTTGGCACCTGCATGAGAATTTGTTTCATAATAGAGCCAAAACTAATTGCATGACTTCCAAGAATGACGCTAATGAAAAAAACTTTCCTGATTTTTTCCTTGAAAAACTTTGCAACTCACATATTTATAAGCAGAAGAGGAGATTTGGCAGCATTTTACTCATTAAAAAGAGTCTTCCCTTAAATATCTTAAATATGAAAATTGTTAAAGTAATAGGATTTTAGGGAATGTCACTTTACATGCTCACCAGATGTTTCATAATTGTTGATTCCATCATTACTTATGTATCTTACACCTCTTATTACTGACAAGATTGGGCTTCTGCCATCTTCACTGAGGAACTGAGCAGGCAAAACTTAGGGTACATGACAAAAGTCAGGTTTCCTTGTATGAGCTTCTTCATTTAGAGAGTCAATATTAGGCTCTGGACTGAAGAGCATAACAGGTATTGATGTGTTCATGATAATTTGTTACTGTTTTTTTTCATTATATGGTGTAATGCCTTGTTTTGTGATTTACAGGAAACAGAAATAAGGAAAGCATCTTATTCAAGTCTGGTGTGTTAGAACTGAAGTAAAGGGACTGTGAGTTCCTGAGTCTAGAAGAAACAGTAAAAGCAGGAGAAAGGATGCAGGTGTCTAAACAGTGGAATGTTGAAAATGGGCAATGAATTGCTGAAACAAAAACAAAGTCAAAATCAAAGTGAAATTTAATTACACGGGAATATTGAAACAAGATACCAGTACATTGTTTTCAGGGAAGGTTGGAGGAGGAATAAGAACTACCGAAGATGATTTGGCTTGACTTGGACTGTGGAGGAAGAAGTGAAATAGTCTGGCAGATAGTTGAACATAGGAAGCCAGGGAGAAGGTTGAATGGAAAGAAGACAAACAGGAAAAGCAATGAATGCCAATATCAGTTAGAGGACAGAAGAGTTTACTAAGCACAAAGATAAACTGTCTGAAATTTCATGCAAGGTGGCTGGGGGACATGAGGTCCAAGGCAGGAAATAGGCAATGTGAGTCTGAGATGAGAAACCAAGGACAGTAAAGATGCTGCTGGTATTACTCTACTCCTTCTTTCAGTGCTGTGTGACCAAACAGCGGGCAGCTACAGAAAACAACTAAAAAGCAGGCGCTGTTCTCTTTTGTGTAGAAGATGGAATGATGCATGGAATATAGAGAACACAAGATACGGTTTTGTTATGATAATGGAGAAACTTGCCTGGAAAATTCTATGTAGATTATTATTTTAGTGGCAGTTTTTGTGTTATATTAGTCTTTTCCTTTAAACTATCCATCCCAGTAATTCTCACTAGGCGTGCAGTTATGTTGGTTTGCACTCATGACCAAAAAGAAATTAATAGAACATCTTTTTGACATATTTCTATTATTATAATTCTTAACATGTGCCACCACTACCAAAAGCCATCAGACAAACCAATGAACATTTCCAAATACTTTTGACCTTAATTTCAAAGCATCTCTGTTTCCCCTTTTTTATAAAACAGAGATGATATCAGAAAGCCAACTAACCAAAACTTGGTCAAGAAAAAGTGGTATTGATGACACTATTAAGCCAAATAGCTTGCAAAAAACCACTTACTTAATAAGATAGGCTTCAGAGTAGTTTGAAGGCATGGAGTCATATACTGAACAATAGAAAGAAAATTAAGGGTCTCTAATCTGTAACTGAATATTAGCTGTCCTGTACCCTGAGAGAGGAGGAACTCCTTTGCTTCAAGCAGGAATTTATAACTCAATCTTGCAGTAAAAAGAGTAATCACTTCACGTGTATGTTTATCTTGGTTTAACCAACAACCTTACTGCTTGAATCTCTGAATTTTTAAATGCTTGACTGTCATAACATGCTCTTAGTTTTGCAGTGACACATAACGGAAAACTGGAAGTTACATTATGGAAGAAGGTACAGCCATTGCTTTAGAAAGAGGCAGATTTATGAAAAAAATAAATACAAAGATTTTTAAGTTCCTATTTATATTGCCATTTGTGGCTTTTATTCTATGGTGAATATTATTCTGAGCATTCCAATTGTCTATGAATGTTGTTCAGTGTGTTGTTTCTGTTTTTATTAATTTATAATTTGTTTTCAGTACTTAATGTGTTTGTATTAAACATTTCTTTTCATCTTGGCATATCTTCCACAATGATAGTAAATGTCAAAATACACACATATGGAAAGGGTTGTATTGTAAGTAAATTTTTTGAGATAATAGCATCTTATTGTTTTAAAAAGTTAGTTTTATGACTTTTAAAAAGTTTGAAGTACTATACCTGCCATCTACTGGAAGTACAAGGACAATGCATTTAAGTTGTATCATGCTAACTGTTCAGCCAATACATGTATCATTCTACTACTCTATTACTTGACTATTTTTCATTAAAAAAAAAAAATTCAATTAACCTAAACATGCATTATTTCATTTATTGCTTTATTTAGAAATAGAAGTCTTAAAATTTAACTCAGGTTTTCAACTCCTCAAATTTACTGATTGTTAATTAATTAATTTTAAATTTATCTAAACAAGTACTAAGAATCAAGTGTAATAAAAGCCTTTGCCGTCTTTCCTGACCCGTTCCACATGACCATACATTTCATGGTATGTACAATGTGTACAACTGAATGCAAGCAAATAATTTTCAGACACTTATTTTTAAACATCTTTAGAAAAGAATAGCTAGAGCATTTTAAAATTGCACGTACGTAAGCAAGTGGTCTTTTTGTTATTAAAGGGATTTTATTCTGATGCAGGTCTCACTTTTAAGAGACTGGCAAATTACATTAGGTCCGTTTTCATCTCTTCTTGACTTTTAGTTCTGGTCCCATAAATCGCAGTAATTTCTTTCCAGCATGGTCACTCAGGCTGTTTAAAAATCAGAAAAAGTCATTAAAATGTAAAGATGTGTATTAGCCTTTTGTTCCCACTGGATTTGGGACAGTCTGACTGAAAAACAATTTGATTTGGTTTACTAATTCTAAAGTACTTGGAACACAGAGAAAAAAAAAAGATAGTTACAGCTTCCAAGATATAAGACTTCCCAGGGTCCATTTTAATATGAGAAACAGTATTTTGCCTGCATATTAACAACAAATTCTAATATCAGTTGTTTGGTAAGATGGGTTTCCATTAGATCAAACTGCAAAAAGGAAGAGAAATAATTGTCTATTTACATTTTTTAAATCTACAGTTAAAAAAATCATGACAGGCCTGAAAGGAAAACAAGGTCACCAGTTGTCATTGAGAAAGTTTTGCTGAATTCCAGAAAGATTTTTATGGAAATAAACCTTTTCAGCCCTGGGAGGGTTCTTTTATAAGACTATAATACTGAATATCATTTAATTTTGGGTAATACTTACTTTTATTGTCCATTATTAAGGTACTCTGACAGTATTACATTCTGAATAATTTATTACTAAAATTGCCATGTTTTTCTAGAACTGTTGCTAAGGAAGAAATTATATATGTTTATTCTTCTTTGTTTGCTTTCTTTTAGTTTAATTACCTATATCAGTATAGTTTATCACTTTACTAGAGAAAGAATGAATAAGCAGTAAAATTAATTTTCAATCTCTTGAAAATTAAATTTCTTCTTTCTCACACTGGGATAGAAAATGTTTGAAAATATCTGTGTGCCATTAACAGACACAGTTGGACAATAGTTACTCTCACTGGAAAATATGAATGCTTTAGCCAAAGATCTTGAACTTTTGCCTTCTGTTATACTGAATATATGCTGGTTTAATTTTGGCAGCATACACAGGGCCTGGATTCTATATTATTTTCTTTTTGAAGTAATATTTATCTGTTTATTGAACTCATTTATTATGAATTATAAAAGCATTTTAATAGTGTCATTTATTAATAAAATATGCAAACTCCTCTTGAATAGTGGCAAACTCCCTTAATCTGAGGCATGGATTTAAGCCCCATGCTGAGGCTGGGATTCCTCTGTGCAAAGCTAACCACATGCATCTAAACATCTGTAAGCCATAGACATCTAAGATACCTTTTTCATGAATGCTTTGTGTATGCTCCCCTGATGACCTCTAACTCCAAACTCCACTGTAAGGTATTCTTTACAATTTTAGAACAGGTAGCCCTAAGGCTGTTAGCCTTCTCAGTATGAGCTGTACACTTTTTACCTTTTTCATCTGCACATTCTGGGAGAAAGATCACATAAGCAATCTTCATATTTTCCAGCGATTTACATATTTTCTCTCTGTCTTTGACTTTGGAGAAGAAAACATTGAAGGGCAATAGAAATGCTTTTGTTTATGGATGTTTTGCCCAGATCCCCATAGCTCGAGGCCAGACCTGGTTAACCATTACCAGTTTAAATTAAACACTTCACATGCATAATGAAAAGCAGGTCTCTTGTGCTGCTGCTGAAACTGAATGGTTCCTTTATTCTATATGTGCTTTGATAGTATTCCAAATTCATCTTTCTGCATTTAGATGGGTTAAATTGTGCCTGAGGGATGTTTCACACATTATTCCAAGCAGTAGGTAGGATGCAGGTAGGCCACAGTAAAAGAGGAAATATTAAAATACGGTTTTCTCTTTTAGGGAAGATATCATCCCAAGTTTAATATCCGAGTGGAGCAGACATGTGCTCGTTCTATATTTCCCAATCCTAGCTACTCTTTTACTTTATGCCAGGCAGATTTCTGTGCTATTGGCTTCCCCACAGATGTGCATCTTCTGCCACCTGCTAGAAAAAGGGCTCACCATTATCTATTCAAGTGATTCCCCACGGATACGCTGTAAAGGTTCTGTAATCACTTTGTTCTATAAATGTCTGAAGTTACTTTTTCGTCATGAAGACCTACTGTGTGAGATGTTTCAAAGCATGCAAGGATCTTACCAGTTATATTTATTGAAATCAGAGGAGAAGCAAAACAAAATACTTCCATTAACTTCATGCATGCCAACTTTTATTTCTTCTGAACTAATATTAACTGGACTAAGTTAAACTGTATGTCTTTACATGGAACGAATAGTTTTTTTTTTTCCTTTCCTTTTAGTATTCTACGTTGTTCTTTGGGGTTGGATTCCAGGAAAAAACTCAGTAGAAAAAGTGCACAGTTTTGGTTTTATCTTCAATGTTAATCTTGTTTGCTTGAGAAAGAATTCGGGGCAGTGTGACAGGATTTCCTATAACCATTTCTGTATCTGATTATCCACCTCTTTTTCTTTTTTTTTTTTTCTTTTTGCATAGGTTTTCTGTGTTAAGCCCTCAGAGAATAGAAAGAAGAAATTATTGGTATCTTTTTTAATAGAGGAGGTTAGAACTTTAAAATTTATTTATTCATTAAGGTGTTCTACTAGCATGAACTCCGTATTTGTTGGAATGTACGATCCCGCTATTTTATAAATTGAAATGCCTGTAGGAGCCTTAAGAGCACACTGCTGAGAAGTCTGCTACCTGCTCTGCATGACTTCCTTCCTCATCCTTGACTGAAGATCTCAAAGCTCCTCTGAAAGTAAAGAAAATACAAAAATATACTTAAAATGGAGATTGGTCAAATTAAAAGGAAAAAGAAAAAAAACTACAAAACTCCAACAAAATAGAAATGCTACTTTTAAAATATTCCCTAAAGAATTCTGTAAGCATTACAAAGTCATAAATTGGTGAGAAATTTGTATGTCACAGATGTGATAAACAGATTAGAGGATAGTATAGTAGATTAAGTCAGATTTTGGCCTCTCAGTTATGCCTGTAGAGTAAGCATTCTGGAGTGTCTCTACAGAAAATATTTTTCTTGAGGTACCCAATAGAATGTAATCAGCCTTGTCTTTGATTTCCTCCTGCTGAGGCCATTCAGAACCATATGCACTTCTGTCTGGTATGTGCTCTCTATAAGATGATAAAATCTATATGATTTTATAGATGATTCCATGCACACATTTCACCAACTGGAGTAGTTGATATAGGATCAAAGAAAATTAATGATTGCTAAACCATTTTTGGAATTAGCAATGTCATTCTGTAACAGCTGCATTTACCTGCTTAATAAAAGGGCATAGGAAGAGAAGTGAGAAGAAGTCAGATGGTTATGGTTGATCATAACATGAAGCCTGTATGCCCAAACTCATCTTCCAGCCCACCCATACATGTGACTTTGAGCACACCAGTTAATCTTTTGTAAGCTCCAGCTTCGTACTATCAGTGATAATGATATTATTCCTATCTCTGCAGTTTCTGGGGGATGTTTGTGGTAAAAAGTTTTATATGGAAATTATGAACAAAAATTTAAAAAATGCTTTGCGTCTTTAGCCAAATAAGAAGTAGTGATCTCTTATCTTATATATTTAATTTCTGCCTGAAGTATTTTTTTTTAATTCAGCATAATAATACTACCTGGTTAACCATGTTTTGAGTAAATAATTTCCCTGCTTATACTGTTATTATCACCACCTTAATTGCTAGCCAAAATTTCTGTTTCATTTAAGTTGATTATTCATTTAAGGTATTTAGCAATGTGTGTCATGACCAAAAAACAGACAGGAGCCTAATGTTTTTTTGCAAGTTGTATCTGGTGTCCTAGAAAACCAATTCCTTCTTCAAAAAAAACCAACCCATTTCATACAGAAATAAGATTTCTTTCAGCAGTAGTGTATCTAAGATGAAGGACACTTTCCATCTCTGTATTTTGTTGGGTACCTAGGAATAATACAGACACCCAGCATCTGAGCTACATGTGAGCTTTTACAGTGAAACAGCTAAACAGAGTGAAAAGATCGTTCACAGCCCAGACTCAATCTTCTTTATGCAGCTCAAGTATCACATGAGTAATTTGCTGTCCATAGCTTTGAGAAGCACAAATATAAAAGCTGCAAGAGACAGGATAATGGTATCTTGGTGATTATGCTGTTTTTCTAACTACTTCCAAGGCTTTTGCTTTCAGTTCTGCCTTAACAAAAAGATGAGCCTGAAAACAAGCCAGGTTCTTATTAAAAAAAAAATCTTGCTGTTCAGATGTATGTCTTTTAGCAGATTTACAAGGTGTTTATGTATAGTAGATTTGATCCCATGGACAAATGATGAATTCTTAATTTCCTAAGTGTTAAGAAATTATGACTAAAGAAGTTATTGGTAATAATAAGATAGAACTCTCAGTAACAACGCTTTTCAGGATCAAAAAGGGTGGAGCTTTTAGCATGTTACAATAAGCATGTTTCAGAACCACAGCTGGAAGGGCCAACCAGTGAGGAAAAGAAGTGTTATGTGCTACATCAGTCCAAATTTTGACACACTATTGCTCTATTGTCTATTCTGACATATGCTCGGTAGGCCGTGGGATAAGACCATGAATTCCAGAAAAGTAGCTCCTGTAACTGGCTTTGTTATATGCAGGGATTTATTACAGGTGTCGGCTGAAATTATTTTTGATCATGGTAATTAAACCAGGATCAGTTCTAAATGTTTCATCCAGATCCTTTTAACTAAGAACAATACTTCAGGGACATTCTAAGCAATCTGGATTTTAGTAAGTATATGCATGTTCAAGTGAAATAATTCAGAAAGGGAGGGCACGTGAAATGTATTAATCCTGGAATGTACGGATTTTGCTTGTTTGCCATAGGGGAATGGTTTCATAAATATCTTTGGCAAAGGTTGCAGACACCGAGTCACACAGTCAAACTGGATCTTGGCATAGCAGATACTCAGAATGACACTATCATCATGGAGGGTAATAATGTAACTTGCACTAAAGATTTGCTACAGTTCTAAATTGCAGGGTTAATATTTTCCATATTTTAATGTTTATTAATCTGTAAAGACAAAGAAAATGCTCTTAGATATTACTGTTTTCATATACCGACCCAAGCCACAGCTTTTCATCCATTTGGTAAATTTGATGTTCTAGTGTAGTACAGCAAATAATGAAATGGAGAATTCTCCCTGGAATACCTAATCACTTGTAAAAGCTCATATATGAATCTCAATTTTCAGACATGGGTTTTCTCCTCATGTCTTTTGTATGGTATTTCTTTCCTCTTATTGTTGTCTATATGTCTAAAAATAATGATGTAAACCATGAACCTCGTTGATATGCAACCTTTAGATCCTATTAGTTCTAGCACCACATAGAAAAAGATGTGGGGGAAGAAAGCATTAAAATGCCTTCATTGGAAGACCATTTCAGTATTTCAAATAAAATTCACTGAGAAATGCACAATAGACATGGCCACTAAGGCAGCATGATTTCATCGCAGTGTTATTCCATTATATTTCTGTAAAAAAAATAGTATTGTTCATCACGGAAAAAAATCAAGACCCTCTTCCTGTATATAATTAAACATTTGTAGAGAATTGCAGTATTTAAAACATTTATTTTTTTTCTCTTTTCTTGTATTGTTGAAAAACAAATGGCTACAAAAGGAGTGGAAGACAGAAGGGGTTCTGGCTAACAAGCATGTGTGAGGCTCACACAATACTAGCTTCATAAATTTTCTCGTTACAGTTTTTACTGAAAAAAATCACATTAGTAAATTATATGTAAAATATTGTAAACTATTCTGCACTTCTCCCTTCCTCTGGTGACCCTAAACTTTTTTAGACTTAGTCCATGTGGTTGATAGAAAACATTCCTACTCCTCTCTCCTCTAACACCTTTCCTTGGCATCTATCATTTATCTATGCAAATAGACTTGTGTTAGTAAGGGTTTCAGCTTACTATTCTGTGCTCTGCCATGATAAGAATCCACAGAAATCCCAAACTCTTGCTAACAAAAAAATGCAATATCTCAGCTTAATCTAGTCCTCTATGTATGATTTCCCTGGTGTGGTGCTGTGGATGTCTCTACCAGTTTCTCAGTAAAGGCAGTTGATGGTTTAGAAGCAGCTGAAAATGTGCCCTGTTGAGAGAAGATAAGTGGATATCTTACATATGTATCTTTCTGTTATTCCCTGTGAAATAATTATTATTATCACTACTATTATTATTATTTTTTGTTGTTGTTTTGTCTGTTTATGGTTCTCTAAATGTTAGTGCAATTGTCTCGAGAAGCAGGAAGAAAATTCTAACTCTGATCTCTGAATTAAATTGGAATTTGGAGCTTTTGTGAAAATGCAGATTGCGTTTCTCTTAAAAGGCACTTTTATGGCAGGAAGAACATTGATAGTTGCTTGGTGACAAGCTATTGGCCTGGAAAGTCAAAGGTACAGTCAAGATAAATAAAGCTATGTAGTTAATTAAAAGTGTATGCAGTGATCATAACTCACATGTCCTACTATTAAAATTACAGTTTCTTCTGAAGAATTTTAGATCTTTCGAAAAGGCTGATGTTTTAGAGATAGCACATTTCTTCTTATAGCCTGCATCATCTGATGCAGTCTTTTAAAATCTTTGTGATCTTTTCTAAATTGATGTAATTTTACACAGAGGTATTTGTATTTGCAAGTTACAGCTATTAAGCGTTAGAAATGATGAGGCTCATAATAAACACAGATTTCAAAACTAGGGTTATAGATCTAGAGACATTCACCACAAACTCTGTCATCTCAGGAACTTTTCTTCTGTGCAAGAACAGAATACCCATCCACACCTTTCTTATAAACTATACTGAATAACAGAGGAGCAAAAGTTCAGGGACTAAACTGAGTTAACTTCCATTATGCTGTTGACCACTAACAACATTTATTATAATCAATGTTGATTGGTTATAAAAATACTAAAAAAAAATCCATCAGGCTTATATGTCACCAGTGTCTAATATTATAAAACTTATTAATAATTGTACAGTCACACTGAAATTTAATCTTAGTTTTTAAATATCTGTAAATATTTTGTCATAAACACTTTATATTTCAGCTAAAGCAATGTGCTATTTCTTTTCTTAAGCCATGCAAGTCACAAAATTTACTGTGCATGTTCATTGTGAATGGAAACAATTGGATTTACAATGAGAAATACCTGCTGGAGTTTGCAAGTGAATTCCCTGAAATGTAAACTCTTTTATAAATGGTAAACTAGGTCCCAACCTCTGTGTCAAATGTCGCTGTGAATTATAATAATTGCAATTTATGGTGAAGACTAGAGTAAGGTTTGAAACGTGTCAGCACATATCATGAAGTAGAAATAAATTACAGCTTGTCAAAATTGACAGATTTCTGTTAGGTGCTTTCTTTCACTTTGACTGCATCAGACCTTTATACAACCAGCAATTAACTTTATTCCCATTAATATTCAGCAGTGTTGACAAGACTGACACAGTAAAACTCAGTTTGTATAAAAGTGAAGACAGTTTGATGTAGATTTATTATATTGTCTCATAATTCACTGTTGAGAGGTAGATCTCTGTAAATGAAGAACAAAGCTATTGACTCTGGTGTTGACTTATTGTGCCAAAAAGGTTTCTGATTTTCTGTTTCTCAAGGTACACAGATTTTTGTTTGGAAATAAACAGTAATTTCATCTAGAGCCTTAGTAAAAATAATATTAATAAACTGGTATCATCTTGTTTATTTTTTCTATATATTCCCTGGTTCCCTAGATCATTTTTGAACATTCAGAACAATTGTGATTATATATAACATTAAATAAGGCAAAATATATATTAGAAGCATGTTTTTAACTTCTGTTAGAAAATAGAATGTGTACACTACTTCTATTCCTGCTAGGCTACAGTCTCACAAAAAGAAAAACACGTTTCCAAATAACGTAGAAAAATAACTCCTGAAATCAAAAACATCCCACCAGTTGGTGTATCCACACTATGTTACATTACCCAACAAGGAGTTAATCATGAGAGAGAGCAGGTTTCCCAGTGTTTAAAATAAGCTTTACAGATGTTAAGAGATTTAAACGCTGCTGTGTTTAGGTATACAACATTTACTCAAACTGCATTTAGAGATTTGTTGGTGCACTGTTGAAGCAATTATGCAGACACAAACTTTAAATTAGAGCACAGATACAGGCTTTCATTTATAGCACTTTACTGTCATGACATCTTTTATGGAAGAATCAGGAAGACCTAAATTAACCCTTACCTCATTGTTCTTGTTCAATGTGGCAACCTTTCTCAAGAGGGTCTCTGAATGGGATTAAAACAATGAGAATTCATACCAGCATTTCCTGTAAGTTTAAGCTGTTTTCTTCCCTGTTCTTTTACACTGAATCTGAAGATTTGGAGGAAATTTACTTAAAAGCAGCGTGGATCACTGCTGTATGATAATCCTTCTATAGCTACTTCAAGATAATGATAAATGAAAGCCCTGACTATCCACTGAGTAAAGCAGGACAACCTTATTGCTGTCACAAATCTTGTCTTTGGGCTTTAAGATCTCATTTTGTGTCTGCCTTTTGAAAATCTCCTTAAATGACACTTTCAAGTATCGGGTTCTTCTTTGGGTCCAACCTCTCTGTGTCTTTTGGAGATTACCAGGAACAGAAAGACAGCAATATTAAGCACTGGACAAACCACAGAATCAGAGTGGGTCCACTCCTACTTCTATGGGTCCATAAGCAGGGTCATCCTAGTGCACATGACACAGGATTGCCTCCAGGCAGTCCATGAATAACTCCAACGAGGGAGACTCCACAATCTCTCTGGGCAATCTGTTTCAAATGCACAGCTAGGAAAAACATAAATAAATAAAAAAAGATGGGTTGCCTGGACTAAACAGTTCTCAAATTATCCATATTGTTCTGGTTGTTAGAGCCTTAGTCCTTCTAAACTTTGCACAGCATATTCAGTGCATCTTTTTATAATTGTCAGAATAGTGCTGCAAAAAAATAGCTGTGAAGGAAGAGGACTTTCATTTGGATTTTGTACTATTAGCAACATTATAGTGATGAATTTTGCATGAGTATAAACCCCACACTTTTTAACTGTTATCCAGTTGTTATGCCAACAGCGTTGCCCATATTACAATCTGGAAAACGTTGGTATTCTGTAACAGTGTAAACATTAGAGTATACAGTGTAATTCTTCAAGAGTATCATCAGGAGTTAATCACCTATCTTTCAGGACTACAATGATTGCCATAGGTTTCTAAATGTATTCATTCCTTTGTCTGCAGCACCAGCCTTAGACCATATTTGTGCGAGAATTGTCTACCTGGCTGCTTTCTTTTCCACATTGAGGTAACTGCAAATTAAAAGCAAGACAGACATTTTGTAACTTTGTTCCTGCTGCTTGCTGTTACACAACTTGGTTCACCTGTAGAATGAGGTTCTTATTTTTGCTATTCCCTACTGTCAGTGGTTGGGTGTGGCTACTGTAAAAAATCATTACCAAAATCTTTTTATCCATTCCTCATGACAGTCCTTGTTATCAGGATATTGTTGGCTAGATTTTTTTTTTTTTTTTGGTACCAAATTGATTAAGCTGTAACTTAGTTAAATTTCATAAACTACAAACTGGCTGCAAGCCTGGAAACACTAAAACTTTTGCCTAATTGGAATCAACTGCTTCTCTGTTTATTCTGGATTACAATGTTATTGGCTCAATTTAGTTTGAGGGAAACAAATTGTTGATGGTTTGACTGAGAAGCAGTAACAATGAAAAGAAAAAAAAGATATTAAGATAACAGGTACAGCCTGTTTAGCATTGCTAAAGCCATTGACATTATTTTTGAGAAATGGCTTAAAGCCAAAAGAAGCTCATTTGGACAAGATGGAAGAGAAGAATTTTGGAATGTTACTGAACGTTGCAGATGCAAAAGATACATTTACACTGTTGCATTGGCCCACTCCCTGTTTATTGCCAGGGTCCTAATCTACTATTGTTCGTTCTCCAGAGATGTTAATGTGCATGCAAGTTCCTTTCTGGGATGAACTAAATATTTCTCTTGAGGGAAATCCTACCCATGTGTGATCCATGCAGTGTGCACAGATTTCTTAACCCCTCTATGTGCACCAAGAATGTAAGACATGCTAGCTACCCTTAAAGGACCTCTTTGTATGGGTTTCGAGAGATCTTATTATATTTCTAAGCGTATTAAACCCATATGCCCATTCTCTGTTTCATATTATAAGAATAAATCTCCATCAGTCCCAGAAAGGAAGAACTTTTAACAGCTTACTAACAGAGGCAGGCTGGCTTCTTCTTTTCCCCTTCCTCACATCGTACTCACTAGAGCTCTATTTTCTTTGCAGTCCATTAGAGTTCTACAGAAATAGAAATACTGTATCAAGGCTCTGCCTTCTGACTTAAGCCCATGCATACTTGCCAGTAGCTGCTATGTCATCTTGGACCTCTTGCTAATTCATCTCTAGGGCTGCAAAGCAGTAGATGTAACTGGGCTTAGGCAGTCACTTAGACATTTGCAAAGTTTACTCAGGGTTGGCTATGGGGCATCTGTTGTGTGTCACACACATCACTTTCTGAACAGCAGTGCAGTACATCATGTGTTAACAGGCATATCATGTCATCAAACACTTCCAAGAATTGGTGTACTAGTTTGGGTTTTTTTAGCTCCACTTACTGATAGTGGAAATGCTTGAGGTCTGAATGGTTAAAGACTAGCTGTTATAGTAAAATGCAGGATTTGGCATCAGTAGGCTGCCTACTATAAATCCTGCTGACAGAACAAGGAAAGTGCAAGAGAAATCTTTCTCACCCAGGCTAGGAAGGTGTGGGACAATAGAGGCAGAGGTGGAGGGGTATCTGCAGAAGAGAGAGCACTCTCAGAAGGCAGCACAGAAAAAAATATTATCTATGTGAAGATGGCCTGGAAGGAGATGTGATTATTCTTCTACACATGGCATGAAGTCATGGCAAGCTGGACCAAGTGATATGGATGACTTTGAATGCAAGGGTGGCAAAGCCATCCCTGAGGACCTGCCCTCCTGCTGCCAGGCAGGATACCTGACATCTCCCCCTAAACATTATAGATTAAATATTTTAATGGAGAGCAGGTCTCTGTCTGATGGAAAATGACAGTTTTCCAGAAAAATAAGAATGTTTTATATCTGACAAGAATGTGGTAAACCAAGAATTTTTGACTATTACTGACTGTGAAAAAAAAAACCCTCAAAAATCAATAACAAACAAAAGAAACAATCTACATCTCTGGCTTGAGTTTTCAGCTGAGGAAAATCAGACACCCATACAACAGGACATACGTGCTTTGCTTTGCTTCAGTATTGACGCAATGGTATATTCAGATTTCATAGGTTTTAACCTTAACCTTAAAAAGAAACCCAAGCTGTTGAGGTTCTTTCAAAGCAAAACATAAAGTAATGCAAACTGTGTTTGCAGACAGACTGAATCCATGACTGCAATGTATGAGCATTTCCCATCTGTCATTAACCTCATTGTGATATTTAGCTCTAAAGCCTGATGATGTTCTGTTAGCAACCATATTCACTGTCTTAGGAGTGATTATTTTAGTGTACATACCACAGAAGGAAAGGAGGCAAAACTGTTGGGAGATATGAAAAATTTTCCATTGAATAAAATATAGACGGAAGGAATGAATTAGGACAGAAACAAATATTAAGTAATTGAGAAAATATAATAGCAGGAAAATAAAAAAATAAATAAAACTGAAACTTTTTAAATTAACCCTTTTCTCACAGGGATCTTGCATGTCACATAAAGGTACTGCACAAAGGCAATAACAAAAAATCAGTCAGATATTTTCCTTAATCACTAGACATGCTGCTGATATCATGAAGTGTTTCACTAGGAATTGAGAACAAACCTGAATTCATCTGTAGCTCACAGGAAACTCAACTATCCCCTTAGAGAATATTTAACATTCTTTTCCTAGTCGATCTGAAACAATAGCACTGCAAGAAGCTTTAATATAAATTAATGTGGTAGTCTGTGAACTCTGATTTTGATTAGTTAGATGCTAACTGACTATTAATTGCTCATATGGTAAAAGATGCAAAAGATATATTTATCAATATTTTTATCCATTCAGGAGAGACCTGCCATTCACTCTTGGAATGGCACAATTCACTCTTTCCACCCACCTGAGCAAAAGTATTAGAGAAAGGCACTTAAGAAAGCTTAGGAAGTGAGGGGAAAGTGCTTCCTTTTAGCTCTTTTCAACTTCCTCAGGAGGGGAAGTGGAGAGTGAGGCGCTGATCTCTTCATAGGATCCAGTGACAGGAAATGAGAAAATGGTTCAAAGCTGAGCCAAGGGAGGTTTGGACTGGATAACAGAAATCATTACTTTATCAAGAGAGTGGTCAGACACTGAAAGAGGCTTCCCAGACAGGTGGTTGATGCCCCAAGTCCATCAGTGTTTAAGAGACATTTGGGCAATGCCCTTAATGATGTGCTTTAACTGTTGGTGAGTCCTGATCTGGTCAGGCATAGATGATCAGCTAGATGATGCTGTAGAGCCCTTCCAACTGAAATAGTCTATTCTATCCTATTTTGGGGAGTTCTGGGATTTTCCTATTTTTCTGAGACATTTCCAATTTTCTTTGTAATGATTGCTAGAATTTCTAAATTCAGATTTGGGCATGGCACTGAAATGGATACACCCAGATGAGAACATAAATAATGGATATCCATCCATTTTTAGGTGTATCAGCTGCAAGTATGACCAAGAATACACAGTGCTTTGATCACATGGTGATTAAGTGATGAATTTTCATTGCACACTTTTTATTGGACAGATTTTTTACAAAAGACGGGGAAGGTTTTTAATTTTATTGACTAGCATCACAGCTTCTTTTTACAATGCATGTAAAGCAGGAAAAAAAAATTGGGGAAGACAAATGGTAATAAAGGTGTAACCAAGAAATCTGAGTCCTTACTTCAAATACCACTTTGAACACTTTTGAATTCCTAATTTGCCAACAAAGATGTCTGCTTTCAAAGTACTGTAGGTACAAGGGTACACAATCAGATAAATTACATTTTTGTAACACCTTCTCACTAAACTGATTTAATTGACTATAACTGTAAGCTCCTGTTATTTTAATAATTTGTGCTGAGATGTTCTTTATGTGTTGGTACAGTGCCTGTGCATTTCAGCAGCTAAGTGATAAGTCTTTAATGTGACAGTGTCACATTAATGATTACTGGGAAAAGACGGACATCATGAAACACTTCCTCACTTGTCTCCCCTTCTTCCTTCCTTCCCCTTCAGCCAATTAAGATGTCCTTGAACTTACTAAATGAATATAATTATATAAATATCTATATCTAAACTGACTGTTTGAAAAAGACATTCAAATCAGGAAACTGCAGATGTATGCTAAACATTCTGTGAAGATTTACTTATTATCTCTTTGAGAAACTGGTACTTGGGACAAAAGTGACACCCTACCTGCTTGTTTACTTTTACAGCTTCAACTCTGCAGCTTGTGACAGGACCCTAAACAGACTCTGGTGCAGATATTCCATCGCACATTTACTTTAAACCTTTCAGCCCACTGGGATGCTCAAAAAACAATGTTTTATTAAATTATTAGAACTAGTTTTGACACAGAGAGAACTCATATTTACTAGGTGGGACCTGTAAAAGATTCATAACCAAAACTCAGTGTGACACAAATCCTGCCCTGTGTGCCTGGCTTACCTTCCTCATGTCCATGCTTCCCCAGCTGTTGCTGTTGCAGCACGAGGGCAGAGCTGACAAGGAGCAACAGGTACTAGTCCAGCAAATGAATCATTCTTGCTCTGCAAGGTTTAAAGGGATGTTCACTGGTGGAATTAGGCATTCGGCACATGGGCTGTCCTTCAGGAAAATGTATATTTCTCTTCCTTGTTGTGATTTATGTTATGGCTCCATGCTCTCTTTGCATTTTAAATTTCTTGGATTGTAGGAAACTTCTGTCAAATAGGCGATATTATCTCTTTCTGCTAAATCAATCTGAAAATTAAGGTTGAAAATTAAAGGTATACCTTCATTGAAAATTTCTAACCATCACAGTGGGTCTGCTGGAAGACATGGGATTGTCTTTCATTAAAAAGTGAGGAATAGTTACAATGTTCATTTCCATTCAAAACTCAACAAATCTTACATAACCATATATTTGCTAATTCAGAACCCATTAAAATCAGGAATTTCCTTGGTCATGCAAAGTTTTGGATAACATTGTTCAGTAACTGGGTTTTATCACCAGAGGAGATTTTAAAATTGAGATATTTTAGACCCTTTTTTCAGCTTTCATTAATTAGCAGTAATGAAAGAAAAAGCATTTTTCTTCCCCTGAGAACACAACTGCCTTTTTTTTCTCACAACTTGTTCTAATGAAGAACTCTACCATATTTTATAGTAATTCTTTGCATACTTTTATATTACAGCTCTGTTCATTTTGCACGTGTGTAGCAGCTGAATCTCAGAGTTTATCAGATAGGAAGGAACATGAGTTTTTTCCAGCTAAAGAAGACTAGATCTGTGTGGTTCAGTGATTCTTGTCTTCAGAAAAGAGGCTGTCCTGGAGACCAGGGAAATTTTGAGCTTAGCAAATCATTTACAAGACAAAGCATAATTGTAAGTGAAGAGAAAACCAGGCTGGCATTTGTAGGGACACCTGTTAGTTTGCAGGATGAGAATTACAATTAGGCTTACTACTAATAATTCTTTTCCCTGAAAGATGAAAGCTAATAAAGTTTAAGTTACTTTATTGTTTCTGTCTGGTTTAACTACTTTCTTTATCCTCATTTCCATTTGCTGTCCTTTTACTTTATTTGTGATTATTCTTCAAAATTTTAATCTGCCAGGTGAGCCAAGAACTAGAATTTTTGAGGTTTTCTGAGGTATTTCTTTCCAGGCAAGACATGAACCTCTCTTAGGTCTGCACCATAAAAACAGCCCCCAGTTTGTAGAATCATGGAATCATATAAAAAAGGTTGAAAGGAACCTCTAAAGATCATCTAGTCCTACCCACCTCCAATGAACAGGGACATATTCAAGTATATCAGATTCTCAGGGCTTCGTCAAACCTGAACTTGGATTCTTCCTGGAATGGGGCATCTCTCACATCTCTGGGCAACTTGTGCCAGTGCTTCAACACCCTGACAGTAAAAATAATTACTTCTAAATCTGTAACCTTCTATCTTAAGAAGCATTACCCCTTGCCCTATCAGTCTGTAGTCCTTGCTAAAAGGACACTCGCCATCTTTCTTAGAAGCTCCATTTAAACATTGAATGCCTGCTACAGGGTGTCCCCAGCCCCCTCTCTTCTCCTGGCTGAACAACCCCACCTTTCTCAACCTTTCCCCAGAGGTGCTCCAGCCCTCTGACTATTTTTGTGGCCCTCCTCTGGACCCAATGCCATGGGTCCACAGACTTCTTATGCTGGAACCTCCAGAGCAGAATGGAGGAACAGAATCCCCTCCCTCACCCTGCTGATCATACTGCTTTGGATGCAGTGCAGGATAAAATATCTTGGAAACACTAAATACTATGTGCTGGCTTGCTCAGGAAGTCATTTAAGGATGTGCAAGCAAGCAGTGCCATAGATAGGTCTTTATAGCTTTTGACCACTAGGCAAAACATGAAAACTCATCACCTGCCTCTTGTGTTGTCTTCTAGTGTTTCATATGCATTACAAAAAAGTAATTACAGTAAATTTTCAGAAAAAAGTTGCAGAGTGGTACAGTCTTGCTATGGAATCTGAATGTTCTGATTGATGTTAAATATGATGTGTCTGTGAATAAGAAGACTAACAAGCAAGTCAACAAGTGGACAAATGGCATCCACTCTGCAACCAATCTCTACAAGTTTTTGTTTTGTGCTTGCTCTATCTAAAATATTTTTAAGTAAACTTCACCACAAAGGAATAAAAAATGCAACTTGGATGCATTGTATTCTTAGATATAAGAAAAATTATAAAATCTTAGGACATACAGTGTTTGTAGGAAAAAATTATGATGCAGTTAGTTTGCTGATGGGATGTATTTTTCTTTGAATACTCTTCTGTAACCATGCACCAAACACAATAAAATTACTTCTATTCTCTTGAATATTTACTTCTGTCAAATATTAATAGAGAGGTTCAAATTCAGTCAGTGTAAGAAGCTTTTAGTCCAATGGATTTCAAGGATCCTTTCTGTTTGTCAATGGAAATATATGAATCTTGCCTTGGTCTTGAAACAGCATTAGAAATATTTTTTCAAAACTTTGTGCTAAAAAAAGTTCTCTGAATTCAAAATGTCATATCTTGAGATCTGTTCACTTTTCCTTTTTATTGTCACCTACTTTTTCTCCTCCTCAAGGCATACAGAATGGGAACAATAGCTGGGACTTGAGAAAATTTGAGCTAGGAGTTCAAAATGGTGAGACCAAAGTGAATCCATCAAAACAAAAGCTTTGAGACCAAGCTAAACACATTGCAAGCATGATAATGAATATATGTTGTTTTGAATAATCACTGAGAATACTCTCAAGCTGTGTTTCATGTTTGCTGTTGTGAATCATGGATAACAGCAGGACCTCTGACATTGCATTAAGCTGACACATTTGTTAACCTATTGTTTACCAGCTGTCCTTCATATCACAGCCAATATGAACCTAGTATGATCATACGTAGTTGTGTGTAGTAATATGCTGGATTTGAATTTGAATCCTGCACAAATTAAAAAATTTTCATAAACTAAATATTGTTTGTCTTTCTGAGTAGGACTATGAGAATAGTTTATCTGACTGACCATCTATAGCCAAACTTCTTTTGAGATTTTTTTGACCAAAGTCAATCTAATGAAACTTAATTTACAGTTCTGAATCATAAAGACTTCTTTTTAATAGGGATGCAAATCAGATAAAAAATAAGAACAACTTCAGCTGAAATGGGAATTCATCCAAGAATAAATGATCTGATTTCCTGGTTAAACTGAACAATGAGAATTTTTCTATATGAATTTATATAGAAAAATATTTAGCTATGTGAAAAAAAGAAGAAAAAATGTTCTGAAGGTGGTAATAGATAAATTCATTGTAAAGAAACAGCATTGAAAATAATAACAGCAATAGAAGTTTAAGTGTTTAACTGAGTTCTGAAGCAACTGTAAGCACTCAGCAAGATCTTGGGTATCACGATAGACATTGCTGTGTAAACCTTATCTTTTATGATGTTCTTGTTTCATGTATAAATAGTAAAATTTCTGACAACATTTGAAAGATAAGTTCAGGTTTAATTCAGACATCTAGTTTTCTGTTTCCTAGATTTCCCCTCAATTTTTTCCTTTATTTAATATGATTTTGCCTATCAATAGGAAGACCACCAAAATGTTACAAGTAACATTTTTATGCTGTGTTTCCCACTCATGACACATCTGTGTTTGTGTGGGTAGGATTTCTTGTCAGAGTTGGCCTTAATGTGGGTATAAATCTTATCTCAGATTAACTGTCATTTCATGAATCTAAGAATCTGATGATTTTTAGAACATTTTCACTTCTTTGAATACATAGCAGCATGCCTTTAGAATAACCTTTTAAGTGATGCTGAACAAGGATACCAAAGGTGTAAAGAATTGGAATTTATGGTGTGCAGGTAGATAATAAATGAAGATGAAGTTCTGAATGGTAGATGACAGAGGGAAGAAAATTAACCTCCAGTAAGGATCTCTTGCTATCCACAAGTCACTGTACCTACAGTGGGTAACTGTACTTAGTGTTGTCTTCCCAGGAACTGCACAGGGCTTTGTTAACACTGTGTGTTGTGTTTTGACACAAGTGTTGAGAGCTCTAAATATATGAATTGCCTGTGTTCGCACCATTAACATAGAATATTCAAATCGGTGGCACTTTCTATAAGAATGAAATCTTGCAGAATTGAAAATGGGATATTATAGAATCTCAGTTCTTGGTCCTTTAAACTTCTTACTGTCTTTCTACATGTACAGAAGTATGAAAAAAAATTAGATACCTGTAAATAAATAAATCACTCAATAATTTTTTAAAGATTTACTTCAGTGGAGGGATTTCTCCATTATTGGAAAAGAACAGGGGTTTTTCTTCTTCTCTTTTCTTTTAGATTAATCATACACAAATAGATCAAAACTCATCCATGTGAAACAGGTTCCTGTGAATATCATTATTTTATTTTATAGATTCCAGAAGATTTTAATAAGATTCTAATGGCAATTCCATCTCCTTATTTGACAATGTGGACCATAATTAAGGTTTATTTTATCTATTAGGTAAAACAGGAAAGCAAATAAGTATAGAAGTATTGACAAGCAGCCTTAGAGAAATGTGCATGTGCTAGAGAGGCTTAAAATCAATGGTGAATAGTCCTGTGCATGCCATCCATTACATTTCTATTTGTTGTGGGATGGTTTCAGACCATAATAAAACTTTTTCCAAACTTATTCCTATCTGATCCTAATCCCTAAATCAAGGAATTGAATATACTATGGAAGATATCCTTTTGTAAAGATGGCATGATGTTTATCGGCTTAATTGTTCTTCTTTCATATAATTTCATTTTATCCTACCCTAGAACTTAATGATGAAGAATAAGATTACAAATCTTTGATTGTTGCTGGCTTTTAAAGAAGCTAGGATTTTTGTTAATAATAAATGAAAGTTTACTAGACTACAAATCAGACCCAAGAAATACCAAAGTTTAAATAATCAAGGAAATCAAAAACAGATCTATAAACTTAGAGGGTTTTTTAATACTTGCAGCATTATTTTACAATATCTCAAGTAAAACTCAGCTTAATCAGAAGGCAAGGTGAGGTTCTAGAAGATGAGCTACATATGTAATCATTTCACCAACAGCAGATATAAGTGTTACTGGAATCTAAAACCAGAGAGGAACAAAAATAGGTTATTCACTGACCAAAAAGTGGAGATAAAAATCTTTGGTCTGACACAGGTGTACCTCTCAAGTACTATCATTGAACAACAGGCAGCATGCTAATGACAAGGAAGAGCTGTTTGCATTAGTAGACTTATAAAACATGAGCATGGCCACCACAAGCTTTGAAGGCACAGATCATCAATTATTGCACTAATTGTTTGTTCTGCTTGTGTCTCAGGCTAAAAGAAAAGAGTCACTGGAGCAAAAATGAGGCACAGAGAATTACAACCTCAGTGACAGTTCAGTTTCACCATCTCATTATTCATTACTTGTTTTGCGGTGCATGTGTGACTTTAAGTTGGGTGGACTCATGTATTCTCAAAGATGCATACTGTGCAACACTGGAGAAATCATTATGTACATTATTCTGCAACTCCAGGCATGAAAGCTTTTTCTTAAAGTTCTGCCAGCTTCTTTCTTAGCTTTTGTTTCCAGCTCAAGTAAGAAATGCCAAAGGTACCAATTTTAGGGTTTGGGTATCTCTATTTAGATTTGAAACCCAGGTGTTAGCAAGCACATTTCTAGGAGGAAAATACTTCCATCTGAACAACTGTATCTTGTGATACAACTTTGAAAAAATATTTTTTTTCAAGCCATACCTCATTCATCTCTCTGAAAATGACCAAATTGCAAGATCTTAAGAGTTATATTGACCAAATAAAATAGTGATCTAAGAAAGTTCAAAAAGGACACAGCATTGATGGTACAAACTTCCTTGGTCATGACCAAAAATAGTATGCAGACTTGAAATTTAACATTCACGTAATATATTTAAATCTTTTTTCTAATGTCATAAAAATAATTTTCACATTATAATTATAATTGTATAATAATTATAAACATTATAATATATACTAAATATGTAGAAAACCAGTAACAGTGCTCTAGTAGCAGACTTGTCTGATTTTATATCTCGTAGGTAGAGAACTATGGTCCTTCACTAGCAGTGCATCAGGTTGACTCCTAGCTTCCAACTTTCTTTTTTTAAATTATACTTTGAATCCTACAGATTTTTTTTTAATTCCCAAAAAAATAGGTAAACAAAATTAAGTCTTTAAGTATACATACTTAACCGTACAGGATCTATTTCAATGATTATGATAGAAAGACCAAGGAGTTTATGGGAACTCCTCTGTGAGAGATTCTTGCCCTCTCAAAAAGAACATTTTGTAAAAAGCAAATGCTCTTCTTGCCTACTTTTATTACATGTATCAAAGTCTGAATTTTAAGTGTCGGTAGTGATACCTCTGTGTACAGAATCTTTTTACTTGTCCCTTCCCAGCACTAACAACCATTTCTTAGGTAACATCTGAAAAACATAAATTCTATAATATTCAAATTATATTCAGCTTCCAAAGTGTGAAGAAAATATTTTCTTGCCTCTTAAGTCCGGTAGTTTCCTTGAAGAAATTTCTTTGAAATTAATTTTTAATTTAAAGATATAGTATTGAAAATAAAAAATTATATATACAAAAATGATATAGTAATTTGGTTTTCATTTCATATTCAGCAATCATATCAAGACTTTAAAAGTTTAATTCTTTGAAATTTTATATTCAATGTATATAATTGAATTCTGATTGTAGAGCTCTAACTATGATTTCATAACCCTTTCATGTATAATTTAGTTTAAAATAGCCCAAATAAGAGAAATACTGGTGACCTATGTATTGAAAGAGATATAAGAATTACATTCAGTACTTGTCTTAATTTTATCATATATAGCAGTTTTACAATATGAGAGGTATTACACATCATTTAAATGTTGAGAAAAATTAATAATTTGGATAGGCATTATTTTTTTATGACAGTAAGTTAAACTTCTTGGCAATGTACTTACATTTCAGTGGTGAATTGGAAAACAATCCTACAATTATTTGAAAGACTATTATTCTTTAATATTCCACATTTCAAAATTATGTCCTAACATAAATGAAAAACATGTGAAATGTCATTTGTGATATAATACTCTGATGTATTAGCTGATTGTTTTTTATCTCTCATAAAATTTTTGAGGCAAAAGAGGGTTTTTTTTAAATGCAGAAAACTAAATTACGTGGATCAAAACAATGTTGACAGGCCAGTCATAATGCTTTAGACCAAAGTTCCTAGTCCTCTTCACCTGCTTCTGCTTGGAGCTGCACAGCAACCTGCAGAGCCTGCTGCTGAGTCCAGGCCAGTCTGAGAGCTCTCCATCACTTGTCAAAAGCTCTGAGCAGTCAGTATCAACCACATCTGAGTCTGAGCTGGTTGGCTGCTCCTCCAGGAGTGGGTTTGGAGTCTTTCAACCAAAGGAACCTGTTGTGTGCTACTATCAGTTCATTGATTTGAAGGGAAAAGAGGACTGGCTGAAGGGGTGTTTGTAGAATAAAAAAAAGAAAGCATGCATCCTCATAACTCTCTTCTCACATTGTCCCAGACTGAAATCCTAGTGGATTTCCTGGTGTCACTGTGGCGTGGTTTGTCATTTACAGAAGTGTGAACGTGCTGATAGCAGAAAGTTTGTGGAAGTGTCTGTGACAGTGCTGCTGGAACAAAGAACTCTGCAAAACAGAGTGCATAAAGAGAAATCTTATTTTTGTGTTTACAAATTTGGAAGATCCAAGGAAAAACACTTCATTTTTACTTGATTTTTATTTTGCATTCTAATCCTGTAGGTTTGTATTAACTTTTAGGTAAATAATCCTTAAATATTATATTATACGATGTAATCTAGATTGCCCTCTGGGTAAACTAAATATAAGGTTCACCTATGTATGTCAGTAGTAGAAGTAATTCAAGGCATAGTTTATCAGCATCAACTTAAAGCCTTTTATAATTTAATGACTGGATATTTGAAAAAAAAAGCATACAATAGAAATATAGGATGTGCATGTGATAATGTTTACTTTTCCAATAAATGCCAGGCTGCAATTTTTTTCTGAATTTCCTAAGCAGTAACCCTGCATAAGGTTGGAAAAAAAACCAGAGAAAATAATTTTGTTATTTTCTTAAACATAATTTCCTGAGAAAGTCTAGCTCCTCAGTTTTGCTATATTTACTTGTAGTTTTGTGGTAAAAACCAAGTGACTTGCACCAAGCACATATAATTGCACTCAAATCCAGCCAGTGGCTATATCTGTAAAAAATCTCTGTTCATATAACCCCACAGAGAAAAATCCTTAAAGTTTGTATGTACAAGGAGAACATATTTATTCATTGTCTAGTAGACCATTTTATGACACTCCTGAAGATAAATTTAAAGACATGACAGAAAATGAAAAACTGACAAAACAAACCCAGAGAAGATCTAGGGGGTTTGCTGGTAAACAGGAAGCTGCCTTTATGCAGGCTTCCTACAAAATTACTCTTCTCCCTTGTTTACCTTTAAGCACATAATCAATGCTCCTGGGTGCACTAAGTCAAACAAGACAGACTAGTCACACTCCGTAGCCAAAATTTTTAGTAATGTTTGGGACTGAGAGGGTTGTTTGCAGCAGCTAAAAGGGAGATTTCTGCATTTTTACCATGAGAGCTTTTTTAATCATAGAGTTACAAAGGAACACAAGATTCCAAATAGGAATAGCAAATAAAATGTGCAGAGAAAGGCAAATATTCCATTCCCCTTCTTCACAAAAGCGAGAAATAAACCATGGTGATTAGGGAGTGTAGACAAGAACATTAAACTGGTAAAATCAAACAGTATTTAAAAGCAGGATGAATCTCTGTGATTCTATGCCTGTTTCACTAGCCAAAGTATTCAACATCTCTGCATCAAATATTGTTAAATTTGCTGAAAACTCTTTCCAAGTAGAAATGGACAGGTGCCATATTACATGAAGCAGATTTGTATTAGCATACAAAATGAGGACTGATAATGCCTCTCTATCCTGTGTGGACCTTGGAAATATCATTGCTTTCTACTTCTCATCTTGTTGAAGGGTTGCTACTAAACATTTTAAGGACAATTTATCATGTTTCAAAATTCTCATCCAGCATGCAATACAGTGAAAACCTGAAAGAGGTAGTGAAAAAGAGTGACTGGGAAGCATAAGGAGAATATGAGAAAATACACTACTTAGTTTTGCCTAGTCTATTTTGTGCACTTTCTTACACAGTTGACTTTTAATTGTCCATCCAGCAAGTGGACAATTTATACATTGCATGTCAGAGCTTTACAAATGAGTAATTTTTTCTTGTTTTGCAACATGTTAAAATAAAATAATAAAATAAAAATAATAATGAACTCCAACAACATATAACCCAAGAATCACAGAATGGTTGAGGTTGAAAGAGACCTCTGGGGATCATCTTGCCTGACCTCCCCATTCTCCCCAGTCAGGCAGAAGTCTGGAATTATATTCTGCTCTTCCTTCATAAAGATATTCAAACCCATTTCACTGACTTACAAGAGCAGCTGGATTTAACTTAGGGATATTATCAGTGTCATATGGATGGAGTGATCTTTTCACCACTGTTAAAATTTTGTTGTTCTATTAATTGATTAATTGATTGATATAATTAATTGATATTAATTGATTAAGGTAGTGAACCTGGTATGTTCCTAGTGTGTCAAATGTCTTCATTTGAACTCCTTTACTCTAACTCATTAAATGATTAAGTAGCATCTGCAAGGTAAAGCAAATAGGTCAGCATGGGAAATGTGACAAGCAGTCCTTACAATGCAGTAGGGTGGACAGAACACGTTGATGAAGACTCAGAAACACTCAGGAATGACCTGAGGTTTCCATGTTGTATATAAAATGCAATAATTGGACAATTAAATGAGTGACAAACTATCATCAGTAAAGCATACTATTAGGAAGTGCTTATGACAATCTGAATATGAGATGTTTAAAAGATCATTTGCTTGTGTTTGAAATATAAAACAGGGTTACTTCTGTTTCCTTTCAACTTGACCAGTAATTTTGAATCGAATTTGCTGAATAATGTCATTGCCTTGATTGTGTTTTGAAATAGAAGTACATTTTACTTAGAAGTTATGTCATTCTTTAATTAAAAAGTTTATTAATGTGTTTTTAAATTATACACCATAATAAGGTATTACTATTTCCCACCTGCATTATGTTTTTGTTGCTCTTAGAGGTATGATTTTTAAGTGTACAGATCTTAGCTAAAGGAAAGCCTCTGCTATGGTTTTACCAGGTCTTAGTAGCTTCAGTTTCAGATGGTATCCTTCAAGAACAAAAGTAGCACTCAAGTATTCACAGTGTTTAAAAAAATGGTGAAGATAAGACTCTAGAAACCCGAGATTGGTCTTGGTTCTGGTTGAGTTCTGTGAATCTGAAACACTGATCTGGAGATTTCATAAGAATATTTAATATTTCTCCATAGATTTTGTAAATATAATCTGCATGTAGTTTTCTGACATTTTTACTTGCATTCTTGTCTGTAAGCACTCCATTCAATAGTCAAGGAAAGGAAGAGAATTCTCTTTCTTAAAAATATCTGTTTTTTAATTGGGGTCTATAAATATCAGTACTGATCTTTTGCAAACATTTTCCTCTCATATTTTAATGTCCCTTCTTTAACCTACTTGAATTCTATCTTTGAACAGCACATATATCTGTGATTTACCAGAACATAAAATGATCTATACTCTGCCAGCAGGGCGACAATTATACCATTTTTTAAAAAAAAATATTTCTGCAACAGAAGAAATGAAAGAAAATACACCAACTGGCAAAGTAAGTTCTGATAGACTAGACTGCAAACTAAGAGACAGCACACAATCTTCAGTGTTGTACTTCTGTTAGATTTAGATGAATTCTGAGGTTTTTATAAACCAAATCTTAAGGCTTATTAGAAAGTAAAGCATGGCATCATCAGTTCATCATATGGCACAGCTTCACAGAGAACACAAGCTTTTCAGTAAATACAGTGACTTTTGCAAACTGTAAATCATCTGCGAGCCACTACTGTTCTACTAATTACAGCAAGAAGCTGTGCTCATTAGCTGTTCTCATCTGGTTCACTGCACGAGCTAAATAGGCCGTAAATGAGCTAGCAATTATTGCTGTATTACTGCTACCAGCTCTGTTCATATCAAAATATCTTCACCAAATGTTGTGCTTCTTGGTATTATCACGTTAAGAATTTCAAAATTTCATGTTGAAGCAGTTAATTGGGAGGTTGTTCTTGGAAGATGGAGGAGCTTCTATAACTTCCTTCAGTGACTGCCTCTCATAAGTATCTTCAGCCTATTTATGACAGCCTCTTAAACCAGGCAACTACATGAATATATAAATATTGTACTTGATGCACTAAGAAAGAAAATGCACACCTTGCTATTCATCCTCAGTTTCCTTCTAACAGTAAACCTTATTTATATAGTAGATTTAAATATTTAATTTGAAGGAGAAGGTTTATGGTCTTGGTAGCAGTGTGATAAATCAGTCATATGAGAGTTTTTAGAGGTGTATATGGTGCATTAGGAAAAAGAGTAAATATGAACTTATTGTACAGGGAGATTTTAAAGAAAACAACCTGTATGCCAAACACAGCCTGTACGTCCCATCCAAGAGTCCTGCAGATGAGTTTCCAGATGGGAAGATGTGCTCAGAGGGATAGGTAGGGGGTATGAGCTTCCCTTTTCTTAGCCCCAGTCTTACATACACACTAAGCTGTAAACATTTGTCCCCTGTTGTTCTGAATACATCTTCCTCTGTTTTCTGACTTTCTTTAGAATTTATACTGAGTCTGTTCATGTTGGCCAAAAGGCTTCCCATTTGCTCTCCCCATTTTTATCAATGAAGTTCAGACTTTCTTCCTTCTACTGCCTGTCTGGTTCAGGAGACTTTTGCCACAACACGTAATTAGAAGCATTTTTCACATGGGACACTTTCTGATGTTGCTGAGAGAGAAAGCATTCAAAGAGGAAACAAATATTGATCTGAAAGATCTGACTTGTCTCTCAGAAAGCTAGAAAGGCAAGCACTAGAGCAGCAGTTCCTAAACTACAGCATATTTCATTGACCTTGTAAACTTGATTTAAATAATGTGGTGGCAGTAGTAGGATAAAAAATAGTAGCTGCAATTTCCAAGATCTTTCTGTAAGAACATTTGAAGTTGTGAAAGTATCTGTCCCTTAATATATGAGAGTTTCTCTGTATGACTTCAAACACCAGCACCATTCATTCACCTCAACTGGCACACAGAAATATCTCTTTCTTCTTAGTTCTGGGCTTAATCCTGTTGGTCCAAGGCTTGGGAAGCCAGGAGCATTGACACATTGAAGAGGAGACTTTTACCATGGATACTCTCTGGATAATTACACTTACATATTTTCACAACTGGCTCCTGGATTGTGGTGTGTGTGCCTGAGGTGCCTTTGTAGTGCCAGTGAATGGCACCTTTCCCTACCTGGAAAGGAGGACCTGCCTAGCAGGGGCTGCTTGTACCACCACAGCTGCTTATCAGTCAGGGATGTTAGGCATCAGGAATACTTCAGGCTCAGCCTGGGACAGGATTCTTCCAAAGGAATGTATGGTGAGTGAAGAGAAAATGGAACAACATCAGGAAGTGGTCATTTCAAAAAAGAAGGAGCAAGAAGGTATTTTGAACTATAGTGGTGGAAAATATGAGGTTGCTGAGGTTCCCAGGATTCATGGTTTAGCAGATTATTTGTTGTCTTCACATTTTGGCAGTCAAGTAAACCAAAGAAAGATCACTTAATTATGGTTGTAGTAACTACACTATTCTGAAGAATCATTTTAAATTATTTAAAAACAAGGTGAGGATTTACAAATAAGGCAAAAAAACCCCCAAACATTCTACAAAATTTGCGTTTTCCTAATTTAATTATCCTGCACTTGCAATAGAATCATATGCTATACATATTCTGAAGCCATCAAGTCTCATTACAAATAAGAGAATAGGTGGGAAACATTCTCTTGGATAGCATTCAATTATATCTTGATCTAATATTGGTTATATTACCCTGATCTCCAAACCCTCTACCCTTATTTCCACTAAAATACGGCTAGACCTACAGACTGGGGACCGAAAGTTGTCATCATTTCTTTCTGTGGTCATCACAAGTGTTTTTCTTGGCAGTTTCTGTAATATTGTTTTAAATCAAGACCTTACAGAAAATCAAACTTTTATCTTTCAGACATTTCTGAGGCTTGTAAAACTATTTCATCCTGCATTAGAGAGAAACAAGACCCTTCCAGAAACAGCATGAAAAAAGTGATCTGACAGAAAAGGTATAATGCAAAGAAAAGAGAAGACTAGAACTTAGGACATCTCTCTGGGTATGGAAATCCTTATGTAAAATCTCATACTTATTTCTCCTGTAGAAATTATATATGTATAAATTATGTTTTTAATATTATATATTATACATTTATGTATATTAAAATATATTTTTAATTTGAAGCTTTTTTCACTGACACACATTTCTCTGATGATAAACATGTTTCCAAATTATTCCAGTGCACCCCTGGTTAGGGCTTCTTTGCATAGAGTGATTGTCCTGAACTTGGCAGACATTATCACACCTAATGTGGTGAGTTGACCCTGGCTGACTTCCAGATGCCCACCAAAGCCACTCTGCCACTGCATTCCTCATCTGGGGCGGGGATAGACTCGTGGGTTGAGAGAACCTTTTTCTTGGGCTCAACTTCACTCCTGTTTTTCTCTAACCTCTTCCCACCCTGTCGCATAGGGGAATGGGGAATGAGAGTTATGGTCAGTTCTTCAAATGTTCTCTGCTGCTACTTCCTCCTCAGGAGGAGGACTCCTTGCACTCTTCCCCTGTTTCAGCATGGTTTTCCTTCAGGGCTGCAGTCCTTCAGGAGCAGGCTGTTGCAGTATTGTTTTCCCCATGGAGTCACACATCCCACCGGCAAACCTACTGCAGTGTGGGCTCCTCTGCATGGGGCCACAGGTCCTGCCAGGCACCAGCTCCAGCACAGGCTTCCTACAGGGCAGCCTCCTTCAGGCATCCACCTGCTCCACTATGGTCTTCATGGGTTGCAGGGAGGTCTGTGCACTGGTGCCAGGAGCCCCTCCTGGCCCTCTTTCTCTGCCCTGGGTGATGCAGGGCAGTTGCTTTCACAGGTGCTCGCTGCTCTTCTCTGGCTGTGCTGCGTGCCAGGTTCCCCCACACCTTTCACCCTTTCTTAGCTCTGTCATCCCAGAGGCATTGCCTCTGGGGCTGGTGGGCTCAGCCTCGGCCAGTGCAGGCCCACCCACCTTGGCACTGGATCTATCAAACACAAGGGAGGTTCTAAGAGCTTCCCACAAAAGCCACCCTGGAGCCCCCTGCTTCCAAAACCCTGCCGCACAAACCCCATGCAAAAGGAAACTATCACAAACTGCTAGCTCTTTAAACTGACTAAGTAGCCTTCTTTTTCTTTTAAAAAGGAGGTTTTGGCATGAAGTGATAAAAAGATAGCTTTGAAATAATTTTTCATTATAAGATGAAAAAACCCCTATGCAATGCAATACTCACACTGACATAGTTTTTAAAATTTAATCAGAAAATGATCTGTGGTGAGTTTTTTGTGTAAATACTGCTCTTTGAGAACCTAAAATCCACATTTTACACAATGAGTTATTTTTCCCTTTTTCAAAGTAAGCTACACCTTTAACTAACTGGCTGTTCAGCAGAAGAGCTAAAGCACAATTGGTGCAAGTCGATGTAAAAGGTATTTTCAGCCAATAAGTAGTTATCTATTTTGATAAAACCCTTTTGGATTTAGCAGCATTTTCTCTCCTACTTCATTTTAATGAATATAGTTCCTTTTCATGAAAAAATAATATAGTTTGGATAGGTCTTTCTTTTGTTGTCATTGTTACAAGCATCAACAAACAAATCAAGTAAGAGGGATACAAAATCAGAGTTGCAATGAAGAAAAAGGTCATGTGCTGATGTTTCGTGTTGATTCTGGAGAATTATTAGCTGAACAGTAACTGGCGCACTTAACAGTGCCTTCATGACTCATTTGCCAGTCACTCTGCAATTATTCCAGGTGCTGCTGGGGAAATGACTCTCAAGTTTTAAAGAAGTAATCAGCATAAAAATGTTGGCAGGATAAAACCTCCAACACAGGCTTCAGGTGCAGCTCTCAATGCAGATGGAACCACTTCAGTCAGTTCTTAAAAGTGGTGGTTCTATTTGGCTGGAAAAGACTTGTTCTGGTGGAACCTTGGTTTTTATCCTAGTCTTATCTGAAAAATGGAACAGAATGTGGATCTTAAGAAACTTTTTACTATCTGAAAATAATGGACTGTTTTTTTCTAAACTAAGTCCTCTGTGTAACCAAATAAGAAATCTGAACAAAGGATGTTGGAATTCAAGGGGGCAGACTGTACTATTTTCATTCAGAGAGTGCCTTGCCTCATCTTTCTAGTTTCTTCTCTTCAGTAGGATAATCAGGGATGCTAATGTGGTTCAGATCAAGGGAACACAGGCAGCACTCTGTTGTTTAATTCTTGGCATTTCTGAAAGATTTTAAATGCATGGGTTTGAGCCCATTTCAAAAGATAACATCATAAATACAATACAGTCAGTCAGTCTAATTAAAAAATGTCATTTACATAAAATATAAAATGACAAAGCATTTTATGGGACTCAATGATCAAAAAGCAGGATGAAGGGGTTAATTAGTAAAGGTGTCAGGAATGTTTGATTGAAAATTTTCCTCTCATACTTCTAGAAAGAAGAGTTTGACCTAAATGAAATTGTACACCTGAGAAGTACTTTTTCACAAGATTTTAAAGGAAAATGCCTGATATCCAAAACATTGACAATGTGGAAAAATTATATTGTAATTCTGTATTCTTGTCCCATATTCACTGAAAGTTCCAATAGTTTGTCTCATGCTTCTGTATTCCTTTATCTTATAGATTAACTAGATGAATCTGAGGTAGACATAACTTAATTTCAGAGTATGGAATGTTTTAGAAGAGATTACAAGCACCTGAGAAAAACTTCGAAATTTAATCATGTTTTTGCTTTTTTTTCCAAAAATCAATTATTTTTTTCCTCTAAAAATAAGTTATACAAATTAAACTCATTCAATTATGTAACTCCATGAAAGAACTTAATGCCATTATCACTTAAACAAGATTTGAAGGTAGCTACAGATTGAAGAATCATTTGTTTGTTTTGCTGAACTGTGATTTATTCACACATATTCGTTTCAGCCAGTAAATCTTGAGTTTGGTTTGGAATTTAAGTTTCATTTTCTTTTTAAAGAGCATCTGAAAGAGTGTATCTTCAAGTATATTTACATGTCCCTGGGTCATCCAAGAGATTAAGGTGAGAGGATGCCTCTGTTGGGTTGCCATCCTTGCTCTGAATAGGCAGCAGAAACCATATGTGACAAAATAGCATTGCCCTGTAGGAGCATCAGTGGGGTAGGATGGTCGGGATGGACGGAGACAAGAGATCTCTGAAGCCAGGTCCTGGAACCTGTGGTTTATTGCAAAGGGTGTGGGTACAAGGGCCCTGCTTGGAGCTGCCAGCCACAGCTTGGAGCAGGCCCATAAGAGCAAGAGAGCAAGAGTAAGAAGAAGGCTGAGAGAGTAAGAGTAAAGAGCTAAGAAGGTAAGAGCAATAGTAAAAGGAAAGGCAAGAGAGAGAGGTTCCCGTTACCATACCATAAATGTTCTTCTGTGTTGAATATTATAATTTTCACTAACTAATTTATTACATGATACAAATCCCATAGCATTTACATATAGCCTATAAGGATTATTACATTACCATACTGTGTTACACTTTAAACCTTAAATACTACTCTTTGGACCCCTTCTGCTAAGCTAGTAGGATCTTCTCTGACCCATGGACCTGTCTGCAAGCAGAGGGAATTGTTCAATCAAGAGGGGATTACTTTCAGCTGGCCATAGTATTGTTTTCTAGTTGTTCAGTAATTAAGGTTTCGTATCTCAAAGCAATCTATGATTGCTTTCATTTCACTCTCGTTTATAGTTTCCATGTTCTCAAAATCTTTTACCAGGCAATCATATTTATAAGGTATTCCTGATTCATCTTCCCCAGTATTGCCCATGCTAGAATTACTGCTAGAAACCACGAGGCATGGTCTGTTAATACAAAGTACCAGAAGAAAAAACTTTATAGAGGAAAGCATTTACTGACAGATGAAAAAAAATGACTAGACAGAATAGGAGGAATAGAAAAGCAGAGTTCTAAAATCTCTATGTGTCATAGGTGACCTGGTCCAGTAGGCCCGAGGTCTACTCTTCTCTACTTGCACAATGACTAAAAATAATTTTTCTGCCTTTCTAATGCTTTATGTTATTGATTTGTTATCTTTGTGATGCTAGCTTCTTCACCAACCATAAAATAATAATATCTGCAGTCCTGGCATGTAGAGATTGAGTTAAGGGAGCACATTAAGCTTCTGGACAGCTTTGAGGTTTACACTGTCCTGCACGAGACATGGTTTTGCAGCTGTGGCCATATCTGATGGGACAGTCACAAATTCAAGATCTTGAGTGTTGGTAAGGTTCACTCACTTTAGAAGCACAAGGGATCCACAGGCTGGATCAGCAGCTTGGTGACTGTCTATTCAACAGCATTCAGGAGAATTGTAACTATGGATGTTTTTCTGACACAGAAAACTGATGTCGGAGGAATGACTTTTACATTTCGCTTAAATGCTTTAAAGGTGGTGGCTATTCCAATCAATTTTTTTAGAAATGGTCTGAATTGCAAATCTATTACCGAAACTATTACCTTGTCACTGTCAGGGCACAAGAGTCAATGCTGTGACTGGCTGTTCTATGGAGTGTGGCTGTCATAAGATTGAACAATGTAGAAGAGATTTCTTGGCCATAATCTGGACACACCTTACTTCAACAGACCTACATTTCCTATGCTGTTCTATATTGTCTATCAGCCGCTTAACAAAAATCTTCATTTTTCTATTAAGAAAAACAAATGTTTTTACATTTTCAGTTCTAAGTATGAGCTCTCTGAAAGTTTTTCATGTTTCTGCTTACACAACAGTTATGAAAGATAGGATAGCCTGTCTACATGAATGCAATCATCTAAACCCATCAATATGTTACAACAATAAGAACCCTGTTAAAAGGCAGTTACATTCTCACAGTTTTATTTCTGTGCAGAGTTAAAGGACAGGTAGGGATTTTGAAGTTAATAGGCAATATGTAAATGGAAAAAATATGAACCACAAGGTAGGTTCATTATAAACTTAACACAAGAGGAATTTGAGACAATTTTGTAAATTAATGTATTTACCCTACTGCTAGAAGCCCCTATGTTTTTAAGCATTACAAATTTGTCAACAATGACAAAAACTACTAATTTTTCTTTTTTATTATTATTATTATTATTGATTGCAAGTTCTAGTGGGACAAAAACCATTCATTTGGAGAAGGATTAAGAACCTAGGGTGTCATTTCAAAATACTTGGGAAAGTTGTGGAAGTAGAATATGAAGTTAGTATTGACAAGGAGACACTATGAGATTGCTTGTTAGCATATGATGACAACTGCCTTAGCCAAGTCAGCTTCAGATTTTCTGCACTCTGAAGGCTGATCAGATTACTGTAGGTTGAATTAAACCTGTCAAAACAATGAAACAGTGACCTTTATTGATGAAGTGACATTACTCTGTCATCTTGATTTGCTCTCAAAGAAGCTAAATTTAATAATTTGGATCAAATTTACATGGTCCTTTTTTCCCTCTGCTGCATTTCAGGTATGCAATACTACTGGTGTCTTTGAACCCACTAGTTATTTCACAGAAATCTTCAGGGACGCTAAAGGTATGGAGCTAACCTACTATTTTAAGTTTCCTGAAGTACTTATCTAATATGAAACCTCATAAGTGTTCTATAAAAGAAACCAGCCCATTGTTTTTTGTCTCTGTGTATATAATTTAGTGATATGTTCTCTTGTAGTTTTAGCACCTAAATTAGAGTTTCTTCCATGACCTTGTGTTGTTAGTACAGAAAGGAATCCTCTCCTTACCTTAATGATCTGATGCATTGTGAGGTCTGAGAGGGATAAGAAATGGCACTTGCATCTACATTGCATTCCCACAGAAAATTTATGCACTATGTGGGTGGCATACTTGAACATATTTGATGTATAAATATATACACAAAATATCTACTCTTCAAAAAAAAAAAGTTTTTAGAATAACAAACCCACTTCCTAATGTCAGCTGTATTGCTGGGGAATTGGGAAAATGGTTAATTGAGAAGATCAGGTATTTATTTCTGCTCACATGAAATGCAGGTATGTCATTTTAGATAGATGAGAGTATGAGAGCTGGCTCAAAACTATTCCTATGGCACAAAACCAGCATCCCAAAGTATACCAGTGAAAAAAGTTTTTCTTTTTTCAGAGATCCTACACACTAGCATCTAATTCTGAAATATAATTAAAATTGGAGAGCTGCTTTTTTATAAATACTTGACATTTACTAGTGTGTAGCTTCTCTCATCAGTACTGCTTTCCTCAAAATGTTTGCAAGCTGAGCAGGAGCAGAAACATTAAAATGCACCAACATCTAAATGGTAGCAGCCAAATAGCTTAGGGATAACTACGTGAATATTAAGTGGCTTTAGGACATTTCTACAAAGTATAAACAACTTTCTAAATATCCATAAAAAATATATAGATATTTGTGTAAAGAGTAATGCAAAAGATATATAAGCAAGAAAAATTTCATTTCACTACAATTTTTGAAAGAAAATATTATCTCTGCAAAAATTGTGATTTTTCTCTGTCAGGACTCTCAGCAGGGGAACAGGAGAGGTGAATCCTTACCAAGAAGACAATTCTTCTATTCAATCTCATTAATGTCCTTCCCTTCCCTTCCCTTCCCTTCCCTTCCCTTCCCTTCCCTTCCCTTCCCTTCCCTTCCCTTCCCTTCCCTTCCCTTCCCTTCCCTTCCCTTCCCTTCCCTTCCCTTCCCTTCCCTTCCCTTCCCTTCCCTTCCCTTCCCTTCCCTTCCCTTCCCTTCCCTTCCCTTCCCTTCCCTTCCCTTCCCTTCCCTTCCCTTCCCTTCCCTTCCCTTCCTTCTTCTATTTAAACATTTTCCTTTGAAGAGCAGATGAAAGAATTTAAAAAATGGAGAATGTAGCTAAGTAAGAAATGCATACCATTTTCCAAACAGAACTCCAGGTCAGGTCCCATCATAATATAAACTTTATAAATTTGGTGAAATACTAAATCTAACGGTTTGCATTCTTCAACTAGCCAAATCCATTCTCTCACAGCACTTTTCAAGCATTGTTGCAGGCAAAAAATTACAGAGGCTTTTTTGTGTTCTAGGAAATACCTTTTTTCTGTTATCTTCTTGTCCTTCATGTGCTCAGAGAGTTTTGGTACAGTTTAAAATTGATAGACTGTAGTGCTGAAAGTAACTAGTGAACCTAGGACGTACTCACTAACTGAACCATCCCCTTGTCTCACTGCCTGGAGAAGGGATACTTTGGATTCACCAGTTGCTCCAGTGAAAGGTTGCACCAACTTACACAATATCTACCCTACATTACCACCATTTCTCATGTCTTAGTTTAAGCCTTATATGGACAAGGATGCTTCACTCACGTGCCACCTTCTCTTCAGCTTGTCCAGAGAAAGATTGCATTGCATAGACTGAGAAAATTTCAGTAAACACTTTCTATTAGTTACCTGCAAAGACCACAGTCCATGTGAAATAATCTGATATGCTCAAACTAATGTGTGCCACCAAGTAAGGAATAAATAGGACACCTAGAGAAGGCTGACTGGGAAATTGATTACACTGAATCTCTTCAGAAGTTAAGAGCAGTTTATCTGCAACTGACTGTAAGTCTAACTGGTAATGGACCATCCATTAGCAGTACAAGTGAAGCCCTTCAGTTGCTCAACATGCACTTACAAGGTCTGGAATAGCTCTGATTCGAGTGCCTCTTGTACCTCTGCCTCTGGCCTCCCATCATCTCATCCTTAGTTCCCACTTACCTTGTGAAAGAAGTCGTCTTGACAGGGAGATTCTTGATTTATTCCTTCCTTTTTCATACGCTGATCTGAATTGCAAGTTTTAATTTCTTTTTTTAGTCTTTTCTGGAAGTATGATTCCATGTCACTATGATGTACAGTTCATGAAATAATGCTTCAGTATATTGTGCATCTTTGGAGAGAAAGAACACGAATGCCTCTGTTTTTAGAACTCATTTCTGATGCCATGTTTTGAACTACTCCATGTCTTTCATTTAAATGACACTGACCCATTCAGGAGAGAGTGTAGACTGTGTTATTTGAGCATTATATGAGTATTATGTGATCATAAAAGTTGGTTTGCCAAGGAAGAAAAATTATCAGAATATGACAGACATTCATTATCTGCTGACTGCCGATGCTTGACATATATATTTTCTGATTTCCCTAAAAGTCAGCAAAAGGCAACGGGTATTAGACAGGAAGCAATTGTTACTCCACCAGTACATGTCTTGGCATTTTAATGAAGTTTCTCTGAATATTCTTACCAAGGATTTATAAGAAAATGTATTCAGAATAACTTAAATATTTGCATGGTTAAACAAATAGAGCAATACAGGTTTTTAATTACAGAATCACAGAATATGGTGAGTTGAAAGTGACCCACAAGGATCATGAAGCCTGACTCCCAGCCCTGCCCAACTGCACAGCCCTGAGTCACAACCATGTGCTTGAGAGCATAGTCCAAATGTGTCTTGAGCTCTGTCGGGCTGATGCTGTGACCACTACCCTGGGGAGCCTGTTCCAGTTCCCAGTCACCCTCTGGGAGAAGAATCTTTCCCTAATATCCAACCTAAACCTTCCCTGTCACAACTTTCCAATTCCCTCAGGTCCTATCGCTGTCACCACAGAGCAGAGATCAGTGCCTGCCTCTCATCTTCCCCTCATGAGGAAGTTGTAACTGCAGTGAAATGTCACCTCAGTCTCCTTTTCTTAGGACTAACAGACCAAGGGACCCCAGGCTTTCCCTCAAGGTCCTTCTTCATCTCCATTGCTCTCCTGTGGACACTCTCCAATAGCTTTATATCTTGTATTGCAGCACCCAAATCTGCCCCCAGCACTGGAGGTGAGGCTGCCCCAGCTCAGAGCAGAGCAGGACAATCCCCTCCCTTGCCCTGCTGGTGATGCTGTGCCTGATGCACCCCAGGACAGAGTGGGTCCTCCTGGCTGCCAGGGCACTGCTGGCTCAGATTGAACTTGCCCTTGACCAGGACTCTCAGGTCCCTTTCCATGGCACTGCTTCCCAGCATCTCATTCCCCATTCTGTTCTTATATCCAGGATTACTCTGTCCCACACAGCACTTTCCTTTCTTGAACTTTGTATTTTTCCAGTTTTGAAATATGACTTCCATCCTTTCTACTAAGTAGGGGTAAATACGGTCTTAAAGTCCTGAAATACATTTAAAATTCACCCTTGCTATTAGGTTGCTTTGATATCTGAGGGGAGAAATACAATCTTAACCCACAGCAGTTAGTATTACTTACAAATTCTAACATTGTTAATTAGAACCTGCCTAAAGTAGGAAAAAAATTCTGGCATACCATACAGAATAGTAATGTAGTCACTTTCTCTTGATTTAAACCCTCAGTTATGGTAATTACATATTGGACAAGTCTCCCAGGGAACATGGCTCACACTTTTTTTAACCGGACATAACCTTGGAAACACTTCTGTTTGTCACGCTGAGTGTAATTCAATAGACTCCAGAGCTTCTCTAATTCTAGCTTCTCTAACAATGCTAGAAAGCAGACATTATATTTAATATTACTTCTTCTAATATTGCAAGGTGTAATTTTAAAGTGAAATGACACATAAACTGAAAAAAAAAGGTAAGCCTCTCTTCTCAGCTGTTAGGAAGTATGAAATAACTAGGGATTTAAGCAAAACACCGCCTCAGTACAAATTCACTCTCCAGCTTCCTAAAGTTCTCCCGGGGAGACTTTACCTATGCACCTATCAAGAACTCTCAACTCTGACTCTGCTGATCCACTTCAACTTTTGCTTTCTGCTTTTGTAATGAAATAACACACAGCAACTCAGGATATTGAATCCTGCTCCTGACAAATGTCAAAACCAGGGAATGAGCAAAGAATTTTTCACATGTTCTGGTACATAATTTTTGTGGTTTTATTGGGAATGTCAGCATTCCAGCAATGTTGATTAAGAAAAGCAATCTCTTCAGCAGTCTGAAGCAACCATATTATTCCAATAGCTTTCTGCACTCTGCTTCCATCTGCAACATGCAAAGTTTCATTAACCTGGAAATTTTTATTCATCAATAGTCATAGTAATAATAGTAATTAAAAGGAAAGAAATTGCCTTAATTGCCATATGTACTCTCTAGTTATATCTGATTGTGGAGTTCATCCTCCTTCTTATAACAGGGGTGGGGAAGAGTTCATTAATGTAGTCTACAGGTTGACCCCATGTGTCCATTACCTTTGAGTCTGAGGTATGAAGGAATAGCTTAAAATAGCAAATGAATAGCTAAATGAATACTTCTCACATTGGCCATGTATGTCCAAGCATCTAGAGGCAAAATTAGTTGTACTGAAAGTCCTTATTCTATGAGAATGCCATAATCTAACTCAGTCTTCTTTGCAGGAAAGATAGATTGCCCTGTTTTGTGAGCTGAAGTGAATTGCTTTCTATGGTTTTCTATGGTAGGGTTTTTTAATGTGTTTCTGTTTCCTCTACTCTCTTTTCATGTTATATTGGAAGTTAGGGATTTCAGTTTACTTTGGCCCATGTTTTGATTATGAGTAATTTCATTCTAATTGGAAACTGTTAGATGGAACAGCTGCAGGAGTCTGAACAATAACAGCTCATCTCTGAGAGTCAGTGTCATTTACAATAATTCCACGGCTTGTTTTCTTTACTAAATAAATATGGGCTCTTCACATATCACAGCTATTGCTTCACCTCTGCGCTAACTCAGAAAGGCATTGTTCTGTGATTTATACTGAGGCATGCTTTCTCAGTTTCCTTCACAACTGTTTTTTTCTAAAGACTTGTTAAAAAATGAAAGCTCAGATGCCAAGTAGCAGGTTGGCTTGTCCGTATACCCACAGTGTCATCTTGCCTTTCAAATGGTTGTTAGCAATCTTTGAGCTGGAGAACAGCTCCCATTATGGGAGGTCCCATGCCACTGAAATCTTTGCATCTTGTAGTGTATTTTGCTGCTGCTAAATGTAAACAACATGCATGTTTTAGAGGTGCTGGAAACATTTTCATGTCTCCTCCAGGGCTCACTTTGCAATTCTTTTTCAACACATTAACTTTAACATAGCTGCACATTTATCCAAGATGCACTGTCCCAACTGCTAGAAAAGCTTACTAAAACCAACTGAAATTAAAAGGCAGCAAGGCTTATGAAAAGACTAGAGATTATGTCTTATGAGGAATGGCTTTTTCAGTGTCAAGGAGGCTCAGGGGCAATCTCATCATTTTTACAACAGAAAGGAGGCTGTGGTGAACTGGGGCTGGTCTCTCCTGCCATGCCTGCAGTGAGAGGACCAGAGGAAATGACCCTTAAGAGGACAGAGAAGATTCAGACTAGATATTGGAAAAAAAATTCATTAGGGTGATCGGACACTAGAATAGGTCACCTATGGAGGTGGTGGAATTACCATTCCTAGAGGTATTTAAGAGGAATCTGGATCTGGCACAGGGTGACAGTTTAGTGGTTTAAGGCTTACAGTGGTAGTGCTGGGTTGACTTTTGGACTTGATTATCTTAAAGGTCTCTTCCAAAGTGGATTGATTCTGTGATTCTATGATCCTGTGTTCTCCCTATTCAATATTCTTCTCCATAATTAGAGGATACCTGTAAGGAGCCAAGTTAAATTATTTAAATACTTGTTATTTTATTCCTCTTCAGTATGCATGTGCAGCTCCTATTAATTGTAATAGATTCCATGCATGGTTGTTATGGATAGAATATTTGATAATTAATATTTCTTAGTAATACTCCTAACTAGCATTTGGTTAGATTTACGCAGGGCACATAGTCCTGGATCCTTATAGATGATCCTTTTAATTTAGGCTGGCATCGTCTCTCAACAGACTTTAGTAAAAAATTATATAATGGGTGAGGGACAACTGATGGCAAGTACCATTGAATGACATGTGGTATAGCATATCACCAAATGTCTGCTACTTGTCTCTAAAATAAGCCAAACTTGATAATATTTAAATTTTATTACACCTACTTATTAAAATAAATACCTAGAAGTCACATTAAAGAATTGCGCACTTCATATTACTATGATGTAACCCCAAACACATGACCATGCTGACACAGTAGTAATTTAAACCAATATATTTTTGTATTAATTTGTAGGGCAAACCATTTGCTACTATTTCCATAAAGTTCTGGCACAGAAATCTCTCCATTAAGTACTGTTTTTATTCAAAGAACTCAAATTATACATGACATTCCAGCTATGAAAAGCTGAGGTACACAGTCTTATGAGGAGCACTTGAAGAAATAGGACTGTCTAGCCTAGAGAAAAAAAGTCTCAGGAGGGACCTTATTGTTCTCTACAAATACCTGAAGGGAGGTGGTACTGAGATGAGTCTTGGTATCCAAATTAACAAGCTGTAGGACAAGAGGAAATGGTCTCAAGTTGCACCAGAGGAAGTTTTGATTGGATATTAGGAAGTGTATCATCACCTAAGGGTTGTCAAGCACTGGAACAGGCTGTCCAAGGTGGAGTCACTGTAGGTGGAATCATTTAAAAGACACGTGGATCTGGTGCTTAGGGCATGGCTTAGTGCACCTTAGTACTCGTTAATGGCTGGACTCAATGACCTTAAGGGTCTGCTTCTAGGATTCTATTAATCTTTCAAGATAAACTTCTCTGAGTTACTTTTTTCAGGTATCCCTACAATAATTCTTAATATCTTTCTCTTTCCCTTACTCCAGTATATCCTTCCTTTATATACACACATTTTGCTGTCAAGCTGCTGGTACATTTTCATATCCCACTCTGCCCTCGTGGGTACACATGCTCCTTATATTTACTGGTTGCACATGCTGGTTACATTTAGTCCAGACATGTTTAAGCACAAATGAATGTGTAAGTTTAAGTGTTCCCAATGTGTTCAGAAGGAAACAAATCTTCAGCTTTTCTGTCTATGCCATGAATCATCACTGTCTTCTCTTTGGTTCATCTCTGTATACGTATGTATGGAGGGTTGTGTTTGCTTACCCCTAGTGCAGCCTTTTCCTGTACATAGATGCATTCCACATATGTACCATAGCTTGGTGAAAGAATAAAACAGAATTAACTCTCAGCATGAAAAATTCTAAATTTGATTGCTTTTATGAAAACACTATCCAATAAATGCTCTGTTTGTAATAAAAGTGCAGAATGCTGCCCAAATTATTTAAATAACTTTTGAAAAAACATTAGAGAAGGTTAAATAATTAATGTATATATTCACTAACAACATGCCTACAAAACTATTTTGATTATACTTGTGGGCCATTGAGATAAACTTTGCCATTTGAATATCCAGTTTGGAAGCTTGAACACCAAAAAAATTAAGTATTTTTAATATATATCATATTCCATTTATTCAGTTCCTAATTAATTTGCAAACTAAGCCTAAAAAAAGAGAGATTTTTTTTTCATCGAGGGAAAAAACACTCATATTTCTTCTACCACTGGTTACCCACACACCTCCTAATATCCCAAATAAAAAATTATGTGAACTTTCCTAACGCTCGGCACCTCCGAAGTATTATTTTCCCAGTCGCAAATAACAGGTACCTAGTTGCCTGTCCGATAGTGAATATTGTTGTGCTTGGCCGGATGCTCTGACCAGGTGTTGCTAGAGCGTTCAGAGAGCGCCCGGCGCGGTGCGGGCGCAGAGCACTGATGGAGAAACTGCTTTAGCCTTTCTTTCACTCGCTGCTGGGTCGTTCCTTTCCCGAGGCTCTGTCACCGCAGCCTGCAGTGACATCTAGTGGGGGCTGCGCTTCCCGCTGCTCTCTTTTATCAATAAATAATCATTTTTGAATGTTATTCATATACGTCACTTTTACTTTATATAAGCAATGTTCAGGTCTAACCCTAACAACAACAACAACAACAAAACCTGCAATCTACAATAATTAGGATTTAATAAATTTTTATTTTTAACCAGCAGCCCAAAGTAGGTTGGTCACATTTGATGCTTTGTTCATAAAGTATGATTCTGGATTTGGGTCTCATACTTCGCTACCTCCCAGAAGAAGATGTAAAATATACAGACTTTTAAAACTCACAGGATTAACACAATTCCACCTCACACTAGGCAGATTATTCATGTGAGAAGGAGCCTTTATTTTGCTCCATTTTCCTTCCACCCTCTTTCCACTCTTTAGAGTGGAAGGCAATTCCCTGGAGAAAATCTCCTTAAAATATACAAACAACTGTAATGCAGAATAGGCTGCTAGGAACGTGAACAAATAAGCCTTTCCTTTGCTTAACAAAATTAAGCCTTTTAGTGTCAGGCATCATCCTGTCTGCAAAAACTATTGTAGCTGGTTACCTACATAGCAATTTTCTAAAAATACATACCTTGGCCTCTTCTCAAATGTATTCCTGAATGTTGTACTTGGCTCTCTAGAGATTTGTTTGTTATTCAGCATACTTATAAAACATTGTCTGTTAAATATGAAGAAATTGCCATTTTGTTTCTGTAATACTGCATTGCAAAATGAAAAGGTTTTCATTTTTATGAACTCTTCTGCAGCAGATATTTTTCTGTGACAGACATTCTCCTGACACTGTAGCAGAACTGGCTGAGCAGAGATTTATAACATACCTGAGAAATAGTCTAGGATTACATTAATCTTTTTCAGCATCCACCAAGGGAAACCATGGGAATTTTCTTAAAACTCAAATTACCCTCACTACCAATGATCTTGAAGGGTTATTCCACTTCACAGAATAGCATTGAATTGTAGAGAATTAAGCAGAGTCTCAGAAATCTCCCATGAAGTTGACAATGTAATGACATCACGATTTGATTTCCATTAGAGCACAGATAATATTAAAATAACAAATGAAAAAATAAAATATATGGAAAACATCAACAAGATGGATGAGAAGAAAGATAATTGCTCCTGAAAATTTTGGTTCAGCTTTTTTTGGTGAGGTCTTTCAACACAGTCTGAGACAGAAAATTTGCCCTCGTGTGCTGGGACATGCTGTGGTATCTTTGATCTGCCTTTTATTTGGCTCTGAATTTGTCTGAGAAAAGGAACTTTGCACCACATTATTGATTATAATAGATTTCAAAATATTGGAATCGTGTTATAATGTATCTTGTGGAATTAAAGGTTTTTGAGATTTAAAAGAAGTAAGTTAAAGCAAGAAAGCCAGGACTCATATTTGGAAAATAATAAAAATTAAGCTTAATTCAAGAGTCAACTACGCATATTAAATCTATATCATTAAGATAAAAAACACTAGAAAATACCTGCCATTATTTTGAACAGATTCCCTGCTTCTTTCTTGTTATTAGGGATGATGTGGAAAGATGATCTAAGAATAATGAAAATAATTTTGTTTGGGTTTGCATTGTCAGCTTATATATTTAAAGCAATGGGGTTTTTTTATTACATAGCATAAACTTATGTGGAATCAGAGAAATCTAAGAATTAGAAATATACTCAGCACATTTCTTTGGCATAGGATACATGCAGGATTTTTCCTGAAGCACATTTTTTTGTCAAGTTCAGTTTAAAAATTCCCTTGTGATGGCATTTCCATCATTTCCCTCAGGAAACCACTCCACTGAAGAGTACATCATTTTGACAGGGAACTTTTCTTATGATTAACCTACTTATTTTCTTTTTTTCATTTGGCTGATTAGCCTTAGCCACCTTTCCATGGATTTTGTCACTCAGCTAGCAGCATTGTGGCCTTATGCATTAGGGCTGCTCGAATTAATATATTTCTCTAGACTAAATACCATGAAAGTGTCAGCTCATGAGAAAGATTAGCCAAGAAAATCATTTGTATCTTCAGCTTCCAGAAGTTACAACTTTTGAGAGGCATAAACTTCTTAATTTTCATGTTCCTCACTAGTAAGGTGCCATACACTGTATTTGGAGAAAGAGCACCTGTCCCACCTGCTTAGTAGAAAACTGAGAATTCTATGATGAAGGGGCTGAAGGGAGGGGAGGGGGAATGTTGGGTGCCACAAATTCAGTTTACCTGCTGTATGGTGCCACAAAGCTCTCCAGGTTTTCCTACTCCAAATGCCATGCTTGGGAGGAGCGGCATCAAGCCATACTTGTGAGATAACACCATACACAGCATTCATACTCAGCCTGTGGTACCAGACTGACCAGACTCTAAGTCTGTTCTCCAAACCCTAACTCTGGAGATATATAGATGCAACTAAGTGAATTTGCTGTGTAAATGAACTGTGTTTTTGAGGCATCTGGGGAAAAAATCAGCACAAGCACAGTGGAACTTACGGTGCACACACTGTAGATTTGATCTATCCATGATATATTTGGCTCACAGTGGAAATAGTAAGTCCTTTACGCATGTACTAGCTATTCACTATAGACTTGGAAATTAGGTAAATCTTCATCTAAATGGGAACAATGAAAGGCTGAAGGGAGAAGTCTGTTGTCAAAGTGGTATGACTGGCAGATTGTTTTTCTTCATTTTTTATTTGCTCTTCATGGACCTGATTGGTTTTGTGTGCTTCTTCTCTTGTCAAAGATTTGTATGTGCACATTTGTTCCATGAAATGACCCTTAACATGAGCTTTCTCACCTGGATGGACAATTGCACCCCAGTTTTAAGCCGGATCTTACTGAATCATGAACTATAATTTTGCTACTACTTATCTATTTTACTATTATTCCCTTAGTGAATTTGTACCTTCCATATTTAAAAGTGGCAAAATTGACCTAAGTGTCTTAAATATATTTTACATAAAATGTATTGGCTTTATTGCTTTGCTCACCACTCCTTTTATAACCTTTTGGAAAGATGTAGCAGAATATTTGAAGCAAGATTTATCTAAAGAACACATTTTTTACATAGCAAGGCTAAAGATTAGGTATACAAATTGATGATTAGCATTTATGACTTCTACAGATTAAATAAAAATATAAATGTCTTTTAAGATCTAAGCAATCATCTAGAAGTCTTAATAAAATGTGTCATCAGGCTCAAATTAGATTACATGCAATAGGAAGCTACAGTTATGATATTTTCCTTATACATTCAAAGAAAACACGAACAGAAGTGAAACAGCTGGAGAGAAAAATGAAATGTGTATTTTCTCTCAAGTGGAGGAATATATAAGTGAAAAAAGATGGCAATACTAGTGCCTTCAGAAATAAAGATGATGCTTATTTCCTGGGAGAAAGGAATATATTTTCAACCTCACAGAAAGAATTTCCTTAGGAAGAAAAACTTCATATAATTAGATTTTTTTTAATAGGTAAAGAACTTGGAATATAATATCCCATTTTCATTAGACTTAAGAACCTTAAGAAACCATGAACAACATTTTGAGTTTTGAACACCTTGAGACTAGAGGTAAAGCTAAAGTAGAAGAAGAAAAAAATTGGCAAAGGTTCTTTTATCTCACATGAATAGTTCAATTTAATAATTTTTTTCCATTTTAGCAAAATCATTTTAATAAATGATTGAATTATTCCATTATAGTGAGTGAAATTATCCATGTGCTTAAAATTAAGCATCCACCAATGAGTTGTGGATCTCAACCTGCAATCAAATGTATCCCCAAATATTTAAAAATTGCAGTATCCAAAGAAGGGATGAATCTTTTCCAGTTCACTTTCAGTAGCATCTATGGCCACATGCAATTCAGTATTCTTTTTTATTTATGAGACAGAAAAAAATCACTGGTAGTATATTGAGAAGCAGTATTGTTGATCTTAATGTGCACTTTGAATCAATGATAAATTTGTAGCAATAACAATTTCACTGTGAAGAGGAACACAAGAGAAATTTCATGTGTGTAAGAGTGTGTGGTTGTTTGTGTGGTTGTGTGTGTGTGTGTGTGTGTGTGTGTGTGTGTGTGTGTGTGTGTGTGTGTGTGTTCTCTCTCATTTCTTTTAGGGTTTTGCTATGGTATTCCAACTCTTTGTCCTTTTCTGTGCAATTGCAGGGAGACAACCCTCCTTCTCAGAACCTAAGGAAAGAGAAATGGCATCCACAGATTTCACAAGGCTTACATTATGTGTTTTATACTACCCATGTACTATGGGGGAATCTGCCAAAAATGAAATGAAAATAATTTAGAGCCTAAAAAGTTATTTGCATTAAGAAAACCTGAAATTTTAATAATATATTATTGTACCAATTAGGAAGAGATTATAACATTATCTCAATAGAATCAAAGTATGAACCCTTCTTTCAGTAAGAGAGAATGTGAAGAAAGCAACAGAAGTATTTTTTCTTTCAACTGCTTTTTAGATATTTATAATAAATGCCAGCAGAATTGAATTAAATAGCAAGGGTCTTTAAAAATCTACCAGTATGTTTCCCCCCTCAGTTTGATAGTTTCAACTATTTTTTTTCCTTTATTGTTCTGGTACACATCCAAAATTCCTGTTCAATGCAACCAAAGGTTTAGTGAATGAACCTACTCAATAAGATGAAAGCAGCCATCCCCTAGAGGTGTGTAACCTGGCATGCTGAACCTAAGAGTGGGGGCATCTACCTGTACACAGTCTGGAACACCTAAAGATCAACTCATATGCCTTCAACATCTTTGACAAAAATACTGGCTCTCCTTCATTAGCTCTTACCTCCCTTAGTGTGCTTCTCCTCACTGCCAGTGTGAGAATTTACTGAATGCATCATCCTCTAAATGGGACAGAGACCCTGCTGTGCTGTCATGCCATACAAAAAAGAATGCACAACATGAGAACCACAAAAGTTCTAGCTGGTTGAAGGACCAACAAGGATCTCTGGCTGTTGTCACATAGAAAATTGAATCTGGCTTTTAGTAAATCTTCCTGCTCAGCAATGTCCATGCTTCCTATTGCCTTGGGAATCTCTGGACACACTGATCTACTTGGAAATGCTCATAGAAATTAAAAATGCCCTTTCTGGTGTATCTGAGAGCAAGTTCTGTATTTTCTGCTTGCTTAAACCTAAATGCCAAAATAAAACCCCTTTAAATTAATACAGGAAGTAGTTCTATTGTTCAGGCTCATCCTCATCACCTTCATCATTCTGATGTAATAAAGATGCCAAGACCATCTGTCACAAAATACCCTAGAAGGTACCCTTGCCAGGTACAAGGTTGGAGAAGAACCTTTAAAATCCTGATTAACATTTTTCTATCTAATTCTGCTTCCAAGGTCATGGCTCTAAGATTATATCTTATTCTATCAAAGATAGGATTCACCCAAGCTAGTCTTTATTTTACTTTTTTCCTTATTCTGGAAGAAGGTTAAAAATAATTTTTTTCCTGATATACCTCTGATAGCCAGAAATACAGCTGAAAAATATCATACTTGCTGGTCTCAGGCTTGCCTACAAACAGGTCAAGGTCATGAATTACCTGTGACTACCGGCTTACCAGACTCAGCCTCTTTCAGCATTGTGCTATGCCATTGAAATATTGAAATAAAAATGGAAAATAACAACCTGATCAGAAAAGCACTGACCCATAATCCTGTAACTTTACACATTGAAACTGAAGGAAGAGGACTAAATATAACACTTCATAAGACACACCAGTCCAGACCTTGGTCATGATCAAATAGAATTAATGACATACCACTGGTATGCAACACTTGCAACATTTACCAAATAGTATATTCCTATGGGAACAAAAATCAGCCTATATTGGTCTGGCCATTTTTAACCATTAAACCAATAGAGAAGACTCATTCATCTTGGGTTGGTAATTTCTGAACACAGCAAGAACCTTCCTGTGCTCCTAATATGCTTTAACAGGAAGGGTGTGTTAGGGGTCCTAACACCTGATGGCTTTATAGTGAAATGAAAGTCCTGTTGGGTAGAGCATTGATTCCTACACAGCTCACCAGGCACACAGCAAACCTGCAGTACACCATGATAAAGGTTAACCACAGGTTCATACATTTCATTTGCTGTCTGGGTCTGGGTTCCATGCATCTCAGATCTAGATTTTTCTCTTAATATACCTTAATAACATTTTTCTTTCTTTTCGTCTGTCTTCTAGGTATATACACCATATGAATTTTTTGAAAAGCCTAACAACCACTAAGCAGCTGGAAGACTGACAACCAGTTGCAGAGGAGCAGCTGGTCCCTGCATGCCCTGGGTTCTACAAGATTCTTACTCCTCTCTTTTTTCACACAATTAATAGCTCTCCTTTTAATAATGTACTGGAAATGGAAAACTAGAGGTAGGTTTAGGTATTTCAGATTTGCCTAGGACACAACATTGACTCAAGTAACAGCTTCCACATTCTGGTTCACATTTGCCAAAGGTACCAAACCCGCCTATTGATCTCTTCCTCCCACCTGTATATTCAGATGATGTCAATATGGCTGTTCATTAGCCCCTGAATATGAAGTAATCATCAAAACTAAACATCTCTTGTAGTCCTGTAATAGTAGAAAGACAAATCACTATTCTATATGCCTCTTATCCTATCTTATAGCCTCAGAGATAGTTTTATCTTTAGCATTAGGGAACTAAAATCAGTTACCACTGCTGAGAAGACTTGAGCTGTCTCTGAGTCACTACTGCCAGCCTCTGAATTCTGTTCAGCAGTTCTTCACTGAAAGTAAGCCTATTTTTTTAGAAGCATTGCAGACCCCAGAGTAGGCAGATGAAACTGCAATGATGATGCGATGCATTTAAAATAAATTTCCTTTGCTCCTCCAGTCTTTTTGCTTTTTTTTCCTGACTTAGTTTCAAAATGTTTCTTCCCAAATTTTCCTTTGATCTGAAAGGCAAGAGGAAATGTCTGGAACTTTGAATTGCTTATCAACATTGCCTCCTGTAGCTGAGGTTCAGAAAGTTTTCTGCTGGGTTAGAGCAGCTCCTACCCATAGTAAAAAAAAAAAAAAAAAAAAAAAAAAAAGTAAAGAACTCAGTCCTAGTCTGAAGAGGCTTGTAGAAAACCCTGCTCACATCCTGGGTTGGTGCCACTTCACACAGGGCTGGGTGACTGGCAAATTAGTTCTGCATTCAAAGAGAAATCCACATGCCACCCTACAGTTTCTGTAAGGAGTTAACAATGTCCTTCTTGTTGACATGATCAATCCTACCAAAAATGTGAATTCAGTTCTGGCTCAGAGATTTTACTGTTGACATCTCTGTGGCAAAAAAATAGTCCACTTAAAGGTTCTTTGATGAAGTAGAGCCAATGTCCAATATGTAGGACATTTTAACCCTTATGTCTTTGGCCTTGGTCCAGCCAAATCCTGTGTTACAAAGGGATGTGGGAATTACCCACTGGTAATAAAACTTTCAGGAAAAGGAGAAGAACCAATACTATGGTATTTCCATTAAATCCTGCCCAAAAAATAGCTAAGAGAATTTAAAAAAAAATAAAAATCACATGTTTTCTTTACACCATACACAGGGAAGTCAAAACAAATAGAAGTGCACTTTTTTTTTACCTAAACCAGTCACCTATAAACCACATTTTTTTAATCCTCTTCTGTTTAAACAGCAGACCTATTTTTGTGTAGAACTTCTGTTGGCAATTTTCCTCCAAATGCTTTGAATGTGTTCATAATAAGACCGTTAGTTTAGTGATTGCTGCACTAATGTGATGTAAGGAATGAAAAGAATGATTCATTTCTTATTCTAAAGCTTTAAATGCAAATTAACACAAAGAAAAAGTCCCACTAATCTTCTTTGGGAGAGATTTAGATGTTACAGTATTACACAGTCTACTTTAAAGCTATAAAAGAAATAACCTTAGAAAATTAAGCAAAATGAATTTTCAATTAATTCCAGAAACCTCGACAAATGCATTTTGAAAGAGTAAAATGCAACTTTGTTCAGTATAAATTGAAATTGCCTTTTGTGCTTAATATAGTTCACTTATAATTAGCTGAAGATTTTGTTCTGGTTTGAAACAAAGTTCCATCTTGAGATTACTGTGTACTGAGTACACAGAACTTTTATCAAGAAAGGCTGGTGCTGCAGGGTTTGCTTTGACAGCCTTTATCATAGCTTTATAGGAATGAAAAGTGAAAGAACACAGCTGGCTTTAACAATGGGGCATGTTCAACATTAGACCAAAACACATTAGATATTGCAAAAATATTGCACATTATATTTATAGCTCCATGCAAGTTTTTGAAATTCATGCTGATGCTGCTGTAATCCAGCTTGTTAGAACAATCTGTCCCTTAATGATGGAATTCGATTTCACTTTGAGAAACTGCTTTTTAAACTGGTAGCAGGAGGGCTGGATCCAGAGCACTTATAAAAAAATAATGAATTCGAGTATACTTGTGGTGTAATTTGAAGGTCTCTATCAGATGCTGAAGCTACATTTGCAGTGGTCTATTTGTCATTATGCCTCACTGTTTCTGAAAATACCATTCCAAGAACTCCCTGGCATTCAGCCATGAGGTCCTTCAGATTATGCTTGTAATAAAAACATTTAGGATGAGATTGCCCAAATATATTTAAACATCAGCTCCAACATTTAAGAACTTTGCTTCATCTCCCACTCATTTCTTCATCTCCACTCATTACTTCATAAGCCTTAAATAATCTAAATTCCAAATATTCTGCTGAACACCCGGAAACACAAAAGATCACTCACATCTTGAGGTCTCCAATCACTGCAACACTTCAACCTTTGCAAATAGGTTAATCAGTCAGTTTGGTTTGGTTTCATTTGGTTTCATTTGGTTTGGTTTGTAACACAGGGACTTTTTTTACCTATTCAGAACATGCCACACCGAAGACAGCAGTTTTCTATCTAGGCCACTGGCTAAAATCTTCACCAAATGTTCCCTGCCCACATCACACACCATGCTTGCTCCTGGCAAACAGAATGCCAGCTGATCCAGGCCAAAACCACAACAAACTATTAGACAATATGGATGATCACATGAGAGTGCCAGACTCAAGCCCTGAGCTGGTGGCTTAACTTCAGCCAGGAACCAAACCCACTCACTCACTCCCTCACCAGTGGGATTGGGAAAAAATCAGAAGGGTTAAACCTAGAAACTCGTGAGCTGAACAAAACAAGGACTTAATTCCGTGCTTCCCATGGGCAAGCAGGTGTTCAGCCATCTCTGGGAGAACAGGGCCCCATCACACGTATCAGTGACTTGGGAAGACAAACACCATCACTCCAAACATCCCCCCCTTCCTGCTTCTTCCCACCACTTTGTACACTGAGCATGATGTCACATGGTCTGGAATATCCCTTTGGTCACTTGGGATCCCCTGTCCCTGCTGTATCTCCTCCCAGCCTCCCATGTACCCCCAAGTTCCCCCATAGTACAAAAAGCAGGAAAGGTCTTGGCTCTGTGTAAATTCAGCAACAATAAAAACGTCTTTATATTATCAGGTCTGCGTTCATCACAAATCCGAAACCTAGCCCCACACTAACCACTGCAAAGAAAATTAACTCCACTCTAGCCAAAACCAGCACACTTACATTAGAGATTGTACATAGGCCTGCTCTTGATTTACTACAGAAGTTAAAGCATATTGATATCTAATGTGAAACAGGTTGCTCTTTATGATGTTTGGAATAGATTGCAATCTGCCACTGAAATATCAAATTCCTTCAAAATCAAATTTGTTTAGTTCATTGTAGATAAGCAAAATAAATTCAGTGAAAATGCTTTTCAGGGAAAATCTCAGATAATACTCTTGTGTTTCAGTATTTTTCCTTATACTTCTAGTCAAGCTTTGAATCCATTATTGTGAACTTGATGATAAACAACAGCTGAAACTGAAATATTATTTTTATTAATAAATTCTATGAAATATCTTTGTCTACCCAGTGGTGTACTGAATGCAATATCTATATCAGAATTCAATCTTATGTCATTAACAATTAAATTATGAACATTTTCTATATGTAAGGAATATGTTATACTGCTGAGCCCTGGAATGTCATTTCATTATTTTCTAGTTTGATTTCACCATGTTAGCCACTCAGATGACCTATCAGGGTTATCCTGCTAACCAAGATAACCTGTCTGGGGATCCACTGTGTAAGCTCAGTCACTATACAAGCATAAGTAACAAAATTTGCTGATGTAATTGTCTTGAAAAAATACTGTTAATAATGAAGTATTATATAAATATTTTAACCTATTTAGTATAAGCACCAGTACATGTAGTCAAGGAGCACAAATTCTGGGTGTAAACTTACTTGATAGACTGTGAAGGTATAAATAATGGATATTACAAACACTTTGGGTTTCAAATGAGAAATTGCCACTATTAAGATAGTCAGGGTATGCCTGTGGTTATATGAAGTCATTAGGCATAGCCATTTTATTTAAATGTGAGTGAAAATACTGCACTAATGGTGGCATATGAAAACTTGAAAATAATTTAAATATTTTCTTTTCCTTTGCCCTAAAAACTAGATAGATTTTGTTAATAAAGGATAGGAGTATGGTTTGGTGTTTGCTTAACTCAACTGTTGGGTGCCAACAATAAAAAATATTAAACATGGGAAAGCTTGAAAGGTGGATATTCAGTGTGGCCAAGTTCCCTACTTCATCTTCTATTAGAGTCAGTCGCCTTTCTGCAACTTACGGTTGATGTGTATGTTTCAAAAACTGCTTGGAAAAAATGGAAATTTGCTTCTTTCATGGACTGTGTGGAGTCTGTTTACTTGCAATATAGGTTGCTTCTACTCAGACTAATGTCTGACTATCTGCATGATTTGATATGTGTCTTTAGCTGCATTCATTCATCACGTGTTATTAAAGCTCAGGTTTGGGTTTCATTTTCTAAAGACCAGATTTGCCTTGGCAGAGACAAATTTTTGGTTTAAGCATTTGTGAAAGCAAAGTATGAAGTGAAAATACAGTTAATTACTCTAATACCAAAAGTCTGTTTAACAGATACAAGAAATATAGATTCAATTGATTAATATGAACAGTTATGTCTGATAAATGAAAGTAGGGCACTTTTATACTAATCTTGATTGGTTTGAGATTTTACCTAAAGTCTTCTCTCCTTACTTTGGAAATAATGGTACATGTCTGAAATGTTTGGTGTCCAGATAATGACATTCTATCCTAATCAAATTTTAAAAAATTGAAGTGTGAGTGTGGTAGACAGCTTTAGACAGTATTCCTACAAATTCCCTATCACAGAATATGAGGCGTGTATGTGTTCTTCTGGTTTACTAACAACTGTGTCTACAAATGCGGCTCATGATTGTCAATGTCAAGACAGGCACACCCACAAAGGCTGGAAAACAGTTTCAGGTCTATGTAGTTGTCAAGCATATGATAATGTTGTCATTTAATTATACAAGAGCATATAAAGTTTGAAGTCCTAAACATCAAACAATTATGAGTACACACAGATTTGAACTGTTACTGTGTACATAGTCTATCAAGATAACATTAATCTTTATGTAAAGTGTTTCATTTCATCTTAATACAGAAATATATGAAATACCTATTTATTTCAAATATAAATATAAAAGTATTAAGATAGTATGAATTTATGACCTAATTTATTTTTTCAAACCAAAGCTATGAATAAAGAAATAAAATTACATAACTGATCTGTGAATAATACCTCTTTATATTAAAATATTAGGTATGCTAGCATCAATTTTACTGAAAAAAAATCCATTGTTACATTTTGCTGGAAAATATTGAAATATGAAATATTTACATTAACAGAAATTCACATATTATTTGAAAGTCATAGATATACAGAATTTACTATTATGACACAATGTCATTGATCAGTTGCTAAAAGAACCGAATTATCATTTAGATTACTGAATATTCAAGAGTATAAATGAAGTAAATAATGCATTACAAATGCATAACTGAATCCAATAAGCCCATGACATTTTTGCTAATGTTCAATCTGTTTTAGCCAAACTTGAGTGAATGAATAAATAAATAAATAAGTAAACAGACTTTAAAATAAGCTTTATGAGCCAAGACAGGAGGCCTCCAATTGATAACCAAGACACGCCCTGCTGGAGCTGGACTAGTAAGTTTGGCCATCTGGAACAGTATTCTGTCTCTGACAACAGCAATAGGAGATGATCTTTACTGCAAGTAAGTGACCCTGGACATGCCCTAAGTTCAATTAACTTTTCCCACAGCAGCCCTTAGAGTGCTGTGCTTCGCATTGGTAACAAGAATGGCACTGATAATAAAACAGTGTTTCAGCCACTGGTAAGGATCCCTGGCACATCGTCAACACTGCCCCTCAGCAGTAGGCTGGGACTGGGAAGATCCTTGGAGAGGGCACAACCAGGCAAGCTGACCAAGTTAACCAAAGGGATACTCCAAACTGAGTATGACGCCAGCTTGGATATAAAAGCTAAGAAAAGAAGGAGGAAGCAAGGAGCATTTGTTATTTACAGTGTTAAAATTCCAGGGCAACCACTACACAGCCTGAAGCCCGACTTCCTAGGAAGTGGCCAAACAGGACTTGTCCATGGAAAGTAGAGAATTCTTTTTTCTCTTTGTAAAAAGCAGCCTTTAGTTTTTGCTTTAGTAAACTGCTTGTTTCAACCTATGAATTGTCTTCCACCTTTATCTCCCATCCAGCTGAGATAGTGGAATGGTAGAGAGGCTTGGTGAGTGTCTGGCATACAGCCAAGATCAACCCATAACACTGAACCACTTCACGTTAATTCAGCAGATATTAATTTCTGCCAGAAGAAAGAACAAAGTCATCTAACCAAAGTCAGTGGTTGAGTACCTTGTTATTAAATAATAATTATAGAGTAACTTAACAAATAAGTTATTAGATTGTACCTGAAAACAAATAGAAAACCACTGCACTTATCACATCAGGATAATTTGATCTACATTGCTAGATCAAAAATGTGTTCTCCTTAGTAAAACAAATTAGTGTAATCAATAAATACTTTTCAGCTAGCCACAGGAAAGTCTTGATAAATACAGAGATTGTTTAATTTTTTTTTCCTTGAGATTCCTATCATATATGACTGTAAGTAACAACATATGTCTGTGAATAAGAGAAAGACCATCTTCTGCCGTTGGAACAGAGTTGCTCTTCCATAGTCTTGTGTCAACTTTTTTTCAGGACAGAAAAACTTTTGAGTTAGTTAAAAACAGAAGAATTAATAGAGATGCCACAAGCACTAGATGTAGAACTAGCTCAACACTTCCAGTTTTGGATGTGTTGATACCCCTGTAATGTTAAGGGTTTTGAAGGTGATAAGTTGTCAATTTTATTGTTAGCATTGCAGAAGTTGATGACTTTATTAATAATATATATTTATATAATCTACATATTTATATGGTGATATATGTTATTTTCTCATGGTGTGTGCATTATCCTTATGTATTTATAAAACTAAACCAAGACTTACTAGAGAGGATAAGTTAAATGGTTCCTATTTATACAATCTTTCTGTAAAATTTATTAAGTAGAAAAACATGTTTGACAAGTGAATCAGTCATCCAAAGAAGCAATTTTGAATGTGATTTGGTAAAATCAAGATACTTGCTATTTCACCATCAGAATACCAGAACAAGTAAAGACTACTAGAACTATAAGAACAGTTGTGATACTTGATCATAATTTTTCCACTTTCATCTGTAAGGCTTTAATATTAGAACATCTTTGTGTGATAAGACAATAAGCTACATGAAACGGAGTAGCATTAACATATAACTAAATATACATGTGGACATGTTGTAGGACAAGTTTGGATTCAGAAAGTAAAACTCTTTATAACTTCAGATGAAATTGATTGAGTAGTTTCATACAGTACTTCATCCCAAAAGGATTACTTCATTGTCATTAAAGTACCGTGAGACATTATTTTTCAGTAAACCTATTAAGAATTGTTTTTACCTTTGTACTTATGTGTATGATATTCCCTCTAGAAAATATCATCTTGTATTTTCCATTGCTGTTATTTCTTTTAACTTCTGCAGCATAATATCTATGTTTACACAACTTCCTGAAGTATATGTTAAGTCAATCAATTACTAATTACAGAATGAGTTAGATGGCATTTAAGATATATCAGTTCTCATCTGTCTAATTCTGGGAAGCTTATTGGGAAACCACATATAATAAAAACAGCTTGTAAAGAATTGTATGAACGTATCTCTTCACCTCTTCCTCTCTTGCCTCTTTTCACTTGCAACTTAGTTTGCTGACAAAAATAGTAGATTCTTTGTTTGTAAATTGTACTACCTTTGTTTGCCAACCAGAAAAAAGACATTCTTGCCAGTTCTAATGTGTCTTGCAGTACTTTCAAAAGCATGAGATTGATGACCTTGAAATCTGACCTTTTTCCGCCACCAAAGGGTGGGGGTGGTGAGAAGAGGGGAATTCGAAATTCTCCACATTCCTTTACAAGAGTTAAATCACAATACATTGGCAAATAGTGTTTTAAAGGACCATCTGAAAGCCTTTGAATAAGGCCATTGAACTCTGCTTAAAGCCATGAAAAACACAGAAATTGAGCAACAGTTACATAACAGAGACTTGGTTAAGTACTACTGCCCATAGACACCTATTGAAAGTTAAGGACCTGCTAAAAAGATAATGGAAGGAAACTGTTCAAGTTATTTCAGTCCTTTGATTTTCCATTAAGTATTTTCACTCTGTAATCTCCAAAATTTCATAGTTCATAATTGGTACATTAATGAACATACACAATTGGAATTTTTTTTCTCTTAAATATCTGCAGGACTTCCTTTCAAGCAACAGCATGTCCATTATTAGCTGTCCTTTGTACCACTGAAATTTGTTGTATTAAAGGACTAGTCACCATGTTTGTTCCTGTTTTGCTTCTTCATACTGGACTTTCAGACAATCACACTGATTTCAACTGCAAAATGAGCTAAGGCTGCCTTCCTACCTCTGCCCCACCCCAACATAACAGGATCAGTCACAGGACAGAAAGGCTGGGCTGTACTACTGTTCTACAGCCCAGAAGTATAGGCCATTATTATTCTGTAGACCACTTTGTATAGGCCATTTTCATTAGTTAATAATAAGCCATTAGCCTAATGGAGAGATATTTAATCTTCAAAAGTTTTCAGACTTTTGAAAGTCAGATGAAAAAATTTCTCATTCCAATACTTTGTTGAATGTAGGAAATTTTGTGCATAATGTCATGAAGTTTATAACATATCTCTGGACCTGTTAGTGGGGAGAGGGATGGTGTTCATAAAGATATTTTAAAAAATATTACAGCAGTAGGCAGAGATAGCGAATGCCATGCCAATGAATATTTTTTATTAAGGAGAGTTGGGTAAATTGTCTTTACTTCTCATCTCAGTTTTTCATGGTAGGTTGTTTTGGGGTTTCTTACATGCCTAGGTTGTCTTCTTCTATGGCATATGCAGTAAAGACAGGGTCTGGTGGGGGAGACTTTGGGGAAGGGAGTAATTTTCTCTATAATCCTTGTTATTATATCAAAAGTGATAGTTGAGGACTAAGAGCTGAAACAATATTTTATGAAAGTATCATGTTGAAGTTTTTGCAGGTTTCAAAATATTTAAATATGTAAATTTCAATGAAGAGACTTCAGATTTTTTGATAGCCTAATGATTTTAAGCATCTCATTTCTAGTCAAACACTGACAAAAGATGTTCAGATTGCAGTGTGAGATGGTTTCTATGGTTACAGTTGTTTCCTAGCATTTTAGTGACATCTTTTGTGAGCATTGGCTGCTTCACTTATTTGTCACTAATGTATGTGTAGAACTATAGTTAATAGCCTTGGGCGGACAATTTTTTTTTTCTCTGAATGGTGGTATTGTTTTTTAGCAGCATTTTTCAATAAGGTGACAATGCACTAGAATACTAATGGTATGTATGGTATTTTAAGATGTCAAGTTTTCAATAAAATGGTAATGAAAATTTTGCATTTCATTTAATAGCTAAATATTCATGAATTTTTCACAGCATGATCAAGTGAGCAAAAAAAATAAAAGAACTGTATAATGTGTAATACTAAATATCATAAATTTAACTTCTTTTTACAGAACCTACTCAAGACTTTTTAATAGGTAGCTCTTTATACATTTAAATCAGCTGTAATAAAAGTATATGAAACTGGAACTTTAAATTAATTTAATTCTTTTATATATATCTTGTTTATGTTGTAATATGAATGAAGCATACATTATGAATAATATTCTACATATGCAGATAAACTGTTATGACTAAAGACTGAGCATTTATGTGTGATAAATGAGGGTACACAAATATATATTCAGGTGAAAAGACCACTAAGTTCGTGACTATTTTGTTAAAAATATTTTTATTTATTTCAATCTATTTAATCACAGTGTTAAACTATGTTCAGCTAAGGAGAAATGAGGCGCAGCATCTTAATTTGTAGCGTATAGAGCTATCGATTCTTCAGCATATTACAAGTTCAGTTCTGTTTCTATGTTAGACAGAAGGACTTTACCATTGTCTTTAACAGAAGCAGAATTAGGTTATCAGGTGAGTTAATTCCTATAAATTGCCAGTGCCAGTAACCATATGTGCAGTGATTTATGACATTCCCCCTATTTAGTCTGTACTTACAGAGCTCTCTTGCTGAAATGGAGTCACTCTATGCTGGGCATTTTTTGTCAGCGAAGACAGTATTTTAAATGTAGATTTTTTAAATGCAAGTATGAAATGCATTATTCAGCAGCAACACTGGGCTAAGTGTTGTTTCTTTTCTGCATATGAGGGAGCTTCATATGGATTCAATTCCAAGTGATGAGAACCTGTACTATACAGTATCATCAATTCTATCACTTGCACAATTGCAAGGCATATTTTATCTCATCTCTAATTTATTTTTTTTAACAGGCTGGTATGTTATTTCAAGTTATTCTTCAAATTATTCTACACACCTTCCCCTAAAAAACAGTATAAGAATATTTATATGCAGCATCATATCTCCCAAAGAACTTGCTTAGAATCATGCTTAGACAAGAATCTTGCTTAGACACACTCTAGAGCATTGGAATATATAGTTAGTTTCCTCCATTAACAACCTGTTGGCTAGGCTGAATTCAAGACCTACAGCAAATAAAATGATGCAAATTGCTGGGACAACATGGGCAAAATCAAAGCAAGAGAGATCTACTATATATACATGGATGTGATAATGTGCATTCTCTGCATAGACAAGCACTAATGCTGTGGAGAAGGAAACTATTCCTGTTTAGAGCACCAATTCTCAGTTCACAACAGTCAAGACAGCTGAAGGGACACAAAAAAGCCAAAAGCCTCCAGTTACCTGGTGATTATTTCTGATGAAAATATTTCCTCTAAGTGACCCTCCTGACTCTCATGACATGCAGCAGAACTGAATTCTTTACAAAGATATCGCCTATTAACACAATGAAAAAATTTTATTTTGGTTTTAATATGCCCGAATAAAGATAAAAGAGTAGAAAAATCAAACTTGTAATCTAATTTGGATCCTGGCTTCCTTCCTGACCTTTGGAAATTGTTAAATTTTTCACCTTCTAGGGTTTTTGCATATTTATTTAGTCCCTTTTTCCGGTCTCATTTTAGGGAACTGTTATTTATTAAGATGGCTAATTGACTGAGGCTTTGATTTGAGTGGTAGAATTATCCAAAGGTCTCTCGCTAATTTGCTTCTAATAGCAACTGTTTGAGGTTTAGCAGTAACACAATTAGATCACATGCCCATCAAATACGTCTACTTGAGTGACTCAGATATTCTTAACAGAGGAATCAAATTCAGCACTAACAGATAGGATTGGCTATATATAATCCTTCTTCCTTATAATTTAAGCATAGGTATGCCAGTTTAACCCAGAGCAATGGTTTATGCCAATTTAAGGGGACTAATATATTAAGGGGCTTTTTATGTAATCACCATCTGAAAACTACACCTAATTTCTAACAAAAATGGAGTAAGAAAAGTTCTCATCATTCAATGATACCCGCAGGAGAAGAAAGCTCACTTCCTATATGCTGTAAAAGCCTGATCTTCTTGAGTTGCACTCTAATACTCTATGTAGACGTGTCCTTTTGATTTCCTGGTTTGCATGCCAAAGGGATTGACTAAACACAATAGAATAAATACCCAAACCAATGTCACAGAATTATTGGCTGAGTGATCTTATGTTTGACGTACATTCCTCATTAACTCCTTCATTTAAAGATCCTCTTGTTCACAAGTTTTATCTCAGACTAAAAGTATAGTGCATCATTATTGCTGGAACAGTTCAGTTCACTTTTAAGTATTCAACAATTTGGGTAATCAGAGAGAGGCATGGGAAGAAACTTAAAATCAAGAAGTAAACTCAGTGTAACTGGAACACAAGTTGTTGAGGGTTAGTTCTCTCCCTTTTCCCTCTGTGGAATTTTCCCCATTGTCATGCTAAGATACCTGTTGACTGGGTCCTGGTGACAAGGGGGAGGGGAGAGAGGAGGGAAACCCCTCGATATCCAAACAGCCAGAAGAGCAGATGGAAGGCTCTGGCTCGGCCCATTTCCCCCACGGAGTTCAGACAAGAAGGACGATCGCCGCCTGTGTCCCATCCCTGCCATCCCAGCGTCGGGAAACCACCATCGGACCCTGCCCGGCTGTCTTCTCGCTGTAACCTGCCATCATCCAGCACTCTGCTGATCATCGGGACCCACACCGTGAGCGGAGAGCTCTCTCTCCATCTCTCTCTCCCCCTGGGACAGCGCTGCCATCACCCCCAGCCCTCCTGCGGCTCTGCGGGACCCGCCCGCCCCCAGCACCGGGAACTGCAGCTCAGGGAAAAGGTGCCTGCAGCCAAAAAACACTGGGACTGAGTTACTGTTCTGTTTGTGGGTAATTTCATAGCTGCTGTTGTTCTTGTTTGTCTTGTTAGATATATTAGTAAAGAACTGTTATTCCTATCTCCATATCTTTGCCTGAGAGCTCCCTTAATTCCAAAATTATAATAATTTGTAAAGAGGAGGGATCACATTTTTCAGTTCAAAGGGAGACTTCTGCCTTTATTAGCAAATACCTGTCTTTCAAACTAGAACACAAGTGCATGGTATTTGGATATGAGATATACACACTTTCATTGGTAGAACCTTAGGTATAATCTGTCAACCATGTTAGTAGAGCTCCTTTAAACAAAAGAGAGCTTAGGCTTTTAGGAGTGCTTTACAAAGTGTAAAAACCTACAATGCAAAACCCACCTTCCAGCAGAGGCAGCAGTGTTTTGCATTAACATAGCAAAGGCTAAAATGAGATATAAGTTTCTATCTGCAGTTCAAGGCATCTTTTAGAAAACAAGGGATAATGGCCCATTATTGTATTGAGCATACTGCATTGTATCACTGAGCAGAAAAGTAATATCAGGTTTTTGGCTGAGTAATCCTTCAGCAAGATAAATATTGTCCAAATGTCCCTGGAAGGATTTCTTCTGTGGAAGGATTTCTTCTGTAGAAGGATATGCATATTGATGAAGTGTATCCTGACAATATAATATTTTCAGACCTGACAATAAATTTAAACTAACATATAACCTTTCCTTTTCCACAGAGCTGAAAGCTATCTTAGTCCTTTGTATCCAGACTGTACTGAGAGTGCCATACTTAAGACATCTGTTGCTGGAGTATTTCATGGGATGTCATGGTTTTCCTCTCAATTTACCAAATGAGTACAAGCAAAGGTGCAATGATAAGTCTTGAAAGGATGGGGGTTTTTTAATGCCTCAATGCACAGCCTGCCCCTAAGCCGACACACATCATGTATTCTGGAGACATAGGCTACCACATGCCACTACATGGCTTCTTTTCAGGTGTTTTTATTCTGTGTGTTCTTATCAGGAACACGGTGAAATACATGTAATAAAGCTGAAGAAAAGCTTCTGTTAAAAGTGAAGAACATTGCCCATCCATGCAGTTTTTTGGAAAGAGAAAAATCTTTCTTCAGAATTTATGTTAAGCTTCACATCAGACAAAGGAAATATTTTTGTCTCTGGGAAGTACAGCCTGCTGCTCCAGTTCACTACACGTACCAGAAGGAGCAGGAGCTATGGGTGGTTTTTAAAAATCAGAAAGTCCCCAAACTGCACTTTTTAAACAGTTTGTTTTCTATGTTTTCAGAGGTGTATTGGAGGTCCCACCCCAACAGCTGCGGGATGCGTGGTCACACACAGGCACAGGTAGCAGTGCCCACTCCCCCAGTGGCAGAGTGCGCAACCAGAGGCCAGGCCATGCCTGCTGACAAGGCAGGGGCGAGACCAAGCCGGGATGGCAATCCACAGGTCAGGATGAGGACTGGAGAGGATAACTGGGGCCAGGTACCGCCCAGCCACAAGGAGCGAGAGCACAGACCTGTATCTGAACAGAGCCCCTGGCCCACGGAGGAGGGCTGGGTGGAGGAGGCAGAGCAGTCTCCTCATGGCCATCAAGACTTGTCACAGGATCAAGACTTGTCACCTTGTCTCAGGGTGCTGCAAAGACTGCTCCTCTTCCTACCTGTGCTGGGTGAGCTCCCAGAAGGTTTGGGACCTGCTGGTCCCAGGTATAGGGAACATACAGATTGCTCTCTTTAGGCTTAAAACAATTCTTAAATTACACATGATCTCAGGGAAAAAAATAGGGTATCTGATGCACACAGTGAACATTTGAGTGATCTGTGTACATGAAACCTCACATCTTCCATGACACACAATGTTCTGCAACCTCCGCAGTCATATTACAGCAGTATCAGTCACAGCAGTACTAGGCATGAACTCTGTGCTATATAAATGTGAAGAAAAAAGTGTAGTTAAGATATCTTCCAAAATGTTTTCCCACTCTTATTTAAGTAACTGCATTTTTACTGTAGACTTTTTAAAAAATCTGTATTTCTTTATGCATACATGTTTGGCTTTGGTTTTCTTTAAGAAGAGAATCTGGGTTTATCTAGTGTGCTTTTCTATTCAGAAATACTATCTTGTGTTTTATAAATGTTAATGATGGTAACTATTGTACCACCAAAGCTTCTGGTAGAAAGTCTATGAAATTTTGTAAGATGTGAGCATACTTAAAATTATTGGAGATTAGTAAAAAAAATCTTAGAATAATCTCTGGAAAATCATGACATCTTTCTAGAAAATTTCCTTCCTTGTACATGCTCTAAATCCTGTTTCTGCCAAGGATTATTTTTACAAGACAGCTATCTACTAATGGAGAGGCCCTCCATGATGCTGTGCCTGCTGCTGACAGCTAAGGGTTTGTTTTTTTCCTATTCACTATTCATAGTACATTTTGAATTGTTTTTGTGCCCATGAAACTGAAGACTAACAGTCTCTGGAGCCAAGCACAGTCTCTTTGTTGGGTAGAAATAACGCCTACAGGAGAGGATGGATGTGCTCAGTGTCCCAGCAAGTGGCTTGAGATGAAGTGATATTGGCAGGATTCAAACTGAAATTATTACAAAACATGAATGCCACATGTGCAACTGCTGCCTGGCTGTTTCTGTGCTTCTATCCTTTTGTTAAAAAATGTTATCTTAAAAAAATACTGTTGACCTTGATCTCGTGCCATTGCTAGCTGAAAATTGCAGGGTCTTACAGATCCCAGGATCAAAGGGGAGAATGATTGTTCTGCCAAACATGAAGCTTTTGTAATGACAGTGTTGTGTATTGCTTCTACAGAACAAGCCTTCTGTTTAGCTTGTCTTGTAAACTAGCCTTACCTAGAAGCTTGGTGACATGCTGTCTTCTTCCCAAAACAATCTGAGAAACTATTAACAGAAGTTGCTATCCAAGTCTGTCAGTTATTAATAGCAGGTTGGCATATTTTCAGTTTTACTCATTTGGGTTGTGCTACTACAGTTATATGGAATTTTCTTTAGGTTAGATAATCACACTAGATATTGTGATATTAAAATGAAGTATTCAAGTGTCTCGAGACAGTTGTAGGCAGGCTTCCTCATCCTGCCAGTACTTCTCAATACTAGTTTTGCTAGGATAGTTGTGCTATCCCTTTTAGTCAGTCCCAGGTTTATCAACAAGAACTCATGCCAGCTGAGTAGTGGGTTTGTGATAAGAACTTTTGGAAATTAGTATGAGATCATTTTCACCTTAGAAATAATTTGAATCTAGTTTTAAAGTATGATGTCGGTACCTACATCGTTTCTAGTTCCCCTGTTGTGGAAGAAAGCCAGGTTCTTCTATCATAACCTTCATTCTTCCCAGTATTATGTGCTTCTCTACTTTTATTAGCACAAGAGTAAGGTCATTACAAGCATATTAATCATGGAGTCATGAAAGTTAAATTAAAGGCTTGACTTCACCAGAAATTTTTTAGTAGAAATATAGATGACAGACAATGAAAATATCTTAGTAGTCATACTATGATCTGAAATTAAAAGAAAAGACATTTCTGAAGCCCCAGTTGCATTCCTTGATCTAATGCATCAGATTCATTCCTGAGCAGACACCATCATTGAGGCCCAAATGCATTTCTTAATCCCAATACTCTTTAGGAGAAAGAACAGCTGCCATTATTTCTTTGGCAATCTTACCCATTTTGGAATCACTGCCTATGCATACTTTTAAAATCTCAGTTATGACAATATACTTGATCCTTTAATAAACTCACTGTTCTAGGACAAGCCTGGTAATTGTTCTAAGAAATGCATTTTCTTGGCAGTACTCCAGAAAGCCAAGCATTTGGTACTTGCCCTCTCTGCCCAAACCATCTAACCATTTAATGCTTTTAATGAAGTCTTTCCTTTCCACATATGTTTGAGCACTGAAACTCTACTGTTATTGAACTGGATTTCACTTTAAGTTCCACCACTATTTTTGTTCCTAATATTGCGTAGCCTTTTCTCTCTGAAGATGACTTGTCTCCTAGTACACCCTTTTTTGAGCTGTGCCTTTCTCAAAGGTACTAGATGGAATCATTTTGGTAGGCAGATTCCCTTTAATACTTTTCATTTCTTGGTTTATGTAAGAGCCAGCCTCAGTCTTTAGTATAATGCCACGCAAGCACTGTACACAGCGGCTGTCTAACAATGGTTCAGAGAATCTGAAGAAGTTAAATTTCTGTGATTTTATCCCTTCTTATATCAACTTAGCCAATACAACAGTGTATTGCCTTGATCCGTAATGACCAAAATTCAAGATGAGTTGTAGACTGTCAATTTTCAAATGCTACAGAATATTTAAATTAATGCAAAAATGTTTGGGATTTTAGGCTGCCTTTTGCAGGGAAAAATATTGACAGGATTACTGAAATCAACACCAAAAATCTAGGATACCATTTTTGAAGTTTATTACTGGGTAGAGTGTGAATATATTTTCTTTATTTTGAAATCCTGTTCTTGAAGCAATTAATGTTTATTAAACCAATTTGTCTTTTATACAGGATAAAGAATCATGTTTTGTAAAATATCATGTTTTGTCCTTTCCTCGAAAATTTACTGGCACTTTACAAGCATATGTTGAAAATAAAAGTTAGGACACTGTTGGGTTTCCAGCTGCTGTTTGATGATCATCCTAATTTTTCTTCTTCTGCAGAGACTGTGACCAATCTAGAGTAAATCTACACAGATATGTTGGAGTGTTATAATTTTCTTCATGCATCAAACCTGCTTTGGATTAATTATGTTTACATATCTCTGAAAGCTATGCATAGAGGGAAATTTTGCTCAACCTTTCAGTCAGAAATTTTTGTTAGCAACAACCTTTGTTTTCCTTCTTTTCCTCTAATTGATTAGTTTGGAATTGCTTTTTTGCAATTTTTCATCTTAAAAATTATAATCAGTAATATAATGGAGTCTCTTACTCCTTTGGATTTTAATAGTAACCACACATTCAGTCTTTGATATATATCCACATGATTCTAAGTTTTGACGATAGTTATAAGGTTACAGCTTTGTGTGACTCAATTACCTGTGTTATAACAGGATATTTTGCATTCTAATATTGCTGCATGTCTAAGAGTAGTTCCTATTTCCTTATAGCTCTTGCTAAATTTTGTTCGTGACTCTGCTTCATTCCCTTTAATTTTATCTCTACTGATGATACAGAAAATGACTCAGAGTCCACCACCAACATTTTTCAAATTATAACCAAAGATGATTTACATGATTGACAATGCTTGTACAGTGTGATTTTAAATGTTTTCTGCAAAGTGTTTGTCAAGAGATGCAATAGAACAGTGCAAGCAAAGTGCAAAGGCAGATATTTAAATGTATTTATTACAAATTCCATTTTAAATTTCATATATATCATTACTGGAGCACAGGTGTGATATAAAAGAGCAGTTTCAAACAATCATGTGAGGCTGAAGAGGAAAAACATGGTATCTATTTAGGAATTAATTTAATTTACAGTTGTTAATTTTCAGTAAGAAGGTGAAGAGTCTTCCACAGTTATATTTGCACCTAATTTGAAGAAAACAAGATATAAAAACTGTAATTTCTGTGGACTTTTTCAAAGTGTTTGTATCAAATAATTTTAATTTTTTTAACAGCTGATGAGAAGAAGTGCTTATTATGGTAGCACATATGTTAAATCCGTTTTATCCGGGGGATAAGCTCCTATAGTTCATTTTGCAGTGGAAACAGTGAAGGGACAAGGGGCTTATTTGATGTTGATATGAGATTGATTTTCAGAGAGTAAGTCATCTGCAGCCCAAAGAATATAAAATAAGAAAAGAAAAATAAGACATATTTTGGACTATTAAATTCTGTGCTTTTTTAAGAGTCTATAATCTAATTTCCAATCCCTTTTACCAAAGGACAGCTATTTTTGATATGACACAGCTTAAAATCTCCAGCAGCTATAGCCCATTTTTAATCATAATTTCTATTTTGAGTTTTCAGTAACTGCTAAAGATATTTCCTGTATCAGGGGAGATTCCAAAAGAGTAACTTGTAAGAAAGATAATTTTATGTCCACAGAGAGCTGTCCATCGTCCGAGAAGTCTTTATTTTTTATTTCTACTTGCTGAGCTGAGGTGAACATTTGTAAGATCACTAAATCCTGTTTTTCATGCAAAAGGCTGATAGTTGCCATACCAGAATTATGGGATGCAAAGTTAGCAGAGAAGTTGTGACATGTCCACGTTTGCATGTGTTAAAAAATTCAGCTGTAAATTTACCTTAGAATTTGGCTCTGACTTCAAAGTTGACCCGGCTTTGCATAGAAGACTGGAATATAAGACCTCCAGAGATAGCTTCCAACCTGGGTTATCCTAAGGTGCTGAGTCTGCATGATTTCTATGGAAGGAGACATCTTCTGACAAAATAATCTCAAAAAATTCTCAAATTTCTCATTCAAATTTTCTAACTCTAGTTCTGTGCACAAACTTTGGGCGACAATACCGGTATAATGCATAATACTCACTAATAAATATAATTTTCACAAATATAATGATTTGTGATTATCATATCAGAATTAAAGTGCACTTAATTTTCAGAAACATTTTTTCCTACCTTATGACCAAGTTTAGGATTTTATATCCTTGTAGCCCAATAAGAGAAAAATGAAAGTTCTTGCTAATTTCTGAATCTTGTTTAGTTGATTGTAAAGTGGCTTTATGACAAGGTTCCTTTCAGATATAAGCTGTGCCAAGAAGGTTTTATACAGTGTATCTTGAATAGCTACATATTCACAGAAAATATGCCCAATTGGAAAGCGAATAGAGATAAACCAAATTCATTCTTAAATGTGGGCAAATATTACTAAGCATGTATGATCTGCTTATTCCCTTTGTGTCAGTGGAGACTTAATTTTAGTAGCAAGATGTTAATTCTAGCTCTTGATACTAGATGTAATATACATGACTGGTTATCACAAATATGACATTTTATCAGAGCATAGGAATTAGAAATAGCTCTGTTATACTGGAATATTTATTCCTTTTTAGCTGACACTTCCTTATAAGACACTTATATTGCTAAATTCAAGATTAGGGCCACTGTGACAAGTGACAGCTACAGACACTTATGACTGGGCATGTGACAGCTTGAATTTTAAAGAAAATTTTATAAAGTATACAATTTTATTTTTGTATTTTTTGCAGAAAAGTGCTTAAGGCTTGGTCCAAACAGCACTGAAATTCAAGGCAAGCTGTTACTGACATCGTCTCAAACTGTGGGCATGGATTCTATTTTTCTTGAGCAAACTGACTAATTTTTCAATAGCTCAGATTACAGAGCCAGAAACTGGAGTCTATTTGTACACTGTACAATGTGGCCATATATTGTTCTTTAAAACAGTTAGAAATCTATGGATTACTCCATGGTGGATTTCATACAGCTCCCTCAAAATTTAGGCAGAGTTTGAACTGGTGTCTGCAGAACTTTTCTTATAGAGATGGAAGGTCTGTGAAAGCTGATGCATAGATTACTGCACATTTTTCTTGGCAGGGAAAGATCTATCTGCTTTTACTCCAGAAGAGCCACTTTGAAATTTACCATATTTTGATTTCAACCTTCCTCTCTATCTGCATAGTACAATTTTTTTCAACAAAAATTCATGCTTTGAAAATACAGCTTACTTAATTGAGCAATTGAGTAATCTTTGGTTTTTATTGTTGAAAGAATTTTTCAACTTAGTGCGTCAGTGTTTTCTTTAATCAGTTTTCAGAAAGGAATTTTTTCTTCTTCTACTGAGGTGCTGTATTACAAAACAAGACAAGTCTCAGAACCTGAAATTCCCAGGAAAGGGAAATGTGACAAGGACCCTACTACAATTTTATTAAATTGTATTTTAATAAATCATCCGATTTCATTTATTTTTGCCTCTGTATTTCAGTGCAGCATCTTTCATAGAATCACCAAATCATAAAATATTCTAAGCTGGAACAGACCCACAAGGATCACCGAGTCCCAGTACTGGCCCTGCACAGGACACCCCAAGAGTCACACCCTGTGCCTGAGAGCACTGTCCAAACACTTCTTGAGCTCTGCCAGGCTGGTGCTGTGAGCACTGCCCTGGGGAGCTGTCCTGGTTTAAAAGACAGGTGTTTGCTGAGGAAAGCAGAAGCCTCCCTTTGGACTGAAAAATGTGATCCTTCCTTCCTACAGATTATTATGATTTTGAAATTAAGGGAGCTCTCAGGCAAAGATATGGAGATAGGAATAACAGTTCTTTACTAATATATCTAACAAGACAAACAAGAACAACAACAGCTATGAAATTACCCACAAACAGAACAGTAACTCAGTCCCAGTGTTTTTTGGCTGCAGGCACCTTTTCCCTGAGCTGCAGTTCCCGGTGCTGGGGGCAGGCAGGTCCCGCAGAGCCGCAGGAGGGCTGGGGGTGATGGCAGCGCTGTCCCAGGGGGAGAGAGAGATGGAGAGAGAGTTCTCCGCTCACGGTGTGGGTCCTGGTGATCAGCAGAGTGCTGGATGGTGGCAGGTTACAGCGAGAAGACAGCCGGGCAGGGTCTGACAGAAGTGAGGATGGCTCCCGGCGCTGGGATGGCAGGGATGGGACACAGGTGGTGATCGTCCTTCTCGTCTGAACTCCGCGGGGGAAATGGGCCGAGCCAGAGCCTTCCATCTGCTCTTCTGGATGTTTGGATATCGAGGGGTTTCCCTCCTCTCTCCCCTCCCCCTTGTCACCAGGGCCCAGTCAACAGGTATCTTAGCATGACAATGGGGAAAATTCCACAGAGGGAAAAGGGAGAGAACCAACCCCCAACAGGAGCCCATTCCAGTGCCCAACCACCCTCTGGGGGAAAAATCTTATGCTGGTATCCAACCTAAACCTCCTCTTAAACAGCCTTATGCCACTCCCTTGGGCCATCTCTAGTCTCCGAAGAGAAGAGATCAGCGCCTTTCAGGTGGAGTTGTAGTAGAAAAGACTTTAGGAAGCATCTAGACACTATATTTTTTAAATCTTATTTGCTGAAATAGCTGAGTTTATGAAAGCTGCTGCAATTGTTATGTTTTTGTCCACTAAGTGGAAGTCTGTAAAAAGTCTGATATTTTCTGTAGTATATTATTACTATTTATCATGCAGATCCAGTAAATTTGTTGTTACAGAACTGTTCCAGAATTCAATGATATGCTGGTAAAAGATCAGAAAAGAGGACTTAATCATGTATTTAAAGAAACTACTCAGCAAATAATTTCATGGCCTGTAAAAGCAGCACAAAAGAGAAAACAAAAAGAATATCAACTAATTTGAAAGTTTGTCCATGAAAGTTGGCATCAAGTTTTGGGGGTGTCCAGTAATTATGCTAACACTGAGGTGAATCGTGCTTAGAAAATCTAGGTGATGTATCATTTTTCATGTTACAAAATAGTGGTTTATCACATGCCTAAATCCCACACACAAATTTATTCTTGCAGTTTTGACTAACCTCCACAATCAAAAGGTGAAAATGTTTTTGTGAAGTAGTGGCCAGTTAACTTCATGGGATTTTTTTCTTCTATTTCCAGATAACACACAGAATATGCCACTAAAGCATGATGGTTGATTGAAGTATTTTTACATATGCTTTTTATTTTTTGGCTCATCCCTATGATTTTTTTCTCCTCTCCTCAGTGATGGCAGGCAATCAATGATGTGATTTTTAAGTAGTGTCATCTGATAAGTAAAAGATGGTTAATGCCATCCATTACAGGCCAATCAGAAAGAAGAAACAAGGTAAACTCTACTACCTCCACTTACTCCACTATATGGAAACAGTATATATATATATATATATAGGTATAGTATACTGTAATCTTTTTTAAAGATTACCATGATCTGTTACCTCTCAAAGTGATTCAAATAGAAATATTTCATAATACATACATCTAGAAATAAGAGTTAACAGACTGTAACACTAGTTGTATTCTGAATACTTTATGATTCTTCACTGACTTCTGCTTTCACTATCGTTAACTAATTTTCTGTTAATTCTCTAAGCACTCAGTACGTCATAGAAGATTTTATCGATGTCATTTCACCTATGTTTACATAGCGTTGTCCTCAGAGAAATTAAAATTACATAAGGATCTAAGTCTTACAGTAGATTAGGCAGTTGTGTTACTGTTTCCTAAACTGAACTGCAGTAACCACTGAAGATTCAGTGGTAAGATCTCATCAGACAACCTGATGTTAATACTGTAAGAGCAAGCATCTAACATAATTGTTCCAGTTCAATATCTATGCTTTTGCTTTTTTCATCAAGTTAAAAAATCTTTGTGATAAAATTGTGTATTATATCTTTTGCTTTCATTTTTTCCACCTGGCAATTTGCTTAAAAGTCTGTATAATATCTCTTAAAAATAAACATAAAATGTAGCGCTTAATGTACAGTTTAGGAAAGTCTGAACTAGATTTGAATAAGGCACTTGATTCAAAGACAAAATAGGTTCAGGAAATAACACAGAACTTTAGAAATTAGTTTGACTGTAGAAAAGCTCTTTGGAAGTAAAGATCTTATGATGAAGGTGATTATGTATGTAAGACTATACTGGTGACTAGACCAGATAAAAACCAGCATGTTTTCAGTCCTACAACTCAGCCCAGCAGGCTTTCTAGAAAATGATATTGCTATTACAGACTGGCAGAAATGTATTAAATACTTTTCTCAAAGTTCAGGTAGTATGGATATTGCACTTTTGAGTCTGTTTTTCCATGGGAAACTCTCCAGAAGAAAGGATAGAATTTCCCAGGGCACACTGTCTTGCACTGTGAAAATAACAATGGAAGTATTTCCCTTATTATGTCATTAAAACAGATAACTGATGATACCCATTGAAGACTCATATGTTCACATAAAAATGTTCTTGGTATTTTTATTTAAGAAACTTTTTCTATATTAGTATACTGACAGTCATAAACATTTCACATATATGAAATATTTCTATAAATCAGAACATAATATTGGATTTTTCAGGCTTTTAATTTTGAAGCTTTATTTAGCCAATAATGTAAAAATTGAAAGATTATATCTACTACTTAACTTTTATTTTAGAGAAATTCTGAAATTCCACTATGCTTCATTGTAGGAAATACATAGAAATTCAATAATTAGTAAAACAGATACTGATAGAAACAGTAGGACAACAGACACGAGTTCCCGATAAGGAAAGAAGCAATCGTAACATGAAGGGAAAAAGGAAGAGGCAAAAAGCTCAAGGCTCAAACAGATCAATTGCCATTAAATCAGGACCCAATAAAGGTGCATTACAAGAGGATCTGATTTTCAGAGGAAATCAAACTTTTCTGAAAATTTGGCTGATTATGTCAAGTATGGATTTCCACTTGAAAAAAGATATTAAACATCTTGATGTCGAGTTTTTTGAACCTAAAAATAAAGTTAAGCCAAAATACTAACTAATTTTAAGAGGATATTACTTGCAATCTCGGCAGTTATTATCCATTCTTTCTTGGCTGCTAATTTGCATGTCTCAAGTCATAAGAGCTGTGTAAATTAGTGGTATGAGGAAGACTAAGCCTATATCTCAGGAGGTGCCATTTACAAGTGTGTCGTTCTAGGGTTCATTTGAAAGTTAGTTGGCCATACACCATTTATAGAGTTTTATACAGTCATATGATTTTGAAAGAAGTTGTTGAAATGGGCTTGTGTCCTTTTTCAAATATCTGTGAATGCAGTGCATTCAAATGAGAAAGTACGCAAAAAAATAGTACTTTGAAAGTTCTAATTGCAAGTACAGAAATATATAAAAATATAGCAAACCGCAAGCCTTTGAGATTAATAATACTAATACATATTAAGATAGATGGGAAACTATATGCCTTGATGCAGTTTGGAATGGCAAATGCTGTAATGCCATAATAGTTATTTGGATCCCCGTGTTTGCCATAAGGGTCCCTAAATGGTATTTGGAAGTACATCTTTATAATAATTTTAAATGCCTGTGAGATTTTTTAAATCCTAAACTTAATTTAGTTTGAGGATAAAGACACTGAACAAATAAAAGGTGTATAAAAGGAGTGACCAACATAAAATAAGAGAATCACAATTTGAGGGAAACAGAGTAAGAAATTAATGAGAGACTGAAGTCAGTGTCTTTGTGGATTTTTTAATCACCAATTTTATATGGCCATATTTCATATTCCCTGTTAATTTTCTGAATTACTTTTTTGTTCTAATGCCTGCTCAAATAGTAATTGTCAATATAACTGCACAATAATATTATATAAGTATTTTTAATACTCTGATTTATACTGAGACACTTAAGAATAGGCTATCCAGTATAATTACAAAAAATTTTATGTTTCTCTCCTTTATATAAAATTTTGCCGGATCAAATGACAAATTTTCTTAGTCATCACACAGTCATGTTCTCCTTTGTACTAATACTCTAAAATACCGATAAATCTGCAGGTTTTGGTTCCAGTTATCACAAATGCTAGGATAGAAAAAATGTGAAGGACATTTGAAAGAATATTTAATTGTTTTGGCTGCTTCTTGAATAAACTTGGAAATGTTTTAGCCTTGCATTAGCAAAATGGACTACTAAAATTGCTTAATTATTTGTAAGACTTTATGTATTTGACATTGATGATATATGTGTCACATCTACATTAGATTCATTAGCCTACTAATTATATGATCTTATTTTATCTAAACTATAAACATCTCTCAATCCCTCTCTAATGAACATAACAGCGTTTGGAATTACTGGTGCTTTCATTACAGAAGTTTCAAGTCATAGACTAAGGTTCTTCAGTTTTCCTCTGTAGCTTAAGACTTGATTTTAAGAATTTTCATTATTCAAAACCAAGTTAATTCATACACACACATGTAATAGTATTTAATAAAGAGCCTGGACCTTACAAAATGTTGAAGATAATTTTCTTTCTTCAACAATCAACATAGGGAATGGGATGAGAAGCTGGCAGACAGGATCCTGTTACAAACATATAGTTCCGTGTGGTATATTACTTGCTAACCACATCTGATAACCTAAAATACTCTAGTTATATGGCATTATATTGTGGTCTATGTTCCATATTTAGTAGCACAGTAGATCTAATTAAGTTTCATTTCAAAGTACCATTTAAAAAATAAATACAAAAATATGCCACCTCAATAAATCTCAGTAATGTATACAGAATAAAAAGATACATATCTGTATATAGCATAATGGCTGTCAGGGGACCACATCCCCATATATGTCAAATTATTGCTGTGACTGATTTTTTTTGTTGTTGTTTTTGTTTTCTACAAATCAATTTATTTCTTGCTCTTCTCTAGGGAAACGATAGAACTTAGTGGAAATTCTAAGGCAGTTTAAACCTTTGAAAAATATATAATCAGAGGGGTTTTTCCTAAAAACTAATCAAGAATTATAGGAAATACCATTTTCTTACATTTTTATTTGTCCCATATGATTTGTTGTCACAATGGCACCTCAATCCACAACTGTTTAAGGGTTTGGCCTGGAAATTTACACACCCTTTATTAAATAGTCATTCACAAATATCATACAGTAAGCATTGAAATTTTCAGTCTTATCATGTAAATTCCTTTGCAAGTATATATATAAATGGGATTAGCTGAGGCTCTACCCCTCAAGCTGTTTTCACTGTGGCTTTTTTGGAAGAGCAGTACAGAATCTAATAGCAATTGCATCCCTTTGATATTAACACATAACCAGTGAAATGCTTTGAACTATTTCCATTAGAGGAGGGAAATTATTTGATAGACCATGTTCATTTACAAAGAATACACAAAATCTTCTTTCTAAGAACACAGCATGAATCAAATAGCTGGAGACAAATTGTCTTCTCACATTTCTCAGCATTTCCCATGATTCCTCTCCTCAGAGGCATTTCCAGTCTTTCTTCAGGGTTATTTTACTTTTTTGTCTCTATGGCATTTTGATTGTTTCTCTGACTTTATTTGTCTTTTCCTAGGTGATTTGCACACAGATATGCTCACATTCACTTTTTAGCACCACAGAAACTCTTTACTCTTCAGTGTCTAAGCAAGTTGGTATTTCAGTGAAATAACAATTTTTTTAATGTTTCTTGTTCAAAACAGAAGTAGTAACAGCTTGCTGATTCTCTCCTGAATAAAGAGTGACTGTCATCTTTACCATACTAATTCTCATTCCCAAATAAAGCCTTATGTGTTGTCTGAGGGTGAACTGTTTTTATAGTTATTTTAAAAACTGTTGAGATGATAAAATACTTTTCACATAGAATTCCTAGCCAAAATGAAAAATGTACCCAAAGGTCAGAAGAAGTACAATGCTTACGTCATTTTCTTCCCCACTGATGAGCTGTTTGAAGAACTTTAACGCATAATCAATGCCTATGTCAGCTTTTGAAGGAGTTTTACTGATCTTCCTCATAATCAGTTTTTTGTTCTCTGGGTTGTCAGGAAGTGTCTACCAGAAAGGGATCACCAGTAATGCATAGAATTTGCCAAGAGATCCCAAAAGTCTGTTCAGAATGTCACAGTAAGAAAGAGAATGGGGGGAACATGACAAAGTGCCTTCTCTTTACCTCTTTACAGCGATCATAACTTGTAATATACAGGTTCAACACTGAGATAGACTATAGTAAGATTCAAGGATTTATGATGCTTTAACTTGGAATGATCCAAGGGCTCAAGACTAAAAAGAAGTTATTCTTTTACCCTGAAATATTCATACAAATTACTACATGTTCTCTTAACAAGTCTTGTCTATGGAAGCAAAGTTCAAAAGAGTCAAGATCCCTTAAGTGAGTAGATAAAAAAGGGCAGAATAATTTTTTTGTCCACTTTTTGTGTCCTACCTGAATTTCAGACTTAATACAGTAAAGGCCAGTGATTTACAAGATGTCTTCTTCCTGAGAATATGAATCAAAGAGAAAGAAAGCAAAGTCAATTAGCAGGAAATAAATATGCAGGAAAATATTTGTATAATTTGTGAGTCACTCTGCTGTACCAGCCATTGTGAAAATCATACACCATACAATTAACAATATTCTCTGTCTAGCCATCAAGATAAGCAGATGTAAGAGGCTGACCAATTTATTACAGCAGGTCTTTATAGACTAGACTGATTGCAGAAAAGACTGATTGCAGAAAAAATTACGAACAATGTTGCAGATGACGTTAAAATATAGACGCTACATATGCTAGCATTTTTCCAAGACTTCAGGCTGAATATCACGTATCTCTTAGTACAGGGGACCCCACAGGCAGCCATAGAAGAGGATTAAGCAGCCTGTCAGTATTTTTCAGATAACACACGGATAGATCATGGTAGGTAATTTTGCCCTATTTTCAAATCATTTGTGTAATTTTCAGGCTGCCAAAAGTATGCATAAACTGGCTTTCAGGGCCATTATTCACACCCTTGCTGATCAAGAAAGAGACTACATTTTATTATTACACCATATACAGACTCATTCCTTAATAGACTGGCTTTGGTGCATACACAGCAGATCATTCCTGCTTGCTCACTGAAGTAGTTCTAACTCTTCCTGATTCTTCATACGATATCTGAGAGTATTATACTCATGAACTGAATGTCACTTCTTGTGCTGAGAAATAAACAAGCAGAACAACTGCTGGAGCAGGAATCAGACTTACTGAGTCATAACCCAGAACTGTATCTTCCTTCTGTATGCATCGAAGCCTTTCTTCTGCAGTTTGTGATCTGCAAAATCTGCATTAGCATGAATTCAGAGGTTTTACTTATCTCTAATAGAAATTTAAGATCTTGAAGATATTTCATTGATTATATAATACATAATGCTCTTCCCTTAGGTTCCTTATAGGTGTAACTTCTTGCCTTGGTATCTTACTATCAGTTAGTGAAACACCAGATATGCCAATTTGTGAATGATATTTCAAAAACTCTTGCAATCATTTTCCCATTACTTTTTCACAAGAGCATCAATTTTGGATGAAGGTCAGACAGAATTCTTCATGCCTCACACCCCTTTTGTTTTTTAAATTATTCTTCATAATGTTCAGTCTTAATTTGTAACGTAGTTTACTCAGCACTTCTTGAAACTGCTATATTTCACACTGTTATCTCTAACATAGTAGGTGAACTGAGTCCTGCTAGTTTTTTTAATGTGTACTACCTTTCCCAGTTTTTCAAAATTATGAATTCCTTAGATGCTAAAATAAGTGCTACAAACTTCTGCTGCTAAAATATTGATATTGTTTTTAAATCTATATTGAATTATGCTCTAGATAAATTAATCCTCATTCTGATCTTGTTTATATGAGTTCATATGCTCATGCCCTTTAGAAAGAGGACATTGTGCACACTTTCAAATGTGTGACGTGTGTGAGAAGGCACAGAAGCCAAGCAACAATGAGGTAAAATGAAGAGAATAGACTTCTTAGCATTGCAAGTACCATCTGTTCTGTAGAAACGCATCCTCTGTGTTGGCATTGCCACAGTGGTATGACATGTGTTATTACTTTTAATCATACTTTGTGCTGAAGAAAAGTCTGGTTACATGACAGATTCAGAGGTTGCAGACTCCCTCAGAGTTTGTGCCTGGAAATCCAAGACTGCTAAGAGTGTTCAATATTTTTCTTTCTGAAATAAAATGAGCTATGTAAAATTATGCAACTGGGGACCAAGACACAGGACAAGTATTATTATATTTTTGCATGAGATGAAGACAGCATTTACATTAAAAAGATGACGTTTTCATAATACTCTTAAAAATTGTATGCTTAGGAATTTGTCATCATTTTCCTAGGGCAACATTGTGAAGTATTACAGGATAATACTTGACACAAAGAATGATGGAAGGATTTCTGTCCTGACTCGGACTATTTTGCCCAATTTACTAACTGCAACAATGCTTTGTTTATCAAAACAAGGAAACAGTTCAAAGCCGCTATGTAAAACAGTCCTTATTGAGACATCTGTTGTGAGGTCCTCGCATATGTAAGGAGGAAAAACTTACAGACCTAAACAATGCTTTTTTATGCATCACAATAAATTTGTTTATATAATCCACAAAAACACACATCTAATTCTTGACTGTTCTTAGTTACTGTCAGCTAATGTAGATGCAAGATGTTGTCCTTATGCATTAAATAAAGACACAATACTAATATGGATTGTCTTTTTTCAGTTGCTGAAGTATTAATAACCACCAGTCCTGGAATCACACATTCTAGTTCTGTTTGCACTGACAACCAAATGATGTCATATTTCTCTCTTGATTAGACCTCATTTTTATGTCATCAGTGACAATGACCTTTCAAGCACAGACATGAGGAGATATCTAACTTCAGCCTATGTGTTGTCAGAAGACTGTTACTAATATCTGGATCCCAAGGTTTTCTGAAATGAGAAACAGCCTTTTGCTCTTGTGTTATATTCAAACAGCATGGCATCCAACTCATGTTACACAGTTATGATGCCCAAAACTACAGAAGCTTGGCAATTCACTTAGGCATTGCTTTAGGAGGTACTTTTTGAATGGAAATGAAACAGCAGAGAACTGCTTCATTAGATAAAATATTTCAATTGGTGCTGTTTTGAATATATTCCCAAAATATCTTTTCCATGACTATTTTTCCACATAATATTTGCTTGGTAAAATATTTCATTTAAATATTTATTTTTTGACATTCAAATCTGACTTGTCAAGTTCTTCTCAGTAGATGCCCATGCTGTAATTTTTTTAATTCTTCAGTGCCCATTAGTATTCTATACCAGATAGAATTAAACATAACATACAATGTTACTTTTATAATATTGATTGAATGTGATTAATTAAAGAAAATTAGATTATATAGTCTTTGTAATAATTTTTATTTGTTACTAGAATAAGCTAATAAATATATGCTTTCAGAAACTTCATGAATCATACCTGTGAAAGGACATAGTTGATTAACATGTTGATTAACACTTGCATTTAGGATCTTGTCTTGCACATTATTAAATTTGAAAAAAATTGTTTCATAATATATTTACATATTGTCTTCTAACTGAGTCTTCAAAGCAGTGGCTATGTTGTAGTTTGCATATTAGAGTAGATGTCAATGAACTCTTACCACTAAAAAAGCTACATAAAGTGTGCAAATCAAAATGTGTGCTCACAATTGCTTAATATGACTGCAGATAAAACATTAAACATGACACATTTATTTGGAAAAGAATAACATTCTGCATTATTTTAATTCTATTTTTGTAATTCCCTTTGAAATCCCTGGAATTTTTACCCTGAAGAAAATAAGTGATAATACACTCTTATTTATATGATTAGTCACATCATTCTAGTCTTTCAGAGATATAAGAGGGAAGAACTAAAATGTACTGATTGCTAAACCCCAAATATACTGATTTCTTACACTTAGCTTTCTCATATTCTAGCAACTAATACAGCAATTTACATATCTATTCATATGTTATACAGGATGTTATGTGACAATTTTGAGAAAAAACACGGGTCACATCCTTCACTTCAATATTATCTTTAACTCCAAACTGAACAGAAAATCTGAAGTTCAGCTTATGGTAAACCTTTCTAAACACAGAGATAGTCAAGTGGTTCAGGATCCTCCCATTTTGTCGTCTGGCTTTCAAGTAAGTTCTTATCAGGCTTAGTAGCTGCAGCTGAAATTTTCTGGAAAATATGTTAAACTTTTCTAGCTACAGACATAGTGAATGTTTCTGATGGTTTTTTATGATGGTTAAATCACTGAACTTTAATCAGTGATGTATTTTGCGTTTGAGTAAGTTGTCTTTTGACTAGTTGCAGAAATCTATGCTTTTGGAGGTTACAGAACCAGGTTATAGAATTCCTCCTTCCTTAGGTACAATTTATGTATAGCTTAACTCCAAAGTGCAATGTTTGTTCTTTGGGTGGCAATAAAAGCTCTCTTAAAATTAACAGACTTCCCAGTTTACTCTCCCATAATCTGCTGATTATGTCACAAAGTACAGGAAATTCTGATAGATAATATAAAAGAAAATATTTCCAGGCTTGGATCCTTACTCAAAATAAATGTCTGCTCATGGTACTATTAGAATCTGCAGATACTGGCGCTGGGAAATAGGACCTCTCATTCCTCATGGTGGCTTAATATTTCGTCAGAAAGCAAGCACTCAGTTAAACAATCCATACCTCTACATTTTCACTTGCTCCTTTAGCTGAACAGTTTGCACAGAGTGCAATATCAGGTGCCCAGCTTGACCTGCAACCTTCTCTGAAATCAGGCCACCCCATTATGTCCTGGCCATAGCTTTGATGCAATCCTCACAGGCTTTCCCAAAATGCATGTGTTACAGCTATTCAGTCCAGAGGCTGCACATATCCCTGTGCTGTGTTTCCACCAGCAGTGCTTAAAAATGTGCTATTATTGAAAGAGTTAAAAAAAATCCCCTTGGAAAAGCTAATTATTGCATGCAGATACTCCTTTGTGTGATCAAGGAGGGGACAATTTAATAGGCTCTGTAATACAACCAAGAACAAAATTGCTTTAAAGGAAGTCTCTTGTTGAGTGACAACTCTGTTGCCTGAGCCAATTAGGTCCCAATAAAGAGTGTTGAATTGGCTCCTGCTTTCTCATTAATTATGTTCTGTCACAGACATGGGGCTTGATTTAGCAATTTTGTATTACATTAAGATACTGAAAGGAATGGAACAAATGGCTCACTCTGATAATAGGCATTCTATACACGGTGTGACATTTACTATCCAGCTGTCCATAAGGCAGCCTAGCACTTCAGTTCAGGGGTTTATTTGTCATTGCTTCAAAGGGACACTCAGCTTTTCACAAAAAAGAAACAGAGAGGCTAATAGATAGGACAAAATGTACTGCTGATATGCTTTATTAGAGATAGGATGCTAGGGTTTTGCTAACAAGCTCATCCGTTGGGACTAAGCCGAGTTTGCTGTCAATCATCCTACACACAAAAGCACACTAGTTAACAAGGAGAAATGAATTACAGACACTTATTCCTGCCTGTGGGATCACAAATACACCAATCTGTGAAAGAGGCACAAACTCAGAAGACAAACTACATATTTGTCAATAACCTCCTAGAAAGAACCCTAGTAATTCTTTGAAGACCTTTGATTTTGCTTCCCTCTAAAATACACGTATAGGAAATGTTTTAGTTACCATGACATTTTCCTTTGTTACTTGTACAATTTTTCATCACATTAAAAACACAAAACTGAGGAGGTCTGCAAATGTTGTGCTAGGTATATACACTGCTTTTTATACCAAACCACAGGGGGCAGCTACTGTTGTAATATTCATTAATAGCAACAGAAAATTAAATCTTAAAAACTTTAGTTTCAGGCTATCTTGATTCAATGTGTAGAGCATAATCTAAATCCCAATTTATGTCTTATATAATAATTTAAATTGCAGGATTTTTTTTAGGCTAGGCTTATTTTTTCACCCTCCATTGTATATTTTCAAGCAGAGTTTTGATCCATTGCTTGCATTACACTTGCAAGTTCAGATTCAATGTGCAATTCAATAAGCACATTTCTTTATAAATGCTTTGTTTATGTATGCAAGTAAATATTATCAATGCATATATTTATGTGCATGTATGAATTTAGACATGATTGTTTGACCCTGATTACATCTTCTTGCGACAGCATTGCCATTTATTATGTAACATATCCAGTGTAACTGATTTCATCAAGAAAAGAAAATCCTTAGGAAGCTGGGAAATTCTTTTGCAAAATATTAGTTCCATTTGAAAAAATATCCAAGGAAACAAAACTCTAGATGTGAAAGAGAAAAGAGTTAAATAAACAGATATGTGTTGTCGAGAAAAGAAAAACAGCGTTTATTTTCAAGGCAGAAATGTGTAGTCAAAGACCTTACTGAAGTATGTATAATCCTTGCCATCAAAGTCATATCTTAAGTAATTATTTCCTCAGTTTTCCATCTCTAGAGGATTTTCTGCAATAATAGCTCTTTTTTCTGGTGTATGGAACAGTATTTTTAAGATTTTACTACTAGACAATGACATTATCTATTTTTAAAATACCTTATTTTACCCTATTTTGAGGTAGAAATCTCAAAATCAGTTAAGTTCTTTATTGCCTCTTCCATCAAGGTTTAGTGCTCTTTCACCAAAATTCAATAATGCTCCTTTAAGCTTCCTTCTTCCCTTGTACTTGCTAATGCTGCAGGCCAGGGGTATGAAGGGGTCACCCCCTATGCAGCTACCAGAAACAAAACTAAGATGTTCTTGAATAATTTAGGAAAGAGCACACGGACTTCTCCCAGTAACCCACTCAGGCCTGAGTTAGTGTGTGTGAGCAGGTTCATTGGCAATGTTGACAGAGGAATGTAGCTTTCCCCATGAAAAACCTGGCTAACAGATTTGGGACCCCTCATATAGTTAATGAAAAGAAAACCCTAGTCCTTAACTGAAATTAATGTACTAGATAGAGGAAGGGGGCTTTGTAGACTTTGTAGTGAGTTAGGCAGAATGATCTCAGGTGAGTTATAGTAAAAGATAATTAACTCTTCTTCCAAAGTGCAACTTTTTTCCTGAATGGCTAAAAATGTGGGCCTCTACACAGCATCCCCACACATATCTTCCAAAGAACTCTCAGTTTACATTTTTCATTGTTTGCTTCTTCTTTACAGAAGGAATAATCAACAGTCCTTTGCATAATCAATTAGGTCAACATATATGCAACAAATAAATACAGGCTAAAGAAACAAACTCTTGATCAAGTTGCCTTGCTCTTTCTGATCCATAAAGGGCAGTCTGAACCTATATATTTTTTCCTATCGTTGTTATCCTTCAGTCTTGCTTACATATCTGTTAAGTATTCTGCTATTTCTGTGATGATTTTACAAACTTAGAAGGAAAGCAAACATGCTACAAAATATATTTCAGTATTTCTGTTATCAGCCTCTCCATCCTCGTCTCCTGTTGTGTAGGTGGTGAGAATCATCTATCCCCATTATCTTGTCAGGTCTCACACTTTTCTAATTTCAAAATGGCTTCATCTTTTCTAGGTTATAGATATTTGAAATTTTCCATCAATTATTTTTATTGCTGTAACTCCTTTTTATTTCCTTATCTAAGTGAAAATGAAGCATTAGAAATTTCTAACTTGGAAAAAGAACATATCCAGTCATAGTCAATTGAGATTCAAAAGCAGCTGTACTTGAAAAGCATTACCCATGTGGAGATAGGGAGCTTCTGTGCAAAATAACTTGACCCAGACAGTCATTTAGGTCTGAATTAGTTTTAAATATTTGCAAAGAATGAAGAATTCTTTCTTTGGTTTCCTAGATCATGACAAAGTATTTCCTCTTGTCTTGGTTTGAAAGACAGAAGATGACTGATAAGGAAAGTAGGAGCCTCCCTTGGAATGGAAAATATGACCCCCTTCCCTCTGAGGTATTATAACTTTGAAATTAAGGGGCTCTCAGGCAAAGATATGGGAAAAGGAATAACATTTCTTTACTAGTGTGTACAATAAAGCAAACAAACAAACAACAACAACAACTGCAGCATTACCCACAGCCAGAGCAGGAACTCAGTTCAGTCCTCTCGGCACCAGGTGCTTTTCCCTTGGGTGCAGTTCCGGGCACATCCTGCAGGAGCGCTGCTGGCTCCTGGCGGGCAGGGCGGATGAGATGATTCCCTCCCGCATCTGGCATGGGTCACAAATTGGGCTTTGAGACTGGTTTTCCTGGCACCTGGAGGTAATGAGTTCCTGAAGAGTAGTTACAGTAGCAATAGTAGTAGTAGTAGTACTGTCCCATGTACGTTTTCTCTAGTGAAATATCATTGTGCCAACATGGTTGCAGATAAAAGTGAAATAAGCCAATAATTAAAAGGCATCACTGCCAGTGATTTCATCATAACATACAGTTGAGGGATTTACTTATCTGGAAACAGGCAAGTGGGCTGTTCTATCTGATGACAAAATTACTACTTATAGTTCCTAACTTAGTAGGACAGTTTTCATATGTTCTGTGCACTGCAAATGTAGGAGAGTCTTTTAGAGTATATCTCAGAGAACTGTTAGGAACTCTTACAGGGGACAAGCTCTCTCCATTGCCTATACAAGGAAGTTGATGGAGACTAGCTTCCTAATTTTTACAATTTGAGGTGCAAAGTATGACTTTCTGTTCATCTTTCAGAACAGAATTAATAATTTTAATTATATTCTAGGACGTAAGCAAGAGTTTATAGACACCAAGCAGAATTTGGTGTTTCTTTCATATGAATTTTTACATCGTATTCAAGTGGTATTTTAAAAAACAATGTCTCCTACTCTTGGGGAATGTATTTATAATGTTATGGTGTCATGAGAATCTTCAAAACAGTTTTACCTGGAAATTAGTTTTTCTGGTATGTTTCATTTGGATTGTTGATAATTTTATAGGACTTGGTACATGAATTTGTGGCCTTCATACAAATTCCAGTTTTTTAATTACTTTGATAATTATTACAATGATTCCAAATGAAACAGTAATTATACAGGAACTGCGTGAGAAAGCAGGGATTCTTTGCATTTTCATAGAAATTGCTGACGGAATCTATGTGTCCAGTCATCTGCAAAATTTAGGCTTACTCATTAAATCATTTAAAATCTATTCCTCAAAAAGAGATTATAAAAAAAAAACATTGTGTGGCTCGGTTGGCAGACTAAACGCAGAAGGTGATTCCTGTTGGAGATAAAGTTTCTGTGCTATGAAAGATGTAAAACTGATGGTATGTCCAAGCTGAAACTCTAAAATATCCCAGAAAAACTACAGTAACATTTTTTTTTAACTACTTGTATATAGTTTGGGGACATTCACTATAACTGGTATGTTACTAGTAAGGTGATTTACATATTCATCTCAGATCCAGTCTTTTTTATCTCGGAGGAAGATGGGCTTTTGGATGACAGTAAGTTTAAGGATGGTTTTGACAGTACTAGTGCTTTATCAGTGAGAGTTCTGTAGCCCCCCTTGAGGGAGTACTGTTTGGAGCAACATAAGAATATCCATGATTTTGCCAAGGAACTGTCCAATTTGTCTTTCATATCAGCAAAGCAAAATCCTGTACAATTGTCTGACCTAGTGCATGACCATGCAGACCAAATTTGGTACTGCCAAGATTAGAATATCCACTGACAAATGAGATCTTCCTTCTTCACAATGAAGTTAATTTTATTTCAGTATTGCAAAAGGAAGCAAATCAATGATGATCATGATGAGCATTAAACACTAGTCTTGGAGTTTACCTTAATATTCCTTCAATCCTTTCCTCTCAGTTCAGTTTACAATTATGAGTCCTCCTCAACAGCTGTTGGTATTTTCCTTTGCCTATTTGCCTTGTTGTTTTGGGTGAGTTTTTTTTTAATTAAATGCATTTTTTTATTTTAATTTGATATACATTCAGCATTTTTCTTCTTGCTTATGATGTCCATTTCTACTAATGTCTGAGTTTTCATCATTTCATCTTAAAACTTAACCTAAAAAGCAAGGAAAATGGATCTTCAATTTCATTTTTTACTGCAGTCAACTTAATGCAGGATGTTGTCTGTCTGCTAGAAAATATTGAAAGGCAGTCATAAAAAACAATTAGCATGTGCCTTGGGAAGGAATCTGAAGAATCAGGATAAGATCTCAGTTAAAAGATTGTCTGTGAGGTTACCCAGACCATCTGTAGCACTGTCACTGAACACAAGGCACAAGACCAGGAAATCTAGATATTTGCAAGATGAAATACTTGGGAACTCTGATAAAAAAAAACCCCTAATTATTTTCTGTCTTCATGAGCCAGAGTTGCAAAAGATAACATGTTGGGAACAGTTTAATAACCACAGATGCCCAGTGACAGGTAATATTCTCCTCTAAAATAGCTTTACAATTATACTACATTTTTTTGACAAATATTGCTTTTTCCTTAGCAAACCTTCAGACAAATCTTATTTGGTGTTCCGGATGCTTCTGTAGTCTAAAATCAGTTAAAATTTGGCCTCACCAGTAGCATATTAAGTATCACTAACACATTGGTCAGTGTGCCCTTGAGATTTTTTAAATATAAATTTGTACTTTTTCTTGGAAATAAATATGATATTCCCCCAGAATGCAAATGTTATCACTTTTTTACACTGTTATGAACTTTCTGTTCGAGATCCAAAATTATTTTACATTTATAATGTAACTATCTTTCCTTTTATTTTCCTCCCCTCTCCTGGTTTCTATGCTGGTTCTTATGTGACTATATCAGAAGTCTGCATAGATCAGGGAATTTTAGATGGAATTTTAGATTACTTTCAGTCTTCTCTAGAGGCCTAGGAAACATCATGTAACTAGGATATAGAGATATATCAAGAAATGATCCCTGAAATCTCTCAGGCCTTACTGTTTTACTGGTGAGCTTAGGGATTCTAGAGGGAGGCACATACCTTGCAATCTCTGCTAACTTTGAGGAGAATGTGGCCCAGCTTTGTAAGTTATGCTAAAGTTAACAGACAAATTAAAATTTCACAGACCAGTCAAGCCTGAGTTATAGACTGTTGTCTTTTATAATTTCTCATGGAATCCATACGATGATCAAATGATTGCAATTAATCACTTTTGGAGCAAGATTCTAAGAATTAATTAAAATAGCTATCAAAAAATGTCAGTTGATTTTCCTGTTTGAGTGTGCTTTTTAAATTAAACACAAATTCAACTCAACATTGAGTCTAGAAAAAAACAAATAATTCTTTCTTGCTCAGTTTTACTGCTTCAGATTTTAAACCTAGGCAATTAAAGTGGAAATAGTAAGCTAGAATAAGATATCTTTTCTTATGTATATAAGTAATTATAAAGTTATTAAGATATGAAACATTAATTCGATGCAAACGTTTCAGCAGAGCATGTTGGAATGTAATACATAAAAAATAAAAGGTGTGCTTTAACTGCAGCACAGCATTTCAGATCTGAAATCTGTTTGACAACACTGTTAGGTTGGCTAGGCCATATGATAAAATCTTAAGGAAAATAATAATGCAAAGGAAATAGTAGCTAATTGCAGTTTTTGTTTATGAACTGATTCAGAGAAACATGTTAGATTGTATATCTTCTCTATAACTACATTATGCTAATTAGCTAATAACACATTTTCCAAATGATTTTTAAATAGCTCTGTTTAGATTCTGACTCATACAAGTAGCAAGCTGTTACTTTTTTTGCATGAGCTACAGTTAGTGATTAAAAATTATGTGCGTGACTCAAAAAGAAAAGTTCAAGTTTTAAATAATCATAAAAAATGCTTAGGCAGTCCAGTTGAGACACAAAATATGAAAGTGTTGTCATAATTAAAGGACTGAACAAAATCAGATTTATATTCTTTCTTTCTTGCTACAAACTTGACATATAAACAATAAAGATTAATACAAAATATGAAATAGATTTTAATAGTTATTTTAACATATAAAAGGAAATATATATATATACATATTTTTGTAACTCTTTTAAGCCAAAATTATGACTTGGAATTTTCTAGTTTACTTCCTGCCCATGAATCAGACACAAGTTACCCAACAACTGTCTGAATGTGTTCAGATTGCCAGTATAAAACTAAGAAAAAGCCCTCATGAAATAGAGATGAGAAGAAAACATCTTGAGGAAAAAACTTATTACATGTCATAGAGCTTTATCCACTTTAAATGTTTATTTGAAAATAGCCCAATTGTTTAAATCACTTTATGAGATATCAAAAGAAAAGCAATTAATAATTCTGTGTATTTTCTTAATTTAAAAGAATTCTTGTCAGTATGGGTCATAAAATGAAAAAATAAAAATAAATCCTCACAGATTCATATTTTTCTAAGCAATATCCGAGTATATAGGACAGTAGGATTAATGATATAGAAGAACTCAAAATACTACTCAAACAAGTAGAAATTATGCCCGTGTTTTATGCACTATAATTGGCATTTTAAAAAAATCAATATTGAATTTGAATAATTAAAATTGTTTTTCCTTTTGGTGTGACAGTGGACTTATAAATACAAATCTCAAAATCAGCCTACATAGAAATAGGAATATTCTAACCTGTAATGAGCATCACTTTGTATCCTCATTTGCAAATTTCTTGCTGAAGGATAAGTAAAGGGATCAAAAGTGTGCACAGTTAACGAGAAGGTTCGCTTTCATTTTTTTCAGTTATTTGGGAGTGTTTTGAATTGGCACTCATTTGGTAATCCTCCTGAGATCATCGTTTTCATGTTTTGCAGTATTTCAATTCCAAATTAAAACCCACATCAGAAAAAAAGATCAACATATCTTCTTCTATTAAAACATTACATTTGTAGATATTGTTGAGAAACTTATGATTTAGAATTCTAATTCATCAACCCTAAGTATTAAATTATTTATTAGGTACATATGCAGCATGCTAATTATGCTACCCTTGTCTGCACAGAATTTTCATTTAGAACAGACTTGCCTGAGGAACTATTTCTGAATCTCATATGGCTGGGTTAAGCTTAGAAATTCTATTGATCAATGCATCTGAATTGAGCAAATAGAGGCAATAAAGTGTTTTCGTGCAATACTGTAGTATTACATAGTAATATCTCATCTCCATTCTGCATTATCTTCCTGTCTGCAGGAAAAGCACAAGACAGAAAAGGATAATGGTAAGCTAAGCCTTCTATGAAGTCTCCTTCTAAGCCCTTTGAAAGTGCTTCTATTCTTGGTGGTGGTGGTAGGGTTTTTCTGTTTTTTGTTTGTTTTTGTTTGGTTGGTTTGGTTTTGGTGTGTGTTTTTGTTTTTGTTTTTTGGTTTTTTTTGAGACCTATTAAGAGTACGGTAAAACTCCTAGCAAAAATTCCATCCAAGAACTGACCATTTCATAGCCTTACATTTCTGTAGTCTACATCAAATTTCAAATTAAAAGACAGTAGAACATGCCTGGAGATGCTTTTAGCAAAAGTTAACATACATATAATTTTTTAACTCTGATATTAATTTGCTACTGAGTATCAAAACAATTTTCTTCATGGTAAGCACACTAGTGATGAAACTTCAATTCACATTTAAAACTTAATTTAAATAGTCTGCTACCTCCCCTTTTCTCCATACATTTTAATGAATGGCAAGTCCATAGAGAATACAGAAGCCTAACTATAGATGTCAGAATCCAGTCCTTCTTCCCACACAAGCAACTTGCTGGGGCAGAGAACACCATTCCTATTTTCATGTTCTTCTAGATACATTGAATTTTGTATCTCTTTCCTGTATGGCAGCATGGCTTTAGGAGAAGCTAAGCTGTCTTTGACCTGAGCTGCAGAGCCTTTAACATTGGTGTACTTTCTCATTCAGGAGCCAGTGGTACACTGTTTCTACATTAGCTGTACAGCTTCAGCTCATCTTCAGATAGTCTGCTCTAGGTAGGCAAATCTGCTCCGAGAATCTTAGCAGAACTTGTGGAAGTATAATTCTGGGGGAGTGCCAGAAACTTTCTGGCAGCTCAAGGAAATTATGGATAGAGGAACTTAACCATAATTCTCTGGAAAACCTCTAAGAAATGAACAGATACTGACAACACATGGTAGACCTTTTCTGAAGAAGAGAACCAGAGAAGTGCTCCGATGTGAGCTCTCGCTCCAAAGCCAGAGTCTGAAAAGCAGCAGTAACAACACAACTGTGGTGTGTCAGCAGAGGCAATCCTGGCAATGAGCATGAGGAAGCTGCACTGAAAGCTGCAGCTGATAGGAGCTATGGCCATAGCAGTTCCCATCTGTGGTAAGCGTTATCAGTACTTGACAATTATGTCACCTAAATGGAACATCTTTTTTAGACCTAAACATTGCTCACAGACTGGTGGATCAGAGTTAGATTTTAATTTCAGCATGTGTCTCTCCTAGATACATACAATCAAACTGAAGGGAAAAAAGCTTAAATACCTTTTGGCTTAGTGACCTGTAACACTGCAGTGTTTTGTAATTACAGCAGTAATACTATTGTCTGCAAGTGTGACTGCCTAGCTGTAAAACACAAGCATTTCTCAAAATGTGAGAGCTCTTGATGATTCTGACATGCTTTACCTTCAGTAAGCCCAAGGGAACTTCTTCAACCCTGAATGTGTAATAGAAGGAAGGAGTAGTGTTTTATATTTACTTCTGTCTAAGTCTGGCAAACTTCTAGTCTGTGTTTATTTTCTTTCCAGACAAAAGGTGTAATGCCAGAACATTAAATGCCACACACAGTGGAAATTATTGTCCCAATTTACTAATGTTTAGATTTCCAGGGGACACCTGCTCACATTTCTCTACTAAGATTGTCAGTTAGGCACTTGGGCCAGGTTCCTAGCCCTATGGCTTGTGTAATGTTGGTCTGTTATAAATTAAGCACACAGATGCAGCATTCTGTGATCATCTAAGGGAAAAATCATAGTTAGGATCTAAGTAAAAATTGTTTGTGTCTTGATAATTCTTCTTGTTTAAAGGCTTCATTATCTCCTTCCTGATAGTGAATGTAAACTTCATTATTGTGATCTGAAGTTGATATCAATTCCTTTTTTATTTGTGAATTTGCATTTGCACATTTCACCAGAGACCATACAAAAGTAAGTTATTCCATTGCAATAAAAACTTTTTTAGGACTTCCATATCATTGATTGTAATTGAAAAATAGACCAAAAAAAAATCTCCAGACAGATGACTGTTCACTGAGGGTGATACATGCATCCTCCTCAGAGGCACCAAGGATGCAGTTAAATTGAAGTAGTGGTTACTGGGTATTTTTCCAGTTTTTTGTATATAACATTGAAATGGTAGCAAAAAGGTTCACAGAATACAAGAGTTTTGGTAGTTTCAAGTGAGTTTCCTATTAAATAAAATTTTAAAAGCAAGCAAGAAAGAGTATTCTTTTTAGAATTTTGGAGAGATACTTGAACTTCCTTCTTTTATTTATGACAAACTTTGCAAAACATTAGAGATGTTGAAAACTTAATCTTGCAACAATGGAGAACTAGGCCTACTCACATTTTAAGATCTCTTTGCTCCTTGCAATCTACAAAGTACCCTGTAGTGAAAAGCATAGTTTATTTTGTTAGAATATCAAGCTCATAAGAATTAAAAAAAAAAAATGTAGAACAACTATGGGATAGACAGTGTTTGAATAGCTTTCTGTATCATTAACTAGATGACTCCAAATATTTCCAACAATTTTGAGGGAACTACTTCGATCTCTGCTTCTAATAACGAATTCTTTGTTTTGCTCTTTCAGTGTCATAAAAGAAACTGTCTCAGTAAAACAAGGACACCGTGATCCAGCAAAAGTTTAATTTAGAGCACTAACAAACTTCCTTCTTTATTTCAACTGCAGATTCATGCTATGACATATCACCAGTAATACTGTTGTTTACTATGTAACCTATGCTTTTATACATTTTATACCGCAAAAATAAGAAATACTAATTTTAAACCAATATTTTTAAACTTTTCAAAATAAAAATTTCTATGGGGAAACTTAGCTTCTTCTTTCCTGTAAGTTTGTTGATTCTTCCCAATTTTTTTTTTCCCTTTCTGCCTCCCAGATTTAATGTTTTTTCTTTTCAGTTCCAGTCTGAATTAAAATGTTCAGTTTCTGTGCACTGATGAATTTGAAATTATTTTTATTTTTTCTTTACCTGGAAATTTGCCTAGCAGATGATAGCTTATACCTGGTATCACTAAGAAATCATATGCTATTACAAGCCACTGTGAAATGAGCAGTGACATTATTCTTCTAAGCAGTTCTCCTTATCAATAATATAAAGTGCAATTATAGGTTAAACAAGTTTATCCCATTTCAGCTGATTACAGTAAACACCTTTGTTTTGAACTCACAATGATGGTTAATATTCTTGGGTATATCAGTGTTAATTGAGCCAAAAATCCATCTTTTAACTGCATATCAAAATATAATCACCATTAGGGCGTCTGAAAACACGAGTCATTGAAAACTAAGTATTTCTGTTTGTCAGGAACTGTGATTATTATTTGAGAACCATACTGTTAGGTGTCCTTTTTAAAAAACATGACATACCAAATTGCTGAAAACTGGTGTTTACCACTGTAGCATTTCATTCTTACTTGTCATGTTAAATCTTGTCACTTTTTGTTATGTTGTTTCTCATCATATCGCAGTTGGATGTGACACATTCAGTTACATGACATGACTCATTGCAACCTGAGAAATCATAGATTTGTTGGGAAAAAAGAAATGTTACTATAGAGAATGATTATTTTCAAAAGCCTTCTTGATAGAATATGTTACTGACATTGTGTTTTTTCTCTTATAAATGAGTATTCTTTTACATCTCTTACACTTCATTCTCATCCCCTACTCTTGCCTTTTTATTATCAGAAGTTATTTGTGGTTTGTAGCTTTAAAAAATCTACATAAAGATCAGACTTAATTATACTTTACAAATGTAAAATACATGTAAAATGAACATCATCTCTTGACTATATGTCCACATACGTTATACCAGTACCTATCTATCATGTATCTAGGTTGACCTATTTTGCAGAATATGATCTTAGGAGCAGAAGTTAGGTATAGTTGAGTTCTTAATAGAAAGTTTTCTTTTAGAAAGATGTTAGTAGATGTTTCTGGACCAAGTTGTACGTACACTCACAAAAGCCAAAAGGCAAGATTTAGCAATTCAGTTGAGAGATAACAGTTACGGAATCAGAGGTCAGTTGGTTTTGGAAGGGAGCTCTAGAGGTCTCTGGTCTGGCTGCCCTGCTTGAGAAGGGCCAACAGGAGCAGGATGCCCCGGACCATGTCCAAAATGCTTTTTTTTTTTTTTTTCACTTCAGGAATGGAGATTCCACAATGTCCAAGGGCAACCTGTCCCATTGTTCAGTCACTCCCACAGTAAAAAACAAACAAAACAGCAAACAAAACTGTATTGTATTCAAGTGGAACATCCTGTGTTTCAGTTTGTGCTCACTTTTCCTGCCACCAGGAACTACTGAAGAGAGCCTGGATCTGTCTTCTTTGAACCCTTCCTTCATATTGATAAGATCCCCCCAGACATGTCTTCTCCAGGCTGAAGAGTCTCATCTTGCTCAACCTCTCCTCTTAGAAGCTATCCTTAACCATCTTGGTGGCCCTGCACTGATCTCTCGAATAGTCCCAGGTCCCTGTTGTACTGAGTAGCTCAGAAATGAATATGATACTTCAGAGAAGACCTCAACAGTGTTGAATAAAGGGGAAGGATTACCTGCCTCACCCTGGTGGCAACAGTTGTCCTCATGCAGTCCATGATACCATTAACCCTCTTTGCCTCAAGGGTGCATTGCTGCCTCACATTCAGTGCTGTGTTCACTGGGTCCTGGATGTTGTTTTCCACAAAGCTGCTAGCCCATTTCTCTGGCCTGTGAGGGTCCCTCTGAATAGCAGCATAGCCCTGGTGTATCAGCCACTCTTCCCAGTTCTGTATCATCAGCACACTTTCTGAAGGTAGACTGTACCCCATCAACCAGCTCATTGACAAATATGCTGAAAAGAATCAGGCCTAGTATAGATCCATGGGGTACACCACTAGATACTATCTCTGAACCCCTTCAGGCAGTTTTTAATCCACTTCACTGTCTGCTTGTCCTGCCCATACATCACCAGTGTCTCTAGGAGAATCTTGTGGGAGATAATGCTGAAAGTATTACTGAAGGCTCTGTAAAACATCTAGTGCTCTCACCTCACCTACCTCAGTAGTCATTATGTAACTTCTTGAGTCTGTGGAACTTGAAAATTGAAAAAGTCAAAAGAGATAGGATGACATTTCTTTCTCATCAGTAAGGGCCTAACATGAGGTCACTAGAGTTTCTCCTGCAAAGCAAACTGTATAATGAATTTTCCTCTAATCCAATTTAGTAATGTATAATGCAAATCTTGTTTCAAAAACTTTAGGTCTGTGGTCCAAATCAGAACTTCTGAAGTTTTATTGCCACCACCACACCACTGGCAGAAAAGTCATGATGGGGCTCTGTTGAGCCCACAGAAGTATGCTAGGACCTGAATCTTTTCATAGATGTTGAAAGAGGCCCATACTATTAATCCCCCAACACCATACTCAAAATATATTCTTAATAATCTGAGCTAGAACTGAAACACTGAAAAGTTTTTGTTAAAATTATTAAATACGCTTCTACTTGCATTTCTTCCATCAAGAGTATTATAGAGAAAATTTCCTTCTGGTTTCCATGGGAACAATTTTGTAAATATATAGGGATTCAAAATGTAAAGTGGTTAGTGAAAAACTTGTGAAAATAAAGTGCGTTTGCAGTTTTTCTTCCTTGATAAATGCATGGAGAATTAAAACCTTTGACAAGAAAGGAGTGATAGCATATGATTTTCTAGACATATGGGAAACGTGTGCAAACTCAAGAGGCATGAATTATTCCCCTTGAACAAAAAAAAAAAAAGCTTAGCAGATGTTAGTGTGCAAGGACCGTGTAAACATTCTGGGGCCTTAAAGAAGGGTAATTTTAAAAATTCATCAATAGGAATAAAGACACATGAAATTTCAAACCAAATATTTATATAAGATTCACAGGTAAGTATTTCATTAGTTACTTTTCTCTGCTTTGTTTGAGCATAAGCCAGTAATTTCCCATGAAAAGCATTGGTCAGTAGGAATATGGGATATACTCTAAAAAGTGTTGTCATTGTTGATCATTACAACTTAGAAAGATTTTACGGTTTTAAATACATTAATCTGAGGATCAGACCCAGCTGTTCAGGGGACAGGACAGGCTGTCAGCTGTAATTGCATCACATGACCAGCAGCACATATGCCCCATTGAGCATTGATGGTGGGGAAATGGAAAATTAACCCTTCCAGCACAACCCAACTTGCCATCCAGGAAACTTGACTAAAATTTGTCTAAGTAGGCAAATAACTAGGAATAATTTGTCTCAAAGGGAATGATATGTACATGATAGATTAGACAATACAAGAGGAAGTAAAGATGCTGTCAATATAAATTGAGATAAACTCCAAATACTGTTTGTGAAATTTACATTTTCAGGTCTATTTAAAATGCTTCAGCTCCTGTTAAGTGTTTTTAAGAAAACAGATTTTAAGAATGAAAAATACCTCTTTGACAGAGCTAAAAACTGTTAATAAAGCTTTTAGCTACAATTTTGAAGGAAATACTGCGTGGAATAGAATATTTTCCAGAACTTTTTAGTTGGTCCAATTAGTTTCCTGTTTTATTGAGGGCTCTTTCAATCTGAGACACATTTTTTTTAGGTGGGAGATAAGATTCAAAATAAAGAAAATGGCTTTCTCTTAGTTTACAGGCTTCATCAGAGGTTGGAAACTGGTGGAGGGTGCAGGTTTCGTAGTATCATCATGGCCATTTCACTGGGGCACATTCTTCATCCGTTAAATGCTTAAGTGGTTTTGTGCTTTCTCTGGGTATGATATATATTGAAAAAATCTTACCTCTGAAATAATGAAAATACTGTATAATATCTCAAAAATAAGAGATCTTTGTCAATTCAAGTGGTAATGGAACTAAATACATGCATTCGTAACGATGTAAGAATGAGAAAAAAGCAATTAACTGCCAGTTTTCTGGTTTTCAATAAAAAACCCTTCTCCCAAGCAGATATTATAGACAGCCACTACAATGTCCCTAAAATTGAAATAAATTATGTGTATAAATAACAGCATCCTACTAAATGTAATATGAAAATTCAAGCTGGTATATCAGTATTAGATTGAGTGCCGTGCATCACTATAAGGCTCCCTAAGGTTAAATTGGGCTCCTGCACTGAAATTCTAATTAGAAATATGAGTGCTCCAACTCTGTGTAAGTGCATGCCTGTTTAATTATTTTTGCTTTTTTCTTGCATCTTTCATTATTCCATAGTCCTTTCTCCCTTCTTGCTGTTTTCGAGCAACCCAATCTCCTCACTTAATCTAAGTGTAGGACCCTCCTATAAGTTGGCATTAATTGATAAGCAGTGTTTAATTATTATTTTTAATCTCTGAAGAGACATGATATTAGCTCCCTGAGGGCCCTGGACAACATTTCAGCCCTTTGACTCACGTGGCACAGCTCTGCCATCTTCTGACATATCTTTTTCTTCTCAGGAACACAATAATTTTCTTTAGTGTAATACCAATAATATTTTGTCTATATTTTGTATTTAGGAATTTCCTACCTATTTAATAGTGCACAAAACATTTTAAATGGAAAACAGATACAGTTAGCTGCTACATGAGAGAAGACAAGTGGTTTCTTTATCACACTAAGTGGCTCTTAAGGAACCTTTCACAAATATTAGTACAATAGCTAAGTTACCACAAGAACATTATGTTATTTCCCACTACCATATCTCACTCTTAAAAGAGTAAATACATTTTTAAAATTATTTATGTTTGGCATTAATTTGTTTAATCTTATTAAAGAAATGTGATTAAATAAATCCAATTTTGTGTAGATTAATTTCAGAATAAATCCATTGTCCATAATAAAGTATTTTTCATTCTTCATTGTGTGAATCTTGGTGGTGAGGATGCAGGGTATAAATTTTATTTTTATAAGTCAAAATTCCTTTTGAGAACTGCTTAAAATTTAAAATTTTCTTCTCATAGAATAAATCTGATTAATTTTCAATCAGTATAATTGTCCCAATATTCTTGATGAAATTCCAGCACACACAAAATTTTCGAATACTTCTCAGTAGGTATAGATTTATTAATGAAAATTAAATTATCATCGTGAGGCATTTGGACTTAGAATAAAATATTAAAAATGGGATTCGTTTTTGGATTAATATTGAGATCCATGTTCATGTTGAAAACATATTGAAGTGCAAATACATTGAAGTGGAATTTATAGAAATATTAACATGAGCTCTGGAGTAACTAATTTTCTTTCCTCGGCAAAGCTAAATTCCAGGATCTGAAATCTTTTAATTGCTGAATTGTACTTTTTCAAATCTTTGTTTTCTTCAGCACTAAGCTGAAAGCCCTAAGCTTATTCAAAACTTTTCTCTCCCTATAGGCTATTTTTTTAGAGCTATCATTTCTTAGGACAGACTTACAAATGGAACACATGCACAGCCCTTCTCTGTGGCTCTGTTTCTTGTCAGTCCCAATAAAAGTAGAAAGACAAGACAGCCTCTCCAGCCACAGGAAAGTCATAACCCCAGCTATCCTTTGGTAAGGAACCTTTGGTAAAGGTTCCTCACTGCTTGTTTTTAACCTATTTGTGGTCTAGTCCATAATGGAAACCACTACATCATTAAATAAAAACCTCAAAATATTCTTCAAACCTATTTAAAAATATGTAAACACTAGACGATGCCATAATCTATGCATATTTTATATTTAAACACTACAAGAAAGTTGCATTAGGTTCCCTAAAACCACACTTAATCCCCATAAAATATTTAGTTTGTGAAGCCTAATTAATACAGTATAAACAAAAATACATCAAATATATAAATAAATATATAAAATGCAACAAAACACTTCCCCAAAAACGTCCCCAGGTATTTAAACTCCAAAACTGTAGATGAAATACCAAACAAACCCAGGATTTTCCTTAGGCCTAGACATGTGAAAGTTGGGGAGTCCATAACACTTGGAAGTACATCCAGATGTGTCCTCAAAAAACACATCTAAAAAAAATGTGTTGCATCCATTTGATTTATACCTGTTTGCCTGAACAGGTGCAGCACACATATTTTATTTTCCATGTATAGCCATGAACTCCATATTCTGTGATTGTAATGCAAGTTTATTGCTGAAATCAGGAATGTGCTTAGCTTTGGTTAATGCATACACAAGCTCTCTGTGATACATGTGATTATATTTAAAATGTATAGATCAAACTGGTGCTTGATAATAATTCTTGGAACTTGACCCTGGTTCCATTACCATGTATTTTTAGATTCTGTGACCTTTTGGAATAATATTTTTATAAGTGCAGTAAGATCTTCTAGTGTGTGAATTAATGTTGTACTGATGGAACAGAGTTGATTGCACTCAGACTTTAGCTTCATTCGCAGCAGCATTAGTTGTGAATTAGTGTGCAATAATTCATACCCTGTTGCTTCTTAGATCTAAATATAACATTTGCTCAGCTTTAGAAATACAACATAAAGGCACTAATATTTTCAAATAAGGAGGCTCCCCTAAGTATTTTCATTTCAAATATGTTGTTCTAGCTGCCATATGTTGCAATAATAACTGTCTATTAAATAGTGACATAATTTTCAGTCCAGCTTCTACAGACATTAATTTTGTACAGTTATTTCTATATTTAGGGTGTTGGGATCCAGCAACATGAAAGGGGATCTAAGAGTCTCCCTGTTGTAACAATCATATGTATGATAACTCTACCTTTTTGTTTTAATTATAATTCACAGGACACTTCATAAAAAGAAAACTAAATTATTTTGAAAAATATTACTTTTCAGATAAAGTACATGATGGACAGGCAGGTAAAGTATTAGTCACAAGAAGTCTTTAGGCAACTAAACCTATCATTTAGGTTCCTAGAATTCTCACATCTTCCTTAAGGTCTCCATCATTAAATTCCTACAGTAAAACAAGCTTGGCAAGAAGACACTCAGAAAGAATTTTCTTACAAGTCTGTCTAAAATTGAGGAAAAAGCCAAATTTTCTAACATAATTGCCAAACTCGTTTCTCTCCTAATGAAGATTTCATCACTCACATGGAATTAATTAGAACTGGCAACTGAATTCTGCAGAGTCATGTTGTACCCCAAAGGTCTCTATCAAATATAGGTCTGGCACACAGGCAGTCTTTAGTACTGTGGAAAATTAAATCCTGATGTCTCAGAGACTGTCAGATGCCCTACCCATTGGACTGTTGAGTGTGGTTTTTTCAGTCGACTACATGCAATTCTGTTGAAATTGAAAAATTTAAGAAAGTAGGCGCAGCTACAGAATGTGTGAAGACAACAAAGAAAAGTCAGGAAATCAAAGTTCCAGCACACCATTTGGAAAACAGAGTTCAAGATCAAACCTTGCAGTAATAAAAGTGGAATGAGCTATGTAATTTGGTTTCTAAAGCTATCTAGCAAGTAGGCTTAACAGACAAGAGGAGCTCATGTGGTAAGCAGTACAGTACTGATGACTCAGTGGAATAATTTCCTAAAGTTTCCTATACTTAACATGTCAGTATGCATGGGAATGTTCTAAAATGAAAAGTAATATTAGACCATTCTATTTCTAGCATTTGTTCAGTTCTAGTTCTAAGAATGTTCTTGCATGCAACCTGAGCAACAGAACAGAGGAAACAGACTAACCTGCCCTTACAGAACAAGCTATGTAGGCACTTAATCCAAAATTATATTAATTTTGTCTTCCACATTTCATAGCTAAGTGGTCTGAATGCCTGTCACAATTACATTTTCCTGCAGATTACTCTCCCATAAGATGAGCAAAACTCATTCAAAACAAAAGTTTCTCTCTGCTGTAGCCATAGAAGTAAGTGATGTGGTTTGGACTGCAGTATGAGAGCCATAGCCTTTTTACACATGAATGCACAAAAAAAAGTAGAAGTAGTTATCATATAGCTGCTTGTTCCAGCTAATCAGCATAGGGAATAAAGAGCAAAGAGGGTATTGTAGTATACACTGTAGATTTCTGGAGTTCTTTTCTGAAGGTAGATCCTGCTGAGGGGCTCTCCCTCATGTACCTGGTATTCACTACTCCATCCTAGCTAGCATAAAGTGAACGTACTTGGCTCAATTCATGCTGCCTTACAGGTACATTTCTTTTCTGTAGTTACTTTTTTACAGCCCAAACTTTGTCCAAAGCAAGGTTTAATGCTTTACTAATGTGATTGATCACAGTAAACAACAAATTTCACTGATGTTACTTTAACTGATGGTATAGAAACAAGAACATTTGCTAGAACTGTAGAACTCTGCATTTCTCTTCTCATCCCTGCTCTTCTCCTTTTTCTTCCTCTCCTTTCTCAGCTCCCTTCTCCTTTACCCTTCCTTTTCTATCTTTCACTTCCCATTCCCATTCCCTTCCCATTTCAGTTTTTCCCTTAGAGGTATTATCCAAAGAGAATCAGAATTATGACACTTGCTTTATTTCTACAAATGTCTGCTTCATTGTCTCCTATCATACCTCAAAGTAGAATTAATTGAGCTTAAAGGATAAAAAGAGTTACTGCAAATATACCACAGAGAACGATGTATTACAGAAGTAAATCTACTAGTAAATTAGGGTGGGCTTGAAAGTTTCTGAGCCCTTAAGTGCTCTACAAGATTTGTTTGCAAGATCAGTGTCACTAAAAAAAGCCACCAAGTTATTAAGATGCTGGTGAAATGCAAGGCATGGGAAAACTGGGCTGTCTAGGAAAATGGAGACATCTGAAGTAGCTAAGTGAATCCAGTTATTCAATTACTTTTCACAAATTCAGAAGACTTCATGATCTACATACTTTCAGAGAAGCGACTAGATTTCACAGATGTGAGCTGTTTCCAAAAAATTGTCTTCCAAAAGCATGGAAAAGAATATAGCTTTCAGTCTCTCTTAACCCATTTTGCTAATGTCTGCTTTGGAGTGGGTTTGTTGGAAACACAGTAATCCTGGCAGTGAGTTCCAGAAATAATCTAGTATTATGCTAATTTATAATAAAAATCAAATATTAAAAAAGTATTTCAACTGCTAATTAAATTATAAGCAATATAAATAATTCATCTTCTCAAAGCTAATAATATCCAACTTGACTTCTTTTTATTAGCCAAGTAATGAAACCAACATATGAAGTTATTTCAGTTGAACTATATGTTTTTACTGTCTTTAAACAACGTATTGAATGCAAAATTCTGTCTTAAACCTTATTAGATACATAATAATCCTTGTTATACAGAGTTCTGCAGCCAAAACTCAGGAAAAGAAATTCGGTTTAGGTCTTAAATTACCTAGTGATACTCCCAAATGAAGGATTTTCAGCATGTCATTCTATATACAGATGGCATTATGATTCGCAAGAACATGGAAATGTTATAAATATAATAGGAAACAAAAAAAGAACAATCTAGTATGTATAAAGCAATTTATTCCTCTGGAGGGATTATTTTTTAAAATATTGATTTTAAAGATCAAATGGTTTTAACAGAAAGTCTAGTGTGAATTTTCAGTTAATACTATTTTTCCTGGTACATGCAGAGCCTAGGAGGCAATAGCGCTAATTAAGGAGCTAAAATCAGTAATGACACAAGGCAGATTATAGAGTACATTCTGTGCAGGTATCAATTCTATATTTAGAGCAGAGTTAGTTGGGTGATGGGCACACTCTAAATGCTAATAAGAAAGGAAAGACTAGATAAGAGGAATGCACCTATTTAACTGGTTGCGTTTATGGCAGATAACTGATGGGTATTTATCAAAATTGTTGTTCCCATCTAGCTCATATTATTCATCACTCATTTCCATTACTCATGGAAATACTTTTGACATGGGAACTGAGAAACTGAGTGAGTACTCTTTTTGTCATTGGACAATATCCCAAGGGCACAACCTTCATTGCCTTCTACACCAGGAATAGACCCACCAAAATTGTTTTCAAGCCACCTACATGGTCCAAAAGTAGTGCATTGCTTTTCTCTGTTTTGCACTATCTGGCGGCAGGGCTTTAAGATGTAAAAGAGCAGTGAGTGATGGAGTAAGAGAGCAATTTAATAAAAATGCCTGTTTTCAGACTGATTTGGGGACTCCAATACACATAAATAAAATTACACTCAGACTTTGAGGTGGGATTGGAAACTTTACAGCATGCAACAGGAAGAAGGATGAAGGTTACAGGAGCAATGCTTTATTAACCTTGAATTTTAAAGTCTGTTCAACATTCTAGTAAGTTCAGATTCAGAGTTTTTGCTTTAGAACTTTGTTTTTACCTTGACTTAGAAATCTTCTAAGGAGGCAGCCATGCTAATGTATCTTGATGAGTTTTCTTTACCCCTGTTCAAAAAGCTCTTTAAAGTAGTCTTTGGTTGGCTCCTAGAGTATCTGCTGCTGCTCTGTTTATTGCTTTGCAAATAGTAGTCCCAGAGAGAGTCACTGTCAGGATCAGCTTTATTCAAAAAATATTTGCACATCCATACAGATGAGTAGGCAGCACTATCCTCTGTTAGGTGTGGAGAAACAAAGAAGGAAGTTGTGATCTCCCTGAGATAATTGAAGGAGCCTGTATTTTGAACTGAGATGCAATTTCTTGCTCTAAGGCCTATATTCAGACCATGATGCCACATTTATTTTTGCATCTTTCTCTTTAACCTATCAAACTGACATGCTTCTTATTGTTTTGATAATTGTTAATTAAATTAATTAAACTGATAATTTGGTAATTGTTTTGATATTAAACTGACACATTCAAGTATCACTTTCTATGTGTGAATTATTACTCTGTTTTGTGGTAATAATGACAACATCAATATTTTAAGATAAAAAACTTGTTTGGTTTGTTAAATAAATGCTTATCCTAAATAAAAATCAGCTTTTAAAATTTATCAGATTCTATGAGTGAATATCTCATTAAGCACAAAATATCATTTAAATAGGAAAGTTATTACCTTCCACATTGTTACAGCTACTGCTTCAAACCAATTTTAACAAATCTTTTCTAAGGGCTCTCATTACACAAACTATTTTGTTCTGTCTCACCACATTGCTCATCACTGACCATTTCCTGCCCCATTCTAGTATGCATTGTGGCAGTTGAGGAGTATTAAAGGTTGGAATATAACCTGTAGCTTAATGTTGAAGTAGGCCTTTCTGTGTAAGAGATCCTTTAAAAAAAATTAAATTCTTTATTTTAATTCCTATCTGTTCTGTGCCTGGTTGGGATAGAGTTAGCTTTCTTTAGAGCAGTGCTTTTGGTGCTGTTTTTTGGATTTGTGGATAAAACAGTGTTCATAACATGTTGATGTTTTGGCTGTTGCTGAACAGTGCAGCATTCTGCTCATCTATGGATGGGAATGGGCAAGAAGTTGGAAGGAGATATGGCTGAGACAGCTGACTCAAATTGGCCAAAGTAATATATTTCTTACAATACAACTTCACATTCAGCAATAAGAACTGGAGGTAGACAAAGAAGGAGACACATTTTGACTTCTAAAGTGGCCATTGCTCTGACACCAGCTGGACATTAGTCTGACTGGTGTTGTGTTCCTAGACTTTCCCACGTATTGTAATCAATTACAAACTTCAAGGAATAGCAGGAAGATACAGTGGATTTATAAAAATAAAAAATTGCTTTTCTCTGATGTATAATTTCTGTTTTGCTCCAAATGACTAAGGTGGATGTTCTTTAAATAAGAAATTTGATTAGTATGCTTAAGATCTTCAACTTCATGTGCAGTGAATTCCAATTCACAAGTCTATATTTAGCTGAAAAATAATATTTCTGTATGAAGAAAAGAAAGTAATAGTAGCCAATGGCACTTTTAACCCCTTAATTTCATAAAATAATAAAGTAGCTTTGTAAATAGAATATATGGAAAACTCAGAGAAATAGGCAAATAGAGGGAAAAAATTAGTAAATCGCTCAAACAAAGCTACTTGTGCCCACATCCATAGTAATTACATGCCTAATTTGAGACCTCTGTGTCTTGAAGCCCTCAGGAGTAGTTTCAAGATAGAAAGGCTATCTGAGATGTCAGACTAGCACAGAATAAAGTAAAAAATGAATACAGGAGACTACAGAGTACATTAAACACTCACTGTTAAGCACTAAATAGATCTGAATAGCCTTAAAGAGCAGATATAAACATTTCAAAATCAATATTCCACACCATCTATTATTATGCCAATTTACTAATGTGTAGCCTAGCAAATGTTTCTTTCTAAACAGTTTCCTTTTCTACCTTTGAACTTTTCTTAACATGAAGAAATTTTTCATACTCAATGCCTAATGAAAATTGGGAGAGAGAAAGATCAGGCAGGATTAGGCTCCCAGTATTGCAGTGGTTCTTCTTTCTTGCTCATCCTAAGATCATACGATTGACTAGGTCTAAGGCAAGAGACTGACAGAGAAAGAAAGCTACCAGTATCACTGCCCAACGTTCAGAGTACTGGTGAGACAAAGAAGTAAGGTCTAGAAATGTCTGGGTCCTGTGTGCACCAAAAAAACTGCAATCACTTACCCCTGCCCTGCTCAGAGGTTTAATTGCCTGTATTCAATATCATCTTTAATACAACACAGTTGTATGGCCTTGGATCAAACTGCTGGGAAAAGGGCAATATGAGAAAGAGTCATGAGAAGCCTCATCCTCCCATTTTGCTTAAGAGCTACATTTAAGTGAGGACTTCCCACTGAGACCTTGCAGCGCTGTATTGCAGGCAAGCCTGCATATGGAAGACTTGAATTTCTGACTTGACATCAAATCCTCTTCATCATAATGAAGTGTGACAGTTGCTCAACTGTTGACTGACTCTGGCTAACATCACCATATCTGGTCTGCTGTTTTTGATCAGGTACAGGGGTAACTGCAGCCCTGATATCTCAATGTCACGTCTCACTGGGATCAGTACTTTCAACTTGTTCTGCCAACATAATGTTGTAGGCAGTAGGTACAAGACTGATGTGAAAATAATATACAGCTCTACTTGCCCAGGACCACATCATGCATACTCCTTGTCCACACTGTGACCCAACATTCAGACTAAACAGAGCATGTAGCTGGATGTTACATGCATCCAGTAAGAGGATGGACAATACTTTCTTGATGAGCACTTATTTAGAGTTTTGTTTTCTGTTCATTGCTCAATGTGTGGCCCTATGACTTTTTTACTCTTCATTATTTAAACTTCATTTAGAAGACAGAATTCATTAATGTCTTTTCTGTGCCATTCATTACTATGCTGTTTGGACATTTCATGCAACAGCTAATTTATATTCATTTGGTCCTTTTGACACTGAGATCTGAATACAAGCAAGACAAGGCCAGTGCTGTGGGCATAGAATAGAGTCTCTCTAGAGTAGAATAGAGTATAATTTGTAACTGTAATTTTGCCTACTTCATCAGATTTATACCCACAGGTCAAGACTTTTTATTAGTATACTTACATAGGTTTTGTGGACAGACTAAAGCTTGCTCTTCTCTATTATGGTCCTGGATGGCTTGGGAGAGTACAGTGATGAAGAAAGTACACTTTGCTTTAAATCTGAGCTTAATGGGTTAAAAATCTGGAGCTATTGTGGCTTTTTCTAGCAACCAGCTCACATCTGGCTAGAGTACTGTTGGAATAAGCTCTGGTACGCCTGCAAATACTCCCCCATATGTAAAAAAAAAAAGATATTGCTTATAAAATAGACTTTCTTCTGTGTCCAGTTGTCAAGGAGATTGTGGCTATTCCAGATAAATGGTGGTCGGAATTCTGCTGTATTTAGCATTGTTGTCCTTTCTCCAGATTCCATTAACATCTGTTGTAGGAAGTTGTCAGTAGCTCCATATCAGGGAGCAGCAAGAGGAGGCTGCCCTGCAAGGCCCGGGAAGTCAGAAGCTGAGCATAATTACAAGGCAGGCAGAGGTCTCACTGACAAGGGTCTCACAGCACCAAAACAAGGTAAGCAGAGAAGCTCAGGCAAGGGTAATCTGTTACAACTAAGGAGCCAAGTTAATCAAGTTCTTGATAATGAAGCAGGTCCAAGGTCAGTCTGGGAAGGTAACCAGGTTCAAATACATTCTCCTGCATCAGACACAGGTCAGTGCCTCCAGCCAAGTCTGCAGAACTCACAGGTCAAGCCAGGAAGTCAGACCACAGGTCAGGATTAAAGTTTGGCTTAATGGGTTACCTCTCTAGGTACAGACATAAGCATGACTTCTGCCCCCCTCCAGGATTACCTAAGCAGTAACCAAGAGCAAGAAACTCAGCAGAGAGCCCTGCTGGAACTCTTTAGAAGTCTTTTGGGGAGACCTTTGACAGAGGCTCCTTGCATCTGTTACCTCGTATTGTGTTTCATCAGCAAGTTGGCCATGAGTACAGAAAGATGAACTCAAAGGGTAAGGCATGCAATTAGGATGCTAACAGCTCAAAATTTATGAGACACTGCAATTCATCTTCAAATTAAAATGCACTTTTCTGCTTCTTAATAAACCCCATGTTTTAAGATAGCAGTCTTGCAATAAGCTCAGTAACACGGGCCTCAAGCAAGATCCCACTTTAAGATCTATGTGGAGACCATAGCTAAACATGAGCAAAGCTCATTTTTGCTAAGTTTTCTCAGAAATGTTACAAAACTGTGAAAACAAAAGTTACATTTTGATCTTGTTATTTCTAAGGAAAAGGTATTTGTTAAAGGATTTTTTTTTTTGTGGTACTTTTGTAGAAGAGGTATAATTACTCTGCCAACCAGCAGAGTAAGGGAAAGAAAAATGCTACTCTCTGCACTTTTTGTTCATTTTAAGACTTTTTTCTTACATTTTTTTTCCTCATTTTCTGATTATCTGTAGAATTATCTTCCTGCCTTGTTTGCCTAATAGGTATATACTTTAAATATGTACTTAAATTTTTTTAGCTAGGCCTTCTGAGCAAATTTCTGCTGGTGTACTTACTTTAACTCTTGGTATTGCATCAGAAACCAATTCCCTCAAAACAGACTGATGGTCCATCTGGTTCAGTATCCTGTTTCCTGTAATGGCTAGTAACAGATGCTTGACAGGAGATTGCAAGAAATCCCATAGAGCCCAATTTTGATACATTTATTCATTAGGTTAATATCTTCTGAGTTAAAGGTGGACATAATGGAATAAATATGCCTTTATTTTTAAAAAGTTATCTTACCACATAACAGTGATTATTCTTTTTTAAGTATGTCTTCAACCCTTCATTGCTTTTTTGAATCATATTAACTGATCCATCCTCACAGAAATCACAAAACACAGTAATTTTCTCCAGTCAAAATTAAAAGGGCAAATATTCAATCTTCTTGGTTTCAAATTATTTATCCAGAACATTAGTGGATTAAATATTCATGGTATACTTTTTGTAAAGAATTAATGATACAAACTGTCAGAAAATACCTTCAAGCTTAAGCATGAATATTTGTAAAAATTAAAGAATAATTAACATCTGAAGCACCTGGAATTTATTGAAAACAAAGATCTGCTATTCAGAAATTTTTTGAAATATCTTTCCTCTATATAGAAACAGTAACGGAAATAACACTGGAATATGTAGGTGAGTCATTTTCTTATTACTTTTGGATACTGCTAAATTAACATATTTGAGTCATTGTGTTAACAACACAAAAAGCAGCTAGCATTGCATATAAAATTCCGGTTGCCTTATAATTGATTCTATATGGGGATTTTTCCTTCTTTCCACATCCCTGTGCTACACACAAACCTCCAGGTCAGTGCATCTGCAGAAGTGTACAGATTTTAAATGCCAAGCAATGTGAATGCTGAACAGATGATATGTGCAGATCACCACTGCTTGTTGCCCCTGTCTGCAACTCTGTTTCAAATCAAGAACTGAGCTGAATCCTTTTACTGGCATTTATTTGAGATTTTTGATTATATTAGAATTAGAGCATTTAAGTATTTTGTGTGTCTTGAAGGGTTCCATGTCATAGAAAGTTCTCAAAAGTAGGCCAGGTATCACATGCATTGACAGCTTAAAAAAGGGCACAAAGATGAGTTGCAATAGATGTTCAGGAAATTTAGCTGGAAGCAGCCACAGAGGACATAGTCTTCTTAGCACTCTAAAAGTATCTAAAATATAGATTTTAGGGGAAAGAAAAAGACCTTTTAGTACTGATGTTCACCAATTTTACTTATTATAACTGTACACAAACAACAAACAAATAGGTTTACAATTATCAAACATGTATTTTAAGTTGAAATGGAACTGTGCTATTTAGGGCAATTTTCCATCAACTATTTTCTTGTAAGTCGATACCTTGTAATATTAAACCATAAAAAATATTTCCAAATACATGCAGATTCAAACTCAGGCAGTCAAAACTTTCAGTATGGCTGGTGTAAAAGTACCTGCAGAAACCTTATTCTTGGCCATCATTCCCCTTGCATCTCACAATAATATTTTGCTTAATTAAAGCATCACTGACACTGGTTTCCACAAGACTCTTGTCATATTTCCTTCAGAGGAGGGACAATACTTTCTTAATGAGCTCTTATTTAGAGTTTTGTTTTCTGTTCATTGCTCAATGTGTGACCCTATGACTTTTTATTCATCATTATTTAAACTTTATTTAGAAGACAGAATTCATTAATGTCTTTTCTGTGCCATTCATTACTGTGCTGTTTGGATATTTCATGCAACAGCTAATTTATATTCATTTGGTCCTTTTGACCCTGGAGGTCAACTCCTCATTTTACAGGTGGGAAATTGACAGCGGCAGAGAGAAAAGCGAAATGCATATTTTAAAATAAAAGTCCCAAAGAAAAGTCAGAGAAACTAATATTCAATTTTCATATGTAGAATAATTTATTATATTCATTACAGTATATATTATTTGTTGTGCATAATTATTTCCGGTATAATTTACATTTTTATAGCCCAACTTCTTCTATTACAAATGTAAATACTTGCTATTCAAGCAAATCAGACTCCCAGGATCAAGAGGAATCTCTTATTTTCTATTTCCTGAAAAATTGTTGGCTATTTAAGCCATTGAAGTAACTGAACTACTCCAAAGACTGACAGCACACAAGACATGCTTATTAATAGACTATACAGTATGCAGACTAATAATGAATGTCATCGCACACTCTGAAAATTTGTTTTATATTTCTACCCATATCCTCCAGACCTTACTCCTCCCCTGCTCTCCAGTTTCTAGCAATTATAATACACTGTTATAATGACACAGAATCCTTTGTGTTGGAGAGTTCATCTAATCAAAGATCATCTAATTCCAATCTCCTTGCCATGAGCAGGGATACCACCCACCAGACCAGTTGGCTCAGGGCTGCCTGGCCTCAGTGGGGTATCCACAAGTGCCCCACTGAGTTTGTGTCATCTGCAAAGTTTCTGAGGATGCATTTGATTCCACTATCTATGTTGAATATCTGGAAGAGCACCAGTTCCAAGACAGAGCCTTGAGGGACTGGGCTTTGTATATAGTACATTATTATATTTTTCTTGTCAGTTTTTCTTTGCTGTCTGAATAGCATAATTCTTAGACATCTTTATTGTTTCTAACCTCAGTTTTCCTATTTAGTCACTTTCACTTCTCTTAGCAGCTTTAAGCCTCCTTAGCACCAGCTTCCCAGTTTTCTTATTTAGTACTTTGTCTGACCTTTTTCCTCATTCATGTGGTTAGGTAATTCGCTGAAGCACAAATAAAATAATGTCTATATTGTACCAGAGCTTAACCCCATTCCTCCATTAAGCAATTAGTAATGGCAATTGCAGCAAGTGCTGTACAGCATGTTCCCAATGTGCTGCACGTTCAGTGAACATCAATTGAAAAATAGTAGAAATTTAGTTCTACTAGTATTACAGACAACAGACAAGTTTATTTGAGTCTTTTATAACAGTGTTGCATTTGGGCAGATTTTTGTAGGGGTAGCAGAAGGAATATTATTCAACAAATGGCGTTGCCTAAATAAGGAGCTCTAAAATACAACAGTAACATATAACAGATAGTACCTTTCTTACAAGAAGTTTTAGTGTTCTATTCATCATCATTCTAATTTCATCTAGTAATGAAATTTTAAAATAAAATGAAACAAAACATCACAAAACAAGCTACATTCATGTAAAAAAAAAAAATAGCTCAAAGACAAATACAGTTTCAGTGTGATAGCCATGGAGAAATTGTTTTATAATGTGAAGTTTTAGGGAATTTACCCAAGAGGTAAGCCTGCCACTTAGAATTCAATGCTTCACTAACTCACAGAAAACTGTAATATACTTGAGATCTGAATTGAAAAGCCAAGAAACTAAATAAAAAGATAAATTATATGATAAATAAAGCTTAGAAAAACCACGAATGCTAAAGTCTTTACAGAATCACAGAGTGGGTAGGGCTGGAAGGGTGCAGAGTGGGTCATCTGGTTCAACCTCCCTGCTCAAGCAGGGTCACCCTAGAGCACATGGCACAGGTTTGTCTCCACACGGTTCTTAAATACCTCCAGGGAGGGAGATTCCACAACTTCTCTGAGCAACCTTTTCCACTGCATGGTCACCCACCCAGTAAAGCTTTTCCTCACATTCATGTGGAACTTCCTGTGCATCAGTTTCTGCCAGTTGCCTCTTGTCCTAATGTTTGGCAGCACTGAGAAGAGCCCGGATCCATCCTCTTGGTACCTCCCTTCAGATACTGACAGGCACTGATGAGGTCCCCTCTCAGTGTCTCTTCTTGAGGCCAAAGAGACCCAGGTCCCTCAGCCTTTCCACGTAGCAGAGATGCTCTACTCCCTTAGTCATATTTGTTGTCCTCCACTGGACCTGCTCCATGAGCTCCATGTCTCACTTCTCCTGAGGAGCCCAGAACCAGACACAGCCCTCCAGGTGAGGCCTCATGAGGGCTGAGTATTGGGGCAGTATCACCCCCCTTGATCTGCTGGCAATGCTCTTTCTGATGTACCCCAGGAACTACAATGAATTCTCCTTCTTTCTTAGCAAACTGAAATACTTCAAAGTTGTTCTTCAGATAGCAAAGAAATTTTTATGGATAATATCAACACATTCTAAATTAAATTGCTGCAAGTACTTCTCAAAAAGGAATGTCTGTCATGTGCTAAAATACCCTAAAATCCCTTGGCAGGGTTTTTTTTTGTTTCTGAAGACTACAAACTACTATTATATCAAAATATTACCAGCATTAAATCAAAATTGCATCAGTCTGTAGATAGAGTTAAATCTGTAAGTCTGTTTCCTACAGATGCAGCTGTTTAATAACACCTGTTGTTAATTACCTACATAAATAATGTACACCTGCATATGTGAAGAGTGATCCTCTCACCTATTATTAATAGCAAAAATTCTGTCCTTTTTATATACAGAACTGCCTTTCTTAATGTCCACATTCTAAATTAATATGTTATTGAGATGGTTTTAAACCACATAAAACAAATAAGTTTTTCTTCCTTTAACTACCTGGAATGGCAGTAGTCACTAATATTTACTATTTCTAATGATTTTCTGTATTTACTGTATTTTAAAAGTTGATGGGAGAAGAGTTTACTCTAAGTTACCATAAGCAAAAACAGATGAGAACAACAGAAATATTACAAACAAAGGTGACATTATACAAATATTACAAATTAAGTTGTAGGATGAAGATTTAGAGAGTAAGCCATAGGAGGAGCAGCTGAGGGAGCTGGGGTTATTTAGCCCGGAGAAGAGGAGGCTGAGAGGTGACCTTAGCACTCTCTACAACCACCTTAAAGGAGATGAGAGGGTCAGCCTCTTCTCCCAGGCAGCTGGCAACAGGTCTAGAAGGCACAGCCACAAGTTGTACCAAGGGAAGCTTAGGCTGGCCATCAGGAGGAATTTTGTCATGGGAAGGGTTGTTAAACACTGGAATGGATTGCCAAAAGAAGATGGTGGAGCCACCATCCCTGGTGGTGTTCCAGCACTTAGTGCCATGGTCTAAGGTTGCACTCAGTGATCTCAGAGCTCTTTCTCAAACCAAATGATTCTGTGGCAATAGTGCACTTGAATCCTCACAAAATATTTCCACTGATTAATAGCTGATTTAAGTCTACATGCAAAAAATAATATTAAGATTGAATTTTAATTAAAGTAATTGCTCTTTGCAGTATATTTCTTCTTTAAGGAATAAATCTAAGGCTAACATTCAACTTCCTCCTTCTGGCAAGCATTACTTTTTACATTTTCTTATGTCAGGAGAGATCAGAAGTTGCAGTTGAACATATAACCTTGCTGGCTTAGCCACAGAACTGAAATTTAGCAAGATTGCTTCCCAAATATCTTTAAACAGTCAAGATATGCCACACACACGAGAATTCACAAGAGCTGCAAAGCAACGCGGAATCAAACTGAGCAGATAAATGGCAGTGACAGAAGTAAGATCCAAGCTTCCCAAGACTCAATTTTTCTGTTGATTAAGACTATTGTGTAACAATTCGTCAGGATTCAGAAGTATTTGGTATTGATTTAGTTCAATACTACTCACTTGAGCTCAACCTCTGGTACTCAGTATTGCTTCCAGACAAATATTTTACTAGAGGCAAGCTGTACTGAATTTTTTCTGGAAAAAATTATAAATTATGAAGATCTTGAAATACTTCTGTAGGAAACTTCTTCTGAGGAAGTGCTTTGATTTCCTCTTGTTCTTAGGAAAGTGGCTGAGAAACCAAATGAGAAAGCTCCTTTGTGAAGGAGCTCTATACCACTCCTGGCACAGTGGTAGTCTCATTGGGGAAGTCTGATATGAAGTTCAGTAAAAGAGCTTTACATTATGCTTCTTGGTAGCCCACAAATAAGACAGGACTAATTCTACTCCTTAAAACTATTTTCTCAGCATTTTTATTACACCAAAATGAGTAAAGTTTGGTTAGCACTGAAAAGTGTAACAGTCTATTTCAAGCAAAATCAAAATAACAAGTAAAACACTCATAACTAAGGGGATCTAGTTATGACAAAATACTAGGCTGACTGTGATTGTATATATTTATATGATACTTTATCCAGTTAGAGACTGAGGAGTATGAGAACATCATACAGACAGCTACAAAAGCATCTAAAACCAGCGAGGTTCATGCACATAACAATGAAAGCAAAGAAAACATCAGTACAGGTTTCAACATCACCCTGGATGACTGAAGTTCTGAGAGTTTGAGGGGTTGTATGTTTCTCCATAACAGTTTACATTACAGTATTTAAGGAAACATTTAAGAAAAACTGGGGGGGGGGGGGGGGGGGGGGGGGGTGGAAGGAAGAGGTGTTAAGCAAACATGAGGCCTAATTAGTACTTTTTGTGACCATCATTTTCTAAAAACTGCATGGAACCCATCTTCACTAGACAGAGATAAAGCAGCAGTTCTCTTCATCTGCTGACACAGGCTGGATCGCATCCCAAGACCGGCACTTGCTAATTCTGGAAGCAGCAATCCATGCCTAGGTTTCTTAGATTTTGCCTCATTATAAGCATTTACCTCTGTAGTAATTATATCAAGATGGACATTACTAGCACCAATACCAGTCTTTTATTAAAAGCCTTTCATGTCTTCTTTCAGGCAGCTCTGCCTCCTTCCCTCAGACACATTCACTCAGTAGTGTTTTCTTACAGGCAGCCCCACACAGCTGTGACTCCTCATCTCTCTAAGTTTCCTTCTGCATGACTGGCTAACCCCCAAGCTGTCTCTTATCCAGCCACCTAACCCTGTCTGTCCCTCACAAAACATCTTCTTACTTTATCTATCCCTTGCACAGCATGTCCCTTACCACCTCACAACACAGCCAGCAGACTCTGGACCTCCAAGTACAACCACAACTAGTGGCCAGCTAGCCCACTTTTCTATACACCCACACTCATTGGGCAAGCACAGATGTTTCCACTCCTCAGTAGTCAGTACAGCTGTAACTCATTGGGAGAGATTGCCTTCTGGACTATCCTACACTATTCTTTCAACCTATCTTCCTACATATTTCTCTTGCTTTTGAGATAATTATAAGAGGGCAGACTGTTCCACTTTCTGTGTTGTGCTTTTGGGTTTTTATGAAAGCAAAAACTGTATTACTTGCGTGGAGTAAGCTTTGACCTTTATAGTTCAGACTTAATACTTCTATAGTGCTTCTAAAATTTTTGTTTAAAAAGATCTTTGTATTGTTTATAATGCATTCATATTTTGGAAGGAAGTTACAGCCTTCATGCAAATTCAACAGCACTTGCTCCAGCGAATGTTCTTGGTTGTGCTCCCCATGTGGGTGAATAGCATTCACTCTACAATACGCACACAAAGATACGCATTGTGAAAGGATCTTTCTAGACTTCTCCACTTCATACTTTTTGGTTATGCAGAAGGAATCCAGGAATGAAAAAGGAAACATGGAGAGGCAAATGGATTAGACGATGATTTTGAGATCTGAATCTGTGTACATTTTTTGAATACAGAATGAGTCATTTGCATATATGTTTGATTGATTCACTTATTTTATTAATTGAATATCAGACTGAAATAGGCAAGATGCTATGGCAGAATTTGACATATTTGATTATGATTATACCAATAAAGTTGACTGTTAGCTAATTTTTGGTTTATGGAAGTACAGATACCATAGAGACTAGGTTATTTAGGATGATATTGACAGTTAGGAATTCACAGATAGTTTAAATTTTCCAGTATATTTGAGACCACATTAATATTTCATCAATGAACAATTTGCAGAGTAGAGTCTTATGACTTAACTGGTTGTCAGTGATGAAGTGATAATATTTATTTTACAATCTGAAAAAGTTCTATTTAAAAAAAGACGTGATAAAGACATTTCAGTCAAAAAGAAAAATGTTTTCTTATTTGTATTTCCTTCATCCCTGGCAGGAAGAAACAAATTTTTGTGACACTAGAAGTAAATAATTGTTATTTAAGCGTATAATTAACATGGGCTTCCTACACACAGCTCAAACAAAAAATTTCAGTTCAAATACCCATTATTTAATTAGAATCCAATGATAGTGGGGTACAGTTGTGATGTCCTATGTATAGCCTCACTATCTTACATACTTTTGAATAATGTATGTGTAATGATGATATGCAAATTTTGACTTTTTAATAACTGCTACCATAATGTGTCACCTAATTTGGGCCACTTCTGTGTACCAATTTGTACTAATGAAAAATTATATTTTGGTTTCATCTGTCTTCTTATCAGTATATGAGGTATTATGTTAGCACAGTAGTCCACTGCAGTTCACAGACTTTACAGCTGAGATTCTTACGCATGACTACCTGGAAATGAACCATAAATAACCATGGCTTGGTGAGCTAAAAACAGCAATATGCAATATAAAGCATAACCTTCTATTTGAATCTTGTTTCCTCTCTCATTACTAGTATAGACAAAGAAGTGGGCAGGCAAAGCAGAAGCAGATTTAATTTGTCTGCATGCAACAGGAATTTTTTAATTTGATAACATCCTGCTGAAAAAGAGATTGCTTGAAGATATTAATTCCAAACTTGTCAGTAAGATAAGAGACAGAGCCCAGTACATTTGAATATTACAGAAGGAATACAGAAATATAATATTAAGTACGTTTAGCATTTCGTGCTCAAGTCTTTATTTTATGGATTTACTATCTTAGGGTTTTAGCTAAGTCTAGCAAATACAGTTTGAGAGGCCATAATAAATTATTTGTGAACCATTCAATTAAGCATTTGTGATTATATGAATTCATAATGTTGTGCAATGTTTTGAATATTTATTGCATATCTGTTTTATGTTGAGCATATTGTTATACCCTCCAGGACATTTTGCAAGAAGATATTTAATTTGAAGTGTTATTTCCTGAAGGAACAAGCAGAAGTATAATTCTACTCTATTGCTTCAACATGTAATGGTACCCCTCTCTGCTACATAATCTAAGATGTTTTCTAGCCAGCCTTTTGTCCAATTAAAATCAAACTGTTATCAGGCATGAATGTAGTAACTCTAGTTAGTGGTGGTCTAAGTACTTGATTTGTATTTAAAATGTTTCCTTTGACACACAATCATTGTTCTACAGTCTTCAAAGTACAGGTACGGAGTATGATTGTATATTGATCAAATCTGACCCTGGACCTTAAAGAACAGACTTCTACACCACATTTACCTCAGGAGGACTGCAAAACATGGCTATATAGAGTCATTTAGCTTACCATATACAAATTTTTCTTCACTATGGGGAATTATTTAACCTTCAACCTCTTGAGCATGCTATAGTCTATTGAATGACCATCAATGTGTTTTCATCAAATCTACCAAAATATCCTAAAGAACTGATCTGTCATGGAATGATTGCAAAGGGGGGAAAAAAAAGCAGTAGCTGTAGAAAATTTTCATCCAAAAAGAAGATCTATTACTTTTACACCTCCTTCTCTAACCTAAGTATACAGAACCATGGACATTTGTAAAAGAAAGCAAATGTATCCAACAAAATATCCACCCAAAAATAACCTATCAAAAAACCACCAAAAAGTATCCAAACTCACAAAAATGAGGCACTGACTGTATATGCTTCATCATTTGGGGGAATGAAAATGCAAATAATCTGCAATGGATGTTATTCTTGTTGCTTAAAACATTGCTCTGAGCTGTTAAGATGTGATTATAACTGCAGTGTGCAAATATATGCAGAACATAATAAAAATATTTATTATATGGGCTATAGCACTCAGATAAACAGTGCTGACACCCCAAGAAAATCAAATGTCTCATACATTTTATATTATTTTTGTACATGAAAATAATTGGGTTTGTCATTTCTATAACACACTAAGCATCACATAGAATACAAAAAAGAAGGTAAGTCCTTAATACAACAGTAGGAATGATTTTTCTTGTGGAGAGTAGTTACATTAAGAAACATGAAGGAAATCGTTCTCAAAAACTCAAATTACTTGCTTGAATCTGAAATGGTTTAATAAATACCTATTTTCCTGACTGTTCTGGAAAATTACTTTTTTTTTTCTTGAGTTTCCTTTTGATGTGAGGAGTACTTTTCAAGTTATGTGTCATCCTCAAATCTCTCATCATAGGTCTTCCATAGGTCCCAATGTATTCTGTGCCTTCTGAAGTATTAGGTTGCCTTGAACCAAATCCTTTATGCCCTTGAGTAAAGCAAGCTGAAAAGCATTGATTTCTGGCAATCAGCATATTTGCATTTTTATTCTACAAAGGTAAAATAATGCATAAAGTAATTGTTTAATCCAGTTTTTGGCTCTCCTAACTCCAAAATTGGGATGCTGCCAAGCGCATGAAAGCTCCAAAAGGGCAGCCATATATGCCATTACCAGTTTTTGGTCACTAAAACCCTGCAGTATATTTAGAAGAGGCAGTGAGAGTTTCTTTATTTCCCAAATGAGGGAATTCCCTGAGGCTAAATGTTGGTTTAGTCTTTGTAATGGCTGTTGAAATGGTTCCATCCTGTTTGCTGACAGAGATTTTATTCATCCTATTAGAATCAGCTGTGCATCACAGACATGTGCTAACAGAAGATGTTAGAATTGACCTTTCTTGTATTTTGTTTGTTATGGGTTTTTTTATTTGCCACTGGGTTTTGTTTGGGTGGGTTTTTTCTTTCTTTTTTTTCCTTTTTTTCTTTTGGTTCTAATAGGATTCCCACACCACATAACACATCACCCCCTAATTACAATTTCTTAAATGTTGACATCAATCTAAGGGTTAGAAAAACTTATATTCATTTCCATATCTGAAAATGTGTGTGCTCTATAGAGAGGTGAGGGGGCTTCTTCCTTTATGAGTTCTATCAGGTTTATCATTTTCACTACATCACTCCTTCAGCCCTTTCCTCTTAAGTTTAGTCTTTTGCCCTCAAATATTTGCAATCAGGCTATTCCGAATAATTTTAGGTATCTAGTCCTTGCTAACTTTAGGGTTGAATACTGTTGAAATTACATTTTCCTAAGCATCAGGAAAGAGATTTCTTCCTTGAAGACACATAAACTAAATAAAAATAATTGTTAGTGTGGCTTCCATATTTAATTTTTAGCAAACACACTAATTTTCTCCTTCTTTCCTAAACCATAACAGTTGTCTCATCATAAATACTAGCCTGAGGGTAGTGGTTGTTAGCAATATTATGTGGTACAGCAAGCTAATGTGTCAGTTTATTATGAGTAAAAATTCACTGGAGGCTTCCTTTGAAAAATCAAATATTGTTGTTTTTAAATTACAGTTTTAGCAAATTTCATTGTGCAAAAGATTTAATTTTTCTACTCTTTCAATGCCTATTCTTAGTAGAAGTTTGTATATCAAATGTCTGTTCTTAAGAGAGATGCAAGTGCCACCAAGAGCCATTAGAACTACCAATTTCACTACACAAGAACCACAAAATGTCAAGGAATATTTTCAATTCACACAATGCAAATCACTAGCAAGGACTTGTCAACTCACCACCTTGACTTACACTGCCTTGCGTCAGGTGTACATGCTGTTTTTGTTCATCAATAGGAAATGGCTTGGGGAGGATAGCAAGAGGTGAAAAAGGGAGATTTTCCACTCTGAGCTGATTCTGGTCTTCCTTTTATCCTTGATCAAGGCCAGTGTTACCATTTAAAGTATAAATCATGACTATTATTTTATATATGAAAGATAGAATTTGGGATTAAGCAAGCAAGTAGCTCCACCATCGTTCAAGCTCTCATCCTCTTGACTCCATACAATTTGTATTTCAAACCCATAGTACAAACACTATGATGGCTGACTGTATGTCAGCCTGGATGACTGTAGAATATACATGGGTGTACATCACAGAAAGCTGGAATGATCATATCATGTTAGGATTATGCAGACAAATTCCAGCCCAGTTTTTTAGTTCAGTGTTATATTGTTTTATTATTAGATTTTTATTATCACTCTCGGGTATAATGTATTGAAAGAGAAAGCGAAAAATGTGGCTTGCATGGGGAGCATTATATCCCTTTAACCTTAAAAGGTTGTATGAATTTGTAACTGAGTCAGTCTTTCCTAATGTTTTTTCATGTTTGTAAGAGTTCGCGTGCTGTTTTTATAATGTTTTCATTGATGTCAAGACCTTGGTATAAAAACAAGACTAGCACTGTACTAATTTACCCCGTGGTCTCCTGTGTCTTCCTTTGCCTCTCTCCTTGAGCAACTGGCATAGCTTCAGGACTGTTTACTCCACAGCTTATTTCCCCTTTATCTTTGATGTCCCAGGATGTCAAAGGTTGTGAATTTAATATTGATTTTATAAAGTACTTTTACTGTAACATGTCAGTTAGGATTAGCTTCAACCTCGAGGAAGCTCAGGCAGTGAGCTGGATTTGCACGCAATGTGGCTCTCCAGCTCTCAGACTCTTTTCCCGAGCGAATGCTTTATTTATAAGAGTGACAGTGTGCTGTGAAAGCAGGGATAGCACACAGCCCCCAGCTATCTCTGTGTCTTGTATACACAACGTCAGTGCCCTGTGTATACATTAGGCTTGAAAATGTAAGTGGATCAGAGAGACGTATCATTTGCTGGTATGTAAACAGACAGATGAGTTTATAGATCGCATTAAACCCCAGTGGCTGTAACTAGTGGAAGAGACTTCCTGGAGTCCCATCCCCCATCTCACTCCTCCTTGTTCCTCCTTATACCATCAACACCAACACCAGGAGCAGGACTCAAGTCCTTCAGTGAACAAATAAACGCATCTTTCCAAAGGAAGAATCACAGCTGAAGAATATTCTTGCTTGATATTTTTCTGTTAACGTTTTATTGCTCCTTTGAAATGGCAGATGCTGCTGATGGAATGTATTAATTTACAAATTAAACTGCAAAGTCTTTTCATAACTCAATATTGATCCTCACTCAGACCCAACAAAAGTGAAGAGTTTGTCTTGATATTGTCCTTTTTTTCTCTCCTTTTTTCTCCTTCTTTTACTTTATACTTTTGAGAAAGAACAAAATTGCACTTGCCATATTTTGTATCTAAAACGGAGAGGTAAGGTTTCCTCAAAGACTGATAGTGCTGAAACTTGGAATTACACTCTCAGGGGAATGGTCACCAGTTTTCTTGTGTGTTGAGCAAATCATGCCAACTGATTACACACTCTTAATGAAAGATTAACTATTTTATGCATTAGCTTTTTGTGAGCACATGGAACAGCTGTGCACTTGGGCTATATCTGCCCCATTCATAACATGTTTGATTTCTCATCACTCCCCAGTTGTTCTGATCTTGCCTTCCTCCTCAGCTGGGACTTGAGTTAGCTCAGGTCTTCTGAGCATTTTGAAAATATTTATTGTTTGGTTCATTAATTATTCTAAAAGCCTTGAATTTGATGCCTGTGTCCACTTATGGCAACATATAAATAATAAAGAAGTTATTATTCTTGATATAGAGCATATATGGCTGCTTATAAAACAGCATTCATGTAGCTGTGTTTTCATCTTTTTTTTCATTTATTTTGTTACTCTGCCTAGGTACATATGACAGTTTGAGGTTTGTTTGTAAGCTGTTTTCATAAAATACATGTCATTCCTGTGTAAAATCTGTGTGAGTTCATACATAATGTTGTTGAGCTTTAGTAACTGAAGAAAGAAGGGGTGGTTGCTACAAAGCAGCATCCATTACTTCAGCTGTTGCAGGGAAGAAATTTGAAATGTAAAATGAAAGCAACTTTCATGTGCATGCAGATATGCCATATATACCCTTCCTGTTTGTACTGGAGATTAGACTATTTTTGGTGAAATTAGGCAAACATGACATTAGATAATAGACAAGCTCATTTTTTTGCATAATTATCTGCATAGGTATTTGTAAAATGATAACAGGCCCAAAATCTGCAAATCAGACTCCAAAAATAGTATTTCAAGACTTAAAAAGATTTTTCTTTGGTATCCATCCTCCTCTTTCTTAACCATGAAAGACTCTGTATGGAAATAGCCCCAGCAAATGATTTCTGTATTTCTCACCAAGATAAAAAGACAACAGGATTCCCAATGTTATATTAAAAGTGAAAATTTCCACACTAGATAGCAGTGCACAGAATTTGGACATATGTCAACTAAATAATCAAAGAAAGTCTAAAACATTTTGAGTGCAACCTGTCACTACTGCCAATGTTACAGTTAGTCCATAAATATTTTATATACCTGAGAACATCACCTCTTTTGTTTTCTTTGCTTTAGGTACACAATGTATCCTCTCTAGTTTATTTAGAATTCAGATATTACTTTTTCTATCTCTACATAATATGATATGCTACTTTATTCAGAAGATATAGGTAATAAGAAAAGTGCTAATTTATATTACATTCAGAATATTTAACAGGGTATGTGCTAATAAAGTAAGAATAACTTGTCAATCTGTCGAAAAAATCAGTTAGTTAATTGTTCATTCAGTTTTTTTGGAATTCATGCATACAAGTTGCGATGAAATATCAGTGAGGATTTTCTTTGAAACTCAATGAAAAACAATGAAATTTGAAACTTTGTAATTAATTTTTGTATTACTAGAAGTGAAGCAATTAGTTCACTACTGGGTAATACAAAATTCAGTATGCTAAAACTGACAGTTTTGTAGCCAAATAAACATCTGTATGACAAAACCGTTCAAAAGATGCATTTCACATTTTGCACACAACCCTATATATCAAAGTTCTTTCATACACAAGCTTTCTCTAAACATTGTATTGACTAAAACGCATCCAAAAAACTAGACTTTGGAGATGTCTCATTCCACAAAAGTAATCCATGCATACGTGCAAATCCATTCACAATTTATTTCTTATTACTATTATTCAGGCATATGTATTATTTGAAGGAAGCATACACTCCAGGGATTTTTAACAAACCTGGTTTTTATGGGTGGTTGTGGGTGTCTTCTTATATTTTTCATGCTAAAGAGACATGTAGAAACAAACAGAAAACCTTCATGTATTGAAGTCCAAGCAGTTAGATGTGACTCTTCTGCCACAGATGACCAAAGCCTGACAAAGCTCTTAGTGGACTTCTAGGGGGTTGTGAGCAAAGTTTCCAAAAATGTGATAAATTAATTGAATAGCATGTTTATGAAGTATGTAAATGCTACTGCTTCTTCATCATACAGCTGCTGGAGGCACAGAAAGTTTAATACTTCTCAATATCACCCAAAGGCTCTATGGTGTCATCAAGAATTGAATGGTCTCCTGAACCTCTGTTCACTACAAACCGATTTGCTTTCATCCAATAATCCCTGAATGCCAGAGGCTATTGCAGGGTGGCCTAAATTAAAGGAACCCTGAGGTAGTGTTAATTTGTGCCATAAGGTCAAAATAGTCTCTATTAACCCGAGGGCTTTGTTAGCACAATAGTGGCATTGTCACTCTTGCTATTTTTTTCTTGTTGCTCAACTAAGCACAGCCTTGACAGTTTTTAAGACTGGATGTTTAGGTGTTCAAGTTTATTTGCCATTAAAAAGACTTGAAAAATTTACACTAGTAAAGTTCAGGTTCAGGCTACTAATGAACTGCTTATACTTTGGGCTGTGTGGCAAAAATACTGTAAAAATAGCTTGTTTCTATACTATTATTGAATACCTACATTTTTAACAGAAATAACTTAGAAGAAAGTATATTAAACCACTGTCTATTCACAATTCTTTCCTTTATTTTTTTCTCAAGAATAGAACTTCCAGAATGTTGATAGGAATGTGAGTGCTTATAAACAGCACATGATGAGATGCATAAGCACAGTTAATTTGAATAATTGTTCAAAAATTAAGCAAAGGCTAATAAAGAGTCTTTTGAAGTGTTTGACCAGCTTCTTCTAGACATACTTTAATAATACACTTGTGGATCTATTTCAGCATTTATAACATCAGGTTATGTATATATATGCATTTTCTCATTAAACTAGGAAGTGTATTTGTCCCATCTGCTATGCCTTTATGCATTAGCAAAGATAAATTTAAACACAGTGATTACCTCAAAAATGCTGTAGCTGTACAGTTCAGTTGCAATGCTCTCTTCATCATTTAGGGGCAAATCAAGAGTCAGCTCTGACTTCAGCATTTGTACTGCTTAAAAGACACAGGTGGATGGAGGAGAAGGAAAGCTAGGATCTGGCAGGCAAAAAAAACTATCTCTGCTCTTCACAAAGAGAAAACAAACATCTTTCCTAATGTTTTGGGGAATTAAGTTTTAAAACGTGGCTGTAAAACCATTGTTGTGTTTTGTAAATCTAGTGTACTAAAACAAGCTACAAAAACTATTACCTTGTATGGATCAAGTGTACGTTTGCATGTTGGCTATCTTAATTTCAAGAATGACTCCTAAGGTTATGTCCTGCTTTCAACCCAAGCCTGTTGGGAAATTGTCAGTTTATGGAGATTTTGCTTTTTGTGTTGGGACATGCTGTTCCTGCAATCAGAACATCCATAAATTTAAATTTTCCCTGCTGCTTCTCAGAGCCACTCACACAAACTACCATTTCTCTTTCTTTACCGTATTTCTGTTTCTGTGGATTTAAAATTCTTTATTTATTCTTTTGTTTTAATGTGTTTTCTGTTTCCAACTGTATGCTTCAGTTTTGCAATTTAATTTGTATATTTGTTTTTTGGTGGGAATTTGTTTTGCCAGCTAGGAAGATGACAGGATAGACAATATTCCAGTGTATTTTAACTGCATCTCCATTTTATGTTTTGCATGAAACTACTTTCTAGAACTTGACACTTTAGTCAGGACAGAACATGCAGGATAAGTACTTATCTCAGGGCACAGTGGAGTAAGCAGCTGTTCACATAATGATTGCTGATGGAAGGGAATGTGGTACACAGGCCTCAAAATTGAGGCCACCAGTTCTAATAAAATAAGGAATGCTTTAGTAGGGTTGGTTTTTAGTTGGGTTACATTTGAAGTTCGGCTATACTAGTCATTCATCCTTTGTCGCTGGAGAAAGAACTCTATCGAACTGTGACCATGGTCAACAGATTTCTACTGACCAGCAACTTCAGGGAATGCCCTTTCAGCACAAAGCCAGCTATCAAAATACTGGTTATATGTGCTGGAATCTTTACTGCCTAAGATTCTGCATTACTTTGTAACGCAAATTTACTAATACTGTTCTTAGAAAAGCAGAAGACAGAGGATGCTTCTAGATCTTTTCAATTATCATTTCCCCAATTCTTGATCCGTCCACCTATTGCTACCACCACATCTTCATATTTTGCCCCATAGACACTCTTTCTCCTTAAATGCATCAGCAGTGAGAAATGAGAGACTAAATTTGTACATCCCCATTGGGGCCTGCTTCAGTGGAATTGTTAGAATTTGTAAAAACAGGATTAAAACCTTTTTTCATTAAAGACTAATATCTGAATAAAAGGTAAGATAGGAGGGATATCAAAACACACCTGAAAATGTAGATTAGGCATTATTTTTAGATCCCATTGAATCCCTCAACTGTTGTCTAGCCAAGTCTTGTTTTGCTACTGCAGTCTTCTTGGCTTTGTGTACTGTGCTAAAATTAGCTGCATCCTTGAAAGTCTTATTAAATGTCATTGGATATATTCAAGCATTTACATGTTTTGATGTTTTGCCTTGTTTTGAGTGGTGTAACTTAATCAGCAGTCATGTAGCAACATCCAAGACAAATACAATAATAGCCTTGTGTTCTATTTTTCATTAATTGAAATGTAGCTCACACTGCCTTCCATTGCACCTTTATTCATTTTTCTTTTTTTCAAACAATAACAGAAATACATTTTTATTAGCAATGAAATAATGTGTGTAATGATTTTAAGATGCTTTCATCAAATTCCATATGATTATGATAAATGTTGATTTTATATTCAACTTGGAGTCTCTCCTATTCGTGTCATGTTGGATTTTTCAGGACTTGGAAGGCTAAACCCATGATCTAGCTTAAAGCTGCAAGTTAGGATTATAGTCAAAAATATGATGAACCAGGAAATAGATTACTGAGTGTTGTGAGAATGTCTCCTTTAATACCTTGAAAAATAAATCAAACATGCTACTTTCATTTTCAGAAATCAGTTGCAAAGTGTCGTATACCAACCAGAATATTCAGTGTAGAGGCCTTTATATTTTTCTAAGAAAACTCATAATTTGCTGTTCAGAAATCCAATTGCTTCTTCCATAGCCTCCATCCAGGCTTTTTCAGTTGAAAGGGTATTTCAGCAGTAGCCCTTGGAATTACCAAGAAAGAAATATTATGCAGCTTTTCCATACACATTCATAACTCATTAATAGAATCATAGAATATCAGGTTGGAAGGAACATCGCAAATCATCTGGTCCAGCCTTTCTTGACAACACTGCAGCGTAGACAAGATGGCCCAACATCTTGCCCAGGCAAATTTTAAAACTGTCCAATGCCTGGGAATCCATCACTTCTTTGGGGGGATTATTTCAATGACTGATTTTTCTCATAGTGAAAAATTTTACTTGTGTCAAATTTAAATCTCCCTAAGAGTAACTTGCCTTGACTTTTCCATATGATTCCTTGTAAAAAAAAAAAGAGCCTCATCTTCTTTTTAACCACCTCTTAAATACTGAAACATGGTGATAAAATCTTCCCTGTACCTCTTCTCAAGGCTGAACAACCCCACTTCTCTCAGCCTTTTCCTCGTATGACAGGCTCCCTGTCTTTTTGACCCTTCTCCTGACCATCTCCAGCCAGTCCACGTCTTTTTTGTATAGCAGGGATCAAAACTGAACACAGTATTCCAAATGTGGCCTGAAAATCACTGAGCAGAGGGGATAACGACTTCTTTATCTCTGATGATTATGTCCTTGTTGATTCAACCCAGGCTTTCTTTTACACAGCAGCTCACTGTTCACTCATTGAATTTGTTGTCCACCAGAGCACTGGACATTTTTCACTGAAATGCTTCCCAGAGCAGTAGATTCCAGCCTGCTCTGCACTCCTGGATTATGTTTCCCCAGGTGCAAGAATTTACATTTGTCCTTATTGAACTTCATAAGATTCTTCTTAGCTTTCTCAGTCTGTTCATTCTTATCAGTCTCTTTTGCAATGAAATAAGGCTGAATTATAAAAACTTGTTTTGAATTTACTGATTTGATGAATGAGTGGCATGCTTTACTTACAGCTGCAGTATGCTAAATATTTTTGAGGGTCACTGAACTTTTTTGTCTGTTCCAATTTCTACTGCATAGGTGTTCATTCTTAGTAGGCAGGTATTTCTCAGGAGAAGAAAACTATACTCTGTTTTTATAATCTTTGTACCTGACAGAACTTTGATTTCTTTAAGGATCAAAGCTTTATGTTTGAAAGAAAATGCTTGTATTTACTTATCACAGACTGCCATAACATAAGAGAAAATTAAGCAGAAGTACAAATGTTAATTTAAGCAGCTAATATCTTGTATTTTAACTGAAAGAAGTGACATTTTCCTTATTAATTTGAAATATTCATATCATTTTTTAATATTATCTTACATTCAGGTATTGTTATGAGAAACTCTTCTGCACAGTTAAATACTTCCATTAAAACAGAGTTAAATAGGCCATATGCTGTAAAATACTATGATTATGCAAATAAACAACATGGATGAAATAGAAGTTTGGCAAATCTTAGTGCATACAAGATCTGCAAGTTGTAGGTGTAAATAAAACATTACAAGGGTGATAATAAGTGCAATTCCATGAGCAGAAATGATAGAGCGGGAATAGAAATGGAATAGAATGAAAATTCTATTATTTCTCCTAGCAGTATGTTTCCTACATTTTTCTATACCATTACTGTAGAAGAAAACCAGAACCACCACTTTGCTTCTGTACAAAACACAAGCAGAAAGAGAGCTGACATTCTGCCACTGGACTGGAGAGTGCAGACAAATGAGTGACTGCAGAAAGACTGCTTAGAATAACAACTCAAATCGAAGATAGATTTGTAAAAAATTCAGATTCAGGGTTTCAGCTCAGCTGATCTCTATCCTTACAGTAGGTCTGAAATACAGGATCACATATTTGGAACTCAGATAAATTTAAATTATGTATGGATATGAATCATCCACATATTCTTACCAAGGGGGTAATGAGTTACATAATACTGAATTTTCAGAAATGCATGGGGTATTCGCTTTGGGTGGTGATCTCAGAACTTCACAATGGAGCAATAACTGAGATACAGTCTTTCTTTTCATCCTGAGATAATTCGTAAATGCCTGATGAGGATAGGGTTAACTTGTCCTCCATGAGTTGAACAGATAAAAGCAGCTGCCTGCCCTCAATGTAAGGAGTGCTGGGGAGGCCAGCAGTGCAAGAAAGAAATACAGCTTGGCTCAGATGGCAAGTTACTTGCTCTGAAAGGGATTTTGACAGGAGTGATCTCTAAGAAGCCTTTCATACTAGCATACAATCGGACTTGGTTCTAAGAGACAGACAGACTAAGAGAAATCTTAACCTCTACTTCCAAAGCTTAAGAGCTACTTCTGCTGTCTTCCATTCATTTCTTGATACATATGTTTCTTGATACAGGAAATCTCTTTTCACCTGAAACCCCTAAAAATAATCTGTTGAAAAGCGGCTGTGTGCAGACATGTCTATAGACCAGCTCTTTTGTTCTTGTTGTGCCTCAGGGTGATGGACATGAAAAGTAACAGATCAATTGAGAAATACAGAAAAATTAAGTTCCTTAATAATAGCACTGTGTTAAATCAGTTATGAAACAGTTTTGAAGAAGTATTTCTAACCCACTTTTTAAATTATGAAGCCACATTAATACTTATAATGATAATTATGTTCTCTGCTTCATGTACACGGAGTAAAAAGTCTTTTTTGTCTTAAAAATATGAACTGAACTCTGGCTGTTATGCTCAGGAAAATATATGTTTTGTTTTCCTTTTCAGGATAAGTAACCAGTCTTGCACGTCCAGTGTAAAATAATATTATGTATACCTCTTTTTCAACATGATCATTTTGATAACACACCTTTCCTGTTGAAACTTTATGCATACTTTATCAGTGAAAAATGCAAATGCCTTTCACTATATTCAAAAGATTTGTAATAGTAGCACATGACTATCGTTAAAAATTCATTTTTAAAAACAGTTTCTTTTAATGCTCTGTATTTATACATCAGTAAAACTTACCATGTAAAATTAAGTCTTTTCTGTGTTTTCAATCAAAATTCAACATGTAAGATTCATAGATTCTAATGTTTAAGACTGTAGGCATTATACTGAGGTGACTACAGTTTCTTCTGCTTATAAGCTGTTTTTAAGGATTTACAAAGTTCACAGCCTTTAAACTGCAGGATGAATTCTGCCCTCAGAGGCGTGTGTTGAATTTTCCTTGACTTCAATGTGAGTCCTATGTGAATGACTCAGGGCAGGAAATGGCCTTCAAAAGGGACTGATTTGCCTTTTAACAATTCATTCACAACAGAGGCTTTAATCAGACTCCTGACTAATTTGCTGTTCAAGCAAACTCAAGCCAAACTCTGACATTAAGTTTGGATAGATGATTAATCTTCAATATAAACTGGAAGGGGAAACAAGCTCTTCCCTGTATCATGTTCTCTGCTAGAGATATTCCTCTCACAGGGGTTCAGGTGATGAGGCTCTGCCCCATATTCAGCAGCATGATGGAAGCAGTCTGGGCTGGCAAGGACATAAATGCACACTGACTATTGCATAAATGCCTCGTGATTCTTTTAACCATCTTTTCTTTTGCAGGGAGGTTGGAAATGGGGACAAATAGACAATGGCCTCCCCACCCCAAGACTTCAATATATAAATACATTTAAATATATAAATATAAATATACATAATATTCCATTTATGGAAATTGCTTTTGGAGTAAGATGTGTATACTGAATGGGTTAACCTGAAAAAAGAACTGCCTTATAATACCTGCCATCTATGATTATTATAATCTTGCAGACAAATATAATTACAGTGTGTGATGTCTGTTTATGTCTGTGAAAGCTTTGATTGTGTTCTCTTGTCTGCATTACACTGCAAAACAGCATAAACATTTATATTGTATAGTAACTCTAATCCATTGCTAATGCCCTGAGCTATGTGTGTCACTTCAAATTGCCAAGATTTATGTGATACTTATATTTGCCTTTTTCAGGTGAATTTGACCCTAGTAGACTTAGTGCTATATTTATTTGTATAATCTAGAGACCATTATAGGCTGCAGAGAGGAGTGAAATTACTTATATAAGAGCACATATTATGAAATCATAATTATTCTAGAGTTTCAGCATCTCATACAGAAATTAAGAGACTGGCTGTAGTAACTTTGTAACAATTGAAATATTAATATAGGGCTTCTCAAATTTTAAAGACAGTGTAGATTTTACAGAATAGGTTATATACAAATTCATCATAACACTTTACCAATGTGCACACCGCATTTAAAATAAAAGCTCTCTTAGGTTGCACAGACTACACCTCTATTGTTGAAAAATTCTGAGCACTAAAGAAATACAATGGTATTACACTTATTTTTTTTTAATTTATGTTCACTTTAGGTGACAAAAGTGAACACAGGATTTGTACACAGCTAATGCCATCTCTCGGCTTGAAATGAAGTTGAATCTTTGGTCTGGACATAACCAGTTTGATAGTGTCATGGTTTAACCCCACCAGGAGCCAAGTCCCAAGCAGCTGCTCACTCACTCTCCCAACCAGTAGGATTGGGGAGAAAATTGAAAGGGTAAAACCTAGAAGACTCATAGGTTGAGTTAAAGAATAATTAACAGGGGAAGAAAAAGCTGTACACAAAAAAACAAAAACAGAACAATAAATTAATTCCCCAATTCTCATGGGTAGGCAGGTGTTCAGCTATCTCTGGGAGAACAGGGCCCCATCACACGTATCAGTGACTTGGGAAGACAAACACCATCACTCCAAACATCCCCTCCCTTCCTGCTTCTTCCCACCACTTTGTACACTGAGCATGATGTCACATGGTCTGGAATATCCCTTTGGTCACTTGGGATCCCCTGTCCTGGCTGTATCTCCTCCCAACCTTCCAGGCACCCCCAACTTCCTCTCCAGCCTGACAGTACAAAAAGCAGAAAAGTGGCTCTTTGTGAGCTCTGCACAGCAATAACAAATACATCTCTATATTATCATCACACTGTTCAGCACAAACCCAAAACACAGCCCCATACTAGCAAACATGAAGAAAATTAACTCTATGTCAGCCAAAACCAGGACAATAGTTAGACATTGATAGAGGGATAATAAGGAGACTTTAATCTATATTCTCACACTATGTGATGCACATGTACAGACCATATAAAGTGTCACATCCTATTTGATAGGTATGCGAGGTCACTAAGGGAAATAATGACACAGTGTGAATGCTCACTTCAACGGGGCAACAAGTCACTCTCTGAACAGTGCCCAAATCTGCAAGATCAGTGGCTTCCCACTTCCTGGCTGCAATCAGGGAATGAGAAAGGATGAACTGGAGGAAGCTGGTGCCAGAGGCCCTTCATGGGGTTTTGGCTGCTTGGACTCAGGGCCAGGGCTGACAGCAGCGCAGCTGTGCAGCCCGGATTCAGAGAGCTGTTTGAGGAGGAGCTGTGGGAAGCCTTAGCAGAGGCCATTCCCTTGCACTCAGGATCTGCGTTTAATCTGGGCAATTGCCCTTGTTCCCTTTCTGGGGTGCTCTGCATCCATGCAGCAGCCCAGCCACGTAGCTCACTGATCTCAACCTGACCCACTGGCCAGCACTGCCTGGCTTGACCTTACACCTGCCTTAGTGTTTCAGGACTTGCCTGCTGTCCAGCTCAGCTGTATGTCCCCAGGTCCTCTCCGCCCTCCTTGTTCAAGCACTCTGTGACTTGTTCATCAGGCCATTACCCAAATGTCCTTGGTCTGGCTCACCACCCCTGCAGAACAGCATCCTGCTGCAGTTCCTTCTCTCTGAGAGCCCAATAGGAATAAGGAAGCCATCTAAAGAGGATAAGCTTGTTTAGGCTTAGTGTTCAACTTCTGTGGAATACAGGGTTTCTTTTGTTATACACATTAATTTTGTGTCATTACTGCCATTAAAATTTTGCAGACCCATGAATGGAGAGGTAGGTAAGTAGTGTTCTTAATAATACTCAGGTAAAACTCTGCTTTGACATCCTACTCTTCTCATACGTTTTTACTCCCATTAAAATATATTTATTTGAAATTAAATATATGAGATCAAACCTCTGAGTGCCAATAATAAATTTCTAGACAGGGTGGTAGCAGTGAAGGTGCATTCTGTATATCTCATCACACGTAAATCAGAGCAAGTAACATTGACATACCATGAGCAGTGTCTTGATTCTTTCTATAGAGCTTAGCATAGAACTGCAGTAAGGCAAAATAAACATCCTCTTTCATGCTGTTTATGTTCCAGCTTGCTCCATGTATGTAGAAATAAGATAAGACTTTTAAATTAAAGCAAGCTTTGGCACAAACCTCAAGCGCACTCTACAAGGTTTTGTTTCTCATCATTTAGAATTCAATATCTAACAATGTTTTAAGACAGGGGAAATTGTATGGAAGTAAGACCACCATTTTGCCAAAAATAATGCTTAATTTATTTTTGCAGCCCTTATTTTCTGCAATTTTTGAATTTCCTTTTTACCTAAAATTAAACTGTGTTTTCATGCATGGCCTTTTCATTTTTTGTCTACCTATCATAATAAAAAGCTAAAACCAAAAGTCAGATACAGATACTACAGCTAGTGTCATGAAACACAATTTTTAAAGTTGCAATTTGGTTTTCAGATCCTACAAATTTCTAAGAAATACAGTAAATAGTTTTTATGCTCATATTGCTCTGTGTCATTTGTGGACTTTGTAAATCAATTTTATTTACCAGTTAGATGAATACAAACTCTCTAAATGTGATACTGGAACATGAAAGACACATTGAGATTTGTGTCATACTGAAGAAGCCCAGTTTGCATTTTCCATGCAGCTGTCAGTCAGTAAATAAAATTAAACTGGAAACGTTTTTTGAAAGTAAGGACTACCAAATCCAAGCATATAGATTTTTCTGAAGCAATTTTTCAAAATATTCTTTCTAACTGAAGCCAGGAATAACAGACATATGCAGTATAAATACAAGAACTATATATGCATCTATTAATTAATCAAATACTTTGAAAATAATCTAATTTAACAATGGAAGACAGCAAAAAGGATGATGGATCTTCTCTAAGGAGAGGACAGTTCTTCTCCTGGTTTCTAAAGCCTCAGAATATGCTCAAGAACACAGTAAGAGAACAGAATACTGGTGTGCTGTTTCAAAACCCTCCAAGTTCTGCACTTTGTAGATGGCAACATCAGATTGTTTACGCATGCTTGCTATGCATTCACCTGAATTCCTTTGTGGTTAGCAAGCTGGTGTTGCAGCATAGGATAAATGATTATTACAAAAGCTACCCAAATTTCAAGGTACCTTTCAACCAAGATCATCACGATTCTCCTCTCTGGCTCTGTTCATGTACCTACGTGCCTGTATGGAGAGACCCAGAGGATCACAGCTGCTTGGGCTTTTATTTTAATATTGGTTGTACATAACCTGGAAACACATCCTAGTATGCGGGTTCTCACTCTATATATATTGCTTATTAAAAAGTTTTATTGCAACTGTTCTGCCAAGCACAAATAGGTCCATCTTGAGAAAGATCTAATTAGTAATGAGTCTTAATGCATGTTCCATTTGAACACTTAAAAACAATATTTCATTTTTTAATGAAATACAATAGTATGAATCTTTGAATATAAAAGAACACAGGAGATGTTACTTGACTGCAAAGATATTTAGCAAGATAGTTATGCCTTTCTCTGCATCTGGAATGATTAATTCTTTTCTACTCTTATTTCATGATAGACAAAAATGCATATTGGTTTTAAAGTTGCAGCCACTGGTGTTTTAGCATTAAATCATACAAAAGCTCACCTTTCTACAAGTCTTAAAAAGATTTGTATGAGTGTCTAAGGTGAATAATTTTTCATTAAAAGAAAAGCAGGATGATTTTTCATTGTTACTGTGTAAAAGTCACTTGCATAACAAAGAACAAATGAACATAGATCAATGAGCAGTATCAAAAAATAAAACTTCACTCATAATAGAGAAAAAAACCTCATTTAAAGTAAATGTTTGGCTTGTTAATTGTGAAGCTGACCTAGCACTTTTTATTCCTGAGTCATACACAGAAATGTTGCTGTGCAGTGGACTGTTAAGAGCTCAGAAGTCTGACCATTTTGCAGATTTATGGAATCCCTGTAGGATTTTCTTTCTAAATATAAACTATATGCTATACTCACAGGCAGAGTCTTAAAACAACATTCATGCTCCGATATCAGCATTGCCAAGAAAGCACTGATATTTTGTTGTTGCTAGGCAAGTCTCTAATTTCAAAACTTGAATGAAATCTCAAACTGTCTATATCAAATGCTTTGAAAATGACCCACAAATGTATTGGAAATTAATAAACAGTTTTTAAAGTTATTTTTAATCACTTGAATTATCCTTACTTTAACAGTGACCAAACATAGAGAGTGTATAAATGAAAAGCTACTTGTTCGTAGATAGCCTTGAATATAAAGGTGATACTGTAATTGGCTACAGGTTTATCTTTTCCAACATCACCCTCACACGAGAAGGTCTTAAGTGTCTACGAAAGCAATAGCCATTCTACTGACAGTTCCCTGTATCTTCAGTCTGCTGTAACTCTGCAGAAACAATTGTGAAAAAAAAAATCATTCTCTGAATTGTGAGCCAACCGTAGATTACATAAAGGATATAATTGATAACATATGTCTGTTATTTATCATATGTTTATTTCCAGCAGAATTGCACCTGGTTTCCATTTGAAAGGCAGAGACATGCTTGTGCATATATCTGGTAATATGTTTACCTTCATTAGCCTGGCATTTGAAATTATACTGATGCAGAATACTTTATTTCATCAGCTTTTGCACTGGAAAGACATAAAGTGACCTTTTAAGTGAAATGTTCATTGTCTATGATTTGGGGAGAAGTCGGAAGAGGGACAGTAGAATACTTTAGCAGAGTCTCCATGAGTAATGATACTTTTCACAGCCCCCCATGAGTTACAGAAACATCAAGTCTCACCTCTGGAGACTAGCAGATTCCACAGTCTTTCTGGTTGTTTTCTGGATCAGGTGAAAGTCCCCTGCTCCCTCCAATAGTGAGCTCCTGTGGTCTCCCCCCCAGACAAACAGGTAGACATGCACACACACAGCTCTCTGGCCACTTCACCCTCTTGCAGGTTAGTCTGGGGTGATTTTTGCTACCTCTCACATGCTCACTCAGTGGCTGCACATCCTCCAGCCACTGGCACCACAGACACACAGACCCTCCAACCCACGGTCTGGCTCCTGTTGGTGCACCCAGAGCCCCATACACACACACATACAGAATAGAGAGTACTTTACACAAGAAAAAGTAGGGAAGGAATTTAATTAGAAGATAGCACAGAATGCATTTTTCAGGTACAAGGAATACCTACAAGCAGCTGTAAATGTTACAGGCCCTTTTTATCCCCTTATTAATCATTTTTCCTACATTTCCTCAAATCACCTAAATTCCCTTTTGCAGCCATTAGTTACTCCCCTAAACATCCCGTACTAAATCCTGTGCAATCCTGAAATGTTCTTCGTCTCATAATATGTCCTCTACCTTTAGGCAGCATATACAAGGTGCTCCAACACCAATGGGTTTCACTCTGGGAAAATGAGGCTCAGTCTGTCTCAGAACAGGTTTGATAGGATGCTTCTTCCTTTCCATCCTTAATTTGCATTTCTCAGCTGGTTTTGTGCCCCTGTGCTCCTCTGGTCAACTGGAAAGGAACCTCTGAGTGAGTGATGGCTTTTGTGATGGGCCTGGAACAAATATCTCCCTACAGCCATCATTTATCTGTGCTCATTTGAGTATGCAGAGGAGCATAATATTATACATTCTACAAGTACGCTATATTATTAAGGATACAGCAAAATATCCTCAGAACACATCATTCTCAGAGCAGCACAGACAAGTTGCTAGACCTTTAGTATGGGTTTGAGTAGCAACAATAACTAACTCTGCAGCAGATACAAAGAGGCTTCTCCTCATATCTTGCAATACTTGGGATTAGAACGTCATCAATTGCAATAAATGGTTCCTTAAACTGTTCCTATTATCACAAATAGAAGCAGAAGGTTCTTGTAATTGCCTGAGGATTTAGACGTAACCTCTTAATGCATATTTAGACTAAGGAAGCAGGAGAGAACAGTCCCAGGGAATTTGCTTGCAAAGTGGAAGTCTTGTTGCATCCTGTCTGTTTCTGATCTCTGTGCCTTTGGAAACATGAAATCAAGAAATTTGCTGAAATTTCCTGCTTGGCAGTTTTTTCCTGTTTAGTTTTTCCTTTTTCTGTGTTCATTGTAGCACAGAGATAAATACTAATGTTTTGTTATTGAAAGTGGAAATATGCTGCAAAACACTTCCATGTTTCTCTTTGGGTGTTTAATGATGTGCCTTCCCCACTTTCAACCCTTTCATAATCACCATGCTTTAAAGGAGAAAAATGTAATTTATTGTCATCAGAAACAACCTTCTTAATATGGCACCATGAAAGTCTACTGTTGCCATTCAGTTGTCTCTCATATTCTGAGAACTAGTTCCAACAAAAACATCCTTTTCCCAAGAACGCACACATAGATCAAAGTATTAGCAAGGCTACCATAGCTGATCTCACCTACAACATTCTGTATGTCTAAAATTGTTATATTTTATTTATGTAAACACCCTTTTAAAACTAGCTGATGAGTTTTAGCCAGCTATTATGGTGTTTCACAAGATCTTTTTTTCAAAAAAACCTCTCTCTGCTGCTAGATAAAACAAGATTTTTAATATATATATTATTCCTCAGCTATACTGGTGTTTTCAAAAGGAGTAGTTACCCCAAATATCACTGACAAATCACAGTCTTGGGGTGAATTGCATGGTACTACCAGTAGATTTGTAATTCATTGCATTCTCTTTTATGTTTACTAACTTTGCTGTTGATACACGAGTAGGATATCCTTCAAAGAAAGAAATCTATTTTTATAGCTGTTTTAAAATTGTTTGGATTATAGGCATGCCTACTGAAATCAATCAACTAATTGAAGAAACAGAATGAGATTTTTATTAAAGGGTTTCAGATAATATCAAGTTCCTTGTGAAAAGTATGCTATTTCTTCTCTTTGCTCAGCTTTTGGAAAACTATAACTGTAAATTGGTGTTTTTTTCAAATGTATGGGTCATAAGAATTGCAAAGATTTCCAAAGCAAAATCACTGAATAATCCCTGACAAAGTGACTTATAAAGGTATTTAGTCTGCTATATATTATCTTCATGAGTGTTCTTTCACAGACATAAGAAGATATCCTTTAGCTATCTGCTCAAAGCAATTCAAATAGTTTAGTTTTGATGATTGTCTAATCATAGAAATTTTTAGCAAACCTTTTAGAATGAAATACACAATACATCACACAGCCATTAAGCACAGAAACCACTTTTGTTAAAGTGGTAACCAAAGCTGGTTCCGTACAGTCTGGATTGAAATTCTGCTGCCCTTCTAACTAAATTCCTTTGGGTTGATCAGTTCTAGAAGAGCAACAAACTCAAGGGACTTCAGCATTCATATCCTCATGAGCTGAAAGTGCAAAAAAAAATAGCAACACCATAGAGAAAACCAGCTGACTACAGCTGGAGAACTGGAAAAACTTGGAATTTTTCTATCAGAAGCCTTGAGGCCAATTTGGTTATCTATGGACTGTTAAGGCACTGAAGTTGATTTCAGTGTAGATTTTCGTACACTTTTTTTTTTCTGAGAAGCCCTTCTAGTATCAAGAGATATAAATGAACTTAATTGCATTTTTTGAGCAAAGTAATCCTCATTCATCTGAAATAGTTGCATTCATTTACATTCTGTAACTTCTGTGTGTTAAAATACATTGTTTGAATATATCCGTGCTAATACATATTTAAAATGTGTAAACTTGTTTGTATGCAAATAAAATAAGAGAGATAATTTATTTTGCCCTCATAGGGCTTTCAGCACTATCCACCATAGACTTACAGTCTTTTCCCATTTCCCAAAAGCCTATGAGTAAGCCTACTATGCAGTCAAAGTATATTAAAGCCTAGGTAGGTGACAGAGATTGTCTGTAATCCAATTTACACAAACAGGAAGAGCAACAAAATCTCACAGAGTTTTTAGACCTCTACAGGCTTTCTGGCAACCAGGATGCATGATCTCAGGCCCCATTGTTCTAACATCCTGTTTCCTGATATTTTTTACCTCTACTATATTCTCTTTCTCTAAAGTTAACATCACTTAATAAATGAACCTTACTGGAGACCTAGTTATATTATTTTTCATCAAGTATGTCGGAAGCTCCTTGATATGTGCCTAAGTTCATGTGGAACTAATCTTGCCCACAGTGGGTGTCACTTTTTAAACACCAAGGATACAGCCCAGATTCAACTGTACATCACAGACTAGTAAATCTGTATGAATGGCTGAACTGTGATTGCTGTCTCTGAGGATGTTCCTTGTCTGCAGAGAATTAAGGAACGTACAGCACTGCTACAACTGAAGTGAGAAATTGACTCATTTACTACCACATCAAATGTACCTAGTTACCTGCAAAAGAGCAGTTTCTGAGGTATCCCCTCCAGGGAAAAAAAAAAGAAATAAAAAAAAAGAAATAGAAAAAAAATGTTGAAAAATCATGGGTATTTCGCTTAATAATCACTCTTTGTATGTCCAAGTTTTTATTTTCTGAACTCTTTCATAAAGATAATTTGTAAACTAATTGATACCTTTGTAAAATATTTAAAAGTGTCTGTGAGCAAGAAAATATGGGCATTGACAGGAATTTAACCAAAGTCTTTTTTACTAATAGCATTCTCAGTTACCATAGCTCAGCTGGCACATATTGAGTTCCACTATGGTCTTTTTATTTTTAGTCCAAGGCTTTAGTTTCTTAAGCCAGACCTTGCAGCACTAAATGAAACAATTCAATAAAACCAATTTGGATACAATACTCAGAACTGGTACTTACTGCAATATCCAGTGCTGGTGACAGGCTGCCTGGAGTCCTGCCAATGCTGATTTAGCAGTATATGCCAGCTCAGTGAGTCAGAAACAGTTTATACATGTGCCAGCTCAATTGTGCAAGGTTGTTCAGAAATCCCTTTCAATATCCAGGCAGAATAATTGCTGTATTTCCAATCTACTTTCCTTAGGAGAAAGGAACAAAGGAAAAGAGAAGCATCAATAGAATGGCTTTTGCTATCAATTTTGTAGCCTGCTGTGGAAGGTCACTGCTTTGAAAATATTTTACTCTAAGTGAATATTTAGGTCATGTGATAGTGGGTGCAGCTTTCTGACATTCAAGCATGCAAGAGAGAAAAACAGTAAGTGAAAGGATAACTGCTTCGAAGCAGTAAGAATAAAAAGTTTTAAAAGTCACTTGCCTAAGGAAAAAAAAGTTTAGCAAAGACTGAGGAGTGTAAATGTGTAGTTTGATGTAAATTTAGCCCACATATCATAAGTGAGAGCAAAAAAGAAAGAAGAAGCACAGGTATGATCTTTTTAAAACTGTTTTTAATGAAGTGATGTGGTAACAGTATAAGTGTAGGAATATTACTTTCCCCTCAGTATCGAACGAGTTTGCAGAAAATTTATGTTTCAGACCAATTTCTTTAGAGTTCCTCTTTTCAGCTCGCTATGGAATATGAAAAGAAGTACTTTTAAGCACCAAGTCAAAGTATCTATTCATCATTTGCCTGGGACAGTGTCATTATCGACAAGTTGCATAAAAAGAAAATGGTAATTTAGGAAACCAGAAACCAACTGGAATAGGTTTGTCTTGTTTGATTTTAAAAATAGTAAAAAACTGGATAAGAGATAAAATTTATATAATTATCACTTACTGAGTACCTATCACAAGACTGGTTCAGTGTAAAACAAAGAAAAGTTGCCATCTCCTCAAATTTCCATGTAATGAAATTAGTATCTCAGTAAGAGAAACATTGTCTGATCACACAAACCCAAAATCCCAAAATCAAGTTACAATAGCTGGACTAGGTGGTTTGGAAAAAAAATCTCCACTCCTTGGCTTTTAAACAATAATCAGCATGCTTAATAACACTGTGTTTTCCCAAGAGGTGAAGAATCTCTCTGTGCTCCCACGTGTTTTTCTCACATGGAATATAAAACTCCAATGTGTTTTAAGAGTCAGATAACTTCCTGCAATTTTTAACCTCTGAAAAATACCAGTCAGCATTTTTGTACCAGTCTCTCTTTCTTTTCTGCTTCCACCACTGACTCTAACAACACTGGATGGCCTTCCCATCGGAATTCCTTCTTGATGAGTTTTATATTCCTGTTTCCTTTGATTTCATGTCCCAGCTTTACACAATATCAGGCAGGCTAAGGCCTAGCTTATGCCTTTCTAATCACTTGAAACACTGAAAAAAGAGTTGCCTTTCATTTTCTCCGAGACATTATGTACCTTTTATCCTTCTTCAAAAGGAAGTACTCAAGAATTCTTAACAACAGATGATGAGGTGCTTAAAATAACCACTTAAATAATAACATTAAAACAGCACCAAAAAAACTTTAAATACTGACCCCAGTTCCTTCTTAAATATGCTTCACAACAAATACTGATATAAAAAGATGTGTGATTTTTTTTAAGTTTAAAATTATTTTCTCATTGTTAGTCAAAATGAGCCTTTTAAGAAAATCATCTCTTTAGATTAGATTTCAGTAGAGTGTAAATTTAAAACAACGTCAGTGTAAGTAGGTGGATTGGATGGGGTTAACGTGAGATTGGATGGGGTTTGGGTTGCTTCAGCTTCTTCTTTCTAACACCTGCATTGAAAAATGTTCAAAAAATGTCAGTCAAAAAAGTGTTAAAAATAATAAAATCAAGTATCTTCAGGTGGAAAGAAATTGATATAAAAGCTGAATTTGCTAGTGTCTGTATAATCTTCAGGTTTGGTTGCTCACAAACCTAATTTTCACAATACAAAATTTAGCTCATGGTAGAAATTAAAATTTTCTCAGAGAAGCTTAACCATCTGAGGAATGTAGTGGGGGTCACTACAAAATATTGTATCATATAATAATGCTACAAGTGTCATAGTAACACGCTATGTCAAATTTGTGGCCTGGAGGTCTGTACAGATCATCTACTGAGCTGTTCAAATACATAACAGGGACACAGAATACTGTGCCCTCTTTTCTGAACAGAAACCAGGTTCATCTTAGTTTGAAATAACAGATAAACATCTTAGACTTAATTTCTGAATTATAAGTACCTTCACCCAGATCTCTATGATGTTCAAAGGCTATAGGAATCAGTAGATTTCAGCTTAATCATGCATAATCTCAAACCCCAATATTAAAATAACTCGTATGGTCATCTTTATTAATCAGAATTTGTCATTTTTTTTCTATGCTGAACAAAGTCTAATTGCTAATTAAATATCACAAAACATTTCTGCAGAGCTGCTGAGGAAAGTAAATGTGTTGGTCAAATTACTTCTGATATAAAATACCTAACTTTGTGTAGTAGCACCTTTGAAATGACTGACATAATAGGGAAGGTTTGATCATGGGTGGTATCTGCAACACTGGGCACAGTATATTAATCCTGTTGCCTGTATAGGTGGCAGGTTTTATGACATTTGTATATATGTGTGCTATTTAAGAAAAGAATAAATGTGAGAGCATGGAATTTTGATACAGATGGATCACTGAATTCCCAGGAAAGTGTATAGGTGGTATTCTCAAGAATTCCTAACATAAACTTGTGACAATCATATAAATATTCCCATGCTTTAATCTGTTCCTGCAAGTGAACAAGAGCAAGTGAAGAGTAGAATAAATCCAGGAAATTAACATGGAGGATATAAAACCATCAACCACTAAACTGAATTTTATTCCAAGAACTAAAACGTTGAAGGCTAGGTGGCCACTGACCTGTAGAGAGAACAGATATACATAGTGGAAGTGAGTTAATGTGCAGTGATCGGACTGTGAGACAATCTTGTCCAGCCATTCTTTTCTCCCTACTCATCTTAAACAGCTTTTAGCTCCACTGCCAATTTTTGTTCTTTTGAGGAAACTAACCTAGATTATATTGGAAATCAGTCAGAGGAGAGGGAAACTTTTGGCCAATTATTATTCAAGGTGTTTGATGGGAAGAATTAGTTGGAAGTTTGCTGTGATGGAATTAGTAAAATCAGGTTCCAGAATGTGGTTGGGAACGAGCACTGAGTTCAAGGGCTGTCCTACTCTTTGTTAGTAAAGCCTTTGTTGTTTCTCCTCCATATGATATCTTTTTTGAAAAGAAATATTTTGTATCACACTTCAAAGAGAAGAGCACTGAGTTTGTATAAGTGAGACAATTTCTTGTAGTGGCCCTTTGGGGCAACTCTCAGCATATCATTTTGGGAATATAAATTCAGACATACTTTTTTCCTCTTGTTTTTCCTTATCATTATGCATTTCACCCACATTACACTCTAATATCCTCCCTGTAGATAAATAACCTCTCTGTAGATAAAAGTTGCTATGAAAAAAAAATATGCATAAATTGTCTTATGTAGAATTTTCAGGGCTAAGATATAGAACTGCTCTTCAAAAATATTGACACCATTGATTCTGCCTCTGATTTGCTATAAAATATCAAACTCAGTGTACTTCCCAGATTTTCCAGTAACAGTTTTTGTCCTTTCTAACAAGGCTCTTTTAAGATGTTGGAGCATGTCCTCTACCATTTTCCCTAATACTCAGAAATCAAGATCCTGTTTCTACTGATTACACTCATATTCCCACAGACCAGAAGAGGATGAGATCTGCTTGAGAGCTTTTGCAGTCACCAAAAGACCATGAGGCTTTCAGTTGCTTGTAGTTTGACTTATCAATTTGAGCAATAGCAATATTCTCATTCAGTACAGTGAGCCATAAAGCCTAATGTTTTCAGATTGCTCAGATGTTATGAAATAGGGCACCCCTGTTGCTGATTAGAGTCAGGTGAAATAATTTGAATAAGTCAAAGTCATTACATCTGTAAGTTCTTGGCTGTAAAAATCAAGATTGAATGTATGAATGGTAAGATTGTACCTTTGGGCTGGTTTCTGACAGTGGCAAATGAGCACTATTTTATGCTTAGTGAAATCTGTTTACACTGGATAGACTCACCTACATATAGGGAAGCAATAAAGTAATAGTCCTGACTATTATTATTATTATTACTATAGTCCTGAAAAATCTAAATTCAAGGTTTGATTTTACACTTTAAATTTGAAGTAATCGAAATATATAAATTTGAAGGAATTGTTGGAATGGAGATAATAAACGCTGAATGTAAGGAATCTTCAAGCAGGATGACATCTTCATTATCTAAATGAAGAATGTATAGGATTACATCATAATCAAGACTTTATGTGTTCAGCTGAAATGTGTGAACCTACAAGGGCAAAAATATATATATTTTTGCATTAAACTGATGGAAACTCTCAAATTTACCATCCATAATTTTTGCTTTACAAATACCTATCTGTCAAGCTCATGATTACTAAATGCAGTTCTGTCACATTAAAAAAAATGTATCTGTGACAAAGATGAGATGACTGTGAACAAGGCCAATGACACAGAGCTACAGCAGGACAGAATAAAGCAGAAGGTTTGATAATGAGAGATTACACTTTCCAGCTATTCTTGAGGACCAGAGGGAGGGAGTTATTTGTCTTGTGCTGGCAGCAATTTCCCTAAACCATGTGAGATGGCATACCTCAAGCTGTTGCAAATGTAGGCAGAACAACCACAGGCCATGGCTCTTGGTTGGATCTAGGTTTCCCAGGGTACAAAATATATTGAAAAGGCTCCTAAATAGGGGCTGAACACTTAATTTGACTGTTTAAATGTAAGTCCCTATATTTTTCAATCACTAAGTCTTGATCACATCTCTCTTGAAGCTTAATAATCAATTCTGATTTTTTTTTTTAAATTAGATTAGCTGTTCATGGTTACAGTTTTACAACTGTAACATATCAGATGTGTTAAGCAGAACTTATGCACGGTCTCCTTTTTTAAGTTTTGTAAAGCTGCAATGGACAAAGGTTATTAAGCTCCTGCTGTGTTTAAGTCTCCTGCAGGTTAGTTTTAATAAAATGTTTGTTTCTTAAAAAATGGGGCCACATTAATCCCCAGCCCTTGAAAACTTACAAGTTAGGCCAAGGTTTCCCAAAGGACATTTGAAAATACAAATATATTAGTATTTATTTAGAGATATTTTATCAGCCCATGATTCATCAGTTTTCTGTAAGGAAATTGAGGTTAATTGCAATGGTTAAAGATTGTGTTGTCCATGTTTCTGAGTTGTTAATATTCAGAGTTTTTGTCCTTTATAATATCACTGCAAGGAAAAAAAAATCATTCAAAATTTTCAGTTTTAGTGCATAAGAAACATCTTTATCAAAATACAAAACCCATCTATTCTTACACAAATTCATGTCAGGCATCTAAAAGAATCCTTTTGTCATTCTTCTACAGGACCTGATTGATTCATATTACTAGTTTAAAATATACATACAAATCAGAGCACTAAGGGTTTTTTTATATCAGATAGTGTAAACTTTATTATAAAATACTTCACTACTACATGTATTTTATTGCAATTCAAACCCAGTCAAGTGTTCTGTAAGAATAATGTGCCTTAGACTGAAGTAAGGCATTATGCTAAAAAGTACTGATTTTATCTACCTCATTCAGTGAAGATAGATAAGAATGTAAATGTATGTGTCTGCTTGTGTGTATCATGCAGACCAGTCATAAATTGTTATAAAGATTAGTCACCTAATTAGTTGCTACTATATATTATTTTTTTAAAGATCCAGATAGAAGATACATTGGCAAATGTTCAGACCATCTTTATGTTATTACATCTAATTGTAAACATCAACATGCTTAATTATCATGCAGTCCTGAACAATTATGCCATTACTTTGCAAACATACATGAAAGGTTATTCATCACTGTCATAAAATATGAGTAATATCATGAAAGACAACCATACCAAACTTCTTCCCCATCTTTGGTTTACTCATTATTTGAGAAAGTCACAATAATGTGGCTAGTAACATGGAAGACTGTCTTTTTCTGATGGAGAATGTGCAGCTGTTCTATCTGAAACATTGAGATTTATCTGTATTATTTTCCAGTTAATTTCTCATTGAAATTACTTATACAAGTTTATACATCCTTGACAATATTTAGTCATATACTTCTCACCACACTAAAGAGAAGCAAACATCCATTTCCCTTCTGAAGAGACCTTTAAAAACCTGAATTATACATGTTTCAAGGTATGGGGGAGAAAACAGTACAGGATCATTGAAGCCATAATGTGCTTTTTAGATTCTTTGAAAACAGTAGGCTAACAAAAAATGAACAGTTTCATAGTACCATTTTTACACATGCTCCTACACATAAAATACACTAATTTTTGATAATATCCAGACTTAAGGTTGTCTAATACTTTACTATTTTAGTATTCAAATCTGACTTGCATTTCAATTTCATATAATTTCAAACTCTGGACTGAAAGTGTCATTTCAGATGTTGGTTGCTGAATATTTTTCAAATATTTTCTCGTACTATAAAAGCCTTTCATAAGGAGTTCTCAGCCTATGTCTGCTTTGAAGCAAAACCTTGGTGTTGTCCAGCCAAATACGGCCATGTTTTGAACTTTTAGATACTATAGCTCATCTTGTAGTATGGAATCACATTAGATCTTAGTAAGATGTTTTTAGAATTGAGCAACATAATTTCCTGAACAATAAGTATTCTTAACTCAATAATGCATTGCTTTGTGCACTAGACATGCTTCAACTCTACCCAGCAGCCAACATGCCCATACAATCCAAGGTAATCCAATTTAAATAGTCCAGAAATGGTTTAAGTATGTCAGCTACAAACTGCATCCATTCTAATACATAAATTCTAAAACACTTAGCCTGTGCTAAAACCACAGGCTCATTAGTTCCAGGGCTTCAATCTGCCAACATAACTATACTATTTCCAGCTTAATTGCTCCAGAATTTTTTTGTTGTGAGAAAAATACCTGTGAAGCATGCTGGGAATATGTCTGTCACATCAGCTTAAAAACAACAGCCTATTACTTGCAAGCTATTTTTCCGGATAGGCTACTAAAGTTCTGTGCTGTTGATGATATGCAAGATGCAACATGGTTTCTTTACAGCTAATCTCTGCTATTTAATTTCTTGCAGTAAAAAAAATAAAACAAACAGGAACTATATGTATGGATTAATTTTCTACATTCAAAACTTAGGAAACCCAAGAATTCAGGTTGATTCAGCAATGTTAATTCAGACCTTTCACGTATGCTTTAGGTGGTAGATCCTTATATATTTCTTCTTCAAAGAAGATTTTCATATTTTGCCTAATTGAATAGACTACACTCCGCTCTGGAAACATATCAAGGATAAACTGCAATGGAGAATAAAGATCGAATGAAAACTGATTCATCCATCATGTAACTAAGAAAGTCTGTAGGACCAGAGTGTGTCTGGAAATGGCAAGTGAAGGATAATGGATTTGAATTGTGACAGTGAGAACTGAATCTACCACAAAGTTCTAATGTGATGGTAATTGAGACACTTAAATTAAAATTTTCATATGGCTGATAATGGCTGCTAAAAATGGCCACATTTTCAAGGTACCTATCTGAGTCATCCTTGGCAGATCCATGCAAGTGCCAAGTAATCACAGCTGTGACTGAAATGAATTGGATCTATGCTTGTTTTTTTTAAATACTCTGAAAATTCGGGCTGAAATGAATTCAATTAGCAAAATATTAGTGAAAACTTGATCATTTTAACCTCTTTCAACTCTTCAATTTATTGCAGAGATTCCTAAATACTGGCAGTGTTACTTCAAATGTTTTAATCATCATATGATTTTAAAACACATTTTTTGTTGTTCTGATGTAGTTTACATAGGCAGACTGGAATGTTCAGATTCAAATGACCTATAACCCACCAAAATACCTGTGCCTAGTGTCAAATTCAGAAATTACATCAATGCTTGCAATACTGTTTTCACTTGCAGAAAGCCAGTTGAGCCTCTGAATGAATTTAGCACTGTAATGTTAGACTGACTGTAAACCTTAGCTGGTTAAATGAAGTTTCAGATGGGCATAGAGATGCTATTTCTATTTCATTATCCAGGAAGTTCACTTTCTTGCTTGTTTTTATTGTTCCTACACCCACTGGAAATGTGGAGTGTCTTCACCATTTTCAGAAACTTACAGACAGCATCATGCAAGGACATATGTTGAAGACTGAGATAATCGAGCATACATCAAAGATTTCAGTTTCTGACCTCTGGGCTGCTTCCAAGCTAGCTTTCATCTGAGATGTGTTTTTATTTTTTTAATTAATTAAATTAACTGACAGTTTATTTCCTGGTGGTAACAAGATCATATTTATAAACAAGATATATTCTGTATATCTTACTTTGCAGCAACATAGTTTTAGTAGAAAAATGTGGCTCTTTCTAGATAATGAAAGAAATAAGCCTGGGAAGATCACACAATCACAGAATGGTTGAGGCTGACAGGTCATTACCCCCATGCCTTACTCAGGCAGGTTGCTCAGGACCATGTCCAGCCAGGTGTTAAGATTATTTCCAGAGATGAAATCTTCACAAACTCACCATACTAACATACTTGTATTCAAGTTAGCCTATATTTGCTTCTGGGTCTTGTTTTCCCCTTCATAAATTGCTTAAAGTCCTCCCTACTAAATGGTTATACCGTTAAAACATATTAGGGTTGAATATTCATCAGATGTTTTCATCAACGTCTAACCTACATCTAGGAAAACTACTTTATTAAAACCAGTGCAAATTAAACACAGTACCTCCCAAGTCTGATAACCAGAAGCAGATTGAAACCTTATAGAATTAAAGATACAGTGATTTTGACTGAATTTAATTTTGTATTTGGAGATTTTTATTCACTGTACAAATTTAAATTATATAGGCTTCATTTTCTACTCAGGTGCCGGGGCTGTAAAGGTGTAATGCATGCTTAAATTTAATGGATTTTATCTCCATTGAATCCCAAAGCATTAAAGTGTTTTCCATGTTGCAATGTTTCCATGTTTCACATGGTTGCTTTGTCATAGTAGAAGAGCTGGCATTTGTGGCCTGAGAAACAATGTTTTGAAGAGTTTTACTGAATAACATCTGTTCTTCCTGAAAACTGACTTTTGAGAACTTACAGTTATGACCATTTATAAATTGATAGTAGTATTCTTACTGTGCTGGGTTGCCACTTCTTTCTAAAGAAAGAAGTTAGACTTCTTTCTAAAGTCTAACATATTTTCCAGGTTATTGCTAGATAATTGTTAGGCATTCCTCTGCCATCATTGCTCTAGGTAGGTTTTCTGAATTGTTTTGTGGCTGCTTACTATCTTTTGGTAACAAAATATTGACATATGGTACTAAAGTGTGTGTTCTTTTTCTTATAAAACTGATAATTATTGGTTCTGATTAAATATTGTGAAAGATACTGTAGTAGTTCAACAGACTATCCTCTTGGGGAGAATGAAGAGGTAGAAAAGTATGTTTGTAGTTAACACAGGCAATCTTCCTGCATGCAAAATTCATCACTGCCTTTAAAACTATATGCTCAGACTCTTCAGTCAGCAAGTGGTAGTGTGGAATGCGATATGCATATGTGAGGTTTAGAGCTATAGTGAGGTTTGGGGTTTATTATAAAGCAAAGTGAGTTTTCAATCAAATGAAAGGCCTTGGTCTTGAAAGAGAATATTAAAAAAGGAAAGAGAAAAGAGTTATACTCTAAGCCTCAAAGTGTCAGATGGAAGTTTCGGTGTTGATGTGTTAGTCCTGAGTGTAAAATGATCAAACAGGAAGAAGAGAAATCATAACATGAAATGGGATAACATTTTTGAACGCAGAGCTTAATTTCTCTTGGAGACCTTAATAATGAACAAAAATGGCTCAATTATGTTGTCAAAACTCAGAGTAAGAAAAAACTGTAAAATAAATTACATACAAAATTGATGGTGTGCATGTTGACGTAAGAGGACAAGACTTGAGCTAGATGTGAATGAACGAATTTGAGACTGAAGACAGGGAAGAGGTGACACAGTGATGAAAAGTTATCCAACCTGTCCTTACTACAAGGTGTCCCAGTTTTCTATTCTAGCACTGGAAGTAAATGAAGAGTGCTCCCTTTTTTTCTTTTTCTTTTTCTTTTTTTTTTTTTTCTGAATCCTGGCCAAATTCCCTATTCCCTGTGCCAGAATGTTTCCCTGAGAACCCCTGAACACAACACCCCAGTTTTTCACTTTAAAAATATGATCAGTCTGCAAGAAGATAGAACGAATCTGCAGATTGCTACTGACTTACCAGTTAGTTTGGCATCATTTTCCACATGACCTATCTCAGGAGATACTTTAGCTCATATTTTGAGTGACGCTTCCAAATGGAAACCTCGATGTTTAATGGTTGATTTTGCAGCACCAGATAGTCTCATAATCTTGATCTGAGTAACATCTTGGTCTGATGCTTTTCATATTTGCTACCTTTGCTTCCAGCTACACCAGTGTAATTGTACTCGTATTGTTGAGTCTCAGTCTACTGACACAAAATTTATTCTGAATACTGTATCATGAAGGACAATAGAGGTTCAAAGTACACAACAAGTTTCTAGAATGAGGTTAGTCTTTTGGTCATCATCTGCTTTCATTACCTGAATGAATACTTATTATATCTATCTGACAGATAACTACTGATTTTCAGGAAAAATTATTCAAAATATTGGTCATCACAACTAGAAATCTAAAATCTCACCAAAAGTCTCTGCATGTAAATGTAGATTTGATGCTTTAAGGATAGAAGCAGATGGTCAGAAAGGGAAATAAAACCATTGATCTTTGACAGAAAATATAAAATATATTCTGACTTCCTCATCCCTCGTTACCTAGGAATGACTTGGAAATTCCTTTTGAACATAAGTCTAGTGGGAAGGAAAAAAATACAGTCTACATCCTCTTGGATCCTCAAACCTTTGCCATCCTACCAAGATGATGGTGTTTCTCACTGTTTGGGCAACAGAGGAAAAGGAAAAGAAGTTTCTTCATCTGTTTCTGTCAGACAATATATTCCACTACCATTTGAAATACAGTTTTCCTCCATAATGAGTAAGCCATAGTATCACGCTTCCTAAAACAGCCTCTGGATGGAAGTGCAATGTGTTCCAATACAGTTTGCTTTCATATGTGCAATTTGTTTGTGACTCATGAATCCCCATCAATATGCCTTCTGTAGAAGATGTTATAAATGCCATCAATCCTTTATTTGTATTTGAATCACATGCATAAGGCACCGAGACTTCATAAGATACCAAGCAGATTTTGAGAGGACAGCAGTTTTCAGCTTCAGAACAAAAAAAAAAAAAAAAAAAAAAAAAAAAAAAAAAAAAAAAAAAAAAAAAACACACGGATGTGCAATATTTCAGTGAAAAGTCAATATGCAAGAGCAACAGAAATTCCTGACAAAGCCTCCTCTCCTTGAATCCCTCCCACTGCTTCTCCGTTGTCATCCTTAAGTATCACCTCTCCTTTCCATCAGGACTGGCACTCAAGAATAACAGATGGCAGCCTCAAGATTGTAGCACCCTTTAATGTCTGCCCTTTACTGTCTGGCAAAAGTGTTGACATTTCTGCCTTGAATGAGAACTGAAAACATGTAAAAATATATTCAACATGAACAGTCAGTGTCTAAGAGGTTGTTTACACACTGCTAATGGGCTTTGACTTTAATAGAATGATCCTTAGGTCTTCAGAACCCACAGTCAGGTGTGAACTGGATATTTTCTTCTGTTATTTCCCTTCCATTAGAGAAATAACCAGTCTCGCTGCCCATGGACTCAAGAGCAGTCCCTACTATTTTCATCAGCAAATATGAATGCCCTGTTGTGGGTTTTCTTGCAAGCATCAACCAACCTACAATCTTCTAGAATTACCCCCAGGAAGCTCTGCCTCCTCCTCCAGTAAGAGTTGATAAATTGGTAGAAAGATATTAAATAGGAAGCTCAGGTGCTATTAAACATTGGAGTCTGAAGTAGTTGCATAATTTTGATTTTCACCATCACATGTTTTTGTCTTTAGCAGTGTACTGACGCTCAGAAAGTAAATTGTACAAGTGCCTCTTCCTTGCTGAAAGCGAAGTTTATTTCTTTGTTTGCTGAACTGAACACAGAAGTAATGCAGTGAATTGTTAATTTCTAGTAGTAAGCTTCAGAGAAATCTCTGGAATTCTTTTTTTCTGAAGTACTCAAAATAGGTACCCGAATCCATAAGACCAGTATTGTACATAAAACATGAAATAGTCTCAATGTGCAGCATTGAGCAGAGTTATGTCATGGTATAGGGCACTGGCTAGATGCACCCCTGGCACTTTTGAGGCAAGCACTTCAACTCCTGCAACTCATTTATAGCACTGATTTATTTCTGATGGACATTAAAAATCCCTTCTTTCCTTCTCATCATAAACTCTTAGATAGCTCTTTCTATAATGTTTTTGAGACAGCATTTCATGTTTTATATATTTGCAGAGTTTTGTTTTTTGTTATTATTTGTCTTTTAATTGTTCCCTGTTGTTATGAGGCAGAATATTCCAATTAACAAAATATATGGTTCTTTAATCTTCAAATATGTGGAGCAATTCAAGTGAAACAGGTGACAAAATACAGGACCATTTACGAACAAATCACTTAGATTAATGTATACTGCTTAAAGATTTAGCACAGAAGGACTACATATGTCTGGGAAATGAGTAGTACTTTCTACTTGCAAACCCTGTATTTTGACAGGCCATATTGTCTTGAGATAGAATGTCAGAAAAAGAATGAATAATTTAATTAGAAATAAATGAGACAAATTGTATAATGGACACTACATGGATTTCCTTCTTGAAAGCTGAAGTCTACCCATGCTTCACATGACTGGACAACCATTCACAATAAATCAGAAGCAGGTTTCTTCCTGCTAGTTTTTAAACCAAATAAATAAAACATTCAGATTGCTGGCAGCTGCAGGGAGATGTTAAGGAAGCACAAAGCTTTTAACATCCTTAATGAAGTTTGTAAGGTGATTTTAAAATTAAACCTATTATCCAGCTGATTTGAAAAACATTTAAAAGTTCTTTAAATTAAAAAAATGAAAAGAATAGGTTTTAATTATATAAAAATATCACAATATTTACATTTTTTATACAAGCCTTTTTCTGAAATAATACTCCATACAATTTGCTATCTGAAAAAATTTAATACCTCTGCACTTCATTAGATATCTCCCTTTTCTTTCTCGGCAACATGAAAAGCTGTGGCACAGGATTATTTTTAGATAGAGTGAACAGCGTGAGAAAATGTCTTATTTTGGGAAAAAAATACATATATTAAGAATTAAATGTGAATGGTCTCTTTTGATCAAAAGAGTTGGAATAAGCATGTCGGGCACAAATGCCGGATGTCGAGGCATGCTGTTCCTGAATTTCCTCACTGTTCTTTCATATTTCAAACGCTGTTTTATTTCATCTTCACATTAGAACATACTGAGTGATAGGGTTAGAGAGACCTGGTGGTTTTAAATTTGCACGTCCAAGTCCTGTTTATTGGTATTTTGCTGACATCTAGTGGTGACAAAGCTGACAAAGTCAGATTTCTGTCCTGCGCTGTTGCAGCAGGATCATTGCGTTATGAAGAAAAAATGCTTGTAACTGTGGGTTTAAAGGTGGCATTTCATAAGATGGAAAAAGAAAACTCTCAGCAACCATTCTCTTCTTTCACTGCCTAGTAATAGGGAATGGTGAACTTCTGGTACTTTTAAATACAAAGGAACTGTTACTCTTACAGATTATTCTAGAATTTCAAAGTCAGCTTCCACTAGCATTGTCAAAAGCAGTAGCAAAATAGAAAACTAGGACCGGGGTTAGATGATGCCGTGGTGAAATCTTGATAGCCAGCCTGTTCTTCAGTCTCCACCCACTGCCAACAAGTTAAAAATATTGTGTGCAAATTGGAAGTGTTTGCCTGCAATAAATAAATACCTGGTGCTGACAGAGTGGCATGGTGGTTTGGGATGTGTCTAAATCAAAGAGAACAAATCTCAGCTGCCTTAGTTGTGCATACCAAACCAGTTGCATATATTAGATGGCTGCCTTTGTTGGAATTCACATCCATATCTGCAAAATCAGTCTCAGGCCCAATGTATGCAATAAAATAAAAAAAGGAATCAAGCTGTGAGAATTCTCTTTTCTCTCCCTCAGAGAATTAGTGTTGAATAGACATACTTTGGTTGAACAGCACTATTTTCTACAACACAAACGTTTTATTTTTAATAAATATTTATGAGGAGTTGGCAGGGGAGAAAGAGGTTATATTTTGATGATTAGAAAAAACAGTGATTCAATAAATGACATTAAGCTACTGGCTTTTCTGCTTTTGTTTCAAAACTATGAATATGTAGTGAGAGAGCTTGTGAGTGTGTATGTGTGTGTGTGTGGTTGAAAGAGAGTGTGTGAGACAGGTGGCAGCAGGGTTGCTATAGCAATTACTTGTCACTAATGATAGGAGGGTAATTACTGCAGCAAATTCCCACATAGCTATTCAGCACACAAGTTAGACTATTTCCCATCCTAAAATATTCTTTCTGTATGTGCAAGATTACCTTTTTCACCAGATGGCTACCAGCTACATTTCTAAAATTTACAACAGTGTAAAACCAGAAGTTCATTAATTATGGTCTGAATGGAATCAGAATTCAGCCACCACCACCAATTTTGAAAGATGAGGTGTGTTTTGGGGCATACTTTGCTCTAGATGCAATACAAAATTTTCTTTGCCAGAATGCGTTTTGTAAGTTCAATGTCAAAAACATATTGAGGTCACCTTCAATGCTGCATTCAAGAAATCAAGATTGGTATGTGATTGAGGCTGACTCATCATTTAATTGCACAAGATGTAAATCAGGTTTTTCTGCAGTGAACTAATAAAATTAAACTATTAATAACTGTACAAACAACTACAATTCAGGGCATGTTTGAAGGAAAATAGACTCAGGCATTGAGAAAATCATTGAGATAGTTTCTTTGCAGCATCTTCATCAGTATATTTTTCCTCTCTTTCCATTATCTGTAGTTTAAGAGTGGCCTATCATCTCCTGCAAATAAGAAAACAATCTACATTTCATCTTTAGGCTGCTTCATTCTGCAGTGTTTGAAACATTTCTAAATTAATAAACCAGAATCAACTTCTTTCCTAATATATATATAATAAAAAAATTTATTTTGTGTAATCAGCAGTAATAAAATGGTCTCAAAGGTGTCTATCTGATTTACACAAAAACATGATGTTATCTCAGCTACGGTATTCCTTAATGATTCTCTTCTCTTTCTAGATTCTCTTTATCCTTTTTATTGCCTTTGAAATGAAAGTATGAATTATGGACATTACCTCTTAATTAACTGATAGCAAATATGTAGAATTTCAAGCTACTTTAGAGGGTTCCTTTTTTTGCCCCTTGGCTGGCTGGACTGTGATGATTTGAGAAAATGCGTAGTATTTTCTCACTTTCCAAGAAGTAATGAATTTCAGAACTAGGAGCTGAAAAGACAGCATTTGGGCTTCCTAGGAGGATTAGATAGTCCACTATGCCATAATTAACAACTGTTTGATACTTTCTTAAAGTGTATTTCTTTCTGATTCACTTGTTATGAAAAACTGTGCATCTCTGGTTATTCACATTAAAAACAGCGCAAGTCTGCTTACCTGGGCTTTGCCCATTTTCCATCCTTCAGACAAAGTATTGATATTTTGTATGTCCAACAGTTTGTTTTATTAATATAGGAAAAAGATAACTTTCATTTGGTGTATTAATATTGCAAGAAGAAACCCTTATAAAATGCAACTGTTTTAAGATAGTATTTAGTACAATTGAGTTATTTCAATTCCTGTATAAAAGTAGGTGAATATGCTAAAAGTTAAAATCCATTTGTACAGTATGTAAAATAATACTTGCTGTTACAACATGAATAATTGTAGAAATAGGTTTTGTTTAAAAAAGGACTATCACAACTTTGTTTCTTTTGTTTTTGCCACAGGTGAAGGTTGATTTATAATCTGCTTCTGATGTGTAAATCAGTAAATCTTATGAATCATTTTATTCTCAAAGACAGCACTTGAATTCCAACAATTTAATGAAAAGCACTTCCCATTTTTCTCACTAAAAATATATAGCTCGGTGCCAATTAAAATTCAGTGCACAGTGTATCCACTAACCCTGATAATCAGTAAAAACATGTCAGAGCAAAATGGTTTGTGCAACTGAATAGAAATTTCATTGAGCAGTTAAACTACAATAAGAAGAAATTCTGGAATACCTTGCTGCTTTACAGCAGTTGAAATCTGATTCAAGAAATAAAGACATGAACTATATAAAATCCTGGCAAAAGTGGCAGAGAGGACAACACATATTTTAGCTTGTACCAATACTTACTTTGGCTCAGAACAGAAACAGAAAATATTGATCAGACTGCTACATGTTAGATCAGTGTACAAGAATGACAATTTCTTCCCCAAAACCGTTTTTATTGTTTTGGCTCTTTGACTCTTCCTGGCTTGAATTCAAGTCCCAAATGGACTTCTGATCAGCAGGGTAGCTGATTTCAGAGTACAGAGAGACAGAGAAATGTGTAAAGTTTGTGAAGTACTCCACAAGCTCCAGCTTGCAAACCTCACAGAGATTGCAGCCCATCCAGCTCACAAGCTCTCACCTAATACAACAGGCTGTAAGTTGTGAAGAAATGTGTTTAAGTATAAATAGTCTCTACTGGCTTCAGGAAGTAAAACTATTCCCTTAGTTTAGTCAAGTATTTCTTGCTGGGGAGACTGAGAGGTCAATGTCCTAGGCTCACCAGTGATTTCCCACTGTAAAATGGAAGTTAGCAATAATTGTGTGTATAATATTGTCTATTAGGTGGTGCATAAGGGCTTGCATTGTATGTACATACTGTAATTGTATAGAAAACATTACAGAGTGAGCCTGCTTTTAGCTTGATGCCTCATACAGTGGTAATTAAGGAGAACAGTCTTTTGATTTGCTACTATTTGCAGTTCTGCAGGAAAACTAGGCTTAGGCTATCTTGTGCTGTGTATTGTTGCCATATTTAATCTTCTGATTCTCTAGGAACAATTATATGCGACACCTATGGGGAATTTAATTCCTCTGCTCCTGCCTCTATGGCAATTGTAATTATGGTGCAGTACTATTTGGAGGAGGGGGGAAGGGGGAAAAATAAAGTGTTTTTTAGAATATGAATAATACCAAGGTTAGATTTATACAACAACATAGCTCCAAGAATTAGCTTCCAGAATTAACCCTTTTTTTTCTTTTCATGAGAGGCCAGACAAAATAAAAGCATTGGTTATTGCAAATATTCTCGTGTAAAGCTTTCCATTCAAGCCTATCAAATGTGTGTATCCTCCCAATATATGTGGGAGTTATCACAGCTTCTTTTTTCCCCCTCCCTCTCCAGCTGAGGAAACTAAGGAACAAAAATGTCCTGCCTGATTTGTCTTTATGAAAAATCCAAAGGAGAGCAAATTAGTATGTGAGAAATTTTGAATTTCTAGCATTTCCAACCTACTTTTCCTTTTATTGGATGCAGCTTTGAAGGAAACATAATGGGCAGAACACACAGCTTTTTAAGCTATAAGACCTTAAAAAAGTCCGTGAAATGAAACATAATAAATTAATAAATGTTGCTTTGCATTATTCTGTGGATAAATCTTGTTGAGCAGAACTGAAGACGTCGTTGTCTGAATCACACTGTATGATCCCAACCAAAGGAAGTCATAGACAGGGTAACATTCTGAAGGAAATTTTAAAAAGAATCCAAAGAGCAAAAGTGTGTAAGAACTTCTTTTGTTCCTTATAAAAAAATAAAAAAAAATCTCTGCTTCATTTGCACTAAGGCCTTTTGATTTCTTTTATCGTTGTGATGATTTTCAGAACTGATCTTGATGGCGATTCAGTTCAAAAATTAAACTGTCATCAAGAAGTCCTCCAGTGTCTTCACAGGTTAACACACTTGGAGAAGTGGTGTACAGATTAAATCACGACAAATGCTCCACCGAATAGAGCCCATTCCAGCTGAAGAACTCATTTAATAATAATGCAGAAGCTTATTTGTCGTAAATAAACACTAATCATGCAAAATGAAATGCACTCATAATTCTCCATGAGCTATTTCTTCATATTCAGCACTTGCAATAGTCCCCTTTAAATGAAACACAGCATGGCCAAACATGACCTATAGATAGCAAAAAGCTATCCCATGCCTTTGGTATAATTATACTGTACAAGAAATATAGGTTTACGGTAACTATTAGCTTTTTCTCTTTGCAGTCTATCCAACACAAGTTTAGTCATGCTAGAGAAAGTATAATGCTATAATTTCCTGTATGAATCTTGGTAGACAATGTGCTGCAGAAGTGAAGGTGCACAGTACATACCCTTGCGGGTCTGCTGCTCTGATTAACCTGAGAAATTTCCATTAAAAATAAAGTAGCTAAATGTGTTTTCTTCAGATAATTATCAACTTCTTTTGATACTGACATCAACAGAACTGACAAAATCTCTTTGAACACCAAGATTACCCTTCTGTGCATTCTTTCTTCTTAAAAGAAAAAATACGTACAAATTGAATTACAAAATACCTTAAAAATAGACATTTTAAGCTTTTCCCCATTTTCCTCTTAAAAAACCAAAGGAGCTGATGGAAGATCTTTTCTAGGCCAGAGGGAATAAATCCCATACAAGAGCCAGTTCCATTTTTTTCCACATAATTATTTTCTTTTTTTTTTTCTCAGTTATGAAAACAGCTAGCCTTTTCACTGAATAGTACTTCCATGTGTGAACTATCCATATCCATTCTCCCCACTGTGTATGATGTAAAAGACTTCTGGGCTGGAACAAGACGGGTCAAGATTTCCACTCAGAAAACAATCTGTGTGTTCACAGCTAATGTGATGATCTCCTTGAGAAGTCAGCACATGGGAACTGTCATTTGAAGACCTGCATTTTGCCACCATCTGGCCAAACAACACTGAATAAGTCACTTGCAGTCTTTGTTCTTTGAACTTCTCATTTATTAAGCTATTATCAGCCAATATTTGCACAAATGTTTTGTGCTTCTGTTGCACATTTTAAGTCATTTTTGTCTTTTATTATGCCTTAAAAACATCTTTGGCCTTGTTTTCTTCCAATTACCTATCTAACCCTCAATCTAGCCTGAACTGCATTCCTTGTTTTGTAATACGAATGGTGCAGGCATAGTACAAAAGAGAGGAGAATCCAAACAGGGAATCTGAATGCACTTTTAAACATACTTTTCCACTGCAGATATTTACAAATGAAATCCTGTGATGCAGCATTTAATTCCCACGAGAAGCGTTGTTCTCATTATATCTTCTGTCCGTATACAAGCTTCTGCTGTGGTACTTGTATTGCCATTTTCAGCAGGGACTCAGAAGAGAGAAAGGATAGGAACTCAGACAGAATTACTAAACTGAAACACAAAGATAATGAACTCTAATGCAACAGGACAGCAAATTAAAAGACTGAGAAGTTGTTAGCCCATGCAGAAATAGGAAGAAAAAGAGCTTTATTCCATACTTTTGAAGCGTTCTTCAAAGCTGAGAGAGCCTACTAAACGAAGCAGTCCAGTTAATCTGCCTAGAGCTCCTCAGTTTGGCTCTCTTTACAAAAGAAATCCAAGCAGACATTTTTAAGAGCAATTATTTTTTTATGAAAAGGAAATAACTAAGACCTAGAAAGGCACATTAGGGACTAGAAGACACACCAATCAGGAAATGGTTCAAGATGCCCATTCAACTCAATTTGTTTTAAAGTATTTCAAGCCCCCTGAATACAGCAAATTCTACAAATAACCAAGTGGCTGGGAGACATAGTGCATACTGCCAAACAGATTTAAATGCAAAACCAAGACTCCTGTTTCCCAAAGCTGAGGAGGGTGATTATAAAATTGTCTAGTCTTAAGGCAAAATCAGTCTCTCTCTGTGTCTCAGTTTGTTTCTCTGTATTTCTCTACCAGAGTTTTAATGTTCCCCTTCTGTGCAAATATATCCACAAAAGAACAAAGTTATATCAAAAATTGGTAGTTCCAAAAATGGCATGGGTTTGGCAAAATTGTGCCCTGGTTCACAACATTATCAGACAGAAGTAGTCAAGCATTATAAAACACTTCCTGCCCTTTACTTTGGGATCAAAGTGTAAAATACTTTAAAATTATGCATTAAATAACACATTAAATTTTAGAATTTTATTTACTTTTCATTTTGAAAACCTTGTGAAAATATATATAATACATTTATTTTTTTTAGAAACATAAAGTCCATGAATTTGTCCTTTTATTTTAAAAAAATCCTCAGATTCCTCCTCTATCCAAATAATTTTAGCATACAGAAACATACAGAAATGCACCATGTATCAAAAGACCATGAAAAAAGCTGGAGGATCACAATATATTCGATCCACTGGCTGCACTTCAGTTTTATTGTTCCAGAAGTTTATGGGTACTGTCACATGAAAGGATACAAATCTATTATAATACTGACTTCTCAAGTAACTGGCATTCTGAAAATGTTCTGATACTTACCTGTGATTGGGGGAATTTTCTTTTTATTCTGGAAAAAAAAAAATAAGTTCTCTAAATCTCTTAGTCTGGATAGGAACTTAAGAAGTAAAAGAAATGAAGGCAATGTTTCCAGATTTTTGTAGGGGTAAAAAAAGCACTATCACTCAGGAAATCTAATACTCAGCTGTGTCTGCAGGTTAGAGAAAGCTAAGATATAATCTTTCTGCAGAATGACAGTCCTTTGCAAGGCTTGCAAGACAGAATAATACAGAATATTTCTAACAAGAGTATTGATTGCAAAAGCACATTTCACTTCCTCTTACCCACATTTCTGATTTTAAAGGCCTACACAATTATGGTGAAGTATATGAAGCTTAAAACCCAGTAAAAGCTGCATAAGGAATCCCTGATGTCTGACCAAAGGCAAACTATTTGAGAAATTTCATGAGCAACCGCAACTATTTGAAAGATAAACTAAAACCATCTATTGGGAGTTAACATGTGAAATAATGTCTTTTAACTAAAAAATACTAAATGGGCATTAAAGCAGAATATGGCTATAGTTAAATGGCAAACATAAGGTTTGTTTCTAAGACACAGGGAAACAATTCCAGAGATTCTCAGCAAAGAAGCACTGAGTGACACACAATAAAAGCAGTCAGCTTTCACGTTTCAGCACCAGATGCACAACATAATGTAAGGAACAGCAGGAATGTATTAATAAGCATGTAAATACAAGACAAAGCTGTTGTGATGACTGTGGTTGTGCAGAAAAAGGTTCTTTATTGGATTTCATAAAAATGTACAAAAGTTATTTTTCAGATCATGTATTTGTGATATTGGAAGAAATTAATATCAAAGAAGGGTCAGGAATTATGATAATCTAGTGGAAAAAGGTATGAATTGTGCTTTTTTATATGTCAGTGCATGTTGCAAATTCACAGTGGTACTTTTCTAGAATACTGTCTATCCTTCTGATTGTGAGACAAAAGTCTATGAATGTAAAACCCAAAGTGGGTTCTCATTATCTGAAGAAAAAGTGTGAAAGAAAAACATCTTAACTAACTTAATGACATCCAAAATTAGGATATGTAGAATATCTATAATACTGAAAACCTTGTGAAACACCGGTATTACATGTAAGATTTCATAACCATTCAGACTAAGTGAAAGCTGACCATGACTGAATTCTCAGTCGTGTGACTGGAGTATCAGTGTTTCACAACAAAGTAAACTATTCAAGAAGTGTTATGGAGTAAGAGCTCCTAGCAAGTGAACACTTACCTTTACACAGAATAGCTGCAACCAAAGATAAGGGAATAAACTTTCCACCCCAACAAGTAGAACACAATTACCAGATATAGGTGTGAAAACAGAACTATAGCAGGAAGGATAATTACATGTAGAATATAAGTGGTGACTTTAATCTTTGAAAGTAATGGTGAAGTGATTCATCCCATGGCCATGACTGCTATTCTTCCAGAGCAGTATGGTTGCACTCATTCCTGAGGATCAGTCCAGCAAAAAGCACCAAAGCTAAAGAAAACTAAAGCTAATAATATTTACAGTTATATCAGAATAGTCAAAGTACTGCAGCCTATGTTCCTTCACTGAGAAATTGTTTGTCTAATCACTAATAGCAAAAGTCATGGCACACACAGCAAAGAAATGCTACAGTAGAAGCCTAGATGAATTAATTGTTTGGATTCAACATTTAAATCCCATGAAAAAATGTACAATGAAACACAGAATCACTTTGGCCACAAATTCGCCTGTCCCCTGAGTAGATATCGAAGCGATTTTTTTGGGTATTTGTTGCAATTTTTATTTGGCATTATGTTTAGGTTTCACTTGTAGTAAATGGCAAGTAGAATGAAGTCTCAATTTAAATGTTCAATTAGTTTTATTTAAGCATTAAAATAATTTCCTGGAATATACTTTCATTTGAGCCAGATTTAAATACATTTGCCACTATCTTTTCCTATCCTTCAAATACTGCTCCAAGAAAAATGTTTATAAAACCTCATTTTGTTCTGCTAACCCTGCAAACTAAATATGTTTCATTTATTTTTAAATTAAGTGAAAATTAGCCAGGTGTGATAGATAAGTTTTCTATACACAGGTCTAAATATTGACAAAAGGAGACGTGTCACTGGAAAAATCATCAGTCTAGCAATTATCACGTTAGCATGTTAAGTAGAAAAAAGATGTGAAACTTCCAAATGTGTCAATACAGATTATTTCATTTCCACCAGCTATCAGCTATACTGTGAACATCAGTGCCTTAGTGTCTATTCAGCAACAAGTCAGTTTTTGCAAGCAAATATCTTAATGTGACATGAAGAATTGTCAAATCTCTGGCAAAATTATGCACATCCCCTTCAGGAATTGCCAAGAAAATATTAGACATTTCTAGAAGGACAGACAGTACAGGGATAGAGCCAGAGGCCAGGAACTGGAACAACCAGTCAGCAAGACCTGTCTTTCTCAGAGTCATGGCAATGATCTTCAGGCCCAAATGTGACTGGACAGGGAACAGAGGAGAAGGAGCTGGTCACCAGCCTTTTCTACTGCTCCTGTCCATCAAAAAACCTTTCAAGAAGTTAAATTAAGGGGCATTGATTAATGAGCAGCAGGTAAAGCAAGGAAGATAGAATAATGATCCTTTGTAACTGAACAGAGTCCATGTAAAACACATCTTTTTCTTTACAGTGTAAATAATTAATTTCAAAAGCCCTGAATAGACTAGTGCCTAAACCAGTGTTCAAGTTTTAAGTCTTTCTCTTGTCATTAATAGCACTGATAATTTCATAGCCGCTTATGAGAGCCACAACTCATGGAACTGATTATTTTGGACAGAGGACTTGGAGACTCAATCCTGTGAGAAAAAACAGCATGAGAAAAGGACACTTAAGATGAATAACACTTTCTTGCAAGGACCCTGCAATGTTGCAAGATGTTGTATCTTGAGAAAAAATCCTCTCTCAATGATTTTTGATTGGTCTTGGAGAGATCCCATCTGACTGGAAGCTGGCAAATGTTACTGCAATTTTCAAGAAGAGCAAGAAGGAAGAGCCCAGAAACTACAGGCCTATCAGTCTCATTTCAGTGCCTTGTAAAGTTATGGAAAAATGATTCTGTAGCCATTGAAAACCACCCAAAAGACAAAACAGTCACTGGTCACAGCCAATACAGCTTCATGAGAAGAAGATCTTGCTCATCAAACCTGATTTCTTTTTATGACAAGACAACCCACCTTTCTGATCAGGGGAAGCCAGCTGAAGTAATCCATTTGGATTTCAGTAAAGCTTTCAGTACTGTCTCTCACAGGATTCTTCTGGACAAAACGTCCAGCCCACAGGTGGATAAACACATCATGGGATGGGTGAGCAACTGGCTCACAGGTCAGGCACAAAGGGGGACAGTAACTGGGGTGACATCAGGCTGGAAACCTGCCACTAGTGGGGTTCCACAGGGCTCCATCCTCAGCCCTGTGGTCTCCAATATCTTCATGAATGACTTGGATGGAGGACTGCAAGGGCTACAGAGTGAGTTTGATGCTGATACAAAACTGGGAGGGGCTGTTGACACCCTCGAAGGCAGGGAGGCTCTGCAGAGAGACCTGGACAAATGAAAGGGCTGGGCAACCACCAACCACATGAAGTACAACAAAGGAAAGTGCAGGATTCTGCACCTGGGATGGGGCAATCCTGGATGTGTGTATAGATAGGGGAATGAGATGCTGGAGAGCAGTGCCATGGAAAGGGCATGGGAGTCCTGTTGAATGGCCAGCTCTATCTGAGCCAGCAGTGCCTTGGCAGCCAGGAGGGCCAACCCTGTCCTGGGGTGCATCAGGCACAGCATCACCAGCAGGGCAAGGGAGGGGATTGTCCTGCTCTGCTCTGAGCTGGGGCAGCCTCACCTCCAGTGCTGGGGGCAGTTTTGGGTGCCACAATACAAAAAAAAAAGACATTTAAGCTGTTAGAGAGCGTCCAAAGGAGGGCAGTGAAGATGCTGAAGGGCCTGGAGGGGAAGCTGTGTGAGGAGTGGCTGAGGTCCACTGAGGTCCTCCAGGTCTGTTCAGCCTGGAGGAGACTGAGGGGAGACCTCACTGCAGTGACAACTTCATTGGGAAGGGAAGGGAGGGGCAGGCACTGATCTCTGCTCTGTGGTGACAGGGACAGGACCCAAGGGAATGGCCTGACGCTTTGTCAGGGAAGGTTTAGGTTGGATACTAGAAAAACATTCTTACTCCAGAGGGTGGTTGGGCACAGGAATGGGCTCCCAGGGCAGTGGTCACAGCACCAGCCTGGCAGAGTTCACTGAGTGCGTGAACAGTGCTCTCAGGCACAGGGTGTCACTCTTGGTGCTGTCCTGTGCAGGGATAAGAGCTGGATCTGATGATCCTTGTGTGATCCTTCCAACTCTGCTTATTCTGCAATTCTGGGTTCTCATACAATATAAGAATTTTTAATACAATTTTTAAAATTACATTTAGAATGCCAGTGTTACATTGATGTGTGCTAAAACCATCAGATACTCTTGGTAATGATTAATCCAATAAGTATTAACATAAGGTAAGATGAATGGGCAATGCTTCAAATACAGTCTGGGGACATCTATGGAGAGAACACAACCAACTTCAGTGACATTGGGTCAGAGCATTACTGAATGACTCCAAGCCACAAATTCAGTTTGTACAGGTTAGTTTTGTGAAGAGCTACAGTACATCAGTATTATTTTCTGGCTGAATTATGTCCCACCTTTGCAAACTCTTGGGGAGACCTTCTAGAATGCATGTGGTCAAGATAGAATTTGTGATGCAATTTAATCACAGAAATCCAGTTACTGAACTGCTGATCTTGCTTTTAACAGTATTCATTGTATCAAGGTCTAGTAGACCTTTCTAGGTGAAGAACAACAGTAAATTTTATTTGTACTGCTTTCTCGTTAGAAGCATTCTTATCCGACATTTTAAGCCTCTTTTGCACTAGAAGTGCATTATGCAGGCTGCTGGTGTGATAATCCAGGCATTATTCAAAGTTTAAAACTATTTTTCCAAGGAAATAAATCTGCATTTGCTAAGTTTTAATAAGCACTATCATTTTATGGAGATCTACTACCTTCCCATCTATTTCCTTCAAAAATTGACTAATCTTTGACTTCTAAGCAATTCTCAAATGCATAGAACAGTGACAGATTATTTTCATACGAATATCATATTTTTAATTTAAAATGCCTTTATGAACAAATAGGTTTTTCCTAATTTAAATTGCCAACAGTTTGTATGGTATTGAGTTTAAGATATTGCAATCATCCCATTCTCTTTTCTAATGTCCTCAGGAGTCCATGACTGGAAATCTCCTGTAGAATTGATTTCAAGATAAAATTTCAGCAACCAACAAGATATTTTAGTATTTCCTTTTAATCTTTTTTACTCTCCCTTGGTGCTCAGCATCAAGCAAGATTTGGCCCCAGGTTGTGGAGATTTTAGGCAATAGCTTCCCCATGCTTAAATTTTAAAAGTAGTTGCCATAGCAACTGCCAGACACAGCATATGGTGTGTCTGTTACCTCCAAGATAACAGAGCAAGTTCTAAAGAATTTTCTTTACAATATGTTATGAACCTTTGTACTTTTTACAATTTTTCAGAGTGCAGTATAAGGTACTGTTGTTCCCTGACATTCTCTTCAAGCTGAATGCTCATTTTGTAATTCTCTCTTTCATATTAGGGAAATATTTCCCTCTCTAATTTGTATTTTTATTCACTCAATATTCAGCAAGCCAGGAAAGAATAAGGTGAGGAAAATGAGACATTTTTAAAGGTTTATCTAAAGATTCTACTTAGTTTTCTACACTGTTCCCTTTCCTTCACAGTGACAATCCAAAAGAAAAAATACAGAAAAAGACAGAAATCTGGTTTACAATTCTCTGTTGTATAGGTGCTAGGCATGCAGACATTTTGCAGAACTCTATACAGCCTTCAACACTTTGACTCCCATATCTGTCCAGCTTCTCATCTCAAATGAAGAATTAATATCTGTGCAAAGTGGCCTGAAACAAGAGGAACTCAGAAACACACCTGTCACCTCTTGGTTGGTAGGTAGTACATAACCCTTGCACAGCAAAGACTTATGTCCAGACCCCCTTTCCAACATGGCTTTCCCTTCTTGTGTAGCTCCTAAAAAGAAAAACCACTAGAACAGCTTGTGGGTGGAATGACACTACCTACCTTCCCCCACACACCCAGAAGATGCCTCTGTCCAGCAGAACTCACAGAAGTTCAGCCTTTCATTGCTTCCCTTGCTTTGCAGAATCACATGCAGATTAGAGGAATAAGGGTAAGAGGCCTTTATTCCTTTTTCTGCACCTCTGTGGTTGTATAGGCTGAGACAGGATTAAAAGAATAGTTACTAGGATACATAATAATGTTCTGCTCTATAATTTTCTGTCCCCCGAGTCCTTCATTCTGACAACTTTCTGCAATTCAGGCACCTTCTGCAAAAATCTTATAAAAAATTAAAAAATAAAACTGCACCAAAACAGGATGTAAGAGTGCACATTTAATTCTCCCCCTGAGGAGTAGCTAAGAAGGGGAATGAACTATTCATTATACACTTAGCTTAATGCACAACTACAAGATAGTGACACTACTCTGATGAAGATACAAGATAGTGTAAGAACAGAGTAAAATATTTTAAAGGGAACTTTGCATGCTTGTGGAGTATTTTTCCCTTTATTTACTCTTCTTTTACCACGGTTACTTCTCAAGGAAGGGGTAGTCATTCAGTAATTAGAACTGTATCTTGTTACCTTCAAGAAATACTTGGTCAAAGAAATACTTGTCAATTTGGATGGTTTGTTGCAGCAATTATTAGTGTAGATATATTTTTTTAAATCCTCTTTTGGTGCCTCGTCAAGGGGAGAAAAAGACTAAAGAGCATAGCAGCAGGTACTATTTCTGGACATTAGCTTTCAGTGTAGCTTTCAGCAAAGGCTGAATGATTCTACTGTGGAAAAAAAAAAGACATTTTTGCTGCTAAAAAGAGACTAGTGGCAGCATTTTTGTTCCTAGTAATAGCAGTTGAAATTAACTAATAACCATAGTTACAGGAAAAGCAATGGTAGGAACTTGAGGTTTTAGCTGCTAAATGGCATGACATAGTAACAGAAAAGGAAGGTCGTGTGTTTCACCTCATCTTGGTTATGCATTATCAATTTATAAGTCTGGGGCATTTAGGAGAAGAAAAATACTCCTGGTGTCCTAAAGGATGGTGAGAAAATATGATAAATATGTTTAATTATTTTAAAATATTTTATTTATTATATATAATGTAAAAATCATTATTATATTAAAATTCTATAATGTAGGAAGACATAGCGGCACCCACTATGCCCCACTTATATTTGTGCTGTAGGCAATATCAGAGTACATAGTTAGAATATCAGTTAAAGTCACTTCAATACCCATGAATGCCATGTTTCCCTTGAATTTCAGTTTCATAGGTTCTTATGGCTTACTTTCCTTTGCCAGCTTATGGATGGCATTGTTTGTTGCATTGGACATACCCTTGATATTAAGGTCTCCACAAGTTCCTGAGGGAACTGCTGATGTCTCATTCACTTCTTCTGAAACCATTTCCTTCCAGTTAATGCTGAATTTTTCTAGTTCTGCTCTTAGAAACCAGCTGTCTCCACAGGCACTGGTGGTGTGTACCAGCCAGCCACCAGTGCTGGTGCTATTCTATTACAAAGAATAAGCAAAGGGAATATCTTAATGGTCTTCTTGCGGTCTTCGACTGCTTACGAGGAGGGTCTGGATGAACAGAGCCAAACTCCTTCTATGGGGCACAATTACAGAGTTGGTGAGCATGAATTGCAACATGGGAAATTTAATCTAGATCATAGGAAAAATGCTTTCATCGTAGTCAAACAGTGGAACAGGTTTCCCAGAGAAGTTGTGGCATTCGCCACCACTCAAAACTCAATCAGGCAAGGTACCGAGTAACCTTGTTAAGTTGATCCTGCTTTGAGTGGAGCCAGATGACCTCAAAAATTCTCTTCCAACCTAAATTATGTGGTGATTCTGTGATTCTATTCAGTTCAGGAAACCTCAGCAGGCAGTGTTTACCACTGAAAAAACTACTCTAATTGAAAATCTAAGTGTGCCTGACAGTTATAAGTGAAAGGGTGTGATTTATCCAAAGTAGTTTGCACCACGGAAGGAGAGGTTGGTATTTTTCACTTTTGGATGACTTTTTTCTCTATTACTATAGAGTATGTTGAATTTAGTGAAGTTATTCCCAGTGAATAGCAAATAGCAGAGAATCAACTCCTAAACATGAATGCACCTAAAATATCTGATAAGTTTCCTTTCAGCATGGTTTATTCTACTTCAAGAAACATGGAATCCAATAAGAGAAATGCAAAGCCCCTCTGTAATTAAGTGTAAGTGAAGTATACTGCTACAGTGTATTAGTGACTCCATATAAACATATTTTCCTCCTGAATGGTTATAAACAGGCACACCACAACCTCATTTTTAGCTTTTTTTCTACATTATAAATTCATTTTTCTCTTTGCAAAATGTCACTTTCTTTCCAGCAGGTTAATCCCAGGAGGTCTGGTAACTACAATTACTCCATTTAAATATTCCACAGATCTGTCAAGACTGAAAAGAATTCTGTAGTGTCAGTTTAAATATAAATATATATAATTCTACTTAATAATCATCACTTCAAGTCTGTTATGAAAACTGCATTACTCATTTGGAATGTGTGTGATGTTGTGTATGCATGCAGCATTTGTTGCAGAATTTTCATTGATTTAATTGTTTAAAAACCAACCATACTAATGGCAACATATCATGCAGAAAACAATATTGCTTTTAACAAGGTTAACGGGTCTATAAGTGTTTTTTTTCTAATTACTTAGGGAGAAAGCACCAGATTTTTCTAGCTTTTCATATAGAGTATATACTATTGTAAAGGCAAATTCCAGCAAAACCTATTTGGTGCTTTTAATTTCTATAACATTTACATCTGAAGAAAATACTTTCATTTACCAGTTACCAGATTTTTTTTCTTGATGGGGGGTAGAGAGGTTTGGAGATGTTGACAATTTTCTGCTGCCTTATAAATAGCCTGGAACACTACACATTTAAAAGCAAACCTCCTAAATGGCTTCAAAACAAAAACGGCTATGTTGATCTAAAATAGAAAGCAGTATATTTTCTTTAAGTCCAATGTGTTCATTGGATCTTTATTTACTTATCCTGCTAGAATAGCCCTTGCAATACAGGTAGAAGTGTAGCTCTTTTTACAACGAAAGTTTCAGTGTAGCAGAATGAATATGCCTTTATGCCCAGCAAACTAATACCAATAAATAGCATTTTGAAGCTTTTAATCACCATGACAACCCACCTCAGATTCTTCAATAAAATGCCATAAACACACTGATTTATGCACACCTACCATGTGTTTATAAATATCACCAGTGTTGTGCATCTTAAAAACGTATAATGCCATTGATGTCTTTCTCTTGGAAAACTCATCAATCAGCACTCCAGCTAAAACTTCATTTGTATCCTTCTATTTATATGAAGTGTTGAGTAAACAGTTTAGTTAAATAAAAAGACAGAGATACATACAGAATATGTTGCAAATATGTAAGAACATTCTTCAAGTTTGACAATCATTGGGAAAAATACCGGATATATAAATAAAGTGGAGGAATTATACCCTTCAAATATCTACGAAACAGAATCAGAATTCACAAGGCAGAACTCTTCAAAGTACTCTTTCTCTCTTAGAAAGGAAATAGTTGACTTAAATATTATAAGCAGACTATTCACTAAGCTGTGTGAGTAAGGATCTAATTATTGATATGAGTCACATTCTGATGTAAATGCTGCTTATGCTAATGCTGGAAAAATCACGACAAATGTTCAAAAAAGTGCCCCAAGACCAAAATTCAATTCAAGCCACTCTGGATAATGGGACATTACAGATATCTACCTACATAAAGAAAACAGATACTCACTGCCATTTACCCAGCACTCACGAAATTCACCAGTTACTGTCCATTATCTTCCATGATTTTAGGACTGGTGCCCTGGACCAGCCATGCTGCCACAGCTGCAGCATACCTCCTGGGAGGAGCTCAGTATTACCAAAGAAACCAAAGAACAATGTATGCTCAGGCCTGCCACACTTGTCTATGCACGGCCTGAATGGCTCACCATATAGCTGCCACCACACCTCCCACAGCCTGTGCCCCCTGCCCCAGCCCTCTGGAGCCTCTGCTTACCACAGGATCTTTTATTCCAATTTGTATGTCAGTCACAGCAGATGACATGAAGCACCTGTGAATCTCTGTGCCAGTCTGGAAGCACAGCTGATAAACTCAGTTGAAACATCGCTGAAATAACACCAGGTATTTTCTGGGACAGACGTGAACAAAAATTCTTAGCATTCTCCTCTTCTCTGATCCTTTCTACCATCCCTGCACTGAACTCTACTACGAAACAATACCGTGCATCCATTTATAGAGGAACAAAGGCCACTTCAGCATACCTGCATTTGCATGGTATTTCACAGGACCTGAAGGGCTTAGAATGGACTCAGGGCATCTTGAAGACCTACAGCATACATGTGAATGGCTTGGTCCCTAGAAGAGTTTCAGAAAGCATCATGGATGCAGGCTGGTTGTTTCCCATATTTCGTTAAAAGACACGTAACAGAACCATGCTTCAGAAAATGTGGGCGAGCAGGAAGGGCAGTAGGGGCTCTTTGCAGTCTTGGTGCAATGCATGCTGCACTATCTGGCTACTCTGCAGGCATCCTCCAGCAGTAACATATCAGATATGTTAACTCCACCCTGTTCACTTCAGATTAGCTGTGAGCTCTGTAGTAACAGTGCCAGTTTTAGTATCAGCACAAAATTCTGCTTTTGCTCTGCATGTCCATCCAAAAATAAAACCTTCCTGAAACCAATGTATCAATATTAATATCAGTAATACCAACCTCAATATTGTATCAATACTAACAACGCTGTCTGTCCCAAAAACCTCCAGTTTTGACACTGCTCTTCCTATGACTATCATAGTGAAGACACGTCGTGCATTCGAAGATGGCATTGCATTATACTATAAAACAAAGGTAACTTTCTTAAAGTTTCATGGATAAGTGCCAAGTTAGGTTTATTTTCAGATTTCAGTACATGAAGTCTGCAGTCCATTTCGCTGCAAGCCAACAAAATGAGTCTATCAAAATGTATTCCTCAAAATTTGTTGCTCTGCTCTGTAACTTCTTCAAATAATACTTTCCCTGCTCAAGAAACTGCAAAATAAGACAGAAACTCATCTGCCTTTTAATTAGACATTTATGCTCAATCTAAAACTGGCAAAGGGACAGAATGTCTGAAAAGCCAGGATCTAATATTTTCCCTAAAGACTTACAATATTTCCTCATACTACAAATGTTCCAGGGTGACAGGGTTATATCTAAGAGTTTACATGACAAAATGAAATGTTACTACAAAAAGATATCATAAAATTCTTCCTCTTCTAGCCTTTGCTCACTTATGGCAAGTTGCATCACTTCAAAGTTTTCACTATCCTCCCTCCCTTAAAAGGACAATATAAGTTACCAAAAGACAATATATAGTATATATAATCACCTTTCATGTATGTTGAATGCCATATGCAGTGTCAAAATACTGATGCTGAGTAGTACTATCTGACTAGATTGAGCATCTGAATTTCATACATAAGAGTTTCCCTGAAATGCTTTATTCCGTAAACCAGTGCTGATGGTGCCAAAAGGACTCAACTACATTATTTAGGTACTCATTACTCAAACACATCAAAAGGTAGAAGTTATCTTCACCTGTAGACAGTGCAAGGTTGGAGAGCTAGAGCATTAATCTTTGAGAACAAAAAGCCATATAGATTAATCTTCTCTTTTTCTCACCATTTCTTTAATGCATTGTTAAAATAAAATTAAAAAGACAGCGAGCTGGACTTCTCATGGCACCTGAATATGGCTGAGAGTAGATTGAGAAAGTCCCAAGTTCAGAGACACTAACTCTTATTAATCATAGTTATTTTTTACTTTGTACCACTTCATACCACATTGGTAACAGCTTCATTTTAGATTAAAAAATTCACTGCTCCCTGTGTTTCTGAAGGAAGTCTAACATAGGGACCAGATTTTTTATATGGATTCAGCAGAGCTTTTGAGCTGTCAAGACTCAATCCAGGCTGTTAGAAGATTTAGCCAGGCAACTCACAGAAAAAATAAGCACTTTCTTCCTACTGAATGAGTTTAAGTTTTAAACCAATACAGCACTTCTTTAAAAAATGTTTTATCTGTTTATTTTATACCTACTGCATCACACAGTTGGTTTTCAAGCCCAAAATACCACGTTTGGACTCTAATGATATTTACAGGGCCTAAAATTAAATAAACAAAAGATACCTTACCATCTCTCAGTGTCTTGTCCCTGTAAAAATTACATACTTCACTTCTAACAGAAATGTATCTTCTCTTCTGTTTAGTTTATTAGCAACAGAGAAGAAGTTTTAGGTATCTTTTTATGTCTTGTAGCACTAGTCTCTAAACTATATGCAAGTACTTTCAATGAAAAGAGAAAAACTATAGTGGGAATAGCTTTATTGTCATATTTTTACTAGTGGGTGTGCGAAGTGATTTAACTTACAGGTACTGATTATTTAATTGTATTGATATGGAGCATAGAGCCTACCATGACTAGTGAATCATTCAGACTGACAAGAGGAGGTGTAAAAACTCTTATTGCTTCTATTCTGCCTCATCCTTCCAGCTTTACAAAAGAAAAAGCTTTATTCACAAGTGGGGGTTAGTAAGCCATTAAAGTTCTTGATAACAGCTATGAATGCGTAAAACAAACACGTCAAATCCATACAATTCTGTAATTGATTGGATAATGATTATTCCAAGGGATGACTATATCATCAGATGCACAATATAGCTGACTCTGGGCCCACATATGCTTTAAAACTAATCATTGTAAACTGTACAAAATTAAGCTTATACGGTGTGTTCCATTTAAATTGTTAGTGTGCGACCTTTATTCAAGACAGTTTTATAAACTCATTTACTGGTTTAGATGTGAAAAGATACCACAAACTATTAAAGTCTTTGCTACATCGTATGAAAGAAATTGTACTTCGTATTTTTAAGCCTATAGCCTTGCAGCAGTAGTTGATTAAAACAACAAGGGAATTTAGTCTGAAAAATAATTGTGTTCTCAACAATACTTAACCAAAAATTAACCTGTCAGCTGTGCCTTGGTAGCCAGAAGGGCCAACCCTGTCCTGGGATGCATCAGGCACAGCATCACCAGCAGGGCAAGGGAGGGGATTGTCCTGCTCTGCTCTGAGCTGGGGCAGCCTCACCTCCAGTGCTGGGGGCAGTTTTGGGTGCCACAAAATAAAAAAAAGACATTTAAGCTGGTAGAGAGCGTCCAAAGGAGGGCAGTGAAGATGCTGAAGGGCCTGGAGGGGAAGCTGTGTGAGGAGTGGCTGAGGTCCCTTGGTCTGCTCAGCCTGGAGAAAGAGACACTGAGGAGAGACCTCACTGCAGTCACAACTTCCTCATGATGGGGAGAGAAGGGGCAGGCACTGATCTCTGCTCTGCGGTGACAGGGACAGGACCCAAGGGACTGGCCTGACGCTCTGTCAGGGGAAGCTTAGGTTGAATATTAGGAAAAGGGTCTTCATCCAGAAGGAGGCTGGGTACAGGAATGGGCTCCCCAGGGCAGTGGTCACAGCACCAGCCTGGCAGAGCTCAGGAAGAGTTTGAACATGGTCTTGGGGCTGTCCTGTGCAGGGCCACGAGCTGGACCTAATGATCCTTGTAGGTCCATTTCCACTCAGGAGATTCTATGACTCTATGGAAATTAATTAGCAGAATTCAGATAAATTCCCAGTCCTGCTTTCAGAAACATGAATATAAAAACAACCTATAGATAGGTTTGAATATGACTATCTATGACAGGTTTTAGAAATATAACAAAGCACAGGTTGGGAATCAAAAAAGTCTGTTTTTCTTTTCTTCTTCATCAGTTCTCTGCTTTTCACTAAATTCAAGATGCTGAAAAGCAAGTAAGTAAGGGATTCAGATAAATAATTTCTTTTTAGTATCACCTTATGATGAGAATATTTTTTTAAATGTAAATTATCTACTTTCTTTAAATGCTTCCAATTTTGATTTTTCACAGCCAGCAATAGATTTTAAAATCATACTTTTCTCATTGTTTTTCCTATAGTATTTAGATAACACATACCCTTCTGTTTGTGTGGGATTTTTGCTATGTATTATACATATCCACAATTTTTATCTTCTCTTTTTGGTATCAATAATTTTTCCTTTATTAGTATGAATTAATATTCTTGGAAGTTGGGTAAAAGTAATACACTGAAGGCATTAAATAATTTGCCTAGTAACAGAAACATTAACTGTAATATGAAACTTCTATTTGTATTATTTTTCCTTGCTATTATTTGAAGAAACAAAATAAGGAAAGAGTTGTATTAGATAAGAGTTAATTCTGGTAAAAGAGTTCTGAACTAGTAATCATGTTTACTAAGATGTGAAAGACTTCCTATTAAGTACTGTTGTGTATTTGTTTTGCAAGAAATTAAGTTGTTTCTTCAACAAAGTACTAAAAATCTGCCTGTTACTAGTAGTCCAATATTGAAAGGAAATCTTATGTCCTATTTTCATTTTGTACAAAAGACAACTACAATGAGTCTGGCTGCAGGATAAAATCATCAGAAAATTGAGAGTTGAGAATGGTTGTGTATCCTGCACAATTTCATAGATAACACATTAGTAATGTCCCACTGGAAGAAAGCTGGAACATCTGGACAACACTTTAGTGAAAAGAAATTCTCTTTTACAGCATAAAAGTGAATGACATTTCTGCTAGCTATCTTCAGATAAGGAAGCTAGACTGTACTAAGTAATGCAACATGAGAAAAACATTGCAATAATCTTGGTCTAAGGTGAGTTTGCAGGTGCAAACAGAATAATTTTTGTGCTTGTAAATTTAGTACAGCTTACTCTTAACAACTGGCTTTTCTTGATTGTTGATGACATCCAAGCAGCTTTTCAGAACAATGCATAATAGTCATTTTAGTTAAACATGAACTAAAAATTATGTCTGGCAATTCACCCTACTTATCAATTTCTAATTAATAAAAAGAATGAAACCACTGGAATTGAACTTATCCTGTGACATGCCAGGATTGAGAAGAATCATAATAACAACTTAGACGCAATAGGGAAAGTGAGCATTGATACAGGATGTTGTAAGTCTGATAAAGAATTCTATTAAGATATTGTTATTCAGCATCAAATTGTAAGAAATCTTTTTACATTAAGTGAAAAATCATAGAATTGTAAAGTTCAAAGAACAGATAATGCAATTATAACAGGATACAGGTGAGCTACTTAAATTATCATATTCCACTTAACTCAGTGATCATAATAATTTTGCAACTCTGTTATACTGAGCTGTGAAGAATAATTTAGAAAATCATTGACTCCATCTAGTGGTAATTTTCTGTAATTTTTCACTTGCAACTGCTTCAGTAGAAAAATAAATTCCAAACTTTCATTTTCATTTGTTACAAGTCAAAAAACAACAATAGAAAACAACAATGAAGAAAATCAGCCCACATCCCTTTGCAAGAACAGTGCTCAAAATATTCTGCAAAGAAAAATCACATCATTTTCCATACACTGTATTTTAGGAAGCTGCGATGGAGAGAAATGAGACAATTTAGGCCAGTGGCAGAATATGGACGAGAGTCTTAGCTTCCCAGCCACAAGGCTGTCCCTCAGAGAACCAGGATAACTGAGGCAATGTTTCTCATTGGATATCTTTGCCTCAGATTACCAGTAGACTACTGGTGGCTGACACTACAAATAAAATGAAATTGAATTAAATGAAATGGTATTTTTCCTTTCCATAACTTAGAGGAAGGAGGCATATCACTGCAGCCACCACCTTAGCCATTACAAGTAACCATGTGTGCAGGCTGCTGAGACAATATAAAGAATCAGACCACAGAATATGCTCTGTTTACTCAGCCCCCATAATGTACAATTGGATCAAAGTAGAAGCGTGGCATGAAGAAATTTACACTGCAACTCCGTGATGATATACATTATTCCGTAAAATAAAATTTAAAAACCAACAAAACTACACACATACCAAACCCATAACAAACAAGCAAACAAAACCATAAAACAAGTCAAGTCTCCAGGACAATAACTTCAATTTTTCTAAAGCACTTTTCACTGTAATTTTTCAAAAATTTTTCCAAAGCATTTAACCCAGATGAAGTAATTTTGGATAATCTCGTTTATATAGCTACTAAAATGTAAGTCTGATAGAAAAGTCTGAGATGTGGAAAGCCACGTTTATCCAGGGTCTTTGAAAGCAAAATTAAGTCCATAGTGATCAGAATCTAAGGAACTATAGAGAAAAGTAATTTTAACTGTGAAGTTTTGGGGCTTTGGGGGAATGTGGACATCAAAAACATTAAATTTTATTCCTGTTTTTACAACAATATTTGTAAATTCAAGCAATATAGTGGACCTCAGAAAGGATTCATGTCCAGAGTTTCCATGACGGGGCAACAAAAATGTCACTGTTCTAGTTTATGTAAAGTCAAATACATGACAAATTTTCCAATTAATAATTTGGAAAGCTATCAACAAATTTTGAACTGGTCCACAGCTATGAGGAAAATACCAACTACTGTCAGGACTAAACCTAATTCCATAAGCAGGATGATTGGAGTTCAACTCTAGCTTGAGCTGATTAACACTATCTTGTCAGTCACAGTCTGCACAGCCAAAAGAGCTATGACGCTGAGCAAAGGATTAACACTAGAGTGAAATGGGCTTCCAGAGCTAAAATTTGAATGTCAAAAGCATTCACTGGTGAAATTAGTCACAGATTATTTTGAGGAAGTAAACTTGGCAAACACAGTGCTCTCCTAAAAGCAGTATAAACAGTACATGTCAATAAAAGCAGCTTACTTCCCCGCCGCTGGTTTTAGTCAACCACAGTTGATTCACAGAATTTCTACAGCTAAACCCCATCCCACTCACACCTATCTTTTCTTTGACAAGAGTACTAGTGAAAAATCACTGGATTGAAGAAATTCTTAGCTACTAACACTTGTTTTCCCAAGCCATTACCTTCAGTGTTCAGTACACTGCTTCCAGGACAAAGTAGAAGTATTCTACATGCTGTCCTTTTGAGCAACTATGGATAAACACACCATCTTTAAATAATTCCCTAGACAATTGAGAGTGACTACATAGCTAGTCAGTTTAAAAATGCTGGAATTTCAGATGTGATTACCAAAACAAAAATTTAGAGGAAAAGTTCTTCTTTTCAAATTTTCAAGTAATGGAGATACTGGGTGACTTCAGATCTTGATAAGAGCTAATTGCAGCCTAGTAAGTGATCTGTCAGTTAGGATATATTACATCCTCTACAGCACCTGATTATTAGTTTGGTATTCATAAATAAGATCTAGATCAACAAAATTAATGCAGTGCTTCAAACAAATAAAGTAACTTCATTGTAAGTGATGCAGCAAACAGAGTTGTAAGTAATATAATTAATGTAGCAGTCACAGGTACTGGCACTTTTCTATTTCCCTTTTAAGTTATAGAGATGATCCCCACTGCATTGTTCTAATACTGTGGTATTATAGCAGCATATTACAACCTTCTTGTCCTATTACAATCATACCTTAGAGAAAAGAAAAAGGTCTAAACAGACTTTTTAATGGGAATAATTTTCCATTCCTCTAGTTTAAAAACTATCCATTTTGTAATAATATTCTTTATTTGTAACTGTTTGTACTTTTAAAAAGAATAAAGGCAGTTTTCCCTTGATAGTCATTCAGTAAAAGAATGTATTCCAGGAATTAAGTAATCACCTGCTATTTTTAATCTTTTGTCTAGCCAGTTTTCGGATCCTGGGCAATTTGCAGAATGTGAGAAGTCTGGATAATCATGGATTGTGGTAGTGAATTTCAGCTCTAAATTTCTGCAATTTTGTGAGGTTTTTTTTTTTTTTTTAAGTGAGATTATACATTTATGAGACATCTCAATCTAAATTACTTCTGTTCTCCACAACAGGTCTTCCTGAAGAGGAAGAATTCGCAGACGATAGTAAAACAAACACAGAACACTTATCTAAGTGCACCGCAGCCTAAGTCAGGTGCAGAATATGTCATCATCATTTAAAGCATCAAGATTTCAGGTTGTCTAGCCATTTCAGAGCTGAGAATTTAACCTCATCTCAGCACTTGAGAAGAAGCAATAGAGACGTTTATTTGGTATATCTGGTATTTTCCCTACATTTATCCATGAACTTCATAAGAGCAGTGCATAGGTCTTTTCCCCCACAAACTCTTAACTGCGGCAAACAAAATGTAGGTATGACCTTCCTGATACCTTCCTGCTTTCTACTTGTGGGTGACCCCTGGCTGCATGTCAGGTACCCACCAAAGCTGCTTTCTCACTGTACTCCCCTTTGCAACAGGACAGGGGAAGGAAAAAACTACAATAAAATTTTCATGAGTTGAGATCAGGATAGGGCAAGATCACTCAGCAAACACCATCACAGGCAAAATAGACTTGACTTGGGGATATTAATTTATTACAAATCAGAAGCAGAGAAGGATAGATAATGAGAACAAAACAAATCTTAAAAACACCTTCTCCCTGCCCTCCCTCCTTCCTCAGGGTTCTGTCTCCTCCCCTCCTCACACTCCCTGCCATGGCCCAGGAAAATAGGGAATAGGGGTTTCAGTCAGTTCCTGCCACTGCTCAAAGAGAGGAGTCCTTCCCTTGCTCTAGCATGCTCCCACAGGAAACAGTTCTCCACAAACTTCTCCACTGTGAGTCCTTCCCACAGGCTACAGGTCTTAATGAACTGCTCCAATGTGGGTACCTTCCCACAGGGTGTACTCCTTCAAGAACAGCCTGCTCCAGCATGGATGCCCCATAGGGTCACAAGTCCTAATAGGAAACCTGCTCCAGCATGGGCTCCTCTTGATGCTGACATCTCAAGAGTCACAAAAAAGTTAACAATTTGCCAAGACAGTTACAGGGAATGAGAAATGGTTATGAAACAGGGTCCTGCCTGACTCTTGCAAAAGGTGGAATATGTAAAAAATTTTCTTAAGAAAGGATGTTTTTTGATGTTTGATCTTTGAATCAACAAGACTCAATCTGCGAAACAGATAGCAGCCAAGGAGCAAGCTCTAAGTAATGTCCACGTGTTAGAAAGGCCCTTCCTTATTCCTATTGTTAAGGTGTAGGGCTTGACATGTTCTAATGATGACCTGAAGTGAGGTTAAAAAACTTAGGAAGGGTAAACCACAAAGAATACACAATTTATGGGCCGCAAGGACATTTGGCAGAACATCCCAGATTAAGAAGAAACTAATAAAACCAACTCAACAATTGTGATAGATCAGCTGCAGCTGAGTAAAATGTAATTCTGGCAGGGGGAAATATTCAGCCACCAACTCACAGACCACCAGCCCAGGAAACCCACTGACTCAAGAGAAAGACTGAGTATTCAGACTAATTGGCATGAGAAGCAAAAGAGTTATTAACCAATAGAAGATAGAATAATAATTAATAAGAGAAGCAGGCAATTTATAGCAAATAAACATTAATGCCTTTGTTTGGCAAAATATAAATAGTAAAAAGTTTTGATAGTTGATGTGCTTGATTTGTGGAAACCTCTGCCTTGCACCCTGCACAGAATAAACAATGTCTCCTTTCTAACCCAGGCTGTGCCTGTGTTTGGAGAGCTCCTAGAACTGGCAATGCTCCCTCCACAGATCTGCAGATCCCTGCCGGCCTGCTGAAGTGTGGGCTTCCAAAGGATTTACAGTCTTCTCTTGGGCATCCACCTGCTCCAGTGTGGGTCCCCTCCACGGACTGAAGGAGCATCTCTGCATTCCTGTGGACCCCATGGACCGCAGGAGCACAGCCTGACTCACCGTAGTCTTCAACATGGGCTGCAGGGGAATCTCAGCTCTGGCAGCTGGAGCACCTCCTCTCCCACCTTCTCCACTGACCTCAGTGTCTGCAGAGTTGCTCCTCTCGCATTTTCTCACTCTGCTTTTCTCTGGCCGCAGAGATGTGTTACATCTGCACAGTAACTTTTTTCCTTCTTAGATATGTTATCACAGAGGCATTACTACCATGGCTGGTGGACTCCGCCTTGGCCAGCAGCAGATCCATCCTGGAGCCACCTGGCATTGGCTCTGCAGGACATGGGGGAAACTTCTGACAGATTCTAACAGAAGCCACCCTTGTAGCCACCCCCAGCCCCCAACACGTGACCACACAAACCCCATACATACTTAAGTAAAATACATCAGCAGAGCAACCACTGAGACCATCACCATTTTTCTTCTGCTTTTGTCAGACTCCAGTACTGAGCTCTTGTGGTAAAATTCCTGTACTAGCATTTAATTATTTTTAAAAGAGATTAATTGTTACAAATCAACAAAGTTGCAAACAGACTCTGGATCTTGGAGCTCAGATCTACATTAATATGTAATTCAAAGGTATTTGTGCTGTGCAGGACAGTTGCACCTTCAGGGTACACCGGTGGTTTCATGTGGGAGTGGACCTGTATTTCCATCTTGTCTGGGTCTGATGAAAACAAAATGTTTGCAGGGTGCACTGAAGGATGATTCACCCTTGCCTGAGAAGGCGAAATTAGCATCTTGATTGTCACCGTTAAACATTAAGGTCCTAAAAAACATGTATTTTAAAAAATCCAACAACTCATTTTTGTAAAGACAGATTCCTTTTCAGATTTGCCCTTGTATCTGTAAAAAATTGTGAATGATATTCAGGGCATCGTTATGAAAGGAAAAGAAAATATGATTGACTGGATATTAGTGAAAGGAATTCAGAGTCGACTCTGAATAATGGTCAGCCCTCAATGACAATTCAAGGGTATGTTTCCAAATGCTTCCATGCTTTCCAAAATCTGGGTCTCTTTTTGATATTTTCATTGAAGAGCAGCATAAGCCCTAGCCTATTAGGAAAGAAAAACTAGTACTAATCACCTCTTCAGTAAGGCTGTCCATAAGATTTTGGCAGAAGCAGCTGAGGGGAGAACAGACAGAAACCTTCCAATTAAAAAAAAATCAAACAACAAAAAAAACCACTATGCCATCTAACATGCACTTTTAAATGATTTCAAGGTTTGAATTTTGTCTGATTTCTGTGTCCGCTGACTGCTCCCTCATCTGAGTCTTTTTGGATTGCTTTAGGTAAACTGTTTCACTCAGCTCTTGTTTAATTATTAGTGGACAAATAAGGTGCCTACAGTCTGTCCAACTGAAGAACTTTGGTTCAGCAGATTTCAGCTAAGTTTGCTCACTTCTGCTTATTTATAAAACCTATAAGATTTCCACAATAAATTAAACAGAAAATACCAGCCCTTAAAGGAACAACCCCTGTCCACCTTTAAAATAAATATTTAATTAAATGCTCAAAGAAAATGTTTTCTGTTCTATTTTACCTTTTTAAGTAAGATTCTTGCCTGAGGTGGACTAGGAATTTCACAAGCAAGTCTGCTTATCTCAAAAATTATGTTAAATATTTGTATGCTCAAACAAACATCTCAAGAAACATTAACCTATTTTAAAGGTTTAAGAAATACTGGAAGGCATCAACATTCAGAGAACTAAGTGGCAGTAGAATTTCAAAACATTTTCCCAACTAACTATTTTCCCTAAAGCTACTTACTGTGCAAAAAATGGATGCAATTTTCTTTTGGAATATTTTATAAGTCTCTGAATCAAAAGTATTTCATCAGCATCACCCACAATCTACTCTACAAAATGCTTTCTGCAAAAATTAGCTGATATTTAAATACAGCTTTCAAATATAAAACACAACACGAACTATTTAAGTAAAACAGCACATTCACATCTACAGTCCAGATTCTGATCATTTGGACTGGGACAAACGGAAGTTTTTTCTAACACAGGATGAAAAAGGAAAAGCTAAGTTGTTTTTTTGTTTTTTTGTTTTTTTTTTTTTACTGAACCTAAAAATATCAACAAACTATCAATTAAAAATCAGATAAATATAAACTATAGCTGGTCATCACATGTAGAAAGATAATTTTAAAGTGCTTTATCAGCTTCAGGAAGGATAACTGATATGGTGTGTGCCGTCATTTTTCACTCAATAAATGCAGTTGTTTCCCCCACCCTGGTTCTCAAAAGTGTCCAGATACACAGAACAGACCTATTTATACTTTTAGCTCGGGGAGGGAAAACTGTAAGCAATTTTGCCTATGTCCATCTGAAAAGCTGAGGAATGGAACAGTTCTGTTGCATTTATATGGGAACATCAAGCTCCCCACCCGGGATGAACAGAGCACTGCAGGTAGCCCATGATCGCTGCGGGGTGAAGCCCCTCTGTCTCACAGCAGGAGAAATATCATCCCAAGCACTGCTGTTCACACGCCTGCCTTTTATCAGAGCAACCCGGGACCAGGAGACCTGAAACTGCTGTTTTGTGAGGAAATTCCTGCTGCCAAGAGCTTGTATGTGTCAGTTTAAAGGACACCAAGAACAGTCAGAGGTGATTACAGATCAAACATTCAAACAGGAAACAGAAAATATAATAGGGGAGAACTAGGAAAACAAAATATTTGTGTTTTGTGGTAAATAGTAAGCTAGTGCTTTTTAAAGGGTTATGTGAAAACAAAAGAATAAGACAGTACATTATTTAAAAAAAATACATACAAATTTTAAGGTAACCTTGACATCTTTTAAAAACAATTAAAGAATAAGGAAAAAAAATAAGTTATTATGTTAATTGTATTATATAACCATGTAAATCAAGTATAATATGCTGCCATCATGGTTACATCCTAAAAACTTTATAAGCTATGACATGAATAGTAATCATCTCCATATGTAGTTTGGAGTTTTAGACAGCTTACTATACTTCAGATGTTTAGAGGATGCACTGCTTCGTCAAAATTTTACATAAATACAGAGAAATGTTTGAGGCTGTCTCATTAAATTAAAAAAAAAAGGTCATAAAACCCAGGAGAACACACAGATACATTCAAATGTTAATTCTTCCTTTAGAGCTCTTTCTCTCTTATGGGTAGGACTACCTGAATGACTGATAACAACTGAATGAAAACAAAAAATGTTCAATTTATATTCCTGACTGATAATAAGGACAATCATAATAATTATAACAATAATAATTTTCATAACTCTAACAGAACTTAACAGCTGAACCAAAATGAAATATTATGTATTTGAAGTCATACAGCATACATAACTGTACACAGCAAATATATTCTGCAATATATACCATAAATAGTGTTATATATTATAAAAGATGGAGGTAGTACAATAACACCCTTTATTCGGTAGACCATTACTTGAGACAGATATATCCAGAATGTGGCAGACAGGGATCAGACTCTCAAAAGACAACATTAAGGCATATCATTTCCATTGGCAGTGTGACAATTCCTTTTATATATTAGAATAGTCAGCAAGCCAGACAGTGTACAGACAAGAATGATACTCTACACTTCTTGAAATGTGCATTTGAAGACGTCCTTCATTTCTTTTCAGAAGTACAGACTGGAAGGATTAGCAGCTGTTTAACATGCAAGACTTGGGCAATACACTGAAGTAGGTAAACCCCAGGTACACAAACCCAGGAAGTAAGAGAGACCATGACAAAGACAAGCCTTCTGACAGCCCATTGAAGGAAACATTCCGTCCCGCGGAGATTAAACTGGAACTTTCTAACTGAGGGGGAAAGATGATCACATTTTCATCAGGAAAGAACGAAGTCATTGCGGGGTATTTTAGGGTATTTATGTGATTGCGCAAAATGCCTTACAGGATGTTTGGGGAAACGGGTGTGATGAAGGTACATTATAGCGAACGAGAACGGGAAACTAGAGAGGCAGTGGGTCAATGGGGCCAGTTGTATGAAAACAAGTGCCAAAACAACTCCAGATTCCAGATAATCTCTCTGTTCCGTCCCCGTGTGCCCCTAGAGAACTTCCAGCTAGGGCAAGTGATCTGGGATCTAGCTTGGGGATCTGCAGAGACTCCGGGCTCAACAGCCAAGTTACCGGGGGAATAAAGGTCTGGAGCAGGTATTGGAGAGAGCAGCCTGGGGAGGACGGGGCTGAGCGAGAGAGGCGCTCTCGACGGCGCGCAGTGCGCGGGTTTGAGCCGACAGCCGCTCAGCATTCCCACCGCATGGACCGCGGGACTGCCGCGCTCCAGCTCCGCGGGACACGGAAGGAGCACTCGCCAAACCCCAAAGCCGCTGGAACGAGCTCCCTTGTGACACAGTACACCACCAGCGGCATTCCAATAGGAAAACATCAGTAGAAACATCAACTACGGTGCTTCACTGAGAAACTCCATTTTATTGCATCTATGAGGAAAAAAGGGTCAGCAAGGCCTTACACTGTGGCAGCTTTGCTCCCTTGAGAATAAGCTGAAGAAGACAGATTTTTTTTTTTTTGGGGGGGGGAGATATTTCTTAAAAAAACCCGCAACTTTTTGTTCCCTTCGGTAAACCCTGCAGAAGAGGCTCGCGGGGCGGCTGCCGACTGCGGCGGGGCCGCAGGGTCGCCGGGCGGGGCGGGCCGGGCCGGGCCGCGCTTCCGGCAGGGAGCGGATGTTGGGGTTTGAATCGGCCGTCGGTTGGCGCGCGGCGCGGCCTGGCTCGACCCGGCCCGGCCCTGCCCTGCCCTGCCCTCTGCGAGCGGTGAGTGCCGCCCTCGGGGGTCCGCGGCGGGAGGAGGCGAGTGCAGCCCGGCCCGCGGCCAGGTGGGGCGCGCCAGGGGCTGTGTGTGCTGCTGGGACAGAGGTGGGAGTCCCTTCCTTCGCCGTGCGGGGAGCGACAGCCTCCCAGCCCGTGCTTTGGGGAGCCGCCGCTGCATGGCTCCCGCCGTTCGGGGCGGCAGGAGCTCCGGGAGTGTCTAACCAAACATGCTCCTTCTGGCCTTCGCGTTAGCGGGAGACGGGCGGCGTCCCGGCGAGACGCCGAGCGCGCACGGGAGGGGAGCGGGCGGGGGTCGCGCACAGAACCTGCCGTGGCCCTTGTGCCGGGCGGGGGTGGCGGCGGAGCCCTGCAAGGAACGGGGGGAGCGCGGCCCCTGGACCCCCATCCTCGGCTCCTCGGGCCGTGCCGGGAGCGCTCCCGCCGCCCGGGGCTGAGTCCCGAGGGACTTTTTTCGGGACATGTCTTTCTCGGGACACGGAACCGGGAGTGACCGCGGGGTGCCCTGGAGGTCCCACCGCTTGGAAATTCGGGACACACAGGGTGCACGGGAGAGGTCCTTTGTTCCTGTGCTGGGGAAAACGTGTGCCTGGTATCGTGCTTCTTGGCTTTGTTTATTCTTTTCCAACCTCTAGTTAAAAGACTCTTGAAATGCCTTATGTTATGGAGCGATTAATAATTACAGAATTTAGCAAAATCTAAACACCCACACTGAGGACTTTTCTATCCTGTTTAGGCAAAGTCGATACCTTTTATTTATACCGGTTTTCTAGACACTGGGCGATAATGTGGTCGTTCCTGTCTCGCAAACAGACTGATGCGCAATTGCTTTGTTCTTGTGAAAAGCCTCAGAGTACTTATGCAGGGAGCCTGTGGTGGTTGATCCGCGTATCTTTTAACTTGTAAATTCGAACTTTGGGTTCACTTACCTGAAAGAATTTGAGAAGTAGAGGGAATTGGGGGTGGGCGTAGTGTAACGATTTCTTTTTGCTTTCTATTTTGCTGGATTCTAGGAAAGGTGGGAAGGTGATTTTCTTGTTTCTAGCCACATATGTGTTTTGTCCACCTGTAGGGCTTTTTACAAAAAAAAAATCTCGGCTTGTGTGGCCGTGTGTAGGTAGTTTCTTCGTTGTATTACCGCAGGAGCTTGAGATCGGTGAAACTGAACAGTGACCTTCCTGAGGGAATACTAAACAAAGGGAATGTGTGTGAGCTCTGTGCTTCTCTTTTGCTCCCTCTGTGCCTGATTACGTATAGTTATTCCTTTTTAATTTGGAAAAAGGGAAGTGTGTCTCTGGGGAAATAGTAGTCGCTTATTTAATTTGGCTGTCAGGGTGGCGTGTCTTTAGGAACCTTATCATCTAATTTAGTGGTGGTGCCTTTCGGTTTGTTTTCCTTTGAGATCGTTTTGTGGACAAGCTGCTTTGTGTAATTACTCCGGTTCTTAATGGCATAGAGCAGTTGCCTTGTGCCTGAGACTTCTGGCTCCTTTTCTTTCTCAGTGTGCCTCCCCTTAATCTTCAGTGAAATTGCTACAGTGCTTTATTTGCAGTAGTTTGAATTAGCCTGAAGTTTGTTCCTGAAGCTGATATCTGGTAGTCACCAAAACTGTTAGTATGGGACTGCAGATAGCTCACAGTCTGTCGGCCTTCTGGTTTGAACCTTGGGTTTGTTACCACCTGCTTCCCTGTTCACTTCAGCATTCGAGAGGGAATTGTCCGTGCCTGCCTGAGATCTAGCCTAGAGATGCAGGCCATCACTCTTGATTCTTGGCTTGCAGAAATTAGGTAATGTTTTCTTCAGCTTCCTAAGGGAAGGCAGGTCAAAGATCTACAGATGTGTTCCTAGAAAGGTTCTGAGAAAGAATGACTATCTTGGTGCTGTGGTGAAGGAACTACGAATTATTTGGTTTGGTATTTTTTTTCCAAGGTGGGCTAGGATAGGATGTGTGGTGTGGCACACAGTAAAGGGCAGCTCACGTGATGTTTGAAATAATGCAAGTCAGATCTAAATAAATTACTTTCTACTTCAAAATGTAAAATACATTGTCCAACATGGTATAAATTCCCTTATATGCGTGTCCCAGTTTTGGATTCCTCAGCTTTTTAGCATTTTTTTCCTCTTGCTTTTTTGTGGATAAGGATTTCTCTGATTTGGCCAGGTTCCTGCATTTTCTCCAAACAGTAGAAACTATATTCATAGACACATCACTACACAGTTTTGTTTTGTTTGGTTTTATTTTTGTTTCCAACTTCTTTGTATTAGTACAGTCTTTATTTGAGCAGAAGTCAGAGTTTTTTCTTAGGTTATCTATAGACCATTATTTCCATTGCTTAAAATAAGTAAGAACTCTTCTGTACAATGAAGTTTGTAGATAACTTGCCGTTGTGTTGGACTTTATTTTCTCTTCTGAAAAATCAAATATATTGTTTGTTAGTTTGGGGAAATGGGTAGAAGTTGCTGTATCTCTCACTAGTCTATGAATTCTTTTTCTGGACAATTGCATCCTGTTTTCTGAACCCCTCTCTCACACAATAACAGTTGAATTATAATATTCTTTTATCATAATCCCTCTTTTAGTTCATTGAGTTTATGCGCTTTTTTTTTGCAGTTTTAAATAAAACATAAGAGGTGTAGAATGTTCATTAATGCACTGGATGTATTTAATACCTTGTTTCTTTTGCATGACAGATAGCCAGAAGAACTCAGGATGAGTAAAATGAATAGTTTTGATGTTCAAAGCACATGTAAGTAAAGTTTTTATCAAATAATTTCAGAAATACTTAATCTGCATATATGATGCTAGTTGTAACTTGTTTTATTGGAGCTCAAAGAGCAGGTGAGTTTCCAGTAAACAAATTACTGTGTTCAGTTTGAGCCTCTTCAGTATGAGAAAGACACGGAGCTCCTGAGAGGGTTCAGCAGAGGCCACAGAGTTGATTTGGGGTCTGGAGCATCTCTCTCATGTGGTGTTACTGGAGATACTCTCATGTGGGAGCTGGACCTGTTCAGTGTGGAGAAGAGAAGACTGAGAGGGAATCTCATTAGCCCATATAAATATCTCAGAGGCAGGTGCCACCTCACGAGGATGGTGCCAGACTTCAGTGGTGCCCAGCAACAGGATGAGGAGCAATGGTCATGAACTAAAACACAAGAAGTTCCTCCTCAACTTGAGGAAGAGCTTCTTTACATTGAAGGTTGACAGAGCACTGGAACAAGCTGCCCAGAGAGGTCATGGGCTTTCCCTCTCTGGAGACACCCAAAACCCACCTGCACAAGGTCCTGTATCACCTGTTCTAGGTGGCCCTGCCTTGCAGGGGGTTGAACCAGGTGATCTCCAGAAGTCAATTCCAACCCTAACCATTCTGTGAAATTGTGTTGGAACCACCACTCATCTCTGGAAATGAAATCACTTACAAACTTGCTCAGGTTTGTTTGTTGTAATTAGACTATTTTTAAAAAGTATTTTCTACAGATGTTTTAAGAAAGTAATCTTGTGGATTTAGCAGTCAAATCACAGAGCTGTGTTTGAGATGTTCCATTCAGGATTTCTGAGGCTGAAGCAGTAACCCTCTTCTTGTTACTACTGGGACTGGTCTTAATCTTAGAATATTGTAAATGTGTTTTATACATCTACTGGGCATTAAAGGGAAGCTGTTAAAAGTTCATGGAACTATGACAGTAGGCTAGAAACTTCAGTAAGTGGGAAATCCTCGAGGTTTTAGATGAACTGAGTATTCTCTGAAATTGTTAAGTGTTTTTAAAAGCTGTGATAGCAAATGGCTTGGCACCATTCACTTGCTTCACCAAGGTTATCACATAGGTAGACAAAGAAATGGTTGATTCATGGATTCTAATATGAGGGTGACTTTATGTATAGCACTAAAAACAACTAGATGACATTTCACATGCTCCTGGACATTGATGACTGTTTGATAATTCTCATTGGGTGTTCTGGGCAGAATATTTCAATTGGGAGCACAGTCTGCATGTGAATTTAGCTTGGCTGATAGACCACTCCTGAATCCAGCAGGCTGGTGAAGTATTTTCTTTGTAGTAACTAGAGGAGGAACAAATACAGATTCTTCTCTATTGTAAAATTCACCATTAATGTAAGGGGATATCTACTGTCTTTTATCCAGTAATCTACTTGAAGTTGCATGTGATTAAAAGAGGTGAAGGCTACTGCTCTATAGCTCATCCATAGTAAGTCCAGTACACTCACTGTGATTATAAACATGATTCTGTATTTTAGTCTGTGTTCTCTGTGGACGGACAGATGACTGCCCTGAAAAGTATGGAGAAAAAAGGACCTATGTGAAATACAATCTCACTGTTCATTATTACTGTTTGGTAAGTGTATGGTATTGATCTTGGAGTTTCCTGTTTTGTCTGAAAAAAAAGGTGCAACAAGTATTTAATACTAATAACCTGTCCTGTTGATGTAACAATTCTGTTGTTGTAAAGCTTGAAATGTGAGCTTTAACTCAGAGCCTTGAAGGCTTGTACTTGTCAGGTGCAGCAGATGAAATAAGTAAATCCCAACAAACCTTTATTCAAAGCTAAATTCTGTTCATGGTCCATTTAAAGGAATTCTCCCAACCTATCATAGCAAATAGCAATGAAGGTACATGTTAAGACAAAAAGAACAGTTTGCACCTACATATTCCCTTCTATAAGAATAGTATAGTTTCAAAATTTGAAATGTGAAAGTTGCGCCCAGTGTGGAAAAAGTACAGAAAAGGTTTTTTTCTCATTTCTCTATAGATCTTACTGGCTGTGAGCTATTCTCTGACATTACACAGAACATTGGAACACGTAAATCCTAATTTTCTGTTCAGTTATATGTGCCCTGCTGGTCATATTAGTACAGTTTCACTAACTAGTAGAAGCTTATAATTTAAACAGAGCTGTGGATATAACCTGCAGCTTTTGTTATCACCCTCAACATTTTCCAAGATTGATATTCTTGAAGCTATACTTCCTCTCAGCTTCCTCTTAAACTCTAAATTTTTGAAGGTTTTTAGAATAATATTACTGCTTGACAAAAAAAGTCTGTTGTTTGTTAATAAATACAATTTGAATTGTTTTCCCCAATTCTAAAATGAGTGTCAAGTATCAGAACTAATATAAGGGGTATGTGTTCTCAACAAGCTCTTTAAAGTGTGTTGTTTGTAGGCGTTTTAATAGTTTAGATAACTGAATCCTTTAAAAACTAAGAGTGGAGGTTTTCTGGTTGCATGAAGGTAGAAATACTTGTCTTTAAATACAATTCAAGCAGCTGTAAGAAAATAGAGGCCATTATGCCATGTTAGTAAGTTATATAAGGCCACATCAAATGATAAGAAAAAGTCCTATCCTGATAAGCAGCTAGGAAAAGGCGTGCATTCAATACTGAGCGTTAGAACTTATAAGGTATTTTAACTGTAGGAAGATCATCACAGCATCTTTTACATTTTTTGTCTCTACTTCTTTTAAAAATGAGCAAAGCCCTGTGATTTTACTTAAATATAGTGTATGTTATATAAGAGAAGAGTTCTACTAAGAGGCACATTAGTGATGGTTTAATTATTCTTTGCCAAATGTTTCACAGTTGGAAAAAATATATTTAATTGGTTTGGGTATATAATCTTACATTTATTTGAGTAAAATATTGATAAAACTAGTTTAAATGGTGCTGTGTTGAAATTATAAAACAAGATTGTAAAGAATATACATGGCATCAAGTTGTAACACTCTTCAGTTATTTGAAGATTGTAATGTAGCTGCCTAACTTTAAATTATCATCAGTCTCTTCTGATTTGCCTAGTTACTTGATTCTGTGTTTATTTAAATCTCCTCTAATACGAATTACTTTTCCTCTTAGATGACACTTCAGTACAGTTACTTCCTACTGTGCTTCATTATCTCCAGAGCACAATTGTCGTTCATATTAACTAAGCTAATTTAATTTTACTTCCTCTGAAGATTTATATGCTGAAAGTAATTGTTTGAAAATTATCTGAATAGTCTGTTTACTTCAAGAAGGAAGGCAAAATACACTATCTCAGGCCTTACAGTATTATGCAATACTTTGATGTTATGAAATACTGATTTTCATTTTACTGGTTATTGTCATGTCAGAGAAAAATGTTTTTTATATCAGGTTTTTAACCACTAAAATGTTTCCATGTGAGCTTTTTTAGTCTGAGTTTATCTCTTACTTGACAAGCACAGTGTATGCATGTAATTTTAAATATTTAGGTTATGTGGATGTTTTAAAATACATAATAAAATAATAAATAAATAATAAATAAAATAATATCTTTTTGTAGTTGATGTCAAGTGGCATTTGGCAGAGAGGTGAAGAAGATGAAGGTGTAGATGGCTTTTTAATCACAGATATTAAAAAAGAAGTAAATAGAGCTGCAAAACTGGTAAGAATGATGTCTTTGATATTTACAAGAGGAAAAAGGTAACTCTTAAGTGCTCTTAATACTGCCCATGGGGCTAGTTTTCTTCCTCCAATGGTCAATGTCCTGAGCCCATTCAAGCACCCCAATTTTACATTTAGGTAACAAGTATATTGGATTTTTGGGAGCTGCAAGGAAAAAGAAAAACCCTGCCAAAATTGTAATGATTCACCCCTAAAGGGAAGGAAGCACCTAAGATTTGTAAATGCTCATAGTGGGCTCATAAAGATACGTAATGCTTGTAAATTGGGCAAAAGGAGTGACAAAAGTCAGAGGGTCCACTAGAGATCAGAAAGTTTCATTAGTTAGGCATGGACACTGGCCTGGGCTTTGTGGGAGTACTGCCTTTTTGGGAATAGGTTTCTCCACTCCAAAAGGTAGATTTCTTGCCTTCTATGTAAATTAGTTATTATGAGCAATCTGTTCTTTCAGGCCTGTCTGGAAATGGGTTGGAGGGCTTTGGGGGTCTAAATCCTGTCCTATAGTTCATGCCTGCTTCCTGGCACACATTCCTGTGCTTGCACTGTGCTGTGCTGTGGTTCTTTCTTACAGCACATTAAATCTTTGCTCGGCCCTCTGCTCCAGTCAACTTGTTCTTTCTCACGGGTGTGTTAGTACATTGGCCCTTGGTTATCACCAGCAGTTCTTGTGTGTTACTGCCAGCAGTCCCTGGCTGGTTCCAGAGCCAAATGGTTATCAGTGTTTGAGACATGCACATTATTCCCTTGTCTTCTGGAAATTGAGAGCTCCAAGGGTCTCACTTTGGACCACTGTTTTAAGGGTCACAAAGAGAGTGGGTTTTAGTTACAGTAACTTTCCATCCTGGCTGCAATTTGAGTTTATAACTTTCTCTGAAGTTTCAGTAACAATACTATTCCACTTGGGTTGTTACTCAGGCAAGAAAAATAAGTTTCCAAAGCTGTTTGTTATAAAACAAGATTCTCATTAGATACCTGTTAGTTCGTGGGAGCAGACAGTGTTTCTGATGGGCCTCCAGAGAGGCTTAGTCCAGTGCAGTTTGTTCAGGCCGAAGCGTAGTGAACATTTCTGAGATCACAGTGTGGTCTGGGTGCTCCATTACAATCCATCTCACAACTCAAGTCAGCTTCCTTGGGCCTCTGCAGTTTACAACTATTTTTATTCCTTGGGTAAGTTGCAGATAAATAAGGGTGAATTAAACTTTCATAAAACTTCATGACATTGTGCTGAGCTTGAAGCTGACAGTAAATAATTTATGGATGCCTATATAAAAATATATATGTGTATGCCTATTATATCTATATAAACTATAGGTACTGCTAAAAAAACTTGTGTTTTATCTTACATACCTATTGTCTGGTGACATGTAAGGTAATGCATAAATTCTGTGAAATAACTGCATACGTTTACTCATTGTAACCGAGCTGAACCGCATTAGTCTTGTCAGTTTTAATCTATTAGCTACTGTTCTTTCTTACACTTTCTGTAACTTTTATATTGGTTTAATTCCTGTATTTTACTTGTGTTTAAAATGTTAATACTCTATTTCCAAAATGAATTATTTCTAGAAATGTAATATCTGTAAGAAAAAGGGAGCTTCAATTGGATGTGTAGCTCCTAAATGCAAACGAAGTTACCATTTTCCTTGTGGGTTACAAAGGGAATGCATTTTCCAGTTTATGGAAGACTTCAGGTGAGTTTTGGGGCTTTGTTGTTTTTCCATTTTCAATTTATTATATTTATACAGGAGGTGACTTGGGTTTCTTTCATGGCTTGTTATTGGATAAGCTGATAGTTGCAAGTGGCATCAGATTATCTAGGAAATAAATACCCGATTTGTTAAAGACATGAAAGCGAAACCATTATATTGCATACCTAATATTTATAAACTCAATTCTCAACACTTTTTGATACATGACTTTATGCTTATACAAGTATTTAAGTCGTTTATAAAATTGAGCAGTAAATTCTGAACTCTGAAATAAACTGCATAACAGTCGATTTGGGTTTTTGGTTTGCCTGTCTCCTGTGCCTTTGTTGAAATGGCAGAGCTTTGGCTACCTGTATCTTTCAGCAGTGAAAACAGTGCCTGCCCTTTTGTTGTGTTTCCAAGTTTATTGGAGATGAACTGCAGGGGAAATGGGCTTAATATCAAGTGTCTAAAAAATATTTTGTTTTCTTTTACTGTCATCTATCTAGCATCTTGGCTGTAGTCAAAATACTCTTCAGTGCATTATCTTTGTGAGCTGAGTTTGTAGGGTTGATGGATTGAAGTCTGGCAGGCACGTAATAAAAAACAACTCACGACTTCAAGTGCTTGTAAAGACAAGGCATTTTCAGAAAGGTTTTTTCTAGACCTGCATTCCTGAATGTCATGGTATAGAATATCCCTTAGGTCAGTTGGGGTTAGCCATACCAGCTGTCTCACCTCCCAGTTCCTTGTGCACCCCTAGCCTGCTCACTGGTGGGGAGGGCTGAGAAACAGAAAAAGTCTGGACTCTGTTCAAGATCTGTTCGGCAATAGCTAAAACATCACTGTGTTATCAACACTGGTTTCTTCACAAATCCAAAACATCACCATACAAGCTACTACTAAGAAATTTAACTCTAGCCTAGCTAAAATCAATATGTCCACATTTTTAGCTTGTTGCTTAGCACTTACTCATGAAAAATGGATTAATTAATTAATTTTACTGTCTTCAGATTTGATGAAGAAGGTTCTTAAAATGTTATTTTGTTAAGGGAACCATAAATTACTATTTTTAGATCTTACTGTTGGGAGCATAGACCAATCCAAGAGTTTATGGATAAAGAACCTAGAGGAGCTTCACAGTGCACAATATGCCTGGATTTGGTTGAACATCTTCCAGTGTACACTGTATTGAAAAGTCCTTGCTGTAAAAATGCTTGGTTTCATCGGGAATGCTTGCAGGTAATACAGGTTCTCCCTTTCATTCTTTTTGCAACCATGGAGATCACATTTCCGTTTAAAAATACTGGAACAACTAAGTGTAGGTAGTAGGTATGAAGTATACTAGGCTTAAAGAACAGTGCTAAAATTGTGTTATGGACATCAAACGATTTTGAGTTATAAATAGTATTAAGTTTTCTCCCCCTGTGACCCCTCCATGTTTCTGTATGTATGATAGATACTTTGTCTTTACTACTTTTAGGAACTGAAGTTCAACCTAAACAGTTGCTTTATTGCAAGTCATGATGTGCAGAATCTCAGTGCTAAAAATGCAATTTATCCATCATCAGTTCTCTTTGGCTAAATGCAGGACTAGAAATCAAGTTACAACATTCTTTTTTTAAACTTACGCTAGATCTGGAGAGGTTGACTGAACAGGATGGCACTTTTGTTTATGAGCCTTATTCTAGCATATGAGCTCTTTCCTTTAAAGGAAGAGAAAATCCTTGCCATTTGCTTTAATGTCAAGTCACATTATGATTGATACCAGCTTTAACACCCATGTCAGGACAGTATCCATGAATGTAATGCATCTCAATATTAAGATATAATTTATTGGTATCTTAAGGATAGTAGTAATTCAATAATTGGTCTGGTTTCTTTGTTGTGTTTTTTTCTTGGCACAGTATCAAGCTTTGAGTGCTGGGATATTTTTCTTTAGGTGCACAGTATGTAATAACAAGGACAAATTTCAAAAAGAAATGTTGAGAATGGGCATACACATTCCAGAAAGGTAAGTAACTTTGTTAATGATTACTCTTGTATGAAAACGGTGATAGGCTGTTCTAAACATTTATTTTATTCTGCAGAACTTCAGCTATTAATATGTGAAACACTGGTTCAGCCTTCAGCTGTAGAATTGTTCAGTTTGGTAAGGAGTAGCCCATTTCCTTTTAGATATGCATAAAAATTGGTCAAGTTAAAATTCTTTATCTCAAACATAAAAGAGGAAGCTCTGAAAAGTCAGTTTTAATGCTATGATTCAACTTTTAAACTCTAAACCAAATTAGAAGATAAAAGCACTTCTCAAATACAATAATTTTTCCTTAACATAGAGATGGCTAAGAAGTGTATTTTCTCTGCCCAAGTTTAATTATCTGAATTTCTGTCAAGACAGAATTGTAATTGACTGATTACTTAGCCATACAGCTTCTAGCTTCTGCCAAGGGATTGCAAAGGTTATGTTAGTACAATAACTGCTTCCAAAATTCCAAGCTGTTTTTCCTGTTTCTGTCATCTGATGAGGCTCAAAATATGGCAGAAAGAGATCAGAATTATGTTTATTTGTTAGAATAGTATTCCTTAATAACTATAAGTCTCTTCAGAGGGCACCGTTAATTCCCTCTTGAGACAAAAGCTTTAAATTCTGGAGAGGAAGAAGAGTCAAAATAGTTGATGAACTTTGCTGTACTGGCCTAGAACATTCCGAGTTACCATTCATGAAACCAGTTTCAGCAGTGACTTGAATAGGCTGCCTAAAGAAATATCATTGTTTTCTGTGAGAGAGGAAAAAAGGAACAGAGACAGAGCAAATATGCACTGAGGTCATGTGAAAAATAATAAATACTTGAAGTCCAAGTAACTTCACACAAGAAAAAGTATCTCTGTGTGTTTTATAGTATTATTTTAGTTACTAGACTTTTCTTCCCCCTCTCACTTACCTAGAATCCCAGTCTGTTACCTAGAACATGACATGATTGAAATATATTCGTATGTTTATTGTATTTTTCAAAATACAGAGTAATCCATTGAAACAATCAAAAATAGTTCTGGTATCCAATCTTCTGCCTTGTTTACAGGGATGCGTCTTGGGAACTTGAAGAAAATGCATATCAAGACTTACTGCTTTGTTATCAACACTGTGATGTTAAAAGATGTCTCTGCAAGAAAGGAAGAGATTATAATGAACCTGATAGGTATAGTACTTTAGCAGGAAAGTATAGCTTAGGGTGGAATTGGTTTTTTGACATGTATTTCATTGTTGCTATTTATTATTTTTATTTACTTAAATATTTTGATGTTTGTCAGCATCAAGTTTGAATGTCAAGCCAGCACACTGTCCAGATAGCGTGTTTGTTTTATTCAATATAATCCTATTTCAGTACTAATTTCTCTAACTTGATCTGGTTATAAAAGCCACAAAAACCAGATTTAAGGGGTTGTCAGTTACCTTGTCTTCATTTTTTACAGGCTGAAGTAGAATTTGCATCAACATAGCATGTGCCTCAATGAATGTTGTGTATGTATCATTAGGAGTTTAATTCAGTAATTTAATAAATGTTAAAATACTTAGTCTTTACAAGAAATTATTGTTAAAGTAGTAGACTTAGGTCAGTTTGAATGTTTCCCTCAAGAGCTCTCTGTTAAAAGAGTTATCATTTTGGAAAACATGGCTGTGGTGGATACCCATAAAACACAGAGGATTTTGCTGACTGGCAGGATGAGAAGAAAATAGTGCCTGCAATCTATTGACTTCAGGACAGGGGACTACTTATAGTCTCATTCAATGGAAGGTCCTGGAACATTGGAGTAGCTTTTTTCCCTTGTTGCAGCCAGTTATGGGTATATCTTGCATGAAGAAAGTCTCCTTGATTAGACCAGACTGATAAAATTATGTATGCTTTGTTGGTTTAGTGTCTGGATTGCCCTTACTATTGAATAGTCTTTGTTTTAACTAGCCTCATTCTTCTGTCTAATTCTAAATACCAAAGTTTTTCATTTTAGTAAATGGGAAATAAAGCGTTGCCAGTACTGCGGTTCTCGTGGGACTCACTTGGCCTGTTCATCTATGAGATCATGGGAAGAAAACTGGGAGTGCATGGAATGCAGAAGTATCTTTTCAACATCAGGTATAATTATGGGTGTGATAGTGATGTCTTAAATGATAACTTTAAACTTACATAAGCATACTTTGCTACTAGCACATTCATTAAATTAATATCGTGTAATCATACAGGGAAGTATAGCAAACAGAAAAAGCGTGCTTTGGCTACCTCTGAAAAGACAAATGGAACAACTTGTTTGCTGGAAGAGCCATCTCCAAAGTCCCCTCGGCAGTCACCTGGATCTCCATGCAGCTTTCTAATCCAGTGTGTAACTTTCTGTTTTCTTGCAGAAACTGTTTATTGCAAAAAATAAAACTTAAACGTGAGAAATGATAGCTTATTCTGTAGGAGAAACTTACATTGATTGGCAAATCAAATGAAATTTGAATAAAGTTTAGTGATTGTAGTTTTGTGAGAAAGCCACGAACTCTGGAAATTTGCTATGGTTATTTGGGTTTGGTGGCATGTGAACTGCTTTTTAGCTTCATAAAGATAGATCCTTGTTAAAGGAGTTTTAACAATTTAGTGATAACAAGAGTATACAAATGGCAAAGCTTTTAAATTTGCTTGTTGGTATTTTTTTCATTTTAATAATGTTCTAGAATTCTGACTTAAAGATGATTCATGATAATGTTTTCCTCTGCTGTAATAAAAACTTTTCAAGTCTGAAGAAATGAATATATTTTTAGTTTTTATTTGCTATGTCAGTCAGGACTTATCATCTGATGATACTGCTGCCTTGAAATAGGAAGTGTTCATGCATTCTTCAGTTGTATCTCTTCTTAAAGTGCTGTTTTGGCTTGTAGATCACCAAAGATAATGTGCCAGAACTCGTCACCTTGCTCACACAGAGAACTTCCAGCATCCAACAGAATGACAATGTCCTTATCTCCAGTGATGTCAAACAGGAACAGGTCCCTGAGGCACAAGTATTTCTTCTGTTTTTCTTATTATGAAGAGTAATCTAGCACTTGGCTTTATACTGTACTTCCTGCAGAAGGTGTGGGGGGGTGTCTCTGTGTGTGTGCTTGTGTATATACAGTATCCATATATATATTTGTGTGACTGTATACTGTATGCATATATATTTGTGTGTGTATATATGTATATGGTTAACAATAAGATGAGTATACACTTAAAGCCTGAAGTCATAGCTTGGGAAAGGCTTCTGCTATTAATAAATGCTAGAGGAGTGTGAGGAGAAAAGAATGAAACCTACTCAGAAATTTTTTGTTAGGTAGTGAGGGGATCAAAACTCAAAAATGCGTATTTGTACTTACTAATGCATGGTTAAACATCCTGTAGAAAATAGGGAATAAAAAGAATGCTAATTGCTTTCTTATAATTAGACGTGTCCTAAATTTTTAATATTTTTGTATCTGTACCATATGAATAGTTCATGATTGTAGTAAAGTCAGTACTAAAACAACAGTTTTAATATAGAATATTCAGTTTTTAAGGGCATAAAATTCATTATCCTCTTGTGAGTAGTTAATTTATGGATTCTACCTGATCTGCTAAAAATTCTGATGAGGGAACAAGTTATTTCTAGTAGATATGGTATTTGAGATAATTTTGGTTCGAAGCTAGAAAACAAAGAAAACATCTTGCATTTTTAAATTAGAGATTTCTTCCTACTCAAATCTTTTTTTTATCGTAGTTGCAAAGTTTGTTCTAATTTGATTGCAAAACATCTTTAATGTAAAATGATAAACTCTTCAATTTCTCACTTGTTTCATTTTGTTTAAATGTCAGCTCATTGGGTGAGAATTGTTTGGCATTGTGTTGGAGTTATTGAATTGCAAAAATCTGTTTTATGCCAGGGTAATTATTTCTGCCTCCTTTTTTCGGTTCTTAGCGGTATCTTAAAACTTGCCACTACAGTGTTAAATTTTTTTAAATCTATACTAAATGTTTTACTGATATAATTCAGGCAAAGCCTGTATGTGCCACAGTGTTTAAAGAAGTGTTCTTCTGAATAGACTATTAAAATGTTTTTTGTGTAGCTGTTGCTAATTCTGAATTATAGATTTAATCTGAAAATACATTCAATTTTCTCATAGGCGCTTAAGAGAGCAAAGAAGGGAAGTTTGTAATATACTGAAGGAGTTAAAGGTACAAGTTAAAACAAAACCAACAAGACTTAACATCAATGCAGAAGATATTTGGAGTAGTGCTTTAAAAGGATTTAGACAGCGCATCTTCAGTCCCACGAACACTATTGAAGTAAATTTCTCAAACTACAAAAATAGATCAAAGAAAAATACTTCTGCTGCATCAAAACACCATTTCTTCCAGTTGTTAATGCTTCACGTTCAGAATTCATCATTGTTTGAGGGCTCCTCTGGAAAGAATTTGTCACTTGATTTTCAAGGTAATTAGTTGCTTTGTTCAAAAACATATTGAGAAATACATAGCTTTAAATATTTTTCAGTCTTCAGCCAGTATGAGTGTCAGTTCACGTGTATAGTCCTGAAGGATAAAAATTGGGAGTTGATTTGTTTTTTTTATTTCTTCAATTCTGAAGGAGGATGGTATGTGGATTTGTAATTTTAAAAATTGGGTTGGTTGCAGAAGTTGATGAAAGCCATGGAAAAACAGCATATAAGTAGACTTGGAACTTTTTAATTAGTGTATTTGTTCTCTTTTAAATGAAATTTTTCCTGATTCACTTTCTCTGCTAATTATTTTCCTTTCCTCAAATTTCTAGAATGCTGTTTCTCATAGTGTGCTTCCCAAAGATCCCAAGTTAGTTTCTTTGAGTTCTTATGCTTCAGAATTAAATATGTATTGGGTGTAAAGTGGAAGAGGACGTTACATCTCCTCAGCCTTGATAGTGGCTGAAAAGTTACTCCCATGGTACTCCTATGTAAAAACAGGGCCTTACAGTTTGAACTATCAGAAGATAGCAAAAGTCATTAAGAAAAAACGGCACTATGACATTTTATATTAAAAAATAAGGATCAGAAATCATTTCTATGCGTATAAATAAACATATTTTTCTATCTGCAGCTCTAGAAGAAAATCTTTATTTTGAAGCTGGTAAAATGATTGCAGTTTCTCTGGTCCATGGTGGTCCATCTCCTGGTTTCTTTTCCAAAACACTGTTTGGTTGTCTTGTCTATGGTCCAGAGAATGTGAAGCCATCTTTAGAAGATGTTGCTGATGATGATGTAGCACAAACCATAAAAAAGGTAATATGCAATAAGTTTCATTTTATTTCTTGCTCAAGACTATATTTGGAGATAAAGAAGGACGTACTGGATATAAATTTTGTTGAAATTAAAAAGCTTATTTTTCACATATATGTATACACACATGTAGTAAACAAATGCCTAACTTACCTTTTTATGCAGATAAAATATGCAAATAGTCTGTCCAGCCTACAGTCTACACTACAGGACTGCTGTGAATTCCTCGCTTCTGCTGGATGTTTAAGACCTGTAACAGCTTTGTGTGATAAGAACATGCTGGTGAATGACATATTGATCTGTCATGTAATCAAGAGAGTTACTTTACCCTTAGAAAGGTTTGTTTTGCTTGAGTTTTTGAACTTCTTGGTTCTTTTCCTCACTGCAACTCTAAATAATATGTTGCCAAAACTAACTTTCACATGATCTTACTTACTCTCCATTTAAACCACTGAAATGTGGTTTAAAGTGTACTGTAATTTTCAGTTACGTAGCAACTGTTAACCAGATAGTTAAATCAAAAGACTGAAATTATGTCTCTGCATATCTGCTCTGACTTTTCCTGGGTCACATTCAACCCTATGAAGAAGGCAGATTCAAAGTTTTTTAAACTACAGCCTCACAAGGAACTTCGTACTATAAAATTTTTCTAGCCTGTGTTCAATTGTAATTCAGAATTGCTTGAGTTTAGAATCTTTACATTTTAGAAGTGTTTAAAATTCAAGTGAATTTTCTAGCGTTTCAGGGAAGGAGTTTGTGTGTTCCATTAGGAGTGCAATACTGTCAACAATTGTCAGTTGGCCTGCTTAGAACATAAGCATTGCATTGATGTTTCTGTGAAGCAGTGATGACCTCATTAGCTGGAAAAGTTACAGCTCTTGACTCTTCTTTGATTGGTCTCTAGCCTTATTTCCTATTCACATTTTTCCTCTGCTTGGTGAAAATGTATTGGATGCGAATTTTTGCAACAAGCATAGCCTGATTTAAACTTCACATGTAGTGTTATCTTTGACAAATTTGATCAATTCAATCTCCAAAAGCTATGAAAACTGATTCTTAATGTTAGGGAGTTTTTTTTAATGGTCAGCATCCTTCATAGTCCTTCAGTCAAGGCCCTCTGGCATGTCTGAACAATCTATATCGTATTTTAAAAATTAGTGAGTTAAAAAGTAAACTACAATAAGTTGTGCATTTGTTTATGAGGTAGTGGGGGTTTATGCATTTTGGGAGATGGGTGAGTGAGTAGAAAGTGAGTAGAAAGGACTGAATAACTGGAGAGTTGGTTATTTTAGCTGTTAAATGTTCTATGCCACTGGGCACCACTGAAGAGTCTGTCTCTGACTGCCTTACATATTCCCTTCAGATACTTCTACATGTTGAGATTCCACCTGAACCTATTCTTCTCTAGGCTGAAGAGTCCCAGTTCTCTCAGCCTCTTGTCATAGGGTTATGCTCTAGTCCCTTAATCATTTTAGTCACCCTTTGCCAGGCTCTCCCAGTCCATATCGCTTGTGCTGGGGAGCCTGGCACTGGACACAGCGCTTCAAGTGTGGCCTTTCTGCTGCTAAGAGAGGAAAAAGATCACTTCCCTTGAGCTGCTGGCAACACAGTTCCTAGTACAGCCCAGGATGCTGCTGTCTGCATTTGCCACAGGCACAAATAATAGCATGTAAGCATGTGCAGACTTGCAAAAAGCCAAGCAAAGGCTATATTTTAAGATGACTCATTTTGTCCATGGATAAGGAATTTAAGCTGTTTTCCAAAGACCTATTTGTAAGGGAAAAAAATGCTATGTTTTCATACTAAAGTTAGAAGTATACCTTGTACATACAGTCAAGTACCAGGAAATAAGATTAATTTTTATGTATCACTGGTATTTCTTTCATCTCCGCAAAAAGCTCTACAGAAGCATTTAGATTGTTAAAATGAGAGTTAAACACATTTCCCGAGATAAAATGGGAGTACTATGTAACCTTCTTGACAAGATTTAGAGACTGGAGACGGGAAAGATTTATTATATCACATCACCTTGCAGCTTTATAAAATGCAGAGTTCTGATGCACATCACTCTTTTTTTTTCCTCCCCTCCTAGTTTTAGGCAGGGTTTGAAAACCCTTGGTGTTCTAGAGAAAATGCAAATGCACCCAGATGTGTTCTCTAGCATATTTTGCCACAAACCCGAAAGACTTTCAGCGAAAACTGTTTGCGATCTCTTTACAATCCATTCTTCATCAGATGTAAATAAAGTTGAAGGTGCTAATTTTTGGACGGGATATTTGCAAGATGTGGAAAGTAAGTAGTTTCATGGTTTTTAATTGAAAAATCCTCCCCTTCCATGTCCAGGTTATTTAGTTGCTGGTATACATACAGAATTTGATTTTTAGAGTTCAGTGGTGTAAATAAATCAAGGTTTTGTAGTCACTGTTCCTTCTTCCCCCTCTTTCTTACTAATTAGAATTTCTGAAACTGTTCCAAAACTTTAGAGAAGTAAATACTGGAAAGATTCTAGATTGTCTGAAGTCTTAAAGACCACTGTTTTCCATCTTTTTCTTCCAGAAGAGATTTTTGTATTCACTTGAGATTTTTCAGAACTAATTGAAGTGGGTTTTTCTTGCTAAACTTTTTCTTAGGTAGCCATATAACTGCATATTTATTCTGCATATCGATTTGATTTCATGTGGGGTTTTTTTCCCCTCTTAGCACTTAACATGCAGGGTAATGGCTTACGTGTAATAGACAATCAATGATAAAACTTAATCCTGTTTTTTTAGGTGGTGAGTCCGTAGTGACATTGGAGGATATCCTTCTCTTTGTAACAGGCTCCTGTTACATCCCATCCATTGGTTTTGATCCTGAACCTACTATTAAATTTTTGCGTATAAGGTATCCCATTGGAAACAGACTTCTTAATTGCTTAGAGCTTCCTATAACAAAGACATATCAGCAGTTCAAAAATAAAATGGAGTTCACCATCAGAAACACACTAAGAGTTGAAAGGGAATAAGTATTTTTGCTGTTAAACTGAATCTTGGAAACATGAGTTTTCTACAAGAACATCTGCTTTCAGATCACTACTGTATTTTTGGACAACATGATTTTAGTATTTTTCCAACTTTTCCCCCAAAATTATGCAAAAAGGTTGCACTGTTATGAGATGAAAAACAATTTTGAAATTAAAAAACCTTTATCTCCTGAATAATTTTCCTTTTGAAGTTGACTTTAAAGAGTTCTTTATCTCTTGCAGAAGTAGTTTAAATGTCTGCTTTTGTTATAGACAGGTATGAAGTGTTGTCACACTCTGTAACAGGTAAGTATGTGGATTGTATCGAATACTTGGGTAACTTACTTATCAGGAACAAACCAGGTAAATTTTAAAAATGATTGCTGTAGAGCATTGTCTTGCATAAAACTGTGATGCAGTTCTTCAGTTCTATGTATATATTTTTCAGTAATTGTTTTGTATTGATTCATTTACATTCTGATGGTTCATAGAAACCTAGGAAACTTAAAACACTGTAGTTTTCATGATCACTGGGGCTAGTGCATTGAAGGTCTGGAGAAAACAGGTAAAAATACAGCATAAGGACAAAATCTAGTTGAACTTGTGTCTCTGTTTTTAAAGAAAATCTTTGACATTTGCATGTTTCTGCAGTCTACTGTCATGCATTAATTTTTAATTACTCATAGAGCCAAAATAGTAAAAACCAGAAGGAAATCTTGAACACACAATAACTGGTCTTTCAAAGTGAAAAATCGGAGCTAGACTTAATGTTGTTGAGTATGAAAGAATAAAAGTTTGTTGCTCATTAGAACATGTAAACTTGTTTTCCATTAAAGTATTTTCATACAGCCATGCACTAAAGCTCTCCGTTTTACTAAAGGCAAGTCTACCATCAAGGTTGCCTGGGCCTGACACTTCTCTAGCTTTTATTCTAAACTCTTCCTGTTCAGTCATAGGTGCATTCTGAGCAGTGTATGAAATACACAAATTACCGCAGCACTAACATACAAGTATCGGGCCATTAAAGCTGTAAAAGATAAGTAGTGGAATTCCTATACAGCAAGACTTTATTGTTATTAGTGCTAAAACTATGACATTGAAAGGACATATAAATAAGTTCTTTTTAAAGCTATGCTGCTCTGTTTTGAAATTATGCTATTTCCCTCTGTTAGCTTTTACCACCTGTACTATATGTCCTGAACGTAAGTTGTGCTACAAATGTAAGGTAAATGCATATGTATAGGTATGCACATTCTTCAAAATACTGGAAAGTAATCATACCTTTTTTTATTAATATAGCTTGGTTTGAACTGAAAATATAAGCAGGATTGCTTCACATTTGAATTCCTTGGCAAGGAAGTGCATCCACAGTAATTATAAATGGATAGGTGCCTCTGAAAAAATAATAGAAAGTCTAAGGACATCATTGCAAGTCTTAGATCAGACATTTCTCATTACTAATGCCTAAAACAATCTAATTGCATCACTCTTGTCATTATAAATTTAAGAAGAACAGAAATTAAAACAGGATTAGCAGTGGTTTTTCATGTTGGCCAAAAGCATATTCAAGTCTCATTTAAAATAAACACATGATCTCTTGGAGAATGTAATTTGACTTGTTTATATACTAAGCATTTTCTCATTGTTTTCTCCAATAATATTCTTTGTTTCCGATCTTGGCATAATTTTTGATTCTCATTCTGCCAATAAATTCTTTCTATTCTTAGCCTTTACGATGTTCTATTACCATTATAGAGAAAGTGATTTGGTACAAATTTATTTACATAATAAGGATTCATATTGTAGGTTTGTATTTTTCAAATACGATGAGTTTCCTGCAGATATAATATTATACTTTTTTTTTAAAGTGTAGTATTTGTTTTCTTGCCTAGTTAAAGATAAACGTGTTCTATAACGTTATTCTTCCAAATGAAAAGTACAGATTTTACAAAAGTAGCAAGCAGAGTGTGAGTAATTTTAAAGGACAAGGACTGTTGGTACCTGCAGTGGCAAGAGAAATTGTTCAGAAACTGAAATTAAATAAACTGCATTTTAAAACCTTCAATGGAGAAAGAAATAAAATAATGTGAATATAAGGCTTCAAAAAATACCTGAGATTACAAAAATAGAGTTCACACATATTATTACTTATTACTTTTAAGTTCAGCAGTTGAAAGGCTTTTATATGAAGGCAGAACTAACCTGTATGTCAGGTGTAAAAAATGTTAACTTTAAAATTGTCTGCTATACAGTGCTATATCCAAACAATGAATTTGTAAAATCACCTATTACAGTATGTAATATTGCTTGAAAGGGTTTTTCTTGCACGGCATTTGTTCCCATTTTCTAATAGTGATGTGTACCCATTCAGGACGTGTCTTTTCCTTTTCTGTTGGTTTGATCAGCTCTGTCTAGATACTCCAATATAATACTTCATATATTCAAGTTGAATTCCTGAATGCTGCTATGGAAAGAAATTTCCTAATTTTCAGCATTTATTCATATAGATCAGTCATAAGTTTATTTGAACTGTTCATTAGAATTCCATTGAATAAGCTAACTTTGAAGCACAGAATGGCCTCCCTTGTCATGAAATTGTAAAAGCAATTCATTTAACTATAAGGACCCTACTTTTTTGTTGTAGCAGACCACTGAAGTGCAATATTATGGGGTAGTTTTTCATTTTACGTAAACATAACCTGGAAATTAGGGAGGCTGCTTACTTTCAGTATTTTTGTAACACGAGGAAAATAATTGTGTATACATCAGTTGTGTATTAAATGTATTTTTATAGAAGCTACATCTTTTATAAGATTTTCAGCACCACAAAAGAACTATTGCAGTCCTTTTTGTGTTTGGCCAAAGAACTTCACAGTTTCTGCATCAAACCCTTAGTTTCCATCTGGAATAAGCACATCAAATAAGCTATTTATTTTCTAGAGTGATAATTTTCTACTAAACAGTAATATATTAGCATTAGTGGGTTTATTATGGTGTCCTTAACAATGTGCATATATTAAAAAAACACCCTCAAGTATTTTAGCTCTATGCTTGAAACACCAAGGAATAAGAAATTTCTGTGACTTGTATTTTTACCCATTCAGAGGATGCTTACCAGAAAAAGCTGTTAGCCTCTTCAACTGATTTGAGTGAAATGTAGTCCAAAGTAGAAAAACTTTGTTCATACTAAGTTTTAACTATTGTGTGCTGCAGCTTTAATTATTTTCATTAAGATGTTAAGTCCTGAAATTTGAAAAGAGGTTTTTGAGTGTTAGTTAGTAATTCAGAGTCACATTCTGTATATGCATTTTGAAAGTAGTGTTAAAAAATCTGATTAAAATAGAAAGATTTGTAGCTTTGAAGCCTACGAAATACGCTTTTCAAGTCTATCTTGAATCTGTTTTATATGGTAAAGCATGTTTAAAGCTATAACTTTGATGTTTCTTACATAAGGGAATATCTAGTTGGACACAAGAAAAATTAAAAAGCAAAAACTTTTGAGGTGTCAAATTATATGTATACAGAAAATAATTTTCAAAATGTTTGTAAAAAAACTACAATGTAATTCTCTGATCTTTGTAATACATAAACAATTTTTTTTACAGTTGTGGTATTTAGAATGATTTGCAACAATATGTAATTTTGTAAATATATTTGGCTCTAACTTGAACTGTGCCTGAACTGTTGTATCTTCAAGTAGTGTTTTACATGACAGTTGTAGCATCAGTGTTGAAATAATCAGTAATTGTGGGGAATACAGTGTATATATCCAAAGTGCAATAAAAGGTTAAATATGTAGCTTCTGCGTTGTTTTGTTGATTTATAGATTTTAGCCCTAGAAGTGTTACTTTCCTAGAAGTGAACACTATTTTCCGCAGTTTCATTTGTGTACCTGTAGATTTGTACAAAGGTGCGAATGGCACGTTGACCCGGACAGTGTTGTGTCAAAGCCGAGCTGGGACAAGGGGGCTCGTGCCGTGTAGGATCGCTGTAAGGGCGTGAAGGCAGGGGCCTGCGGCAAAGGAAAGCAGACTTGTAACTATATTCCGGTGTGATAACTCACTAAAACTACATGACTTCATTTGCAGCTAGACCCCTGGTTGTGAAACATCAGGACTTTCATTTAGTCACGAAGTGCGTCGTATCAAAACTGTTTCAGGTATTTTCTTGAAACGTCAGTCCAAGAGCGTAACCCACCATCTGTCAATAGAAAAGTGTTGCAGCAGGCCCCCCTGTTGTGGCCGGCCGTTCCCGAGGCGGGCGGAGCACAGGCCGTGTTTTCAGTCGTCAGCGGGCGTTCCTGGCTCCCCGCAGCGGCGGAGCCGGGCGGGCCCGGGGCCCGCCACGTGTCGCGGCGGCTGCGCAGGCGGGGCGGGGCGGCGCGCCCGGGTCGGCGGCGCGGGAAGATGGCGGCCGGGATCCGGGAGAAGCAGACAGGTGAGCGCCCGCCCGCGGTCCCCGCTCCCGGTGCTCGGGCGGGGAAGCGGGGCCGGCCGCACGCTGCGGCCGCCGCGCCTGCCTCTGTACCCGCGGGGCGGGCCGCGGGCGCCGCCGCGCCTCCGCCGGGGATTCGCGCCCTCTCACCCGGCTTGGGTCTCCCGGCAACGGGTTGGCGGCCCCTCTGCCGCCTTCTCCTCGCCTCTGCGGCGGCGGGCCCGGGGCGGCGGGGCTCCGGAACCTCGGGCCGCGGTCCTCGCAGGGGGACGCCGGCCCCGCTTGGGCCCCAGGCCCCGGGGACGTGGCCGTAGGTGCCGCCGAGGTGTGGAAGGCGCCCCCGGGGCGGGGCTTGGCCGGACCCGGGCCGTGAGCCGCGCCTTCTCCCGCGGCCGTGGGAGCTTCCTCCGTCTCGGTTTCTTTCTGCCCGTGGGAAGAATCGACAGGAAATAGTGTTTAATGGTGCAAAAATAAAGCTACTGTCGTCATGTTCGTGTTAAGACAATGTAGGGGCATCCGAACGTGTACTGACCCTCAAGAAATTGAGAATACGATAACTAATTGTGCATGAGGATTTCTGTGAGTAAAGGGTTTGTTATTCAGTCCCTTCTTAGACACTGCTGAGAGTCCTTAATTGATTCTTCTCTGCCTTGATGCTGCTTCGTAAAGCCTTGAACATGCTCCTAAAGCACAGGGAATGACGGCTCCGTAGTTCTCTACTTCCCTTGCTTGCCAGAGTTGTAGTCTGTAGTTAAGATATAACCATGACACTTTCTCCTTAAAAACTGTGCTATCTTTGGTGGTGTATAGGATTCTGGATGCATTTAGTTAGCATGAAATGTTTTGAATCACCTGCCTAAATCTCCATCACAGTCTCTATGGATCTCAAATATTTTACTAGTATCCTTTATTTTTTTGGTACCAAGCTACTTTTTTGTAATCTCATTTCTCTGCCATCTGTCATTGATAGTGCTATTTGATGTTCCTCTGAAGTCCTTTGCTTATCTTCTCTTTACTGTCTTTCTAATAAAGCCTAATTTCTTTGAGCTCATATTTTGTACAGCTTTATTCTTTTCTACTCTGTTTCACCGTGTTCCTTGAGTGGTTTGGGTTGAAAGAGACTTTGAAGATCGTCTCATTCTAACCCCCTGCCTGCTATGGGCAGGAATACCTTTCACTAGATCAGGTTACTTGAAGCCCCATCCACCCTGGCCTTGATCACTTCCAGGAATGAGTTATCCACAACCTCTCTGTACAACCAGTTCCAGTGCCTCACCATTCTCATAGGGAAAAATATTTACCTTATATCTAATGTTAACCTATTCTCTCTGTTTAAGGCCACTCTCCCTCATCCTATCACTACATGCTCTTGTGAAAAGTCCCTCTCTGAGATTCTTGTAGCTCCATTTAGGTACTGGAAGGCACTATAAGATCTCCCTGGAGCCTTCTTGTCTCCAGGCTGAACAAACCCGACTCTGTCAGCCTTTCTTCTTAGGGGAGGCACTCCAGCCCTCTGGTATCTTGGTGGTCTTCCTCTGGACTTAATCCAACACGTTCAAGTTCTTATGTTGGGCCCAGATGTGGGCACAGTACTCCAGGTGGGATCTCACCAGAGGAAAACAGAGGGACAAAATCCCCTCTCATCCTGCTGGCCATGCTGCTTTGGATGCAGTCCATAGTACATTTGGCTTTCTGGGCTGCAAGTACACATTGCCAGGTCATGCACCTGTACCCCCAAGTCCTCAAGGTTGCTGTAAATCCATTCTCTGCCCAGCCTGTATTTGTGCTTGGGATTATCCCAACCTAGCTGCGGGAACTTGCACTTGGCCTTGCTGAACTTCTTGAGGTTTACACAGGTCCGCCTCTCAAGCCTGTCAAGGTGCCTCTGGATGGCTTCCCTTCTCTACAGATTATTGAGGAAGAATTTCTTCGTGGAAAGGCTTAAACATGGGTATGAACTGCCCATGGAGGTGGTAGAGTCACTATCCCTGGAGGTGTTCAGCTGGACATGGTACTTGGTGCTATGGTCTGGTTGACAAGATGGTGATCAGTCAAAGGGTGGAGTCACTGATCCTGGAGGTGTTTTCCAGCCTAAATGGTTCTGTGATTTTGTGACCATACACAGAGCTTGATGCCATTGTCAAACTTGCTCTAGGTGCACTCAGTCCCACTGTCCATGTCCCCAACAATTGTTATTTGATTGTCTCAGTCAGCCTTTACAACTGAATCCATGCTGTCTTCTGTTAAGGAGGTCTTTTCTAAGAAGCTAAGTTCAACAACTAAAATATACTCAGAAAAAAAGTCTCTTATCATGTAGTTATAGTATTACCATGTATGTGCACCATCTGTTGTGACCTTTATCCTGATTCATAACCAGGATTGGTTTCTTAACAAAAGCATATCATTGTGCAAGCACAGTAAAAACCTGATCCTTGCCCCAGAGAACATTAAGCATTAATGTAAATGAAATGGCAATATGAATACAAAAAGAGAAACTCAAGACACTTGCTGAATGTTGACATGATTGTCACAGCACATTACTAGTCTGATTACTCTTTCTTGGCAGAGAGTTTATGCCAAGTTTTACTTTAGATGACTTAACTCTGCAATGCAGCTGCTTCAACTCCAGTAGTACCAAAGCACATAACCATACAGCTTTATATAAAATTGCTGATATGGCTGAAGATGTCACCAGCAGTGAGGGGGCCAAAGAATCCAGGAGCAGCCTGTAATCAACTTTCAGGGCTGCTTCATAGTGTTTAAAAAAAGAAAAAAAAGTATGAAGCAAGTGGAATGCTGGAGTCGATCAAGACTCAGCACTCAATGCTTCGATTTTCCCATATTTTTTGTTTCACTGCTAGTAATACCATTTGAAAGGGCAGTACACAGGAGGAAGCTGTGCAGCATGTGTCTGGAAGAAGTGCTTCTGCTGTAACATTAGTAGCAAAAATGTAAATCAGAAAAAATGTTGAATCTTTGCTAAATGGAGCTGATCATCTAATGATGATAGACACAGATAGGGCTTTGGTAACTACTTTGCCTCAGTCTTCATGAACAAATACTTCCATACTCTAGTGTCACTTCGGAATCAATCATTGAGTGAATCCTATTGGAAAACACTTCTCATCACATGAGGGGAAAGGCACACATAAATTTATGTATGGTAAATTATGCCTGACTGGTCTAATTGCCTTCAGTAACAAAATGACTGGGTTTGTAGGCAGCAGGACAGTAGAGTATTTAATTTACCTTGACTTCAGCAAAGCTTTTGAAACAGTGGTAGTATATCCAAATTAGGATGTCATGGACTAGAACAACTAGAACAACATGAACTACTAGCTACATTAAAAAAACTGGTTGGATGGTCAGGCTCAGAGGGTTTGTAATTAACCTGACATAATTACCCAGAGGCTGGTAGCAATTAGAGCAATGCATGAATGTATTCTGTGACCTCTCTTGTTTAAAATATCTTATCAGTCACCTGGAGGCCCTGTCAGAGTGTACTCTGATGAAGTGTGCAGGTGATAGCAAACTACAGAAATGTCTTCTACTTGAGGGCAGAGCTGCCGTTTGGAGGCACCTAGATGGGCAAAAGGAATGGGTCCCTAGAATTTAGGGAATTTAGCAATGACAAATTCCTGCCCCTGTAAAGGAAGAGCCCCCTTGCACATGCAGGCAACAGTGGGGGGGGTTGACAGACTGGAGAGCAGCTCTGTCAAAAAGACCTGCAAGGGGTCCCAGTGGAGCTGGGAGGATCAGCAGGGACTGCCAAGGTGGTCAGAGGCTCTGGTGAGGCTGTAGCATTCAGGCTTGTTCTGCCTGGAGTTTTCTCCAGGTCTCTTCAGGGTGGACCCTACAGCAGCTCCCCAGTACCTATGGACAGCTCTGAGAAGATGGAGCCAGGCCATTTTGTAGTGGTGTATGGCAGAAGGGTGAAGCACAACAGGCATAAATTGCATCACAAAAATGAGATGTTCAAACTGGATATAAGGAAAAACTTCTTCTTCACAAGGACAGTCAGTGCCACAGGTTGCACAGTGTGGTTATAGCACCTCCACCCATGGAGAATTGACTGGATAAAGCCCTGAGCAGCATGGCCTAGCCTCAGAGCTGAGCCTCCTTAGGCAGGAAGTTGGACTGGAGGTCTTCCAAGGTCCTCACCAACCTGAGATGTCTTGTGGTACTGTAGATCCTAGGAACTGCACTATGTTGATTCAGCCAGAGTCAGAAGTTATTGTTCCTACCACTCTCCATTTTTGAGCTAAGTGGTATCCATCACTCTGATTTCTGCAAGTTTTTTCTCTTTGCAAAACTCTATGATGATTTTGTTAAGAGTTTTAAGAGGATAGGCACTACAGCACAAATAGTCTTTTGCTTTCTCATCAAAGATGGAAGAGCAGCACTTTTATACTGTGTTGTATACTGTATACAACATACTGTGTTGTTTAATCAAAAAATGAGGAAAGATGCATTACATAATAGATTTATAAATTAGAGATAGGTGAAGCAATCTATTTTGGTTTCTATGTGGAATTGAAAGTTAAAGTTCATTCGTATTTCAAAGACTTTTCCTGCTGCAAACATAGGGTATTTTTGTACCCCTTAAACCAGCAATTTCTTCATATGAATTCTCAAAATCTTTCAAACTGTATTGATTTTTGTTAGTCATAAAGGAACTTTTTGTTTGGTGTGTACAGTGGTGTTCCTGAGGGGCAGGAAAAGCAGATCAGGACACAAAGCAAACTAGTTCCCACTGGACAGAATGCTCCTTCAGGAAGATAGTGGAATTATTTTTAAGGCAAACCATGTTAGAATATAGCCTGTATAACTAAGGAGAGTTAATGTTTTAGAACTTGCTTCCTTGCCTTTTGCTGTGTCCTCTGGAGCTCATAAATTCTAGCAGATGTGTGCCATTTGTCAGTCAAAGCTGTGTAAAGGTAACGAAAATGTGACTTGTTGCATTTATAGTTTGTGATGGTTTTCCTTTCAAATGAAATGTATAATAAAATCCTGCTAAAGTCTTTAGTCACTGTTGTTGAAGTGTGAAGAGAGTAAAGCATTCTTTGGCTTTATTTTCCAGTGGCTTTGAAACGTATGCTGAACTTCAATGTTCCTCCTGTTAAAAACAGCACAGGAGAACCAGTATGGAAGGTAAGAACTTCTGGAACTGGAATAGGAGAGTTTTACAGTGTTCAGAAAAGTTCAGATTTGCTGATTTTAACTAAATCAAGTTCATCTTTCTTACGTTATTAACTTGTACAAAATGTTTTTCCCTGTATTATAAATACACGGAGTTGAGTATCGGAACTGCTGAAAAAATACCAGGGTCAGAAAGAGGCCCATATAAATGGAAGAATGATAGCTTGAAGAAGCAGAGATCAGGCTAGCTTTATTACCTGTAAAATATAACTTATAGGTCATGAGGAGTTTTTGCCTCTACAAACCATATATTCTGTCTCTTCATCTGTTGTCTTTTTTCACTGTTTCCTATTTTCTCTTCTGATTTTCCTGTTGTTTTCTCCCAAATGTAATCGGGAAAACTCTGCACATACAGTAATAAATTTCTAAAAGCAAACTCTTCATTAGCAAGACACTTTTCAGGAGATGGAAGTGATGATTCTTTTTCCCCCTTTATCACTGAGTTTCTCTTTGGTTTTTCTTTTATATTTTATTTATTTGTAAGCACAAATGGAAGTCCATGACAAACTAATGATTTATTATAAATTGGTAGATGTTGATATTTTGAAGCACTTTTGAAGTTAGGGTAGTAGTTCCCTAAACCTGAATTCCTGTAACCACTGTGTTCTACAGTATCTACTTTTTACAGCACTTTATAAGATGATGTGTATCTGTTTCAGGTTCTTATTTATGACAGATTTGGCCAAGATATCATCTCACCTTTGCTGTCAGTGAAAGAGCTGAGAGATATGGGGATCACTTTGCATCTGTAAGTACTTTTTAAAAATTGGGAATTCTTTCCTAAAAAGAACATTATTTCATATTCCCCAAAATAAAGAACAAATCAGTGAAAAATCATTGAAAAAATAACTGCTAAAATAAAGACTATACACAGACTTGTTCCTAAAATCAGATGGCATTATGCTGTGGAGAGATAGTTCCAAACACTGTTCAGTAAGATTTCTTGCTCAAAACAGGAGGTCCTTGTTCAAAAATAAAAATTATCTAGTAGTTATTATTTTGGAATTTGTCTCTACAAATCCTTTTGCAATCGTATATGTTAAAATTATATTGGCACAAAATGTTTCATGGGACTGTTTATGTTCTTTCCTGATGTGTTTACACGTAGATTTTACTTTGTTGTCAAACATATGAAGTCTTTAAGTATTATTTTAAGAGATTTTTCATTTCTTTTTGCCCAGATTACATTTACCTAGTCCATTGTCATTCCTTAGCTGTGGTAATAGTCATGAAGGAACTTTGAACATAGGTTTATTTTTTTTACGAGTTTATTAACTTTTACTAAGTGAAAGCTAGAAATGGCAACACAGTTTAACCTGCTGGCAAATCAGCAGAAACATGAGAAAAACATCTAAGCACCTTGTCTTCAAGCATGAAAGGCAAGTTTAATAGAATGAAACGTAGTGGTTTTTTACCATGTCAACAGTTCATATATGAAGTTCATGGATGCAGTATTTTAGCTTCCTCTGAATGGATAATCTGTTTTTGAACATTTGTAAAGCCTTTTCTCAAGCTTTGAGTAAACTTTGAGCACATCTATTAATATATTCAGCCAAAAATACACGTATGTGATTTCTTTTCTTGATAAAACTCTAGCTAAATATGGAAAGAAATTGTAGGAAATTACATTTGTCTGTACAAATAAATAATTTCTTTACTTTCATTATTTTATACATTTCAGAGAAAAAACACATAGAGATGTCTTTTTTCCTTCCTGTTAGGCTTTTGCATTCAGATCGGGATGCTATTCCAGATGTTCCAGCCATTTACTTTGTAATGCCAACAGAAGAAAATATTGACAGAATGTGCCAGGTAACTTGCATGTGTAATGTTTCAAAAAAGCCCACACAACAAAGTGTGTGAAGTAATCCTGCACTCACCAGAATGTGACTGTAACTAGCACATGTTTGTCAGAAAAATGTTACCCAAAATATTATTATGCAAAACTTCAATTTCCCAGCAAGTAGAACAGTAAACATGTCTTGTGTGTGTCAGAGAGAGTTTGGGAAGTGCAAAGAGGCAGTGGGTACCAATATTACATTTAACATTGGAAAAAGCTATTTTAATGAGGGTGGCCAAACACTGGAACAGATTGCCTGGAGAGTCTGTGGAGTCTCCATTCTTGGAGAGGTTCAAAACCTGCCTGGACACAATCCTGAGCCACCTGCACTATTTGATACTGCTTTGAGTGGGAAGACTGGATTAGGCTAACCTCAATTTTCACATTCCTGGGAAGGAGATGGATGGAAGGTTGACATCTTTGCCAAAGTAAGGAGAAGAGCAAACGTTATTTTTGGTCAACAGTAAGGTGTGGAATAGTAATTGCTGCCTTTTAGCTTAAATGTAATTTCCTGGTTTTTTGCAGTTCTGTATTACGTTGTTTATATATTATATGTAATCAAAACACTGTGTGCAGAGCTGCATGAACAGACAGCTAAGCACTTCTGAAGGTTTAGTTTGACTGTGGATAACTGTAACATCACACAGTAGAAGTATGATTTCTTCTTTTTATTAGTCAGGAATGTATTAGTACTTATTCAGCAAAATTTTCCTTTCTTTTAGGATCTTCGAAACCAGCTTTATGAGTCTTACTATTTAAACTTTATTTCTGCCATTTCAAGAAGTAAATTGGAAGATATTGCAAATGCTGCTATAGGTGCTAATGCAGTAACTCAAGTGGCTAAGGTAAGAAAGTCCCCCAGTTCCTAATATTAGTGCCACTGAAGGTGTCACTGCATTCTGATTTTCAGGCATACTGGGGAAAAAACAGAACCTACAGTCATCCCAGCTTATTACCATACTTCAGCTGTCAAAAATCCAAGTGCTGCAAGACTTTTGGGCTAAATAAGAGGGGAGATACAGTGGTTTCAGAGGATTCCTAATCACATCAGCTGAATGAGTGCTTTCAGTGCATAGGTATTTCAGTATTACTTCCAAAATACACAAAATGAGCAGTATGAGTGCAGTTCTCATTTGAAATAATATTTTGTGTGTACACACTTTTACTGAGTACTCTCCTATATCTTTATGATTTAAAGGTTTGTGTTAGGGATTTACTTTTATTTTTGTTGAATGGCTGTACCAAAACCTGTAAATTATTAAGTAATATACTTAAATACATTCACTTTTTCTCACTCCAATTAGCACTACTGGCGTGAATGAAAGAACCTGTTGTGAAATAAAACAAACGCTGCTAGTATTGTTTAAGCCTTAGATCCTCAGCAGCAGGAAATTGTTGTAGCACTGTAAACTTCCTTAAATCTATTTTTCAGTTGTGATGTCTCATTAATAGTTTATGCTAGAGAGAAGTTTATTTTTTTTCCTGAATGTACAGGTATATTACACCTGTAAAGTTGAAAGTTAAAATTCATGAAAAGTTAAAATTCATGAGCTGTAATGTCTTATTGTTGAGATACTGCCCTCTCCTGCCTGGGAGCTCAGTGCTGATTGTGTTGTAGTCCTTCATATTCATAAAAAGTGGACCTATAATATTGAAATAGCTACCACATGTGTTTTTTTCAGTGATGTTTGGTTGCTAGAACTTTGTCCACAGTTGGACAGTTCTGGCACTTTCCAGTGCTCTAATATTTTGTGTTACTCAGTCAACCCTTACAAAGGCTTTTTTATTCATAAATTATATCTTGCTTTATTTTTTTTAAATATGTACTTCTATAAAATGTAGCAGTAAATTAACAACATATAGTGGTTTTGGGTTTTTTTTTAGTGCTTCACTCTGGACTATTCTGACTATTCTTCCTTATTTTCTAGGTGTTTGATCAATATCTTAATTTTATTACTTTAGAAGATGATATGTTTGTGTTGTGTAACCAAAACAAAGAACTTGTTTCATACCGTGGTAAGTAGAATTTATATAAAAATTATACAGGAATGTCTGAAGTTGAAATTTACTTTTGAATTTGTAGCTTATAACCAGCAATTACTTCATTGTGCTTTGATCAGATCAGAATTCAGGAATCTGTTAGATATGTAAAATCATGAAAGCAGCAGTTCTTAGATATTCATTTCAGCATCTTTTATTACATGGTGATTGTGATACTGAAAAATAAATACATATTTTTAAATAACAAAGCAAAACTGTGGTATAGACATTTATGTGCTCTGGATGTTACAGGGTATGTTGCCTGGCTGCTTCTGCTGCAGTTTTACTCTTCCTCTCTTTTTACATCAGAGCCAGTAATTTCAGATCTGCAGGGTGTGTTTTATTGACTCATTCCTTAGAAAGTACCAACATTTGTGTGATGTACAAATGCAATGCAAGGGAAGAAGCAGAAGTCAAGGTAGTCCTATTTTTGCAGCAGCTCCTCATTATTTTAGTGTAGTTACATGTCACACAGCTAGTTCCTGGTGCATAGAATACCCCCTAGTGACCAGATAGAGATGAGAAGTCTCTGTATGTCTAAAACTTAGCAGTGAGATTTTTCTCCTTACTTGCCCAATATCTGACGTCAGTACCTGTCTTTAAAACTGGATCTGTAATAACTGGGATGTATCTCACACTGGGGGTTGATTCCGTTGAAAGAATGAAGGGCATTTTTGTTTGAAAAGCAGATTTTTTTTTTCACTAAAACCTGATGTTGAAGAGTTTTAGTAATAATTGTACACCCATCAGTTTCTGCCTGGCTCGTTTTCCTCTCTTGGGCTGCTGAAATTTGCCAGCATATTTAAACCAGCTTAGAAGTGGACTGTTTCCAAAAGCTCATTAAACAGAAATCTGATCTCCCACAGAGAGTGATGAGTTTACCCTTAAAGCTCAGCAGCTGATCTGTCTCGTGTGAGTTCTAGATTTGACACAGACAGGTGCTAGGAATGCAGAGGTGAGGAAGAAGTGGGCTTTTTGCCTGTGGAGAGTAACCCTAGCAGGAGACTGCCAGTTTCATAATCTACAAAAGTCAGTGTGAATCTTAGGGTACTTAAAACTGGCTGCTATTCTTGCAGCATCACTGTTATGTGTGACCACCAATGTATCTGAATGGGTGAAGTAAGAAGAAATATAACAAAATAGGTTAATTTTCAGTTTCCTGATTCCTTGGCTGTATGACTGCTCTTACAGAGAGGTAATGTCAGGACAAATAAGCAGTATAAACCCCTTGAATTATGTGAAAGACTTTCCTAGACAGAAAGGACACTATATTCTCTCTGTTGAGTAATGGACAAGAAATGGTGAGTTTAAATGCAACACAGAAGTTTCTGATCAGGTATTAGGAGCACTTTCTAACTTTAGAAAGAGTGAAATATTGGATTACCTGTGAGCATTATGGTATTTTTATACCATAGACTGGGAAGCTCTTTTAATTGGTTTAAATACAGAAATTACATGGATTTAACTCATCTTTGGAAAGGAGAACCAGCTAGTTAGTTGCTCTGATTCTGTTTTTCTAAGACTGTGTAGAAGGAAGAGTAAATGAGTAATATTGATATAAAGTTGATATTTGAGACATCCTGTTTCATGCTATTTGAGTGCTTGTTTACAGTTTCTTTACAGTTTGGTTGAATTTTATAGTACAACAGGAAAATGTAGGAGACCTATGCTTACTTTTCTGTAATGATGCATTCCCCATCAGCTTTTTAGAGTGGAGAGAGAGAAATTTATAGAAAACGTGGTAGAACATTTTTACCAAAAGATTCTTAAGGAAGTTTCTCAAAGGTTGACCTAAGGAGCAGTAACATTAAGTATCTGTATTGGTTGCTGTGGTACAAGAAAAGGAATATGCTCATAAAATGTGCATGGCAGACAAAATTAGAAGGCACTGACAGTATGCAGCTTACTGGAACAAAAGTAATGGGTACTTTAAACATAATAACAGGATGGGAAATAAATTCTAAAATAAGAAAAAGCAAGAGAGTAAAAATAAGGTTTTTTCCCCCTGTAAACTGGGAGACCATTAGTTGGAAATAACTACAGAATGATAACCCCAGTGAATTTCAAAGTTTTGTCATTATAGAAAAATACAGATATTGGAAATGGTCTGCCTTTTTTGGTGTTGATATTTCAGAAACTTGAAACTTTTATTGCTGCTGTCAGCCTAGTCAAAACTTTGGCTTACGAAGTACAGTTGCTGAAATATAATCCATGTCTGTAAAATTCTTACAGGAGAAAAGCTTGGGAGGGGGAGGGGGGAGGGGGAAAGCACCTTTAAAGTTAGCGAATGGTTATGGCTGTCCATGCATAAATTTTGGATGGAAGGCTTAGTAATGTTTAGAGCTTTGAGACTGATTTTTGAAGAAAGAGGATAAGACAGGTAATTGTGTGAGAAATTTTTAAAGGTAAAGTAAAGCAAACAAGGATGGGATTTATGGCATGAATCCTGAGATAGTGTTTGACTTGAGATCTGTGGTAAGATTTGGTTTGGTGTTTCCTGTTGGCTGTTATATTCTGGTCAGGTTAGTTACTTAAGAGAGAAATGTTGCTGCACGTCTTCTGTTCTGACCTAAATGTGGGAGGGAAATCTCTCTTATCTGTCAAGTGAAATGTTGTATAACTTGGGAATTACCCCTAATTTAGAGACTGATGGTAAGTTTATGAGGAAAAAAAAGGAATCTCCATACAAGAGGTGGGATTTAGAAATTTTAAATATAGATAACGGTATACCAAAATTAATTATTTTACACAGGTAATTTTTGAGGATTTTCTTCCTGAAAAATGTTTGCCAAGTGGATGGCCATTTCTCTTGTATAACATGTTTCTTAGTAGGTCTTTGTTAATGCAATACTAACACAATCCAAAAGATACATACGCAGTGAGAGAGATTTGGGAATTATTGTGTAGTGTTTGACTTTATGCAGTAAGGAATAATCAAGTTCTGCCATTTTTTTTTCTCAGAAAAAATGAGGTGGAAACTAATCGATATGCTAAGAGGAGCATTTTAGGATGCAGTCTCTCGTGATTACAGCAGCAAAAGCTGTTGATTACTAACAGCCGTCAGATAAGAAGAGGATTACTCTCTCACTATTAAAGAGGCAGAAACTTATTTAACCCTTTTGTTTTTTCCACACTGTTTTAGCCATTAACCGACCAGATATAACAGACACAGAAATGGAAACTATAATGGACACTATTGTTGATAGTCTCTTCTGTTTTTTTGTTACACTTGGTAAGTTTCCAAATTCTAGCATGTTTTCCATATTCATTGAGATAACTAGAAGTCTAGTGATTTCATATAGAAAATTAAAAGCAGAATTAGATCTGTGACCGAAATCTCAGTAATTCACAGGGTGGGATAATGATCTTGCTCAAATTATTGGTTTATATCACTGCAAAGTACAAGAAAGGCTGTCCTTCACGTGAGTTGAGTCTTAGTCTTCAGTATCCATGGGAGAAGAACACTGAAATGCAAAGGTTTGGATTCACTGCTTTAATAAAATCCTAGTTTGCAATGAAGATAATGGTGCTTTGAGTTTGAATTTATCATTCTCAAAAAAAAAACCAACCCCCTAAACACCACCAAATTAGAAGAATAAACTCCTTACACAAACCCTGCAAAGAACTAAGTGAAATAACTCCCTAAAGGAATGGGAAGATAATATTAAGTTTACTTATTTTATTGTGAGTTTTCTTGATGCTTAATTGATACATTTTTCTTCGTGATAACATTTAACTGAAGTCACAGCTGAAATTGGTCCATCTGAAATAGCTTTCCTACAAGGGGAGCTGGGGATTGCTGTAGGGGTAGTCTGTTCAAGAGAGATTCCCTTGGACCTATTCAGTTCTTTCAAGTGTTAGTGTGATACAAATTAATGTATTTTCCTCAGTCATTTAAAATCTGTGGTTTTGGAATTTTCATGTTTGTACAGATAAGTAAGAAACAGTAGCTAAATATTTTGAAACCTGAATGCCAATGGAAAATGTGCTTTTGAAAATAGCATTACCATAGATACATAGTCCTGGACATAGCAGTGAGGGGTAACATATATTGTGATGGTATAATATTTGCTATTGTGTTGAAAGGACTTCTGACCTTCTAAAAATAACTTCTAATGCATCTGTATGAGATAGTTTGTCCCCTGCAACACTACATTGGATTTCTTTCTAGTATACACTCTATTTCTCATAAATTGTTGTATGGGGTATTCACTTCTGTAAGACTTTATTTAATATTTCTGTATAGTGTATTTTGTTTCATAGACTGCAAGAGAAAAGTTTAATGTAGGTTTGTATTTAATCTCAGAATGTTAGTAAAAGTTGTTTATGAAAAGCAATGTATTATAAAATCTGAAAATTGCAATGCACATAGAAGTCAATATATCTTTTGTTAGGCGCTATACCTATAATCAGATGCTCAAGAGGAACTGCAGCTGAAATGGTGGCAGTGGTAAGAACTGTTTTTCTAAACACCTATCATTGCTTTACAACTTTCCAAACATCACTTTCATTTTTCTCAGTACTAGATCTAGTGTCATTGTATCCTTTTCCTTATGAAGGAAATAAAACTGGAGAAGAGATGCATCCATTTTTCTTTCTGATTTCAGTTCCAAAAGAATTTCTGTAGGAACTGTAATGTTAGGGAATCAAATAATGAGAAACTTAAATAATTATTCCTAATCTAGAGTTTATTAAGATTTTCTAATAGGTATTATAATTAAGCTGCATCTACGCAGTTTAAAAAGTGGCTGTTTGGCCTGTGTTCTTCTACGTGTATCAGTAAGATTTTTATCTATCTTACTGGGAAACCCTGTAAGTACAAGATATTTTTAGCATAGCAAATTAAACTTGACATTGAACTTGATTATCCAACAGGGATGAAATGACCAAACTAAATCACAATTAACAATTTCTAAAGAATTGTCTTCATTAGGAGTTACTGTGGTTCATTTCTTCTTTGCATCTTCTTTGTCAGTGAAATGTTAATATTGATTAAATCTAAGCATGCAGTGTGAATCCACTCATATTGAGGATAATCTCACTTTTATGGAACAACTGTGTGGCAGTGTCTGACAGCCCAATCTGCTGCTTCTCTGTGGTTCCCTCTTGATGCTTCCTACTGGTATTTTCTACTTGGGTGTTTTAGGAAAGGATGCTAATTGTCTGGGAGGAGATTACTAGACATAAAGGAAACATCTTCAGTGTAGTCCTGGACATAGATATAAATGCTGGAGGGACAAAAGAGATGTAAGATTTCTTTCTTTCCCATGTGCACTGGACCTACCTAGTCTTCCTGCATTTAAGGCATTTATAAACTACAGAAACATCATAATAATTTTTTTAATGTTGATTGTGTGAAGAGGTTAGGAAACCATTGGTTTGTTAAAAGTGGTTTTGTTTTTCCCCTCCTCAGAAACTGGATAAGAAACTCAGAGAGAATCTCAGAGATGCCAGAAACAGTCTTTTTACAGGTGACACACTTGGAGCTGGCCAGTTCAGGTATTGTGATAGTAATTTTATTTTTCATATTTCAGTTGTCTGGGCAAGTCACCACTGTACTGAAAACTGTATTTACAAGAATGTGGTTCAAATTCTATATTAAAAGAATTTACATACTTTCAAGGGATATTTTCCAATCCCACAGCATAACATATTTAAAATATTAAGTGTATGGTCCTAGGGCAGTAAGCCAGAAATTATGTTATGAACCAGTTAATTTTGTTCAGCCTCTAAAACCAGCAAGAGCCAAGCTTCTGCAAATACACTCTGTTTTCAGGGCTATAAAATGCAGCTGGATGTCTGAACATAGCTCTGAGCAACTCTTAGTCATTTAAAAGAAAGACCCATTTTCTTGCTTGTGAACACTGTTACCAGTTGAGTTATATCAAAAGCAAGTGTTTCTCAGCTGATCCCCACCTTGAGCAGAGGACAGTGCTTGAGGACTACCACCTGGATAGTTAAGGTCTGTTAAGTCATGACTGTTTGAATCCTTTGTGGCTGCTGATAATGCGTTCTCGGTAGCATCCCTGTGTAGTGCTACCTCCAGATAGCTGAATACTCCACAGGCTGCCTTAGGAAGGTGTGTTATGAGAGTTTATACTGTACATGAAAAGGAGGAGATGAATTGGCAAGATGTAGCTGAAGGAATTTTTTAATCAGCTAACTGGGTATAAAACAGTCATCATGCTTTTATCTCAAAATCAGAGCTTGGATAAAAAGTATAAAATCATCAAAGTTGGCAAAAGGAATGAGATTGGAAGGAGAGAGAACAGTTGTGAATTACAAGTTACTTCATTTTCATAAGAATTGAATTGTAAGCACTGCTTTTCCTTCAGAGGCTGGCTTGTTTTCCTGATAGTGTAGTGGAGCATAGCCTAGCCCTCAGAATTCAAATGTAAGGTAAAAGAAACATAGCAAACATTAACTAGTTGAATGGCTTCAGATCTTTAGATTGGTTTTTCAGAATCAGGTGACTAAGGCTCTTGAGATTTCATATTTAAGTGAATATACTTACTGCAAAGAAATACAGAGCATGGAATTTAAATGTTTTTACTCTGTTCAAATGCACTTTACCTGAATGTTTGTAGAGATAGTGTGCTTAAGAGAAGTGATTGTTAAAATGTTCTGTCAGCTCACAGTCTTCTTATCTTCACTATAAATTTTTCATGTAGCCATAGCCCAAGACCTTTAGGTATGAATGCATTTTTTACCACAAAATTGGGTATTGATGGAATTACCACAGTGCATCTCAGAAGTTCAGAATTTATTTTTGCATGGACTTTATATACAAGCAAAGAGTACAATGAAATTAGAAACCCTTGGAAGTGAAATTTTATATTTGAGGATCGTAATGGGGATTAAGGTCAAATATTACCTCAATAAAACTGAATATAAATAAAATAAATATAAACTGAATGTAAACTGAAATATAAATAAAAACTGAAACAGTTTTTTGGAACTCAAATGTGTATCCACACAAAGATGTATTAGTTAATATCTAAAAAGTTAGTTGCTGTTCAGTGTTTTGACTGCTGCTCAATATTTGTATATTGGTAATTTCACTTAGTACAAAGTAAAATAATCTTTTTATCATTACTAAGATTTTATTCATGAAATTTATCATAGTGATCAGCCCCAGTTACTTTCAGGAAGGCTGAAGGAGCTCAGCAGTAGGCAGTTTTGCTTTTATCTTGAAATATGATCGTGAAGGTGGCTGATCGGGATGTTACTGAGGTGCTCTAACCATGTTTAAAGAAGTACTAACATAGTGTAATCTTTTCAGCTTCCAGAGGCCTTTATTAGTCCTTGTTGACAGAAACATAGATTTATCAACTCCTCTACATCATACTTGGACATACCAGGCTTTAGTGCATGATGTTCTGGTAAGGATAAACCTGATTTTGTTGCCAAAACTATTTGTTCACTCAGTTTATTGTTAAAATTTCTTACCACATTCTCTCTTAATCCAAAATCTGTTTTGTCTGTTTTATCTGGAAGTTGTTTTGGTAAAGAACAACTTGGAAGATTTTCTCTGGAAGGTTTATTTAGCAATAATTTTTAAAGTATTTAAAAAGTTGAAATCTTGGTATCGTCCAAAGATCTCTGATTCAGCAGTCCTGCCTTTTTCTTCAGTAGCTCATGATCTGTATGTTGTATAATGTCCAAACTCCATTAAGTGCAATTCAGTTTTGAAAACTAAATGCATTTAATGTTTTTAAACCAGTTTTGGTTTTAGTTTGAACTTCTAAAAATACTTTTTCTCCACAAGGTGGTGTAGGTGTTCAGTGCAGAGTGGTGTACAATCCTACTGTAAGGAATTTAATCCAGATTTTTTTTTTTTTTAAATTTAGATAACTTTAAACTGCCTTTATTTCCTCAATTTTATTTTATAAAACCAATAGTAGAAATGTACTGGAATCTGTTTACCTCAGATTTGTTCATTTTGTGTATAGCTGTGGAGTAAATAATATAAAAAGAGTAAGAGTAATTAGTATCTGAAGGCTTTTTATGTGCTGAGAGTTATTTGTGAAAATAATTTCAATATCTAGGTTTGAGAATTATCTTGTATTTATTATTGAGACTCTTAGAGGCATACATGAAATATGCACATGATACACAAAGTTGATGGTGAACTGTATAGTCATACATAGTGACCAGAAACTTGAGTTGCTACAATGAAAATATTTCAGCTTGTCACTAATGGAATGTTCTAGGGCATTTGTAAATTTTATTTTATGTAATTAGTTCATTATCACAAGTCCTTTCCTCTTAAGTGTGCTTTCTGCAAATAACAAATTTTGGCCTAGTTTCTTTAGGAAAGGCGTATCTGAAAAAAACACAGTTTGCACCAAGTTTTCTCTTATGTTTTGAACTAGAGACTTGCAGGTAGAAGTAGTGAATTTCTACAGGTTTCTTTTTAAAGTAGTGATGGGTGGCCTCAGGCATGAGTTGGGATAAGACTTCATCAAGATGCAGAGTGATCAAAGATGTACTGGAAGCTGAGGACAACTATTGCTACAACTATGGTGAGGTATTGGAATAACAGAACAAGACTTACTCAAAGGTCATTGGATCACTACTGCATCAGACTTCTGTAGTTTCTCTGGACAAACTTATTAAATGTTGTATCTTAAAAGTGCACAGCATTAGGAGTTTTTAACCAGGTGGTCTGTGGTTCCATGACAATAGCTACCCAGGGGCAAAGTTGAGTGCTGCATCTATCGAGATTATAACCATGCTGTTTCTACACATAAACATGCTTACATGAAGAGATTCCTATTCATGAATAAAAAACTTTTATCAGTGAATACAGAAAAATGGGAGGCATGGTTAGAAAGCCTTATAAAGACAAAATGGGCTGTTGAAAGGAAGAGCACTAATCAATAGGACTTATTTTAAGAAAACTTGTAAATGCCAAAACTAACTTGAAAACACAGGTCACTGGTGAGTTAAAATGATCCAAACCCCAGATCTTCATTAAAATTATAGCCAAATTTACAATCAAATTAATTATTTTCTCTTCAAGTTTTTATCAAGTATGTGTACTTGAAAATGTATTTTTTTTTTTTTTTGCTGAAACATTAAACGCCTCTTGTAAGATGAGGTTTGTTCTCATTAACTGCATTTGTTTCCTTTGAGTAGCTACGTGGTTATGTTTCTATTCTGGCATGGATCATTTGTATTATTTAAGTCCCTGCCAAGGGATAACCAGAAATATTTTAAAACTTTAGTTTCACTAATGATCCATTTCTGTATACTTTAATGAAAATAATAAAGTGATGTTTTATTTCTGGAAAAAATATCTCTTCTAAAAGGTTCATAACAGTTTCTGTGTAGTTGAAGATTTCACTCTATCATTATTTGTCAAGCAGAGAGCACCTTTGAAGTTTTAAATGTTCTTGAAAAGAGCTAGGATAAAATCAGCAAGTGGAATACTTGTTAATACTCTGTTGAAAACCAGAGAGAATAGGTAAGCTGCAGAAAATACAGGGCAGGCTTTGGCAGTCAGGGAAAGAAGACCTACACGGAGCAGTGTGGTGATGTGAGCGTAATTGTGTCCTCTAGCAAAGCAATGGAGTTTCTATGTTCATGCATCTGTGGAAGAAGAAAAAGTATATGGAAAAATAACAGCTTTGTTGCAAAGTTTTGCTTGATCATGCATTCACTGTTTTACTAGTGCTCAAAAAATTAGGGAAAAGCTGTGTGAAGGTGTGGCTAAATAGTCTTGACAGTGAATGATCCTGTTGCTGATGTCATCAACTTCTCAGCAGCTTTGATACTCGTGTTATAGTTGTGTAGGTGAACAGACTTAGAAACACTTTTTGTCTGCAACATGGAAACTTTTCTACTTCAAAGTTTTGGTGAGTTGTTAGAGCACAGTCTTTGCTAAATAACTTACTTTCTATGCAGAAAACAGTATTCAAAGTTCAGTGTCAGAAGAGTGCTTGCATATGAGATAATCAAACATTAAACAACAAATTAACATTTGTTGCCTTGTTTGGTACTGAACTGATCACAGTTCAGAAATTGTGAGTAATTTCAGAGTCCTTTTAATACTGTTCTTATTATCTAGTTAACTAGTAAACTGTTTCCTGCCTACTTATGAAGCTCTAATAAATAGCTCTGGTAATAGTTTTAGAAAATATTGTAGAAGATATTTTGTTGACTGTAAAAGACTGAATAAACAAACTGTCAACTATTTGCATAAGATTCTTCTTTATTTTAGGATTTTCATTTGAACAGAGTTCACTTGGAAGAATCAGCAGGAACGGAAAGTACTCCAGCAGGTGCTAGACCTAAGAAAAAAAATAAGAAGTCCTATGATTTAAGTACATCTGATAAATTCTGGCAAAAGCATAAGGGCAGGTAAGCTATGAAGGTTTATATTAATTAAGTCAATATAAATTCCATGTATTTTTCACATATGGTAGTTCTGTTTTAAGCTTATTTGAAAATGTTTTCTAGATCGGGGGCTTTTTTTTTTTAAGGTATATTGAGATGAAGTTCATTTCCCCACAGCAGCCCTCGCAGTGCCGTGCTTTGCATTGGTAGCTAGAAAGGCATTGATAATGCTCCAGTGTTCGGCTACTGGTGAGCAGTGCTCCCTCAGCATCAGCACTGTCTCCCCAGCATTCCCATCACCAGCAGGCTGAGGGTGGGCAAGATCTTGGGAGGGGGCATAGCCAGGACAGCTCACTCAAACTGACCAAAGAGATACTATGTACCTTTCCATTCCACTGTTCAGCAATAAAACCTAAGAGAAAGGAGGAGAAGGGTGCAGTATTCCATGGGGTTTTTAAAAGATGTTTCTCTTCTGGAGCAACTGCTCTGCCTACTGAAGCCCTGCTTCCTGGGAAATGGCCGGACATCCTCTGCTGGTGGGAAGCAGAGAATAAAACCTGTCATTTTCCTTTGCTTTCACATATAAGCTTTCCTTTTTTTAACTGCCTGTATTTTGACCCATGACTTCGGGGGTTTTTCTGCCTTGCTTTCTCCCCGCCGCCCAGTCTTGCTGAGGAGAGGAGTGATAGAGTCACTTGGTGACCACCTGGCATCCAACCAGGGTAAACCCCCCACGTAAGGACTGAGCACTGCCAGTATTCATTGTCTGTGATATTTTTCTGTTAGCTCTTTGTTACAGAGTTCAAAATTGTTCTTACCAAATTTGCATTACATTATTGAAAGCAATGAATATATCTTAGAAAGTTTAAGTAAACCTACAGTAAGGTTTCATTAATTTCGGTGATTTGATTCTGCTGCATAATTTGTGTGTTGTTATTTCCAAATAGCTTTTTATTGTCTGGTTTGTTGATTTAGCTGAACTTAATGCAGACTATTGCATTAGTCCTTTTCCAGAGGTGGCTGAGTCTGTCCAGCAAGAACTAGAATCTTACAGAGCCCAAGAAGATGAAGTCAAAAGACTTAAAAGTATTATGGTAAGTTTTATCACCCAAGAAGATGAAGTCAAAAGATTTAAAAGTATTATGGTAAGTTTTATCACCTGTGTGTGTTTTATGTAAAGCATAATAGGGTTTGTAGAGATGCCTAGCCTACCCTATCATCCCATGGACAAAAATTTTCAGTGCATGCTGAATTTTAGGCGTGATACGATCTTAAAAGTAGGAGTAGAAGTACCATATTTCATGAGAAGTTTCAATTTCTTGTTCATTGGTGTTGCAATTCTATAGCTTCCATACTAACTGAAAAACATAATCCAGAGATTAATAGCATTATAAGAAAATAGATTCTAAATGTACTGACTTCATATGCATGTGTGATACTTGTATTTGTTATGACTATTTTTATTCCTCTTTTCTAACCCTTCCTCAAAACCCAGGGCATTGAAGGGGAGGATGAAGGAGCAATAAGTATGCTTTCAGATAATACAGCTAAGCTAACTTCAGCTGTCAGGTAAGTAGTCAATAATGCATTATTGTTTAATTATCTGTGAACCATTTCTAATTTTTTTCTGTTATTGTAGTTTCAGTATTCTTTGAAATAAATATCTTTAAATGTAGGCTGTTCAGCTCTATAATACTGTTTAAAAGCTTTATAATGCTGATAATAAAGTTAAATGCAGTGTCCTAAACCAGTGCTTGCATATGTAACTTCCACAATGTGTTTGACTTTGGAGTGTTTCCTTGGCAAAGACAAGTAATCTGAGTGCATCATAGATTTGCTTGCACTGCTCCACCAAAGTCCCCACCTCTGCATTCTTTCATAAGAAAAAAAATAGTGAAATCCCCTTCTTTAGGTATGGTTATGAGAATCAATACATCTATATGTTGTCATTTTTTAGTTCCAGCCCTATTCTGTAATTTTAGGTTTTAATAGCCTTTAAAGGTCCTTTCCAACCCAGACTGTTCTATAATTCTATAAATGTTTTAGTACCTATTGTATAGAGTGTACAATTCAACTAACAGTGGAAATCAGCAGGTTAGTTTGTATTTAATCTCTTCAGCTCTCTTCCAGAACTTCTGGAAAAGAAGAGGCTCATTGATCTTCATACAAATGTTGCAACAGCCGTTTTGGAGCACATAAAGGTACAGTTGCTCTCTAACATGAGTTTTCTGTCAGTAGTACTCCTTAACTGAAGGAATATATTTGAGGCAGTGAAGATAAGAAAGTGAGCCTTCTCAATGGTGCTACTTCTTCAGAACTCACTGTGTAGCATTACTTAGTGTTGAAGGGTGAGAGAGAATTAATTTTGAACTCCTCTGCCTGGAAAGCAAAGAACACCATTTTTTTTCTTATCAGAATTTACTAGTATATTCTCATTTTTTTAATGGTGGCCACAACTGTTAGTGTGGGTTGAAGTATTTAAAAAAAAAGTTTATGATGGAAGTGTTTCATTTATTTTAGAGATATGTCATGGCAATTTATGACTTCAGTCTAAGCAATCTTCTGTTCTGTATGTGTTTGTCAGAATGGCACTGTTGACTGCTCCCCAACAAAACTCATACCCAGAGATATGGCAATAATGATGCAAGTTACTGAAGTGGTCTTTTCCAGCAGGTTCTGTGTTAGATGTCTTGTGCATAATTTAAGAACTTCACAAGGGGGTTTGTCTTTTCTCTTTTAAATCTGGTGCCTTTGCAGAGACCTTGCAGAGGGATTGGTGTCAAGTGAAAGCCCTGGTTACTGCTAGGATAACTTGGAAAGTGGATTTGTTTTCACAGTATGAAAACAGAAATTGTAGATGATGAGGCTTTCAGAAACACTGAAATTCTTTTCAGTTTTGGAAAGTGCTTCAAGCACTAAGTCTCACTGAAAATCAATAATCAGAGAGTTTTCCTCAAGCTACTTAAATTTCATGGAAGGCAATGTGTTTTGAAGCTAACTTTAACATTTGTAAAGAATGTAATATCTGTCCTCAATTATTGTTGCTACTGATTTTTTAAAGTACTCTATATGTACAAAGGATTAATTCTGCAATTAAATGAGTAAATTAATTTTACATATTTATAAAGTTGGAAAAGAGGTAATAAGTCTCTATGCTTAGCTCATTACTGTAGGGGCTAGTATATGGGCTTTTACACTATTAGATTTGTCAGTTTTCATATCTGACAATTTAAAAGCGGTACTTTATTACCACTGAAAAAATTGAAGTCACTAATACTGGTATTTTGATACCTTGTCTGTAAATTCACTTTTCTAAGAAAGAAACTGGGATGATAATGGCAGGCCTAGACCAGTAGTATTCTGTATATGATTTGTTGGTTGGAAAAGAAGTTTCAGAGTAAGATGTAGAATGGCAGTACCATAAGTTTGGCTTTCCAGTATCCTATTGGCAATGAGCTGGAGTAAGATGCATTAGATGATAGCAACACACTTGATTACCTAGAGGTGGAAGCAATCGCCTTATGTGGGCACTCAACCAGCCCCTGGCTTGCTGCTCTGATAGGCAGCCTGCTATTAGGAAGTGCCTTTGGAGTGGTTGTCCATTCCTCCATGATTTTTAATTCTGGTGCTGCAAAGTGCTCAGGCTCTTAACCTTCTTATTGTATAAATGTCAAAGAAAATTGTGAGACAGGTGGCCATGCAATTTCTCCAAGATATTGATATGTACATCTCCGTCATCTTGTCTTTTGATTTCAAAAGCATCAGCTCATCTCCAGGTATTTAGGAAACTGTCTTAAACTGATGCAGATGGACACATTTTTTTCTGTTGAAATTTGCCTTTGGTAAATCCTTTTAACTGAATCAATGTAAAGTTTATTCCAACTGCTTTCTCCTGACCATTTTCTCCTCTCCTTTTACCCTCTAGTGTTAGAGAGTATATTTCAATCTTGAGCTGTGGAATTTTAGTATGCAGGATGTTAGGCTACTTAATGGATTCCTCAAAAATACTCTCAAAAAAGGCAGTGTCTCATCCAGTACTTCTAAAATAAATTCTGGTGAGACCTTGACTCTGTGGTTAATAGGTTTTATATACAGTTAAATAATGAAACCAGATTAGGATAAGACAGAAATTTTTTTGCAAATAAATGCTGAGGTCATGAGGAGCTAGTGAGGCGTCATGCTCTTCTTCAGGTTACTATATTTTCACTTCTTAAATAAGCAGGAAATGCATTCATACTTTAAAATAGACTATTTGCATTATCCATTTTGGGAGTTTATTATAATAATTATTTGAGCAATTTTCTTCACTGCATATATAAGGAGCTATGCGAAGAATGCAACGAGACCTGCTTTAGATATACTAAGTGAATTTAATTTTTCTTGTCATATTTTAATGTTCTATTTACAGCTGCTTTTTAAATGTTCACTTTACAGCTGCTTTCCACATTCTCTTGGATCATTTTCTAAGACACAGCAAGAGGAAACCAGAAATTAATCACATACTTAGGGGTCCTGGCAGTTTTTTGGCTTAAGTTTTTAGTGAAATAATGGAAAGTATGCATCACTTTTTCATGAAGTGAACCATCAAGTATTTATTGTCAGTGGTTAGAACAAATGCATCTTTGTTCTGAATTTATTGGTTTTTGCTCTGCTGAATCTGGTGACTGAAGGTCTAGACCCAACAGATAATAGATTTAGAGCCAGAGTTTCCTATCTAGCTGCTTTAAAGTTTCAAGTAAGGCTTATCTTTGCATGTTATTGTAATATGAATAGAATTACTGATGTATGTTAAATCATGAATATAAAAAGATGCACACACATACTTTTCTAAAATGACAGCTGGGGGCTAGAGTAGATAAACTCTTGGTAGAGTTCTACAGATATGAATTTAAGTGGTAAATTTTTGTATGAATTGTTGCCTGTATTAAATTACTTGTATTTGTTTGGTTTAGGGCTTTTTAAAATTCCTACATGATTTTATTACGTATCTCTACTTTTCTCAATCTCAAGGTCTGACACATTGACTAATCCCTTAATTGGGATCCCCCTTAATTGGGATTGACAATAGCCTTTCAAATTTTCAAATTCATATTTTTAAATACTACTATTTTAAGTATTCTGTTTTAAATAAGGTTACATTTTTGTCTCACAATATGTGAAATGGTATGTGTTTGTGAAATATGTATGTCACAGTAGGCCAGGCTGTTTTTCTGTAGTTCAGAACTGATAATTCAGTAACCTTCAAGTAAAAAGAGCTTTTTCTGAGTTCAGTTACAGTGACCTTCCTGTTGTCATTCTATGCAGTTCAGTGAAAAGGAATTGGCTGTGACTTCCACTTCAGCCTTCTTCCAGAGGTTCTCTTCCTCTTGCAATCAGCACACTACAATTACCTGACCAGCCTCCCTCATTCTGAAGGCAGTTATTTCTGTCAGCATCTTTGAAAAAGACCTCAGATAGTTTCTTAGAAAATGTCTTCATTCTTCTGCATATTCTCTGTCTCTAAAATTAAGAACTTTAGTAGTGTAAAGAAGATGGAAGAGCTTCCAGCAAATCTTTACAAAAAGGACCTCTAAGAGATTTTAATGGGTCCTGCTTCCACTTACTTGCTTTAAAAAGAAGGAATTTTGTGTTCATTTTGGAGTACAGTGCTCAAGTAGACTTTCCCATGCACTTCAGTATTTTTCCCTAATATTAAGTTTTGGTTTACAAACGGCCTATTTCTAAAGATGATAAGTTGAAAGCTTTCACAAATACATTTTTTTTTTAAAAAAAAGCAAGCCGAAGTGTGGCACTTTAACTACAATATAAAATCCTGTTCCTGAAAGGGCAGCCAGAAAGGTCTCTTGAATGAGATTGGTGTGGAACAAGATGTCATAAAAGACTAGAGCAGGAGGCAGAAGAGGAATACCTGTAAATGTAAATGCATCTTTATTTTTTTTTTTACTATTATTGATTTTTTTCACATTGCTTGCCAGTTTGGCACCCATAAGGACCTATTCTTTGCTGTGTTTTTTATTGAATCTACAGGATTGTTTAGCTCCTATTCCCCAGCTTTTCATCTTGGCAGGTCTGTGAGTTTGCCATTGAGTGAGCAAAATTGCACTTATTTAAATTAAATGGGACATCTGCTTCTTATCAGCACCTCTTAGACAAGTTGGCTCTTCGAGAAGTAACTGTCTCATTGATGTGGCATATCTGGGATGTCTATCAAAAAGGTAATTAGTAGTGTTTAAGGCTATTCAGTAACCCATATGAAATTTGATTAGGTGTACATCTAATTCCTGGCTAACCAATATAAGAAAAATATTGCCCTAATTGATATCTTTCCTAGGAACTTCCATTAGTTATCTAGTGAAGAAGCAGCTGAATAGACATACCATATTGATCCATCTCTTTAGTTTGTCACATCAGGAAGAGTCTCGAAAGTTTTACATTGCTGCTTAGCTCTGATGTTCCTATTGTAGATAGAAAAAAAATATACAGTGGATAGAAAAAAAATGTGAACCTGAAGTTTTGGGATTTTCAGTTTGGGCTTTTTTGCCCAGAGTTCTGAGTTCACACTTGAAAAGTAATTGTGCAAAATTTTTGAAGAGAGTGAGTGTACATGTATCATTAATGTTTCTGGTTAGGCTCAAAGTGTAACACTTACATGCAACCAGTGAATTTTCTTTGCTGCTGGTAATCTGTTTTTTTGGCAGCCATAGTCAAACAATCATGAAGTTACACATGGCTGAGAAGAATTTTACCTAGCCTGTGCTCCAAGTAAGTTAACAATTCCCAATCTGTCCATAAAATTAAAAGTAATTTATGTTTGAATTATGAAATTTTATTTAGAAGTCGATCTGTAAACAAATACAGAGAATCAGTGAATCTTTTTATGTTGCACATTTTTACATGCCATCTGAATAAATTTCTCATAAACAGATCACCAGCTAAGATAATATGGGCTTTGCCAAATTCAACAGTATTATATTTTACTTTGTAAGAATGAGTTTCCACATTTCAAGACAATCCCTTTTTTATTGGATGCCTTTTGTCTGGGAAAAATATTTTAAACTTAAAAACATTGAATTTAGTCTTACATAACAAGATACAAATGTAGATTAAACAGAAAAAGCAAGTGAATGTAATGGAAAGACTTAAAAAATTGTACTGGTTTCTTTGCAATTGGCTTTATGTCTGTGGAGAGATTTAAGGAAACTATAACACAGAAAATCTCCAAGACACTGTAGAATTGAGGTCTCACATGGTTTACCAGATACCAGATTACTTCTGATGTAAGATCTTGGAAAAAGGCTGGTAGTGCAGTTCTATTCAGACTTTATACTACTCTTTTAACATAAGCTCACAGTAAATATAGCTTGAAAGAAGCTCTGGTTTTGGGTTTTCTCATTTCATGCACCTTCTATGTAGTATTAGTCACTACAGCAATCATCAGAAGACATTCTTCTACCCCTAAAAGTAGCAGGGGGTAATTTCTGAGTGCTCTTCATGGTAATTTACTTCACAAGCTGTAATTACAAGCATCCAAAGAAAGCTTTAAATTAAGTTGTTGCTTTGCAAGTAATTGTTCTTCTTAAGGAGTTCAGTAAGTGGTGACTGAGAAATGGAAGTATTGTATAGCTACCTGCATCATAAGCCAATCATATGCTTTCAATATAAAACTATTATTGTAATTCATATCTTTTTTACTTTGTTTTCTCCTCTCTACCTTTTTTTTTTTGAGGAACTTACAATACTCAGAAGGTGAAATATTCTGATAGCCTTACACTAGAGAAGTACTTTTTTTTTGAGAGGTGGTAAAATAACTTTTTTTAAATCATTTTAGTAGAATTCAGAAATTTGTGAAAGTCAGACTTCTAAAGTATTTATGTACTGTCATTACAGCAACTACTGCACTGGATAAAAGATGCCATAGCAGTTTTAAATGCTTTGGCATTATCAGGCCAAATTTCTCAAATCATTTAACCCAAGAAAAGCAAGGTGACTCTTGCTCACTCTGGCAATATCATTTCAGTCTCACAGCGGGGATGATGTGGAGCTGACACACTTCCAAAGCAATGAGATGGAGACCCACTCTGCCAGTCTCCAATACACAGCTGAATCTGTTCAAACATCAGGATTTAGTTAGTTACCAGATACTAAGGTTTTGCAAGCTGAGTAGCTGTAACATTTATTGCAATGCTACATTTTAATGTTCAAACACACATAATGATCTGCATTGTAAAGGAATATTTTAAAATACGTTTTGGATTGCCTTTTTCTATTTTTAGTTTGTAAGATCATGATCAATAAATGCAAAGCTTGTCTGTTTGTGCAGATGTGCTGCAGTGCAGTCATTATTTGCATGGCCATGTGATGTCTTCCATAAAGCTTTTGCCTCAGTAATTTTATATTGTCCCTGTGCCATTCTCCCTAAAAAGGATTTTCACAACATCTAGATGTGTCCTTGTATAATGAGAGACTTCTTTTCCAGTGTTATCAAGATAATCTAATTATAAACTTCTCCAGCTTTGTTGTGAGTGAATTATTGCAAGCTTTTGATCTGAGGTAGTATTTCAGTACCAGCCCAAGTTGGCAGTTGCCAACATTTCTTTGGGATTACACCTTAATGTATAAAGGAATTTCTCACATTTACCTGCATTGAATAATTGTCTTGTGGTCTGAGAGCCTGAAGGTTCAGAATAAATTGGACATAATATTCATTTGACCATTATTTTTTCCTTTCCCAATGTAGCAATGTGTATGATGGCACGTAGTTTTCAGCTGTGGCAAAGCCATAGATGAAAACAAAGCTTCTCTTCAAGTTCACTATTTACATCAGACAGCCCTTGCTTAACTTGCTTTTTCACTTTTAGTATGAAAATTAAATACACATCAACTTTCTGAGAGTTAATAAAAAGGCATATTATAATGCAAACATTAGTTACTTTTACTGATTATTTGTTTAAAAAGAAGATTTTTTTAAGCCATCTTTATAACTGAAACTACATATCTTTTAAAAGAGGAAATAAATATTCTTTCACAGTTTAAAGATGTTAACCCTAACACTTACTCTTAAACAGAGTCGAAAGCTGGATGTGTATTTTGAATATGAGGAAAAAATAATGAGCAAATCCACTCTGGATAAATCTCTTCTGGACATGATTTCTGACCCAGATGGTGAGTACTTTAAATCTGAACTTGGTATAAAATTTGTTAAGCTACACAATAAATCGATACCTGCTTGGACTTCAGGGTTGGTAGAGAGCGACCTGTGCAAGATTTGTAAAGAAAACAGCTTTTGATTGATCTTTAGTATCAGTCTAGAGAGTTTAATACTTCAGTTGAGCAATATCCAAAATATTAGCAACTTCCGCAGCTCCATTAAAAAACTTTCCTAACCCCTTATTTATGAAGGTCAATATATTTTATTTTTTGTGCTTTTCCAGTATTTAGTAGTGTAGCATGGCATTCTGTGGTCTGAGCAATACTAATTCTTTAGAATCCTACTGCATGTTTTATAACATATACATACTTCACAAACACAATGAAAACTTCACAGAATTTGATTAGGTCATGGGGCTGTATTGTAGGTAGCTCCTGCTTATGTGAGGAAAGAGATAAATGGGAAACAGATGAAAGTGGAGAGGAGGGTTACAAGATGTAAATTGGCCAGGTCACTGGGACTCACCTGAAGTTTTACGTGTTGATTCAGCTGTGGCATGTCTGTTTTCATCATGTAAGAGCACGAGCAATGCATCCCAGCTTCTGTGTCAGATGTGGGTCATAGATATCAGAGCATTGCACACCAGGGGTGCTCAAATTCTCTATTAGCAGGAGTCAGTGCGGGTCTTTCTCTGAAAGACTGAGACCCAAATGACTTCTCAGCTTTTTGTACTATTCCAGCATCAGTTCTTCTTTCAATCTGTCTCACAGCCTGATGTGTGTCATAACCCTCTGATGGATTTCGGTATGATCTGATACCAGTTGGCTGTAAGAAAATAACGTGCAGAGCAGAATTATAAAGCTTAAATTATGATCTCTGACTTGTCTGCATACTGGCAATTATGTTGGCAAACCTCAGGCATTTAGAGACCTGGGGTTCCTGCTGTTTTTCCAGTTTGCTCTTCAAGAAAATGTTTTGTTACTGCATGATTATGTGTATACACATACATTACAGCTACATACTGGGCGTAATGCCTGCTTGGAGTTTGTGTAATGATTCATATTTATAGAAAGAGTACATACATCCTGCTGACTTTTTACAAAAATCTTTTAATAGTGTCCATGATATATATCAAAAAGCAGTAAGAGGAATAGTGCACAGTTGGTAGAATTCTGAGCTAAATTTTTAAGGATCTCATAATGGGCCAAGTCTAGAAAACAATAAATTTTCAGAAAATCTAATGTCAGGCATCAATCTGTAATTCAGTACATACATTCTTTTTTAATATGAAGTTCCTAAGAATATCTATAATCTGTACTTTTATTATGCATTGATACAAATTAGTCCTTTTCCATGTTCAGAATTAATATTTCGTGTACTGCTTTGATTTTAGCTTTTATGTTTGCATAAACTTAGATATGAAAACAAATTTTTATGCTTTCTTGTATGTCCTACTGGATCAATTACTTTTTACTGGAATGCACATTTTCTATGCCATTTTAGATTGCAGTGTAAAGCAAATTGTTTTCCAAGCCTGATGTGTCATACCAACATTGCTATTAGCAAGGTTCCTGGGTTTTACACAAGCAAAAGATTAGATTCACAAGCTAAAGTTTTTCTTCATAAGCTAAGTATTCAGATTTTCACAGTACTGTGTTAGCATGTTATATACATTTTCTAGGTTTAAGTTTATGTAAGAAAAATATTTAAGTTAAATCACAGTGGTTATTTCTAGGTATGCTGTCTTGTAAAAGTGTCCAGCCTCTTATTGTGTGATTCACTCAGAAATACCTGCAGAAAACATTTTTAAGGCATAATACATCAAGTCTTACTGTGCTTCCACTGGTGAACTATTTATTGGCATAATGTGTGGGGGCATTTTTCTTACGGATGATGGGATCTGCAGAGCTCTTCATGGAAGCATTTAGATATGACCACTTAACAGCTTCAGTCTTCAGCCTCCCATTTGTTACTGTGTTGTTCTAATCTACCACTCAGGACTATTAGCTGCCTCCCAGTTTAGTGGGTATTGCTGTATCCTGGAGTAGTGATAAAATGGGAAGCTAAGGGCTGCCTACTGGTTTTTCATTTGAATATAAAATTGGTCTGTTTTAGGTTTGCCAAGTTACATTTTCTTCAGAATGTTGAGCGTTTTGCTTCTCTGTGCTGTCACAGATTGTAGTCTAGGAAAAAGTAGTGAATATTTGGCAGGCAATTGACCTGAATCTTACAGCTGTTTATCACAGCTTTTTTTTTTTTTTTTACCTAAGTGAATTCCAGGTGGATCTCTACCTTGAAAGCTGGCTTTTGGTTTAGCTAATACAAAGTTTCTTTAGTTTTTGTTCTTCTGACTTACTGGTATTTGGTAAAGGTTAGTAAAAACTACTTTGCAGAGAAGATTGTACCAAGTCATAAATGTTCATTATGACAGCACTTACTCTTAACTTCTGCCAGACAAAATATATGCTCACTTATAAATAAAAATTGCAGATAAGATCAGATGGTCTCCTGCTGACATTATCCACATTCCATAATAGGGGAAAACAACCCAAAACAAACAAAACAGAAATAGAAAAATGGGGAGAAAACCTCTTTTTCTTACCCACAAGTACAAGAAAGTGCAGTCTTATAAAATATTGTCCAAAAAGTATCAGGCTTTGATAATGAATTTTAAGTTGCAATGCTTGTTTTGAGAAGTTGTTCTTCTGAAAACTTCATTTGAAACTATTGTCTTTACTAACAGTGATTCTCTTCTAGAAAAATAAAAAGGATAGTGTTCGAAATCTTATGTAGTGGTTTATAGTCTAAGTAGTGGCTACATCAGCCTTTTGATCTGGGGAGATGAATTTTGACTGCATATGAATAATGCTTCCCAAGAATGGGAAGTGGTTTTCTCCAACAAAAGAGGATTTAAGAGGTGAAATCCTTTTTGAAGGCAAGTTGGAAGTTCAGGGGTTCTTCTCCTGACCGGAGGTTCATATAAGTGCTTTTGCAGTCCTCAAGTATTTCAGTACAGTGAACCATAGAGCTTTGTAAACAAATTGTAGAGCTGAAAAATAATATGCTGTGGCTTTTACTTCTATGATTCTTCATTAGTCTGCTTTTTCATGGACCTACTTCCACATAACATTTGCAGTCTCCACACAAAATAAGTCATAATTTCTCTACATAATTTATTTAGTAGGTTATATTAGTAATAGTATTTACTGCAAATAAAAGGGGAAAGTGTAAAACTTTGAGAAAAAATGAGCACATCTAGCCCAACTCTTAATAAAATTGCTGTATGTCTTTCTACCATTTTATACATTGAAGAAGACCATGGTTATTTATTTAGTTATTTATTGCCATAACTAAAGATCTGCATGTACATATGTGTGGCTGCTGAAGAACAGTTAATGTAGCAGCATAGTTACAACTGTAGTTTTTAATTCTTTTTTTTTAATTTTCTTTCTGCAGCAGGAACTCCTGAAGACAAAATGCGATTATTTCTCATCTATTACATAAGCTCAGCTCAGGCACCTTCCGAGGTACCTATGTTCTTTGCAGCTTCCAACACCAGGTTCTACCACAAAGGATCTTTCTGTTTCATTTCAGCACTAAGTAGATATTTCTGTTTCTTTGCAAAGGGAAGTATGAAATGCCCAGGAAATTCTAGAACTTTAAATAAATTTTGTGTTATTGCTAGGAAATCTACTCACAAAGCTTTAGCCACCATTCCAAAGGATATGAATGACTAGTAAGAAGGAATATTATATTGTGACATATTAAGGTCAGAATTACTGCAAGACATATCTTACCATGCTTTTTATTACTCTCCTCCACTGCCCAAAGGAGAAGATAAAGCAAAATGAAAGTATTACTCATTTCACTCCATCTTCATATATTCAAGAATGATTGAGTCAGTTGACTAGCAGGTGAATGAAGGAAAAATGCATCTGCCAATATCTGAATCATTCAGGCAACAATTTCTTCATCTTGCTTTTGAATTTAAAAAGTTCTTACACCATAGAAACATCTGATGAAAAAAAAAGTTTGGTTAGGCAAATAGGAAGCATTCATATTAATGTATGTTAGCTCCTCTTTGTTTATTATTTACTGTTTTGACATTCTGTAGCAACCAGCATTCTGTTGATGCTAGTATAAAGACTGTTCAAAAGTGCACAGGATTTAATTCCACAAGCACTGCTCAGTTTAATAGGATCTGCTCATAGCAAATTTCTGTACTTGGTTGGAAATGGAATTAAGACTCATAATTCCTTTTTAACTTGGGTCAGTGCTATAACTTTGCACCACTTAATTAGTATTTAGATAAGGATGTCTTGTCTTTGTACATGGAGTTAAGAGTAGCTTCAACCTTTTACAATTCTCCACTTCCTGGTTTCAGATTGACTTGGAGCAGTATAAAAAAGCATTGATGGATGCAGGGTGTAACCTCGCTCCTTTGAGCTACATAAAACAATGGAAGTAAGTAATTTCTTTTTTCTCCTATGTGAGGCTAACTGGCTAATACAGAACCCAGCATTGTATTCAGGAATTATGTCTTACTTCTCTTAAATTGTAAATTATCCTTAAACATTCAATTGGTATAAGTTTTTACTGTCATTGTTACGGTAATACATGCAAATATTATTTTAAAACTAAGATCCAGTAGTGTCATAACACTATAGAGCGTGACATGTAGTAGTGCCCTTAATGATCCAGGACAGAAACAACTTATTGAATTAAATGAAAAGTTGTGCTAGTTCAGACTGCAAAATTGTTTTAGTTCATACAAAGGAGTCATGTTGCATATCAGTTATTGTAGTTTTATATGGTATCTGAATGAAATATTTGTCTTTTAAATATAAAATCTAATTAATATTGTATTTGTAGGCAAGAGGGATGCATATGATAAATAGTTACTTCCTGAAAGAGTTCAAAATGCAGAAGTTTTTTCGCTTCTATATGTGTAGAGTGGAACATTCTACAGAAGTATGTGCCTGAGATAAATATTTGATTTCTATCCCTACTTTCACAGAGCTTTCACTAAGATGGCTTCAGCTCCAACCAGCTATGGAAACGCCACACCTAAACCTTTGGGGTATGCTTTTGATTATTTTTTTGTAAGCCTTTGGGTTCTTTTATCTTATTTTACTAGTGCTGAAAGTGTGGTTAGTGTTATACAGGGCCCAGAACAAAACATCTCCTTATTTGTAAAGTTTTTAAGGTACATACAGTTACAAGCACTCATCGCCCCTTAGAGTGCTTAATACACACAGAGAGGAAAATAAAAGGATCTGTGACTAAATTCACAAACTATCTTAATACAGTGCTCTCTGCACCTGCACATTAAATGCACCCTCACAGGAGAAGAATCAGCACCAGGAACTGGATCTATGACAGCCATCACTTTGAGTAAATTAAATAGTCAATGGGAGAAGATAAAAACAGCCCTGCTGTTTCATTAGAGTATCCTGGACTGGGTGTCTCTCTGCTTATTGAAAGGTGTAGTTATTTATTCCAAGACATGAGAAAAAAATTACTGTGCTAACATTATATGTACCCCATACAGGATATAGGACTTAGGTCTTTCCATTCTTCAGAGGATTTCAGTCCTCATTACCAACTTTACTTTCAGGAATGCCCTGTCACTGTTGTAAGGAATCTATGGCACATTATTGTTAGAAAGAAATCCAGTGCTGTTTCACTTGGAGAAATTGCTCTTTGGTTTGTAGGAGACACTCTGTTAACCCTGGTGGTTAAGATACCCACTTAAAAGGAGCACTCAAATCCTTACATTACTGAAGTTGTAAAATACACTGTTCAGTGCATTAAAGACTAGAACCCCATTGATAGGTGAGGATCTGTCTGGTAGATTACAAGTGTATTCCCACACACTTGCCGTGTGATATGAAGAATATGTTTTATGACAAACCAAATTACTTTGTACTTAGGTCTTATTGACTTTATGGGGAATTGGATGTCAGTATAAAGCTTAAGAATACAAATTTAAAACAAAAAGATTTTACACATCACTTTTGTTTTTTCAGTTTGTTTTCACGTGTTATGAATACAGGATCACAGTTTGTAATGGAAGGAGTGAAGAATTTGGTACTGAAGCAACAAGTAAGTCTAAAAAAACAATTTAAAAGTCTATCATGAGTATTGTGAACATTTCCAAAAACAAGTTTCAGTACCTTTGTCATATTAAGAAAATTCATTGTACACTGATAAAGTAAGCATAAATGTCTGTTTATGGATAGATCTATCACTTTGTAACTTCCAGATATCAGGTAAGTAACAAAGAATTCACATTTTCTTTGAAAACCTCTTTGTAGCAATTAAGACTGATTTCAGCATTATAAAAAGAACAGCTGTTGAAATACTCAAAGTAGAGCAGACCTTCAAAAACAAACAAGAAAAAGCCCTATCTGTATCTTTACTTAGAGCTACTTGCATTAAGTTAATCTATTCCAGAGTGATTAAAAGGCTGAAAGTGTTAGTTCTCTGTTTAGTTACAATTAAAACACTTCTTGTTTTCCCATATAAGTGTAATGTACAGCAACCATAATCTTGTAATGTGCATGAAAATACCAATATGTTTATAATTACATGACCACCTTCAAATATTCACTTAACTTTATAAAATATTTCTAAGCATAACTTGCATGTAAGTGTACATGGCCCCAAAGTAAACAAACAGCAATGACAACAAAAAATTAACTGGTTGTATAACTTGTCACTGGAATGTTGAATTGTGGTTCCCAGAAATCTGCTTCTTTATAGAGGATACATTATTTTTTCCAAAATGTACCTTTGTCAGATGGCAATAAATAAATAAATACTTATTTACAGTTTAAAATCTTAATTCTGTAGTATTTTCACATCAAGATTTCTGAAAAAACAAAGATTATTCATCATAATATAATTTAGTTGAGTCAGAATTTAAATTAGAAATACAATATATCGGAACTAAATACAATGAAATATTAACTAAAGGTTTGTCCTTTTGACCTACTTAATCTTATCATTGTACTGTTTGTTTACTCAGCTTTTTATACACATAATTTATACATGAAAGGTATCAGCTATCACAGAAGTTTAAAATTGGGGTCTCAGTTTTGTGGGGTAGTTAATGAAGTTAATTCTGCAGGAATTTCACTATGACTAGAATGATAGGCTGCATTGCAGAGTTACAACTCAGTGGTATATCATGAAATATGATTGAGGAAAATTTAAATATGCAGCTTACCTATGTGTTATATTTTATAGAGAACTCTTCAGATAAACTGTTACTTGTAATAATAGAAAATAATTCTGTTCTCCAAGAGGTTTCCTACGCTTCTTGTATTAAACATTTTATCAGTTCTTTACATGTGTGGCTTTGAAGAGTTAATATTACTATGTACAAAATGGCTTGCATTGTTTAGCATTCTGAGTAAGCAAAAAGCCAGTTTGCCAATGTTTTCAGGATATGCTTTTTCTGGCTTTTAATTTCTTCTCTAGGTATTTTAGGGTAGCCAGATAAGAAGCCTTTCTTCCTCATATGTGTAAACCTAGTGTAGGTCTGTGGTATTTCTACTGAAGCTAACTTTTTTTTTTCCTTCAGTAATTCAAGGATTCACATGGGTTTGCCAGTGTAATATGTAGATCATCCTTTGGAATGCCCTCTTTTGATACATTCTGTCAACAAGACTCATTTCCAATCCTGTTGCTATGTAAACTCACCCTTAGTTTATTATAACAGAAGTAGTTTAAGTCTTTAATATTCAGATCTTTTCTCCCAGCTGACATTCCTTATGGAAAATAAGGAACACTGATCTTGTATTTCACCTCAGTTTATTCCTTTGCAGGTCATCCAAACATTTGCTGCCAGGGTTGCTTTTTTTACCAATTTCTTTGGAGAACATTAGTTCTTTTTTAGAACCACACAATTAATTATCAGCATCAGCTTTAAAATTTTTTCCTTAACTGCTGTGTAGTTTTTAATAAGAATTTGTATTTGATCACATCTGCATAGGTTGGTAATACCTAAGTACAGCTCTGTTCCTATCTTCACAGTTTTTTTGCGCTCTGTGTCTTATCTTTATCCCCTGGCTATATACATCTCAGATGTTTGCAGTTTTTTACAGAAAAATTATTTAGGTGATAATAAATAAGCATAACCTTTACAAAGCATAAGAGGGAAGCCATTTAAAATACCATTTCAAATGCCTTCATGAGTAAGAATGTGCCTGGAAATAGTTCTTAGTAAGCTTTTCAGCATTCCACCAATTAATATGTTTTACAGAATCTGCCAGTCACACGTATTTTGGACAACCTTATGGAGATGAAGTCAAACCCTGTGAGTACAATTGCTTTCATACAGAGAGAGGTGTAGCAAATGAGATCTTAAGGCTGTGATACGTAATATACTATGGCTAATTTTTTTTGTAGTGCAGTTGAATCCAATCATGCTGTATTTCAAAAATAGCACCATTTTCATAGCTATTTAATAAGATCTCTTTCATTAAAATAGTCTAAACAATGACAATTTGTTGTGTCTCATTGGAACTAAAAATTTTTAGTTTTTCCTATTCTGAGCTTCTATTACAGTTGTGCTATAAGCTTCTGTTGCTCCTAAATTTCTACATTAAGCTGTGGACTGAAATTTTCTTTGCATTAGTATTTTTTTTTTAAAGAGCACAGTTGCAGAAGTGAAATATTTACAGAGAGTTGTGTAGGGAAAATTACATTTGCCACATTTTAAACTTTGCTTTGTAGAGAAAAATATTCTAATACTGGTTCAGTCATTCTGTTTGCAAGCAGAGGTGTTTTTATCAGAAAATTCCTCTTCTTGCCTTGTTTCTGTGAAAATTTACTCAGACTATTTTAAATTTTTATGTTACAAATTTTTGAAATGCTTGTGTTAGCTCCACAGTCAAGGCATTTACTAGAAATTACAACTAGAAGTAAGCCTGAGGGCTTATGCATGAAGTCATTCTTTTGATATATTTTGTTCCTTATATACAACCAACCTGTACATGTACTTGTCCTGAAAAAAATCACCTCTTAGAAGTAATTTAGAAAGCTTTAATATGTTTACCAGATCGTATCAATCTTCCTATTTTAATGCCATCAGTGTCAGTCAGAGAGATACAATTGTAATATCTCACACTGGTTAGTAGTTCTAAAGCATTCTTCTTAGTCCACTTTCACCTTTGTGTATTAACTGTATGTACAGAGAGAAAAATAATTATAAAATATGAAAATTATCAACATGCAAGTAATCCTTTGTTTTGTTAAACTGTCCTTCATAGATGATATATGTCATGATTCTTAGCAGATAATTTTTTTTCTCTTAACAAAGAAATTGACACTGTTTCCAGTGTTAGTGGATTGTTGTTCCCGTTTTAAAACTTGGAAAAGATGTACAGGGCTAACTTTTATTTAGTCAACCAGCAGAGGTCACCCAGAACACTTACCATAGACAGCTGAAATTAAAGCTACAGATAACTTACGCGAAGAATTAAACTTTTTTTTTTTTTTTAATAAACATTAGCTTCCTCAGGCTACAAGTTTAGGAGTTTATTTAGAAAATTTTACAAGTCATATGGGGTTTTTTTCTGACTTGATTTTTACACATTTTACTTAGTAGAAAACAGCTACCAGCACTTTGATAATTTGGAGAAAACATTGATCTTCTCACTTAAAAAAGCAGCATTTGGGCAAATCTGTCAGGCAGCAGCTTCCTATTCCACTGTCATGGCAGAGAATGATAGGGCACAAAACAGGGAGTCCCTGAGCTTTTCAAGTTGTAGGAGACCAGGCAATCCTTAAAGACTGATTTCCTAATCTGCAGGAAAACTGACAGCAAATTTGGGAGTAAGTTTCAGCTAAAGGAAGCAAGCCAGAGAGTCATTGTGGAATGTGTTTAGACTTACTGTACTATCAACAGAAGTGAAATTGTATCTGGAAAAGGTCAATGTGTGGAAATACACCATTGTGGCTTCAGTTCATCTTCTGATGTGTGGGATCCTTTTCTGTTCCCCAGAATAGAAAACTATTGCACTGCAGGGAAAACATAAAGGGAGAGGAAAAAATGTTCAAGATTTTATTTTTTTGCAACACAGAAAAAAGTCTCCTGTATAGTTCAAGAAATCTTATTAACCACAGTAATCAGTGTAGGAAGTGTACGTACAGATGAAAGTTGTATTGCAAAATTAGAGCAGATTATTGAGAAGTCAAACAATTATTACAATGAATGTAAATTATGTATTTTCTAGATATTAACTGCAACAATAAAGGAAATATATGAAATGTACACACAACTTGTACCATAAACATTCACATATATTATTGTCAGTTGAAATCTTAAACTTATTTAGAATGATATCCTGTGCAAAACTCTGGGGGGTTGTCTGTAAATCACTTTGTGTGTTGCTTGTCTCTGCTGTTTCTTTTGTCTCCCTGGCAAGGACTACACCCATGCCACCCATGCTTTCCAAGTTTTTCAGAAGCAGGAACAGCTAGACTAGATCTTAGGGGCCATAATACTATCCTATAACTTTTTAATTTTTTCTAGATTGTTTAACTATAGTTATACCTTTTATTGAAAAACATATTCAGAAATGTTCCTTGATGACTTTAAAAGTAATCAGTTCCTTGTGGGTATTTTAAATAATAATATTTTTTGTTAAAAGCATGATTTTAGACAATTACTTTTAAGGTTATATTTTAATAAAGGAATATTCTGTTAATAAAACTAAAACATAGTTGCTCTGTTTTGGTGTCATTAAATAGACGTTGATTAAAACCTTTAATCTTCATAAACAAACCAAAGTATACACAAATTTTAATCCATAGCTATGAAATTCACCATCATTTACTATGGAGTTATGGAGATTCTTCTAAGAATCTTCTAGAAAATGGTTTGATTACTGAGTGAGGAAAATATTTGAGAAGTCAACCTTTACAAAATGGTTTAGCCTCTGTCAATACAGTGTGTACATTTGTATTGACTTAAGAAGTAGATAGATCTTATTTGTGATACATATTAATGACACTGTATTTTGGTTAATACTGTCCCTTTCAGTGTATATGGTACCTTTCAGAGTTAGGATATACCTTTTATGCATTACAGAGAAAAATTCTGAAAGTAGAAGGTTTCCTTAATCCAAATTAGTCCTGTTAGATTATGCAGAAAAATACAGACCGAAAGTCAGTGACATTTCTATGGGTCTTTTTCCATTTTAATTTGAAATATTGAAGCCTAAGCTTATACATTCAGAAGTATTTCTTTTCTTCTGGAATTGCTTAGGGAAGTCACAGATTCAGTTGTGTGTAAGGAAAGCACTATACAGTTGCTTTTATTGGCAGAGTAGCTATTTCTTAAAGAAAATAAAATCTTCTAGGTTTTCTTTTCCCTGCATCCTCAGCACTGATTTCAGCAGGAATAGCATATTTAAACTGCAGCAATGGAAAATCCCTAGGTTATCAGATTTCTATTGCTTTACCACTTTCTGTGTGTCTCCCTACACAAGCCCACAGTGGAAAAACACGGCAGTAATACATCCAGGAGTAAATGTTTGTAATATGTTTATTAACTCTGATTTTTAGTTCTGTCATTACTCTGTAATTTACTCTAATAAGCAGAGAAAGTGCTTCCCTTTATCCCAGGTAAAGGTTTCTCAAATACCTCTCAGTGTTTGAGTATTTTAGTCTATCTATATCTGCCCATTCCCATCTCATTTCTCCAGAGTCACTGTACCACCTTTAGGTACGAAGCTGCAAAATCATGAATGCTGGCAGACTCCAGTAGTTGAAATTCCCAGTGGAGCATATAAAAGCATTTTACACAGATTCAGTGGGAAATTAGATCTAAATTATTTTCTTTTTAAAAGCCAAATTGAAGGATAGGAGAGTTATTTTATGTAATTATATTAAAGTTTGTAATACCAAATAGATTTATTTTGTGTGTGTGTAACCACCACACATATATTAAATACTTCTACTATTAGAGGTAGTTATGCTATGTGAGCTCTAATAAATTCCCCAGATAATTTGTCTACTACTCAAGAAGTACTATTTCTGCTCTACTGAATCATCAGCATTCAGAGGTCTTTGCATGTAAGCATGTAGATAAAATTAACTGTAGTTCTGCATGCAGTTTTATCAACAAACTAACCTTCACAATACCTGGATGAAATTGTAGTATAGAAACAGGAGAAAGCCAAAAAGTTGTCAGAAGGAGTTACTAAGAAGTTTTGTTTTTCATCCATAATAATTGGCAAAAATCCTGCTTGTTGCCAGTAAAAATATTGGAAGAGCCTCAGTGTTCTGTGTGAAGAAATTTTTTTCTGTAGTTAAGACATTCAAACTTTTCAAATTCTTGTGCAACTCATTTTTTCTTCAAGAGCTTAATTTTGGTTTAATAGTAGTCATAAATCATGAAATGAGAAGGGTAAGTTACATAACAGTAGCAGATTTTAATCTGTCTTGTCCTTAGCACTCACTGCCACAGAAGTGTTGTGTTTTATAATGTTAAATCAGTAGCAGATTTCCTTAACCTGGAGAATTTTAATGTTTACAACTAACCATCAGTGTTCCTCTAAAGCTGGTAGCAACTTAATTTTTCTTTCTGCTCACCATCTTTCTGTTGGGATTTATTATGCAACCAATGTATTTTTTGGAAAATGTGCGATAGTTTTTAGGTGAACCAGAAATAAAAAGCTCAACAGCACCCTTCATAGCTTCTCACTGTTGTTTATTCTGTACTGGTTCAATTATATACAAACTTTTCAAGTACTAGTAGACAACACAATTAATGTAGAATGATGTGCTGGGAAGTCATACTGGTTTGAATAATGTTTAATATAATATATGCAAGCAAAAATTGATTAGCCAAAATTCAAATCTTTTGAGATAAAAACATACTTTTTAATAGGAGACAGATGACTACAGGTATTTTGACCCCAAGATGCTACGAGGCAGTGACAGGTGAGTTTTGCTTCTTTCCTTTTACTCTGTGGAAAAACTAACTTAAGAAATGTATTTTATTTTACTCGCTGACTGCAAGTAATTATTTTAATCAGTAATTCTAAGTCAAGACAGTTGGTCTTGAAGGAATTCACAACTGGGAACTTGGATCAATCAGATAATTTTTTATAACACTGCAAAAAAATCTAAAAAAATAAGTGCTAACATGTGCATTAGTTTAGTCACAATAATGTGCAGTAGTATTTAGCAATAATAAATGTTAGAGTTCTTCATAGTTGTACTACTTGATTTCTTAGAAACTTTGTGAGTTTTCACTGTTAAGTTAAATAGTCATTGGATAGTGCACCAAAACTTCTTTGTCACTTAAGCAGTTAAAATTTTGATTTGAATACAACCCTTCTTTAGTAATTTGTTAATAAGTTTGAAAAAAATTATTAAAATATGTTTGTATACACTTTTGTTTAGGTAGGTGCACATTTTATGTTAATCTGCATATGAAGGGAGGCTTGGATAATAGTTTATTTTGCCAGTAAAAGAGAAGAAGAGGAATTACATCAGAAGTTCATACATCTATATTTTTACTTTGTATCTTTTATTAATAATTGTCTGATAATCACACCTAATCTAATATCCTAGCAACAAAGAAGATACTTAATTTTGATATTCCTTCTAAAAATAACTGTCATCAAACCTGTGGGAAAACAATAATCTCATTTTGTTGCACCATTTTTTTACAGAATCAGTGTGGATAAAGTTGATCCAGGCTTGGTTTAAGTTATTTGCATGAAAATTATGTCTCTACTTTGTTCTTGAAATATGAAAAGTACAAGGACATAAATTTCAGATATTATGTATGCTTTATTGAAAAGTATTACAAATTATACCATTTCATAGATAAGCAAATTTTTAAATTATCAAAAGAGAAGAAAACTAGTACTTTATGTTTCACTTTGATTTCAGCTGTCACCAGTTTGGTGGTGCTTTTTACAGCATTTCTGGTGAATCTTGTGCAAAAGTGCAAAGATTTATTTTAATCAAACCAAAGGGTTTTCCCAATTTTTTGCCCACTCTTGTATAGTTCTTACATTGCTTTAAACAATGTAGTAATACTCATTTACAGCAGTTCATAAATGTGGCATTCTGTGTAGTTATAATAGTCATCATAGGGAATAGCTTTTTATTTCTTCTTTGGGATTTGTAGATAAACTCAAGTTATATTCCTTATATCATATTTGGGCATGATAGCAAAACTTATATAGTGGTTTGTCTAATTCTCCCTCCAAATATTTTTGTAGACAATAGCAACATATGTTAGCTGTATTGACAAAATAGTGATGTAAAATAGTATAATTAGTAGATTTAATTTAATTTAAAAGTGACTGATTTTATTTTCTAATCTACTCCCATTTTAAGAAATACTGGCATTTCTACTTACTATATTTTAAATAGAGTAATAACTGCAGTGCTGTAATTCAGTCTTAGCAAAACAGTATCTTTCTATCGTGTGTAAAGCCTACCTCAAGTATAAACAGCCTTTGTCCTCTGAAAGGATGATACAAAATGTATGTGGATTTGTCATACCATACTCGAAAGATGAGAGAATTGGGGAAACAGTTCTACTTATGGGAAGTCTGTAGTATTCCTGACAGACAAAGCAACACATTGGAGATAGCTATTCCATTTTAAAACCTATGCTTCTGATAAACTGGAATCTGTGTTGAGTCAGTTCTTTTGGTCACTCAGAGAAAACATTTTGAAGTAAAGATGGTTTGAAGAGGAAAATGAAGTGTTTTTAAGCTGTGTTAGAACATAAGATGTATTAGACTGCCTGGGGCTACAGGCTGGTATGGGGCAGGAGGGCAGTGGTAGCTTGAGAGCAAAGGGCAGGAGAGCAGACTGACCATTCACAGCTTTTTCTTCACTTTCCCCTTCCCCTGAAGGTGCAAAAAGGTGCAGGAAAAGAGGTTTCTTCCCCTCTCTCTGCTACCTGCCCATGTATTCAAATGGAGAAGAGTCTGTACCACCCAAACTTGTAATCTCCCTCTTCCTCCCTTAATGTTTCTAATCCTACATATCTTCTGGCTATAGTCGTTTTTGAGATTTGGAAACATCAGTAAGTGTATATGCAGGCACTGCAAGGTGACTGGCTCACCTAGCTAAGATTGCAGGAGGCAGGATTTCTAAGTGCCTTGAATTGTGCTTACGCTGATAACATTTTTTACTCTTTGTATTTTCTCCTAGGTAACAGCATATATAGAGCTTTTAAACTTGGGAAGAATTGTCATAAAGCTTATTATTTGAACACCAACATTAGAAATTATGAAGTAAAATTCTTATTTACTCATGTATTCAGTCCTGTAGAATGAATTAATTTCCATAACAAATGGAAAGACAGTTACTGTTCTATTTTGTATTTTTGTCTAATATTATATATAGTAGTCCATAAATATGATGGGCACATTATGCTTATTTTGTGTTTCTCTTAATGTGTAATGCAATCTGTGTTCTATTTTTTATAGCTCAGTTCCAAGAAATAAAAATCCATTCCAGGAGGTAAGTCACGTAGAAATTATTTTTCAATGTTCATATGTTAAAAATAAATAAATCCTGAAGTACCGTCATTTTTGATGATTATAATTAAGAAAGTGAGAGTTCTTACTTGCAAAAAAAGCACTTTGACTAATTCTATCTAGTATTAATTATAATTAGCTCTTATTCTGAAGCTTTTCATCTTCAAAGGACTGTGTAAGTATTAACTAATAATGGTGAAAAAAATGTAGAAAATTTTCTGACAGTAATTACAGGGACTTACTAATATCATAATTGAGTGAGCAATTTAAACCCCCCATTTTTAGACCAGGTTTTCAGAATGCTCTCTAGATTTAATCTTTGTCCAGCCTTAAACAACAGCATTGATGTAAATGCCTGTATTAATAATGAATGTTATCATTTCATACAAATGCCTGTAACTTTCAGTATTTTTCTACATAAATACTTACAAATAGAAAACGTCTTATCTGATCTTACTTCCAAGCCTCATAAGCAAAGTATTTTCCTTTGCAATATATGAATGTTTCAGATTTTTCATGAAATGTCCTAATTATCCTTAGAAACAAAAGAAATATCATGTGGTATCCTAGACATATGTATGGCTACAGATGGTTGTACCAAAAATGTCCGTAGTAAGATAAAGTCTATATAAAATTCATGTAGTGTGGTCAAACAATTTTGGATAATGAATGTTAACAACAGTAATACAACTATTAAGTCTCCTTTTTCTAATCATGGATTGTTCTCTTCTAAACACAGCCCAGAAAATACTGATGGCCTTTACCTGTAATATTAAAAATTATTACCAGTAGTAGGTGGGAAAGGGAAAATTATGAAAAAGTGTATTTCTTTATTATAGAAGTGTTTTATTTATGGCCCAAATGAATTCTTAAACATCCATGGAGATAGTTTAACTCTTCCTGTGGTCACTGGAGACATCTCTGGGAAAAAAAAAAAGGAGCATGTTGAAACTGTATATGTATTGAGTATGTCTTAATAGAAGAGAGTGACATGTTAAAAGCTTTTAGCTTGCTATTCTGCATCCTACCAAAACTTCAAATATCTTCTTTCCGACAAGAAGCGGTGGTTCTGTATCCAGTTTTATAAGACTGCAGTGTGATTGTTTGTAGGGCTAATTATCTGGTATGTCACTACTGAAATTTTAAGAACTTGAATGCTTACTCTAATAATATGCCTGTTTCCTTTTAGGCCATTGTGTTTGTAGTTGGAGGAGGCAACTATATTGAATATCAAAATCTTATTGACTACATAAAGGTATGTATACTTCTGTTGGTTGTAGTCCTTAACTTACTGATAGAAACCGGATAGAGCATGTTTTCTGTAATACTTAGTATTTAGGAGAAAAAGTCTATGAAGTTAGCCTTAACATCCTTACTCTATACAGAGTCTGGGGAAAAAAAGGAATGTAAGAAATCAGTAGAAATTGTGGATTACTAATTCAGACCAACAAAGACTTACTGTTTCTGGTATTTTGCTTGTGTTAATCTTTGGAGTTGAGTAAATAAAGTGCACTCTCTTTTATTTTGTGTTCATACACACCAACGTGGTTGAAAACTGTCCGCAGATGTAACAAACTGAATTGACCTGTTTTAGAGTCCTGTTAGTCATTTTCATGTGCTGGTATTAAATAAAACAGCAGTAGCATATCATAACCTTAAAAGTAAGGAACTGCTCCAAATTCTCTAGTTTTCATAAATCTTGCAAAAGAGATACCCCAGTGTTTTTTTGTATGCAACTTTGCAATATGGAGTCAGTTCAAACTCAGACCTGCAGATAACAGCATTTTATTGTATAACAATCTTACTTGAGTATAAAGTAGGTTATTTCAGACACCAACATGCAAATACTATGCTATCTGTTAAAGCTAATATCAGACTGGCACCACTATCTAAGCATTTATTACTTAACCCACAGTTAGAAGTTTTCACTACTGAGTTAATAGGAGCTCATTCTTGTTAAACTGCATCATTTAATTCTGTGTAGAAATCATACAAGGTGTCACATGCACAAGTAAGAAAATACATAACCAACTATGTAATTCTGGTGTAACAAATTTAATTTCTCTGGTTCTAACTGGCCAGATGAGCAGAACACATGCATATCAGAAACCAGTGGATGGATAAAAATAACTAAATCATTACAGTTCCTGGGAGGCAGGAGTGGTATTCAAGCACTTTCCAGGAATTAAAAAAGAATGCCAAACTAACTTTAGTAAAATCCTGAAGAAGGAAATAAATTATTTAGCAGCAGCACACCATTCTTTCTTCCTGAACTTAACCTTGTTCATGGTACAGTTTTCCTGTCTTCTGGTAGACTGGATTGAGGCTTTTCACACAAAAGAATAAATACAGAGCATTAGTCAATGAAAAACAGTTATTCTACAAAGCACATGAGAGTTTTATGTCCGGGTAAGTTTTGAAGAATGCAAAGTCAGACTGTGTGCTGAGCTTCTCCCTCCAGCAGGCAGCCATTTTGGAACAGAGCTGGTCTGGATAGAGGAGAGGATAGGAAGAGGAATGTAAATTGAAGAAATCATTTAGATTTACCTTAGTACTCATCACTGTCCTTGATAACTAATTCAGTGTGACATCTGCCTGTGGCAGAGGGTGTTGTCAAACGTTTAATTTGCTCCTTAGCCACTTTAGCCCAAAGCCACTTTAGCTACTTTATTGATCCAGAAGATGTCCAAGAGAATGAGTTGCTTCCTACTAAAAAAAATCTTCTGAATTCCCTAGTGGTTAGTTCACTTCCCTGATTGTAGCTTCATGGCTGCATGCTGACAGAGCTGAGGTTTGCTGTGTATGTGTATATACAGGGCACTTGTGTGATGACAACTTAAACACTCAGCACTTCATACAAAGTGGCAGGAAGCTGAAGTTTCAGAGGAATAAGAGAGCAAACAGGAGGTCATTTTTCAAACAGAAGGAACTGAAAAGTATGGAAATGGTAATGTTAGATATTATGGAGAAGTTGAACCCACGCTTTCTTCTTCTGGAACCTGGGAACAGAGGTTTTTCATAACAGTTGTCACAGCTGAAGGGTGCTGTATGTTTCTCCAATCAGACTGTGTACTTGAGCAGTGGGAGATGACCTCCCAAGGGGGAAGACTCCCTCACCTTTATTCCACTTAGCCCTTTGCTCTTGAAAAACAAGGTTGGTTAATGAAAACCTTTACTCTCCGTCCCACCACCTGGAAACCTGCGTGGCTCTCCCAGGTGACACAGCCTTATCCAACAAAATTTGCTTTTCCATGTGGTAGACTTCCAGCATCTGTTGTTTCCACAGATGTAGCTTATTAATTATTCTCAAATTCAATCAGTCTTTCTCCAGAATAAAAAAGAGAAAAATCAACAGCTCTGTTCTTGCAAGCAGATACCACAGAGATTTTTATTCACAGCTTTATTTTTCTAAGCACTATCCGTTTTGCCAGTTTGCTTCTGAAAGCACAGAGAAAGTATTTTGAAACTTTCTAAAACAGGAAGCAATGTTCATTCAGCTTTGACATTCTGGGATTTTTTTGTAGAAGAATTAAGATAAACCTTCAAATCTAATTGTTTGTAGTTCTGTGCTAGAATGGACTATCTCACAATGTCAAAAAGCAAATATTTATACTGTCATTAAGGTGGATTGTGCCTTAAAATAAATGTGTTGTCCAAGTTCAACTCAACATGCTGAAAATGTGTCATCAGAATTGCAAGCCATAGGAAGCCTCCAAGAGGAGGCTAGGATACTGGTGTGTGCACAAGTATTTAGTATGGCCTTTAATTTCCCTTTGTAGAGGCTTCAGAAAGTACTGCTTGTTAATCTGCTACTACTCTGAAACAATTGATTTCTTAGGGACTTTTCTTTTTTAGGGTAAACAAGGCAAACATGTCCTGTATGGCTGCAGTGAACTTTTTAATGCTACACAATTTATGAAACAGGTAGATAACTTCGATAACCTCTATTATATTTGTCACTTCTGTATACGTAAGTTGATTTATATAACTCTCTGTCTCCATGGATTTTTACCAAAAAAAACCCAGAATAAACTGTGAAAGATTGTTGTATGTTTTTACTTGCTTAAAGTGGGCTTTTGAAGTCATTCTTCTAATAAACTGGTGACAGCCTGTTATCAGTGTGAGTTCACACCAGATAATGCAGCTAAACAAGTTCATAATAATTGTCTTTACATTAATCCTACTGAAAAAAATCGGGTCAGTTCTTGGAACTTTCACAAACAGCATCTCTTTCCTGGGTTTTCTTGCAACTTTTTCAAGTTACAAGATGTTTAAACCTTTTTCCTCGTTTATGAATATCTACAGACATACAAATATAAAAGTACTGGTCTAGTGGGAGCTTGATGTCCATACCTATACTAAACTCTGTCTTTTAGTGCTGTTAAAAACGTCATTACTTTTCTATGCCTTATTCTAATACAAATACAAAATAAAAATCATTTGTGATGGTCAGCAAATAGCAGCCCTTCAGTAGTACTTTTATGTGCTACTAAGATGGGAGTAAGTTGTTATTCAAAACTACATTTTAAAGAAATAAATTAATTCTTGTTGCACTTCAAGGAGATAAATGGTACTTGCTAGCTTTTTAACTCCTCATTCACCTTAATTAACATTTTTGTCTTGACTTGTACACACTTGTACAGTGTGTACACTGTACCTTTACTTCATGAGATACATTCAAGTCTGAAAAGTTGCAGCTCAGGTCTTCTCCTCTGAGGTTATGCATTAAATATTCTATCACCTGGAGACATTTGGTTCTCAGAGACAAACAAAGCATATAAGACAGAAATATTTGCTGTATGAACTGGATATTAGTTTGACTGACAGAATAAGATTAGCAATCTAATGACTTTTTCTCTTCATGTTTAGCTTTCCCAGCTTGGCCAGAAATAAGACTGAAACACCATTACCTGGATGGGAACATGACAACAGAGAATTGTTGCAAATTCAGTATCTTCTTTAGTTTTCTCCTTATATTAAAACTTAAACCCATTTCATTAATATGATAACTTTTTAAAAAACTCTGTAATTAATACGGTGTATATCAGCATTTCAAGAAATAAAAACTTAAAACCTGCTGTGTTTTTGGTGGAGGTCAGTTTCACTATTATTGCATTTTAACTGCAGTATTAGCTATAGTATATGACAGAACTGTCTGAAAAGTATGGCATTTTCAAGTTCTGATATGTAAGTTTCTGATACTGTAAGCAGGACAATAGCTCTAAGAAAAGGTCAAATCTGTCTTTAGGAGTTATGTTCTTCTTGAAAGCCAGAATATCTTTGTTTAATAAAATTCAAAGGAGCAGAACTGCCTTTCAGGACCACAGACAAAGAGCCTTAGTGTAAGAGAACTACTTCTAGTTCTTACCCTTTTATTTTACCAAAGTGATTTGATTTGTGCAGTCTTTGCATTATGGTCAAAGGATGTACTGAAGGAATCTTCAAGTACAAGTTTCTGGTACAGTAATTTATCTTTTCTCTTAAAGTTAAGAGAAGATTGCTTGCCAACATAGTCAGTTAGAAACTGTAAAGCTGAAATCTTTAATTATTTCCTCTGCACTTTTTATTGTAACTGCTTTGACTGTTATGTTTGGGAAGAACCCAAGTCATAACTCACAAAACAGCTCTTAACTTGTATAAGCACATATTTTAAATACAGTTTTCAACAATTCCATTAGGTAGGGGCAGTTTAGTAGTTTAAAGAATCCAGTAATGATAATTCTGGAGAATGTATACAAGAACACAGAGAACATAAATTCTTTTTTATAGGTGGAGGTCTCTGCCTTTAGAAGCCTCCTCTCTGGAAATACCTACTGGTGAAGCAATAATATGACTTCAAAACAAGGCCTAACACTCAAAAAGAGAAAACATTTCTTGTGGATTTATTAGCAAAATGTGAAAATTACTGGCTTACTATAAATTTTGCAGTAGTGCTTTTTTGCACTGTTTTTCAATGTTGAATGTTAGTTTTGCACTAAGCACAATGCCCTTTCCTCAGATTGTTTCTCAGAACATCTGTATAAGAAATGCAGTTGAGCTATTCCTTAAAAATATAGCAAGAATAATATACGTAATCTAGACCATGTTATCACAAAGTTATAATGTTTCTTAATTATCTAAGTGTTGTAATCTACTCCACAGTATTGCTATAGATTTCTAATTTTGCCAAGTCAATAAATATATTTACTATGGTGTTCATTGTAGTTGTTGCATGTGAGCACTGTCCCAGATTTCAATAAGCAAGGACTCAATGTCCAATGCAGTTTGTTATTCTAATTCCACATATATATATATATATATACATATCTATGTTGTATTTGTTAACAAAAAAAAGGCCAAAGTTTTGTCAGGAAAAGAAAATTACATTTAAACTCTTTATTGCTTCTTGTGGGAGTTCATTCCAGGCGCTTAAAATAATCCCTCCTCAACTGTGCTTCCTGTGCAACGAGTTTTAACCTTGTGGCTGACAACTAGCTTATGAAAAATCTGCTGCTTGGTTTTTGTACAGATCTTGGCACTGCTCACTTGAACAAGAAGCCCTCCTAAATCCCAGCTTACAGAATTTGCTTTTGCAGTAAACTGTGTAAAGATACTAAGATAAAAAGAATTTACTTTGGTGGCTACATTCAAAATTCTGTTTTCCATCTTTACAGTGCCTCTGGAAATAGGTTTCTGTCATATCCAGCTTTATAACTGGATCTTCAGGGCTGCTGTTCGAGCAGGCACACAGGCACTGGAGTTTGACTTTTAAAAAAAAGTTAATAAAAGCAATTTTTGTACTTCAAACATTCTTGTCCTTCATCTCCGAAATAGTTTTCTGGTTTAGTTGTAGGAGTAGCCCTGAAGATCTCTGTTAACCTTTAAGTTATGCATGTACTGTTCTGTCTCTGTAACAATGGGCATACCTCATGCTTCTTCCTTGCTAACAACCTGAATTACGGTGTGAAAGTTTTTGTTACTTGGCCTATTTTCCCAAGTACCTCTGGATTTAGGAATGTGGAAGGTTGTACAAGAAGTCTCTGGTTAATCTAGAGGCAAACAATGTTAAAAATAAGCTTGCTCTTTGGTAAGCTTCTTCAATTCTTAGCTCTCACAGTTCCCTTTATATCCTCAAAGGTCCCTCAAAGGCCTGAGCTTAAAGAAGAGGTTATGCCTGGCTTAGTGAGTCTTTTAAGTAAAATTGCAGCGTTCATGTTGCTAATAAATATTTTAGGTGGCTGCGTGGAAGACCAGTGAGGTTTGGAACTTTTCTAGCCCCTTCTCTATTGATAAAGCTCTGACAGGGCCAGCTGGTGAGGCAGCATCAACAGCAGTGCCAGCTTCTGGCACAGCAGCTCCGGCTTCCAATTCTTGGGACAGGCAATTCTTCATTGGTACCTTCCCATTTAGGTAAGTAAAGACAGCACAATGAGGCATGTCCAGTGCTGTTCTCAGGAAGAAAATTAGCAAATTAGTGGTCTGGTCTTCAGCTGTGGAAAACTGACAGCCAATCTTTCAGGAAGTATGGACAAATCCTATAAACAATTGCACATACTTCAGAATACATGCATATTTTGAAACTATAACCTTTTGCTTGCTTTCCTGTTTTAATTTGAAGGTTTTAGAATATTTATGTGGACATTTTGTGACTTAATGGTGAATTTTGTGAAAATTCTGTTATTTCAGAATTAGACACTCCAAAAAAGTAGCAATAAGAAATTTAACTATCAGAATAAAGGAAAGATGCTTCTGGAGACCAGCACTTCGTTTAAATGGCCTTATTTGTATGATGCTCTATAATGCAAATCAGATAGAAATCTTTCTTAGGCTAGAAGTAAATTTTGCTATTGATTGATGGTGTTTACATCAATTTGAATGGAACCTAAAATAGTCGTTTTTTTCCCAAAACCCATAGGATCTGCAGAGAACGGGAGCACTGCTATCAATCACAGTTACAGAGCCAACACAGCTGTGCATGCACAGTTCCAGGACTAGACCTGAACAAAGGGCAGCATTTCTCTTTATGACATACTCCAAAATGGAATTGTTTAATCATTATTAGTTTAGTGTGTTGGCTAGAACAGTCCTATGAGGTTTGGGAGGTGAAAGGTTTATAAGCGGGTACATGGGAACTTTTCAAAATTACCACAACTGCATTCTTGAGATCTGAAATACAAGGTGTTGGGCTGGAATGTCATATCCCTTATTTACTGACAGTGGGGACACCCACTCCCTCTCTTTGTTTGGATCATTCATTAGCTGTGACTCGTTGCTGACAGATGTCTCTGGCTCACAGAAAGCCAAGCCTGGCTAGTGTTCTAGTGGAACAGAAAAGTTAGCCACAATGTCAGTGAATTCTATGTAGCTTCAGAGATCAGAGAAGATGTTAATATTTATTACTGTGAATCAGTAGATTAATTGACCCACTTCTGTTTTATTTGGAAGTGTCTTAGTAACTCTGTGCAGCACTTGCAATTGTTTTCAGCAACATTCAGATATATTCCTTAATATGGTCACATGTCACTGCAACATGTACCATCTTCAACAGCATACAAAAACCTGCATGTTGAATCCACCAATGCATCTTTTCTTTGTTTCTACAATTATAAACCATTCAGTAATTCAACTGCCACTGGAATTTTAAATTCTAATTATAAACTTTGTATCTTTATCTGCTCATGTCTTTCCCCTTATGTAAACCAAGCAGGACTAAATTATATATTCCTTAAATGTTATATTATTCCAGCTCCTTCTCATAATTGCTTGGGTTGACTTGCTTGATTTGGTAATGGAAGAGTGATCTTTGTCCCATGAAACCAGACTCATGCCCAAAAACCTCAGAACTATCCATTCCAGGTCCTATTTCAGTCTCCCCATCTCATGTGTGCATTCCTATTTCTGGCAATATAAAAGGGGTAGATCTAAGGCATGCTACATTTACAGAAAATTGATTTTAGCAGCTCAGCATAGACAGGTAATAGAACTCATTTACTGCTCTGAATACTTATTTATATTATGCAGGTAGCATGAAAATCAATGGGTGAAAATTAACAGATGAAAATGAAGTCCTAGAAGGGATATGTAGCTTTCCTTAACAATAATTGCTGTGGATTCTTCCAGTAATTTCTGATAGGAATACAGTTCTCCATAGTGTTTCCTACAGCTAAAACTATTCCCCCACCTTTTTCTCCTTCCCCAAATAAATTCCTATTTTCTTTCTACATACAGACTTTCCAAGGCTTTCAAATCATACTGAAGATACAGTTTTAACAAATAATAGGATTGTTCCTATTTCATTTTGGAGAGTAAAATTACACAGGTCAGGTCAAATATTTTTTTGTGTGTTAGACTTAATCGAGCTGTTTAGTTTGCTCCCTGAAATTACCTAGGAACATTTGTACACTCAGCTACAGCGGCAAAGTTTCCTTGGTTCTTCCTGCATCTCTAAACCAGGGGAATAATTGCAACACCTTGTATAAATTGCCAGATGACAATGGGAGCTCTGTTCTGAAATATTTATTACATTCAATCTGACATATGTTCTCAAAAGACTTTTTAAACCATAAATCAACATATAAATATTTTATCTGTTTCAAGTGCAAATATCTATGTTTGTACAATTTTTGTATACCACAATATACATCACATGAAATAGACTGAATAAGGTCAACATTTTCTTCCACCTACAACTCCTTTGGGATCAGTGTGTTCTACTTGGTTTGTTCATTCTTTTATGCAGCATTTTCTTTGTGTCCATAACAAAGACTCTCAGATCAGGTCACAAAACCAAAAAAAATGAGGGAGAGATGGCAGATTATGACACAAAATATTTCACAGGCAAGCACACTTTTTTTCACGTAGAGCTTGTGTAATAGTAAAGCTAATTGTATTGCCAGTTTTGCTAGCACTGAAATCAACCCTCTATATGTCAAAGAAGTGAAACACAGCTGGTGCAATTTTTTCTTTAGATTCCCTTATCTGTGTGTTTCAGTCATCTCAGAGGATGTCTTTTGCTTCATCTTCCTGGGATTGTTGACAGCTGAATTGCTGATCTCCAGCTGAGATGTAAATTTGCCCTTGAACTGGAACATCGAAACTAATCCCCATTCAGATACCGTTTGTATTGGTAATTCACAAGGAGAGATACCTACCATAGTCTGTCCAGTTGCAGTACTGAGGATACTTTTTGTCTTCCCAGGGAGGAAAGCTTTGGCTAGCTTTGGCTAGCCAGTGTTCCCTCACTGTAACCATGCTTTGATGAATTCTTCGAAAGCAAACAGTGTGAAGATAAACACTACAACACAGGGAAGGTAACTATATAAATCTACCTTCTGTGGGTTTTATACCTCTGTAAGACTGGAAATCACCTTTATCATACAAAAGATAAGTGACAGCTGGAAGAATAGGGAGGAAAAGCCCTCTGGTTATGCTGTGGGACTGTCCTGAAATTCTTACAGGAAATTGTACAAGTCTTCACTGACCACATCACCAGCTTTCTGATGTTTCTGCAGATCACGCTTTTCCCCACGGGAGTCATCTGTCTGTCAACCTTGCCTTACATAGGACAAGGAACAGCGCTGTTTTTACCAACTCAGGCTCTCAGGGAGGAGATTGGTACCATATTCTCTCTCCTCACCAGAAAAGTTCAGTTTGTGCCTGCTCGGGGCCCAGTGTGGAAACAGGTGAACCTAAAAGAGGTCACTCTTCTGCAGAGCCAGTTTAAGGAGCTGTTTATAAGTTAGAATTAATTTTCTTTCTTTTTCTTCTCTCTCCCTCTCAATTCACTGCAATATTAATGATCAAAAGAACAGTCCCTATACTGTAGGATAGGACCCTGCTTAGTCAAACAGTAAACAAAAACTTCACGAAATCTGATGTTTTGTAATTGTGGCAGCCAAATCATGAACAGCAAACAAACAGTGATGTTTTCCAAATGGCTTTTCCTCCACCTTTTTAGGTGTCATTAGTAATTTGTTCTGCTATTGTCGTGGCCTGGCCTCCTTGTGTGCAGTCTCTATCTGGTCAGGATCTGGGCTTCAAGTGCAAAGATCACCTGTATCCCAGCCAGGCTCCAGTGTCCCAGCAGAGACAAGGATTTATACCCAAAATACTTGCAGTGATACCTCAGAGGAAACAACTAGTTCCCTTCCCAAACACACAGAAATATTTGTACAGCTAAAGTTCCTGAAGTAAAAACACATCACATTTAGAAGAGTCTTTTGGCACAACATGACCTTGCTTTCTGATACCTATTTCTAATAAACACATATTTTGGGAACAAAAACAGTGCTAAGAAAATAAGTGCAACTCTGGCTACAGAAAAAAAGAGATCTGGACTGCATACTTTGGAAATTTTCACAGTAAGATATTAAGGACAAGTGTCTCTGTAATTTAGTTAATATGCCATATTTTTAAGCTGTTCATGTATATATATTTACTTTTTCTACAGTGGCAATAGAAAATCTACGGGACCTTTAAATATATTCACTGAAAGAAAATTTCCATTGTCCAGTGTAATAAGAATTGGTAACTTAAGTGGTTTCAGCCTGTCTTATAGAAGGAAAATGGATAACGAGGCCATTCCCAAGGCATCAAGGTGTGCAGATCAATCAGTGTGTGAAGGGGGAGAGATCATAAAAAAACTCCAGCACAAGTCCAAGGGAGAGATTCTCCTCTAAAATGAAAGTAAAGGAGAGAGTATAATCCTACCAGTCAGCAAACCTACAGAGATACTACAGGCTCCCATGCCCTTCCCACAACAGCCATGAGTAGGGGTCCAGAAATAACAGTGAGTTCCATCCCAGGGGTGGTCCCAGGATAGAGACCTTCTCTTTCCTTCACAGGAGGATGGCCAGGGGAAGAGCAAAGCACTAAGTCATGATCCTCAAGTGACTATGTGTGGTTGGTAACAGCAGTCACCAAACAGAGCCAGGAGAGAAACTCCAGCATCTAAAATGACACCCTGCTGAGCCAGGTATGAGACCAGGTCCAGGCTGGCATTCTTCATTAGAAGAATCAGTTACCAAGGAACTAGTGAATAAATTAATATATTTTGGCACAGTACTGAATGCCAGGAAAAGATGAATGCTGCCTATACAAAGAGTATTTGTTGTCAAGCTATAAGCACGAAGAAAGTTCAAGTGACTGTAGATGCCTCTGATACTTCGCACATTGTTTGGTGCCCACAGCTCCAGTCCCACCCTATAAAATTTTCTGAGTATACAAAATTAAGGTGGAGACAAAAAACATTAGGTTGATCCTACAGTTGTTTTATTGGAAAGCCTGGATTGAAACAGAAACAAAATCTCAGCCACATCCACATATCAGACAAAAGCTGGATAAAAACTAAAGTCATCTTTTGCTACAAATACCATTACAGCTACTTTGAAAGAAAGCACACAAAAACTTCCATTTATGACAGCAGACTGTCTTGCAATGTGCACCATCAGGTTCATAAGTCCTTTGAAGAGACTGGTTCTCCTACAAGGATACACAACTCTGTGTGGATCAAATTCTTGTAAAATAATGAAAGACCAACAGGCAAGGAACATTTAACTGCAGTATCTTATACTGTTTTGTGTGTTCTTTTGTTCATCCCCAAATTCATCAAAACTCATAAGAAACATCAATATTTTATGTACTATAATGACAGACCTGCAATACATGTTACCACACACAAATTTCATTATTAAATGCAAAACATGTTTTTAAGAATCTTAACATTTTTCCATATCACAGTTATGATTAGTGTGTTTTCTTCCTTATGAAGTGCTTTATTTCATTATATGTTTGAAAGATCCCCACATCTAAATTTAAGAAGCCAGTAGCCAGTTGTTTTAAAACCAGAGGAGTTGACATGATAATGTGCATTAAAATAAAATTATTACTCATCAAATTACATGAAATGATTTTGCTTGCTATTTACTTTAAACCTGACTGGTAGATCGGTGTTATGGGCTATACTTTAAATGGAATGCAATTAACTTGAAATAGATTTTTTTATTATTATTATTTCAATAAAAGTGTTTTTCATAACTCAATGTTCCTTTTCCCTTTTCCCACTGCGATCAAAATGTAGCTGTCTGAAGGTTCATCTGGCAGCGGAAATGTTTCCAGTTGGCCTACAGACACAGTCACTTCTCAGGGGCTGGCTCATAGCAGACGCTTTTGTAGACAGTCTTTAAACTTTGCCATTTCAGAGGCAGGCACTTTTGATCAAAGGATGAACAAGAAGAAAGGCCTCAGGAGATTCCTTCTTGGCCAACTACCTCCAAAGAATCCTCTCCAGTCGTGAGCTCTCTGAATCCCAAAGTTACCTAGAGTTTCTACTTTTATCTTCTAAATGTCTAGACCTGTAGACCTAAAAGCAGCTACAAATCTTCCTCGTAGATTAAGCATACTTCATCTTGTTTCACACACTACTTTTGAGGAAAGAGGGAAGGGGAATAATGGATGGAAGCCAATGCTTCCAATTGATCTGGACATCTCCCCATAGGACAGTGTTGTCCCATGGACCACAAAAAAAGGTTGTTTCTAGGAAAAATGCACATTACTTGTTTTGAGAGCTGTGGATGCAGAACAGAACCCAGAGAGCATCAATTTCGCGTGACGGTGCCAAGAGCAAAGGGAAAATGCACCACAGCCACCCGTGTGAACACTGCCCTTTTCTAGGCAGTGAGACAACAGCACTGAGACAACAGGGAATGGGAACAAAGGAGAGAGCCATGTGCTCGGTAGGAAAGAAACATCCAAGTGGAGTAAACAGCCACTATTTGAGCTACAAAAGCTCTTAACTGGAAACTCTAAAAGAAAAGATGTGAAAGAAAGAACTGGCACGCACGCATACAGAATTATCCTTGTAGAAGGAAAGTTCTTCCTATTTCAAGAGAAAAGGGCCCTATTTTACTGAAATGAAATACTGGCTACTTAATAGGACTTAGCAAAAAAAGAAAAAAGGATCTGAGAACAATGTATCTATTATAGCCTTGTTTTCCAGCAGATGTTTTGAGGTGACAGAGAACAGTTTAGTGGCTGGGTGTTCTGTTTTAAAGACCATGCTGTGAGTTGTTCCGGAATAGAGCTATTTTGGCTATACAGGGCTCCTAAATTACCATTTTCAAAGTATACTTAAGCTAGTAAGATATGTGTAGCTAAAGACTTTTGTTTGAGGAATTTTAATTGAGGGGCAGGAGGCCAAGAAAGGTACCTCCAAAAGGAAAATGAGCTTTACCAAATCAGAGTGTACGAAAAACACTAATCTTATCTGGTTTTGAGTACATCACTCTGCAGCCCTAGTCAAATAACATTTTACTTGAATTCATAACTAGCACTTCCAGCACATAGAAAAGGAGCTTTTGCCTTGCAAAAATATTTTTGCAACAATCAGGTGTCTGAATGCACTTCCCAAAGAATGAGCACATGAAGAGAATAATGATGCTATAAACTATATTTGACCTTTAAACAGCTCTCATTTTGAAACAGGCCTTCACTGAAGCAATGGCACTATTCACAATGAAAAAAATTAAGCAAGGTTGCTCAGCATGAACTTACCTTCCAGGAGTTTGAATAAATGAACTGCTATTTAAGTAGAAAGAAATTTGAGAAATTCCCCCATGTCATTAGTTCTTCCTACGTGACAGAGGCCTGGGAGTGGTTGCAGGGCTTCTGCACGTTTGTGGGCAGCAAAGCACTTTATCTGACTCTTCACAGCCCACCATAAATGTAATGCTGACAAGCCTCTTGACTGGCAACTTTCACATCAATTTGATTGAACTATTTTCAGAGCTGTTCTTGCCCATCACTGCCCAAAAAATCCTTGCCCAAAAACCATCACTGCTTTTATAGAAAAAGATTAAAATAACATAACTTCAAATCTCTCTCCAGCACCAGCAACAGTAAAATATTCAAATACATACGTTATAATTTAAAATTAAAATAAGTGCTTATGAAAAGAATTTATTATGGCCAGCAGTGTTTACTGTTGTACTATTACTTCTGTCTACAGCAACCTCTTGGAAAAGAGCACTTCCTTTTAGAGGTTAAACACACAAAACTATTTAATGTTCAAGCAGTGCCTTTATGAAAAGATACCTATCCAGGAGCTGTAGAGCTACCTCTGAAGACAGTTTATCCAAAGTCCTGAGTTAATGCCATAAGCTTTTGAATGCATCGTGTTTCTAGTAAAAGTCCAAACTTTTGAGAAAAATCAGCTAAGTTAAATCTATTTAAAGTCCCAGAAATCACAACCACAATGAAAATCACAAGAGAAAGACAGTTTTCTACTGTTCCTGTCTGAGAGGTGAAGCAGTCCTGACACAAACAGGTCATTGTCCAGCTGTATGCACCCATACAGTGTCCATGCTCCTGAGGAAACTCCACTTCCAGCAGCTTCTTTGGTAAGCACCAGCATGCACTGAAACAAGTTGACACACAAAGCCACCAGATTCTACCATTAAGTCAGCTAGAAACTACACAAATGCTTAAATTATTGCACCTATTAAAACCTTTGATGGTCAGCTTAATTATTTTCATCAATAACAAAGAAATTACAGACACCACCACTACCAAATAAACTAAAAACCAAACAAAACTCCAAACTATTGGTATCTATGCAAAGAGTTCATTAGAAAAATTTTAACCCCCTTAAATGTTAAGGAATAACAAAGAGCACTTAAAACTGTTTTCAGCCAAGTCTGTTGCAGGTTTGTGTTCATTGTCCCCAGGTATCATGTATTCTAAAGGCTTCTGAGTTGAGAAGCATTTGCAAATTTCTTTGATTTTACTAAAGCATACACATGTTTTATATAAAAATCTGATTTTTCAAAAGGGCTCATTATTATCTTAATTCTACTGCAAGTGAAATCAAAAAAGCACAGGAAACAGCAACAGCCATATGATAGAGATCAGGCATCCATCCAGTTCTGCCTCTCCAGCTGGGTCAGCACCAGCAGTTTCAGAGAGAAAACATTTCTGCAGTCCAGAACTTGGTTCTAGTGCAGGTTCACATCCACTGTTGACTGGTGGCTACAAATTAGTCCAAGCTACCTGTATTACATAAGACATACTCATTGGAGGTCTTTTGCACCATTAGTGATTCTATGCTTCATAGCCAAAAAATCTTGTAATTATGATTACTGTTTGAACATTTGATCTTATTGACATTTCGCAGAGAGGACAGCCGTGTCCTAGCTTGCTTCAATTTCTTTTTAATGACAGGTTTAATGGTAACAGTCAAACTGCAGTCCAACTTAAGTGCTCCTTGAAATTTTAATATATATGCATGAAACAGTCATTTTCTCCAAGGAAAACTACAACACAAACTGCAAGTTCAGAGCTATGCATTTGAAAACACTGAGGGAAGCACAACAAACACCTCAGCCATGAGACAAGGTAGTGGGAGATCAACACTACAATATCCCAATCACCTCTCTCACTTCCTCACAGTTGAATAAAAGAACAAAAATAATAAGAGTCTTCTAAAAATAAAATGAATTGACAGCTGTGGGAAACAAGCCTAAAATTTAAAAGGATGCTACCTCTGCTAATTGGTCACTTTAGTATTTATTGTTCACAACCAGAACAGTCAGAAAAAAATATGCAATTTCAATGTAAGGAAATTCTTGGTGTCTGTTTATCCTTGAAAGTGCAAATTGTATATACTTGCTAATCCTAAATCTGACTTTTACAATTTCAGCTCTTATAATGCTGCTTCTCAGAAACTAAACCATAGAATGTTTTGGACTAGAGGGGAGCTTAAAAATTACCTAGTTCCAAACCCCCTGCCATGGGCAGGAGCATCTTCCTCCAGACCAGATTGCTCAGAGCCTTGAATGCTTCCAGAAATGAGACATTCACAGCTTCTCTGGGCAACCCATTTCAGTACCTCATCACACTCATAGTGAAGAACTTTTTCCAAGTATCTAATCAAATCTAATCTAATCTAATCTAATCTAATCTAATCTAATCTAATCTAATCTAATCTAATCTAAGACTACCCTCTTTCAGTTTGTCCTTGTCCTGCCTCCTGACACTACCTGCTCTTGTAAAAAGTCCTTCTCCAGAATTCTTGTTGCCCCCTTCAAGTACTGGAAGCCTACAATTAGGTCACCCCAAGGCCACCTCTGAGGCTGAGCAGCCCAAACCTTTTAGCATTTCCTTACAGGAGAGGTGCTCCCTCCCTTTTAACGTCTTGTGGCCCTCTGGACTCACTCCAGCAGCCCCATGTCCTAAGAAGAAGTACTAAAATTGTTTCCCTATTAATGCTAATGCTATCACCCAGTGCTGACTTGCTAATTTTCTCCAGACAAATGACTCTACCAAGTTCTTTTCTCTCTTTGCTCACTCACCAGACATTTTTCACACATGTATTTTCTTTCTCATTCACTTGTGACAGTAAATGCCACTTGGCATTCACTAGAATAATAAAAAAATAGCATCCTTGTAAGGGAATATTTATTTTTATTTAGATCTTTACTGGTATCTTAATTAAATCACATTAAATTAAGACCAGTAGATATTGTAATCTTAAAATACATCCTCTTCCTTCAAACACCTCTCTCAGACAAGCAAGGGTAACAATGCATTTTGCTGCTGCTCTTTGCACAGCCAACCACAGAGATACCCACCACTGTCAGGCAAGGGCACTAGTCCATACCACACCAACCTAACTAGTTTCAATTAAATTCTCACTACAGTTAAAACACAAATGGTTGGAGACTCTTAACTTTGAAGAGTGTTTCATGCCCAGAGGGTAAGAATTTTTTTTAATTTCTGAAGCCTGAAAATCAGTAACATAATGAGGCCAAAAAAGAAGGAAAGACCAAGGGAGCAGTTTGAATTTTTTCCTTCCCAAAATCACTTGAATATTGAAAAGGACAAGTGATTCACTTTGAAGTTACACTTTAAAACCTTAAATATAAGAAGGTAAAATTCTAGTGGTAAAAACTGTTTTGTTTCTTTCTGAACTTCAAGAAATCCTGCCCTAAATTTAAAGTTAAGATAATATTCACAAATTCTAAGTCAGAAGATAAAGGTCCACAGACTAGACTGAAAACTAATAATCAAAAACAACACTTGGAAACAAATTATTTGACATTTCTGCAGTATTTCCAAAATTTCTAAATAGTGCCACAGAACCAAGAGTCTGATTACTGTTCTATCCATGGCTTCTTTCATGAGCCTTTCAGAGCCTTTCACATATGTGGAAACAGTTCTATCAACAAAGTCATTTTAACCACAACTGCTTAACCATTATCAGTGAAAAGGGAGCCTACTCAACACTACTGATAGTTGCCAAAGCTAACAGATTAGGCCAATGTGCTCATCTGGAAGTCCTATATTGAGCTATTTTGGAGATAAAAAGAGCCAAAACAGAAAGTGTCCAAGTAGTGAGTTAATCTTATTTTTCTGAAGTAGGAAAATTTCCCAAATGCCATTTATAATTTATCTCAATATTCATAAAATAAAATGACCCTTAGTGAAAGTTTATAGATGTACCAGATTATTTTGGTAACAGTGAAGTCAATGAATTTGACAAGTGAAAAGATATTTTTAAACATGGAAGTCAGTCCCTTAAAAGTGAACGTGGAATAAAACCAAAATTTATTTATAAGCATAAAACACTATCCACAGTTAATTTTCTAAACCAATTTTTTTAATTTTTCAAACCTACTACCTTGAACCGGAGAGAGAAAATAAGATTAATTTCTTAGGAGGTAAACAAGTAGAAATATTACAAGAATCAGGTACTCTCTCCCTCTAATTAGCCAAGACCTTGAGTTTACCAAAAATTCAGGCTGGGGAAAGGGGAGAAGTGAAAGGACCTTAAGCTTCAGGTGAGGAAATTTCTCTCTTCTATTCCAGAGACCTTTGGCCTCTGACTATTTTGCCCCCCTGCGTTCTCCTCCACCTTGTGGCAAGGAAGATTAAGCCCAAAGGATGGAACAAATAATCACAGAGGTGACAAAAAAAATGGAAAGGTAAAAGGCAGGCAAAACAAATCTGAGAAGAAATTTATACAGAGAAAGAAAGATCTGGGCACTAAAGAAAAAAAGGAATTTTTTAACTAACGGTCATCAGGAATGATCCCCTCCATAACATCTGACAAAGAGACGTAAAATTTAGATCATGCTTAAAAAAAAAGCAAAGGATTTTTGGGGACTAGGTCCGGGGAAAAAAGCCTAGTTATTAGATGTCGTGCAAACCAAGTAACATTCCTAAATTTAATTTGAAAATATCAAGCAGTATTTATTACAGTAAAGGAAGGAACCTTGCTCAGCATTTGCTGGAGGACTAGTTATTATTGAGGCTGTCAGGTTTGAAGCATTCTTCAAAACTTACTTGAAAATTACCAAATTTATTAATAATCTTATAAAACTAATTTTGGATTAATGTATTAAAAAATAAAATCAGTCACTGAGAAATAAGACAGAAATCAAATAAATAAACATCTAAGTAAAATAAGGGTAGAGGGCTACCTAAAATTTCCCTGAAAGATGATGGTTTTTAAATGTCCACTAATTTCTGGCTGCTCATGAATTTGAAATTACCCACATCTGTGTGAATTAACACATACCAGTAACCAAGTTCAACCATTTCAGCACAGCTGGAATGTAATGAGTAGGTTTGTTTCATTGCCCCCTTAACAAAGCCAGGCTGCAGAGACACAGGGACACGAGCTCTCTAAAGCTCAGTTCATTCACGAGCCTGGCTGTGAGAGTGTGTTCTCTCTCCACAGGAGTTCTACTTCTCAAAACAGCCAGAGGATGAGCAACACTAGGCATAAGAAATAAGAGTTCTTCCACAAGGACATTTTTAGTGTACCCAGCTTCAAGGTCACTTTGAGAGAGACTACTCTCTCCTCATACTGTTTTAACACCGTAATCTCAACAGCATCCTAAAAATGCTCTATTTTCTGTTAAGGCTTAGTTAGCACAGCAGAGGTAGTGAATTTTTAATAACACACACAGTGAACATTGCAGCCACTGTCAGTGAAGCTACTTGATATTATGAGAGATATTGAAGCCAGAATATTAAAAAAAAAAACAAAACAAAACAAACAACCTTTATTTACACAAATTTATTGCCTATGATCCTAAATTTTTAATGAGCTAGTTATGAGGTTGATAAACATAGCAGGGAAGATATATGAAGAAAAGGGGATTTACATGACAACTCTGCCAGTGCTGTCAGGGGGTAGTATTGTTGTGTACATACATATTAATACACAGGAAAATCCAGTGTTTCCACACTGCTTCAGTTTCTCGATAAACCCTACTGCTGATGTTACTCAACACACCCTGAAAAGTGCTATCTTTTTTCCTCGAGTTTGTTTGCAGTTTTTCTTGTTCTGATTTAACACCAAAACAGTTGATCACATGTGCATCAAGGCATTGCAAAGGATTTTTCCTTTGCTATATTCTACATTGATTCTTCTTCTACAGCTGGCAGCCACTCAGATGGTTGGTGGCAACCAGGACTTAGACCCTGTAAATCAGTCTTTCAGGAAAAAAAGGCAGAGCTGAGCTGACTTGTGCAGGGCAAGAATATCTGCTTTCAGTGTCTAGGGTTAAGGAGAGCTGATGATCCTGCACTCCAGACCATCAGTCACTTGGAGCCCTTTGCACTTCAGGGTTTCAGCAGCTCTGAGGGATGGGATTCACACCACAGTAACCAGCTGCAACATCAGAATGAACAAATATAAAAAAGCATCTGGAGAACTGTGAGTCTTAGTCCCTTATGCCTCACTGCTGTGGTCACAGGCCACAAAAGAGGCAGGAAAGGCCATGTCAAACAAGGCTTTGTTGCTAAAATAAGGAGTTGTGGGACTGCTTGTGCACTGTGAAGCTCTTCCATCAGCACTAAAATGCTTTCCAAGAAGAGTATAACATAATCCAAATCACTTTCCTCAAAAACTGGCACATTCTTCAGAGCACATACCCAAACCCAACAGACTTCAGGGCTAGAGTACATCTGGTGACAGAGTACTTTGGAAGATCCCATCAGAAGAAAATCTCAGAGCTGAAGATCAGAAAGGACTTTGGCTTAGGTTTAGCCCCTGGAACTCAAAAAACTGTAATTTTAATTTTTCCTCTCCCTCAGTCCCACTTGTCTTAAATTGATATTGCATCCTTCTCTTTCTTACTCAAAAAGAACAATTAACTCTATTAAATATGTTATGTAAACAGTTTGATGAAGGATGTAATTGCAGTAAGATGGTAGCAATATGTAACTAACAATATCATAGCATATCTCAGACTAATCTCATGAAAACTCGAACAAACATGGCTTTGATTGACTTTCACAAACAATGAAACCTGTTAAAATATGGGGTTTGTAACATTTCAATTTTTATTTCAATATAATCACTTTCAAATAGGAAGCTCTTTGGATGAGTGTGGCCCAATAGTATTTTGGCTGACTCCATGAAATCTGGTGAGGATGACAGTAGTTGAAAAGGAGCTGGTAGGTCAAAGGTAAAGCTGACTGATCACAGCTGGATTGTGTATTTGTGATGCAGATGTCATCTTTCTACTTAGTAAAGACTTACTCCTGCGTGCCTCTCCCTCCTTCCTCATCTCCAGTCCATCCAAGCAAATTCTGCTCTGCCATCCCTGCCAATACCTGACCAGTTCCCAGCAGAGCTCTCACACAGGCAGAGATCACCAGAAGTGCGTTACAGTTAGTGGAGCAATCATCCTGAGAAGTCAGCAATGTGGTTTTCACGGGTTTATAGCAAGATTTTTGCAAGGATCTGAACAGCAATGGATGTGTTCTCACACTAGCACATACAACATAGACTGGTCATTTTTCCTTCTTCATGATAACACACCTTTGCCACACAGAAAATGCCTTTACAATAAATTCCCTTTACCAGCACTCACTCCTGTCTGTAGCTGGTTTAAAGACAGCCCACCCAACACACTCTCTACTTCTTATTCTTCACTAGCACTACTCTCACACTTGTAAATGTGCTGTTGAAATTCTGCATTTACTTTACCAACCTGGGAAACATAATAAAAAGCAGATGAAGATTACGTGCTAAGTAAATGTTCCAAAACTGGTACAGTTCTAATAACATTATTTTTTAATCCTTTAATCTTCAAAATAGTCCAAAATGATCCTTCCTGAACTTCTCAAAAAAAAAAAAAAAAAGAAAAAGAAAGAAAAAAAAGAGAGAAGAGAGAGAGGGATAAGAAAAAGTCCTGTTACACTCTGTCTTTATTTACAAGCACCCACATCTCCAGTGTTATTTATTTATTCCTGTCTTCCCAGGTATCATAGCCCAGATGTTTTCCTCACATAGAAGACTGTAGTCAGTAATTCCAGCTACTGTTTATCTGACATGCTAAGTTGTCACTAGAAATAAAGCTTTATACAAGAGAGTATTTCCCAGGAAATTACACTAGCAATTTGCTAACTGGAACCAGCAAAACAAGTGACTAAAACAAAATTAAGCTTTGATCTCATAACTTTTCCCACTACTCTTTTCTTCCAGTCCTCCTTATTATCCCTGCCACGTTACTTCTTCTCAACCCTTTTTCTAAAATGCTTTAGTGTATTTCTCTAAGCATATGATCTCTAGCTTCCGTAGACCGAAGCCTTTTGAATTAATCAGATTAGCTATGGAAATATTTAAGTACCAGAGGACCTGAACACTCAGATAGATAAATGGTTCTGTCAGTCATGAATATCAGTTTTCCAAGTTGTAATATTTGGTTTTTGCCCAAGATTATGAATGCTGTAAAACCACCATTAAAGAAAAAAAAATTTTTTTTCTCTACAAAGTCTACCAAAATTAGCTGCCCATTTCCCTAGGAATGTTACATAATTAAAATAGAAGTGGCATGAAGGAATACTACAACTTTTCATTCTGTAGCCCAACAGAAAAAAAAAAAAAACAAACCCCAAGTATCACTTATATTTATTTATTCTAGATATAGTGTTTCACCGAAATACAACAAAATATACAACATGTTCTCCTACTTGACTACATGTTTTGCATCTTCTGCTTGCATAAAAAAGTGTATTTGGAATGACTGAATGTCAACAGATGCAGTGCAATGTGATACAACACAAATAAAACTGACATCTGCTTGGTGTGGGTATTTATATCCAAATCTTCAGAATGTCCTTAGATGCAGCAATTGTTTCAACAGAGATTAATTTAGTGGGGGAAAAAATAAGTCATTTGAAACACAAAGCTTTGGTTTAAACCTGGAGACTATCACTCATCTCAAAAAGTAACTAATTAGCCAAAGGACAGAAGGGATTATGGAACAGACTAGCAGACAAATGGGCTCCTCAGCTGGAGTAAATTGCTTCATTTCTGTCAGCCCCAAGGAGCTGTGTGCTCTGAAATCATGCACTCTGCAGCCCAGTGACCCTGAGCCTCTGGGCAAGGAGCAGCCGCGGTGCTGGCACTCTGGTGGGCTTGGACTAAAGAAAGGAAAAAGGGACACTTCCAAGCTCTGCAGAAGCAGAGGTGAGGGGGATACAATAATATCACACCAGGACATTAGGTCATCCCCACGATGAAGCTTGTGATCTATCTGCAAGGTAAAGCAGCTGCCTTGGGGCACTTCTTAGTCCTTGTCTTGGGTGCAGGTGTAGGGGGCACAGCCCAGCGTTAGGGCAAGTGGGTTTCCACAGTCCTGGTCCACTGACAACCCATTGGAAGTATTTAGGGAGAATTTTATCTTCCTCCATGCTGATGTGCTTCTGATTCCTTCTGTAGGAAAACAGGACATATGATGGGATGGCACACACCCTCACAATTTGCCAGTGACACAGATGGAGCACATCAGAGATCAAACCTGCAGAGATTTGGTACCTCTACAGTACCAATGCAGCCCTTTCTCCCCACACAAAGTATGAAGTATTTCTGCCAGTACTCAAAAAAGCAGCAGTGTCATAGTCTGCATGCCGATCAGTTTCAAGCACTACGGAATTTTCATTTTCTAATGCATTTTGAAAATAAGTGTCCTATATCCCAAATCATAATGTTATATCCTTATGCTGCCACACTAGTATTTTACATTTCTATGGTGTTTTCATCAGATGATATATATGTAGCATGAAGGTCCATTTGGATTTTATTTCTGGTTTTCTCATACCCAGACTTATTATGACTTGCAATTATGATCCAGAGTAGGAAGCAAACTACATCTTTTGCTTGGCATAAGTGCAAAAAAATTGTGAAAATTAAGTTAGCAGTACCCAGTCCACAACTATGAAAGGAATCAGAGAACTGGCACACCACCTGCCAGCAGGTAGCACTGCTCTGAACAAGCTGGAATAGGCTGACACACAAGCAGTGGCATCCAGCTGATGACACATCCCTTGACAAGCCAGAACAGAGGGTGATTCTTGACAGGAGAAAACAATCCTTTGGACCAGGCAGATCTTGACCCACAGGTCCGTGATACACTGTGGAGCTTGGGAAAACTTAAAGCTTTCCCCGGAGAAAAGTTTTTGAGCCCAGCCATCTGAGTCTCACAGGGAAGAATAACCAAAACCCTCAGAGACAGTGATGTGGCATCAGGCTTGCATCATTGTATACTTAAGGACTGACTAGTAAATGGATTCATGTCTGGATTATAGTAGCTAATAGAAAAAAAAGGCTATTATATGAGGATAAGTAATGTTTGAAGATTTGAAGTTTTGCCTGGTTTGTAGGTCTCGCAGAGTGCTCCCATCATGCTGGTCCCAAACTCACAAATAGTAACAGCAGCAACCAGTACACGTACTGCTGTCTTACAGCAACCCCACCAAACAAAGATCTATTATCCCTCTTTTAGATGTGAGAAAATGGGGTGTAGGGAGGTAGTAGCTGACTTTTCCCCAAAATTACCAAAACTAGTAACCTACCAAAACTTTGATCTCCTCAGAGGTGACAGAGTGGTTCAGCAGAGAGAACTAGTCAAGGCCAACAAGAGTAGAGGTTTCTACAGTGCTAATGAGGATCTATCCTGCCAGTCCAGACCCCAGCTCCATCTGGCCCTCTCAGAAATCCTAGTTTGTCCTAAGGATCATAAAACCCACAGAAACTAGTAATTTTCTGTATTCTGAAAATGAACTTTTTCATCTCTAACTCTGTACTTCTCACAAATGCATGCAAAGAAAACTGTTGACCTATCCTGCCCTAAAATGTTGTGAAAGAGTTCTAATTTCTGTGCTATAATCTGTCTACATTGTAAATCAAGACTTTCTTAGTAAAATTTCACAAACTTCCAAGTACCACTTTTTTCCAGGCCACAGCATAACATGATGGCAGAATGTTCTGTAAACCTGTATGTATGTGTGTATATATGTCCTTTCTGCCAAGACTTGTAACTGTTGGACAAAATTCTGGCAGTTTGGCAGACATGAGGCTCCAGTAAGGATTAGTTACAAGAGGACATTTGCATATAAACCTGTCTCTATTCATGAAGACTAAGAGAGGAAATGTCATTGGATTTTACTTTTGAAAACAGAGTATGAAAATCTTCATATAAGTTTAGAAAATTGAACTTTTTTCTCTTGGCTTTCAAGTCTCTATACAGTTTGAGTTAGGTTTCTAGGTATATAGACTATATCCATATTTTTAATGACTTATGTTCACATAGTTGTTTCTGTGGACAGGAGCACAGCCATGTGTGTGTACACTGTGCAGTTTGAACTAGACCCATTTTGTTCCCCTCTTCCTTTGCCCCTGATGGATTTTCACTGCTTATTGATCCAGCTGGCTTGCTGCAGGCTGCAAGTCAGCTTGCATCTAGTAGCTAGCTTGGATTTGGTTACAAGCATCTAGATACACTTATAGTAATCTATTTTTACACTTAGTCACTCTTTCAAGGCAGGAAACTGGAAAAAGAGAGGCATATGCAACTAATAAAGATGGACCACAGGTTTTAGCAAAGTAAGGTGAAATTTAACGTTAAAATTTGGACTGTAATTACTCATGATGATACTATAGCTGTCCTTCATTAAAGTCAGTTTTCCTTATGTGAACAAACAGTCCAAAACTCTACTGAATCACCCCTACATTACTGCAGCGCTTCCTTACAAGATGGTCTCAGACATCAGGAGTGTAATTTTTTATTAAAAAAACCAATGTATTTTAAACTTATATTCAGTATCTTCTCCTACCACTGCAGGAAATTCTCAGAGGTCAACATTCCCAAGTGCTGGCATTCCACTGGTGAAACTTTCTTAATTTGAAAAGTTAAATTCAAAGTTCCTTCCAAGTAATTCCCAATATCAGAAAAAAAATCTCAGATGGGCTTAGCATCTTCTGTTCTGTTTTGGATGAACAAATCAGTGTTAGAAATGTGGTTTTAAAAGCAATATTTTATAAGTCATTATTGGCTTCTTCCTGTTCATTTTTGTGAGTGTCTGTCAACAGATTATTTTTGCAGGGATTACTGGCACTGTAACGGCCTCATTAAAATGGCAACATCATAGACCTCTTGTTTCAACAGTACTTTTAAGAAACTTAACTTTCCACTGTTGGCCAGCTGTCCTCCCTTAAAAAACACTCAATCCTTCTATTAATATGTACTTAAAAGTCAATGGAAATGCAGCTTCCTGTATCTCTGCTCCTTCCATGAAATTATATCTGCACTAAGACAAGTAGCAAGCTGTCCTGCTGCTGAAGCTGTATCTATCCTTGTACCAATAATGACAAAACAGCAAAATTAACTCCATTTTCACTGGAATGCCAGTTATTATTTTTCTAGGTATAAGAAACACATCAACTACAAGTTAAAAAAAAATATCGGTAATTTTTTGTTTGAATTTGCCTTTAGTATAGGTCTAACTTAATTTTTTCATTACATCACAGAAATAATTTTAGTACCAAACCTATAGCCAGTCAGTTTTGTAGCATAAGGAACAGTTCTCTATCAGCATCTCAACTTCTCTTCACACAACAGATTTTACAGATGTGTGCATGGGGAATTGATTTCTGACAACTCATTTTACAAATTGCTCTACTTATTCTTGGGCCAAATCCCATAAAGTTTGTTAACTCCCATAGTGCTTGGTGGGAGAGACAGGTGGTCAGAGGGCTGGAAACTCATCCCTGTGTAGGTTGACACCTATTAAACACAAGGCCCACTGTTTTAATCCCCAGGATCAGTTTCTGACTGCTCTATACATATCATCAGGATACAGCTGATATGACAGAGCAGGCATGATCAACCTGATGCCAAGATAGGGATGCAAGGGAATTTGTCTTTCCATGGAGAAGAGGCTGCTGTGCAAAAAAAGTGAAACCAGTTAATATGGAGGAGATAGATGATGTAGCCACTAGGGGGAAATTTTATCTCCTTGGATCCAATTTTGGATGTGCCTGTGAATGACCAGTCTCCACCACAGCAGATAAAGGGCAAAGGGCAGGGGAAGAGGTTTGATGATAGCAAAATTATTCACAAGAGTTTTATGAATTGAAGCTCATTAATTATACAGTTGATGTTCAGAAGAGAAAGTGTAACCAGATCTTGTAGCCACAAGACTATGAGACTGGGAAGACTAGGAAATTATGGCAGTTCTTAATTTATAACAATATTAATTCAAACAGTATTTTTATTCTAATAACTAATTCTAATTTTGAATAACTAAGAAGGGAAGAATTAAAAGACTACATTTTCTTATTGCTCATAACAAAATGAAATGCATCTCCCTCTGCTCTTTTTCATTTGGGCCCAAATCTTTGAATTTGTGCAGCAGCTTCTAAGTGTACTCTGCTGGTCAGGTTGGAGAGCAGGCATTGCTCACTAAGGGCCCAAACTGGGTGAATTCATGCTTCTTGTTCTCACACATTTTCACAAGCCTCCTATTCCCAGCCAAGTGGACTATCTATAAATATTCCCAGATTTAATGTAAAAATAAACTGTCCTGTGTCACTTAAGCAACATGCAAGCCATGAGTCACAGTTTAAGAGAAAAAAAATTAAGGAATAAACCAGATCCAGTTCATTTAATAAGTGACCAAGTGGTTATGCCCAAAAAGCTCTATTTTTTTAATTTGAAAGTTTAAAATTGTGTATTAAAAACTATTTAAAAATAATTTTATAAATTATTTTCATATAGTCAATTTTATTATTCAGAAACAGGAAAAAAATGATGACATAGAAAACCCATACAGCTGTTTCAAATATCTTGGAGACATCCAAAACCATCGGCTAAATTTTAACCACATATCCCTTAGATCCGTACCCAAATCAGAAGTGAAATTTGAGTTGGTTTATGAAATAGTAAATATTGGTGTTGGAATATTCTCAGTTGCTAATTTTTGACTGCAGATTTCTAATTTTACACACAGATGTTCAATTGACACAAAAAATCCAATACACAAACCCAGAAATGAATGGTTCATGTAAAAGTTGTAGAACTATTACTAACTATTAGTTAACTAGTTGTAGAACTATTAATACAGCGAAGGATTCTCAGAGAGAAAAAGCCACTAACAAACAAATTTTGCATCTCTAGGGAGTTGAGATGAGAAGACCACCTCCTTCACGGCCCTGGTTAACCCCCTTGTTTTCAGCAGGAACAGGATCACACCCATAGCTCCAAAGGTGTTAATGGAGCAGAGTTCCATTAACAGTTCCAGAGTTCCTCCTGCCACAGGAGGTTGGCATCTGCTTCTCCTTCCCACCTCCGGCTGCGTGGTCCTGCTCTTCCGCTGCAGCTTCCCCTCTCCAGCTATGCCACAACAACTGCTTGCAGGGGCACAGGGTAAACAGGATTGCTGAAAATAACCCTTTAGCATAGCTATTTTTAGCCTGGATCCCTTCAGATTTTGTCAGGGTGGCATCCCAAGCCATTGTGCACATGGTCAGTTGTAGAAATGCAGGATAAAGAGTTGCTGAGAGCATGGCTGGGGGTGGAGGATAGATCTGGCTTTCCACCTGAAGGCAGGGATCTGTGAAACTACACCCAGGGTTACCAATTGCATGTACAATACACAGAGCAGGAAAAATACTGGTATTTCTGTCACAGCCATGAGAGAACAATGACTTTCCAAAATGCTTAAAGTCATTAGAATATTTTTCATTTACTTTTCTGTCCCGATAACTAAATATACACACAGAGATGTCTTACACAATTAAATAACTATTTCCTCAATTTTTTATCCTCCCAGTGTAATTAATTAACTGACTCTTACAAAGGACTCCATTAAATCTGAGTCCTGAGTTGTCAGGGACATTCTCAGGAGAAATTTCTGCTAATAAACTGTGTGGCCATGATTCACAGCAGAAACACCTAATTCCAGTGATAGTGATGCAGCACCTTCTAGACCACTTTTCTAATGATGGTGTCAACAGAGAGGAAAGAGTAGTACCTTTCTCATAAAAGTAAAAATCTGTGTAGATTGATAAAAATATGACATTTTCAATCAGGAATGAAGAGGGGCACTGCCCTGAAAAAATGGGAGAGTAGACCTGTACTTGAGATTTGTCAGTGCTTTCCTGTCCACAGAGACCAAGAAGGTGTTCATGCACTTACATTACTTATAAGCCCTGAATAAACACTAGAAGGGGGAAGAGAATTTTTTTCCTAAGAAGTTCTCTCTCTTTTATTTGTTGCTTGATGAGTCCTACCCTTCTTTCTCAGTAGCAACTCTCTTCTTAAGGTTTCTGGGTACTAGCTGCTAGGAGGAATTGTTTAAGAAGGAGGATGTTTCCTAGCTCAGAAAGCAGCAGCAAAGGAAAAACCCACTCCCTGGATTGTCTTTCGTCTCAGCACTTCCACGCGTTCTTTAATAGTCATTTGGCTCCTAGATGCCTATTTGGAGGACTGGCTGCATAAACACACTGTTTTTCAGTTGATTCAATAGGTGCTTCTGTACCTAAACAGGACATTTGTGTTAGCTATTTTAGTCTTTAATTCTAGATTATTTTTGATACTTTCGCAACTCTTGTACTCTGAGACAGATCTGGGGTTGATATTGCAGCCAAAGAGGATTTGGGGTTTTATTTAATCCTGTTTCTTTGCCATGTAGCTAAAAGGCTTTTGCTTTGGTATCAATATTCTACTCCAGTTAAGTCAATAAATATTCACCGTGTCTGCCTACTTCTTGTAACTCCTGGTTGGACAAAAGCCTCAAAGAATTTGAGGTGAGTACAATAAAATCAGTGCTTCAAATGGTAAGCAGGGAAAAAGAACAAGAAATAGAGCTATCCAGTCAGAACTCTTTTTCTTGTCTTTTCTTCTCTTCTGTATCCCACCTGTCATCTTTTCTCAACACCTCATACCCTGTCCCTTCCTTTTTCTGGGATTTTCTCACTTGGTCTCACCCTTATTTTCAAGTGTTTGTTGCTTCTTTTTCTGAACTCCAGCTGACATCTTCTTGCCACAGCAATATCAGACATAAAAATCACTTCCACATCCAACTGCTGTTCCAGCAGAAGATTGTAGCAGTACAACTCATTTATAATGCTCATACTTGTGGATTTGCACCAAAAATTTTCAGTGCTAACATTTAGAGTGCATGCTATTTTCTGTTATCCTCATTATGCTAAAGTCTTGTCCTAACCCATCGTATTTACCTTTGCAGTTACCACACTTCATAAATAAATGTTTATGTATGATGTGTAGATGCATACAAATACCAGTTTTTAATCACCTCCCCCGTAAAAAGCCAATCCATAGGTATACACTGACATGTACAAACTATGTCCTCCAGTCTGCTATTACTGTGTAACACCTGTAGATTCATCTCGAGTTTTCCTGACTTGCTCCTCTACCCACCAACACCCAAGCATATGAAAACTGCCATCTGGCTGCTGCTACACCACCACCCTGATGTCAACTTCCAATGCAAAATCATCTCACACATTTAACAGCCTTTTCCATAACTTTCATAAGTGCTGATATGTGGAACTCAGTTTTACGTAGAGTGTAAAAAAATCCATGCTTTACCTGCTACCATTTGTGGAGATAGGATACTCAGGAGTGGCCAGAATCCCTGGGTTTCCATGGCAAGGCAGGAAACAGCAAATTGGCCGCAGGCACAAGACCACTAAAGGCACTTAGGGAAGACAGGACTGTCATCTCCTGAGCCACAGAATCGTAGAACAGAATCATAGTATAGAATCATAAAGGCTGGAAAAGACCTCCAAGATAATTGATTTCAACCTTTGTCAACTAAACCACAGCACTAAGTGCCATGGCCAGTCTTTTCATTGCTTACAGGGATGGTGACTCCACCACTTCCCTGGACAGCCTGTTCCAGTGCCTGAGCACCTTGCAATGAAGATATTTTTCATGTTGTCCAACCTGAACCTCCCCTGGCATAGCTTGAGGACATTTCCTCTGGTCCTGTTGCCAGCTGCCTGGGAGAAGAGACTGATTCCCCTCTGGCTACAGTTTCCCTTCAGACAGTTGTAGAGAGGGATAAGGTCATCCCTGCATCCCCTTTTCTCCAGGCTGAGCACCCCCAGTTCTCTCAGCTGCTCCTTATATGGCTTGTGCTCCAGACCATTCAACCTTCTCTGGATGTGCTCCAGCTCCTCAATGTCTTTCTTGTGATGAGGGGCCCAGAACTGGACACAGGATTTGAGGTGTGCCCTCCCCAGTGCTGAACACAGAGGGACAATCACTGCCCTGGTCCTGCTGGCCACACTACTGCTGATACAGACCAGGATGCTGTTGGCATTCTTGGCCAGCTGGGCACACACTGGATCATGTACAGCTGCTCTTGACCAACACTCCCAGGTCCTTCTCCACCAGGCAGCTTTCCAGCCACTCTGTCCCCAGCCTGTGGTGCTGCCTGGGGTTGCTGTGACCCTAGGGTAGTTCTCAGCCTGGGCCTTGTTCAACCTCATATTATTCATACTGTACATCTCTGCCAGCTACCAGTCACGCTAGGGAGGGCTGCCCACATTAAAAGGAAGGTAGGCTCCATTTGGTCCCTTCCCTTTTCAATTAAGCACATCTGAATGAAATTACTCCTTTGCCTTTTGTAGCACCTGCAGAGAAATACAAATGAAATAAACTTTTAAACTATCAGATGAGCTTGCAGTACAAAACAAGGGAGTAATGAATATTTCCCAATAGAGTAATATCCAGCATTTCCATTACAGTTTCTCCATGTCAACAGCATCCCATTTAACATGGCTTGACATCATTAGGGTGTCATCTTGTATTTCAGGTATGTGACAAAACACATACTCTGAAATGCACTCTATACATTCTATTTTCTTCAAAATTTTATTCAAAAACCTGAAGAAGTGTGCCTTACCAGTGTGTTTCCCCATGAGAAAATTAACTTGCCTAATTTAGTACTACATTTTGTCCCCATGAAATTATAGTTCGGATTTTGAATTTTTACTGAGAGTTGAATCACTTAGTTAAAAATTAAAAACTTACATTTCATTAAACTTGTAGAGATTTTCAAATAAACTTTGCATTATAAAAATCCATAAAATATGAATCTAATAATTGTTCACAATTAAAAAAAAGCCTTATCTCCAAAAACAAAGGACAGAATGGGGAAACTCAGGAAGGAGAGAGAGCTGCAGCACAATATATTTTTTGTAGCTAGGGTTATAAAGTGAGGTGGTTTGTTTGGGGTTTTTTGCATTTGGTCTTTTTTCTCCTGGAAGCAAAGAAAAACCCCAAAACAGTTAGATGTGGCTTTGCATATGCCAGATGTGACAATGAGTTCAAATCCCTTTCTGGGGAAAGAATTGCTTCATGGAGTGTTTGATTTTGAAAGAGCAAGGGTTCATTGTCTCTAGATTTTGCTGGATACCAATAAATGCTGGCATTAGTGTGACATTTCCTTTTGAAATTTAGAGCACAGAATTACTCCTAAGAAACAGTGCAAATCTGCAACCCTCGCTAAGGCAGAACAGCGCTCACTGTCACAGACTTCAGAATAACTCGTGAACACAACTATGGGCTTCAGCCCCTGGGTTTTTTACCAATCTCACTTTCATCTGCTACCTAGCAGATGGAATGGGTTTTTTCTTATACTTGGATTATCTTTCAAGCACCTAATGCATTATTAAAATCTTCTGATGAAGTACAGTATTCATAGTGGTAACTTGCACGTATTTTATCAGTACAGCTTAACATTTCTGTGTAGCATTTGCTAAATGATTAAACATTTCTTCAGACACATATTACAAAATAACATCATAAAATTAGAATTTTTTTCTTCCATTCTATCAACTGCTTCACTTACAAAAACTTCTTTAAAAATTAATAAATTCCTCTATATTGTGGCATAATAGGTTACTTTTTACATCTCTCAAAATTGAACGTAGTAGTAAAACACCATTTTCTCTCCTGCCCCATGGTAAATTACAATCTGCAAATAAAACTGTTTAAATATATTTGTAATTATTTTCTTTCAGGCACATGAAAGAAATGTTCATGTGTGATCTGTTTGTTGGTGGTCTTCTTCAAACTGTTTTCCCCAGATTTTTCATACACATGCATTTCATAAATGCATTTATATTGGCCTTAAGTCCTGCACATGTATCAGTCAACTTGTATCTGGTCTACATTGGCCTTATCCCAGGTCTTGTGGGCCTTAGAGAGGCACAGAAATGTTTATAAAACTGAAGAATGGACCTCCTACTAGTGCTCTTTTAAAAAATTGTCCATATTTGGATCAGAAACATTTTAAAAGTGTATTTAAGCATTCCTTTTGCATAGTTTCATGGAAAACATTCTTAATTTTTATGTAACCAATTAATGTTAATTAAATAGCTGCAGTACAAGCAAACAAAAAAACTGAAAGTTTAATCTTCCCCCGTAAAAGCTAAAAGTACATATACTACCAAAAAATGAAAACAGTCTTTCCCAGCAAGGAGTACTTGCAATAAATTAACTTCTGAGGGTTGCAGCAGCTCTTTTTTGTGACACTGTGTGACATAAACAAAAAATCTGAACACGAAGTACCATTCTTGGGAAGGAATTTGAAAAAGCTGTAATGTGGCCACCTCATTAGAGAGAGATCAAATGCTGCTAATAAAAACAGATCTCTTGGAGAGACATATCCATGGGGGGAAATAGTGAGACTGCCACATCTGCCACTGGCAAGAAGTACCAAAAAATACTTGGCTTTGTGAACACTTGAGTCCCACAAGGGTTAACTATGGATTAACCTATTTGCACAGACCATTACTTACCAAGTGATATACGTAAATATTTCTTAAAGTACTTGTTTCACACACACAAGCAAATGCATAAAAGAGAAGAAAAACCCTGAAGAACTATATTTTTTATGAATAGCAAATTATTCAGAAAACAGAACTGCAGACAGATATTCTAGAAAGTAGGATTAAATCTGGTGAAAAAATCTGATGTTTTTATCTTTAACTAACAGCAATATTAGAATATTCTAATATATCAAAAACAGATGTTTTAATTTTTAGTTCAGATAAAAATTTTAAAAATATTATTTTCTATTCTAACAATAATCAAATTATGTCACAATTGCTACTACTAAAAGAAATTACTTACATCACAGTAGCAAAAGTCATGTTATATACAAATAAATGTACAATTCAGAGGTAGTGAATAGTGATGATACTTGAGGTAACAAATTATGAACTTCAAATCCTTTGCCACACTCCCATTTTCAGAATTACCCAATCTGCCTGCCAAGCTGGACAATACAAGAACCTATTTCCTCTCTTTTGATATCATGATCTGAGTAAGATTTTAAGAGCCAATACAGACAGCAGTGTCAAAAGAAAGGAAATAAATATCAGTAAAACCAGAGGGAATTAAAACAAAAATCTGAGAACAAAGCATACGAGTTTATGGCCTTTAAATCCTTTACAGGGTGTGAGTCTCAGAGACATCAAAGTAAACATTGTCATCCTAAACAGTTCCAGCAATTCTATCATAACCCACATTACTCAATATTTTTCCAAGCAGTTCTGAACTTAGGGACCCTAGACCTACAAAACTAGGTTGGTTATATGTGAATAAAATATCGTGAATTTTTATTGTAAAAGGTTACAGCAACACCTGTTTTTAAAAATTCTTTTTTAAGAAAATTCTTTTTTCCTTGGGGAAACAAGGAATGGCCATTAATTTCTGTACTGCTTCTTTATTTCAAAGTATTCTATATCTCTTTCAAACAGGCAATAGCTGACAGGGAAAAAAAGTTTTGCACCAAAGTGAAAATCTGTATTCATCATTCATCATGACTTTTTAAAATAAAAGAAGCATTGTTTTTTTTTTATGTCTTTTAATCTCTGCTGTTTTGGAGGGGAAAATATTTCCTCTCTTTGATTTCATGATCTGAATAAGTTTTTAAGACCCATTTAACACGACAGAATGCAGTGTTAAAAGACAGAAACAAAAATCAATAAAACCTGAAGGAATTAATCCAGAAATTTCTGGTAGCTCAAAACTACCATTCATTGAACAAGTTTTAAAGAAATTAATTATTCACTCCAACACTGTGTTGAATACTCTTTGTACAATAAGTTATCTCTGAATTGGCTGGAACTGGCAGAGCTAAAGGCCAATATACTGTTTGCTTTCTCCTTTCAAACTTGTGTTCTTTCAAAAGGAACCAGGCTTGTCTCTTCCCATACCAGTGCATGCACTGAACTGGCTCAAAGAACAGCCTCACAAAAGTCCAAACATCCATGCTTGTAGAAAAGGCCTTCAGTATACATCCTCAGAGGACCTTAAGACCATCTACCCTTATACTAGGCATTCCTCAGAAAGCCAGGGTTTCACCACCAAAGGTATTTCATCCCCAGAGTCAGTCTGTGGCTGTGATACTCAGCCATCCAGACCAGGACCACTACCCTTCAAGAAAATCACCTCTGCACATCCCTTGGTAGGTGTGTGGCATTTTTGCTCTCTAATCCATGGCTTCCCTTCAGTTATATGCTCAGGTAGAGATGAGTGATGAAACTGGCTAAGGATGGGTTTAATTAATAATTATAGTTTTAAACCATCGTTTTTGTTACAAAGGAAATGCACAGGGTGAAATCTTTTTTTTTTCCTGATTCAAGAAGAATTAAACAATCTTACCAAGCACCCCTTCACCGTTACAAAAACAGTCACCAGACAAACCCAGGCATCCTTAGCCACTGTTCTCTGACGCCTCAAACTCTCCACAGCTCTTTACTTTTGCAGGAACAAAAAAGGCTGACACTTGCCATTGCCTTCAGAGAAAGAAAACTGTAAACAATTTGCTTTCAGCACTGTAACTTGCCCACCCTTTCCACACCTTGGATCAAGTTACTGGAGAAGTTGTATTTCTAGCAGTACATAACTTGGAGTTAGAAGGAAATTAGTGTCGTGGTAAATAACCCCTATTTTAAGAAAATATACTCAAATTACTGCTGAAGTGGAAAAAAGGGAGCAATGAAGGACTAGAGAGAAAAATACTTACAGCTCCATCTGTTGCTGCAGATGGGTAGTAATTCAACTGCAAAAAAAGTCAAAAGCTAAGTTTACCACTTGGTAGACTGATATGAGTTCAATCTAAAGGAGCTGAATTCCTGAGAATAAATCAAGCTCCAATTGTAAAAAAATAGTGATTTAACAAGTATCAGAGTTTTTAAAAAATCATCAAAATATAAACTATAAAAATATTTTAAAACCCACATAAATGCTTACAATACATGCCAAAGTGAAATCTGAACTGAAATTTCATCCCTATAAGTTATAGATGATAGTGCTGATTTTTAAAAAAGAGGCATTTCCTCTCTAGACACTACAAACTTCCCTGGATCAACAGCAATTCTCCTACAAACCTATATTGCATTGAACATGACAGAAACACAAATATTTCTGAAATCTCTGATAGTTATCAGAATCTCAGTATTAAATAAATATGTAATGGTACCTAAATAGACATAATAAATCTCTTCACTTTGCTGTCATTAGAATTACGCAAAAATTTTAAGCAAAATATTATGATAATACAGAGATATCTTATATCAGGGTACCATATCATAATGTCTGTTCTTTCTAGAAACTGAAAAGTGGCTCTTTTCCACCATCTGCGTAGACAATTAAATCATGCTCAGAAAAACCATGGGTTTTCTAATTCAATTAATGAAATACAGCCAGGTTTCATTTCCATTAGTTTATTATATTCAAAAGCCCAGTGAAATAAAAGAGTTACAAATGGGTTTGGATGATTTTGATTTTGGGTAGCCCACCAGTGACATATTTCTGCTTGTCAAAATGGCCAAGTACCAGCTAGTTTTGGCAATATGTAATTTTCTGGACTAGCAATAAAAGCACATTGAAGAGGGTTTTTGCATGCACATTTACAAATATTTCTCAATTATCTATTTTTCATGGATGATTCACAATGAACAAGAGAAAAGGTACTAATTCAAATTCCAAACCACAGATATTGCTTGTCCCATTCTACTCCAATGATGAGGGATTAAAGGGGATAAACTGTATTCACTGCATCTCCACTTTGTAAAGTTAGTCAGAAAATGTCCTTTTCATTTATGAAGACTTGCAAATATTGTGCACAAATGTAAGTGCACATGAAGGAAAGACAAAGAATTTGTGTTTTTAAGAATGGCTGCAGTGTGTGTGTGTGTGGTGCCCTGGATTACCCTCAAAATGTGCAGATGAGCATTACCGAAGGAAGTGGAAGGAACAGCATGTTCACCAACTAGAGAGCCAGGAATAACAGAAGCCACACATTCAACAACAGCCCTGTGACTACAGGCAGGCTCTGATGGTGCACTTCCATCCAGGGTTAACACAATGTTTATATGAGACAGAGAAATGCACCTTGCTTACAGGAAGATCCATATTTCTCCAAGAAATATGTGCCTGTGCAGCCTCCTGACTGAACTGATGGATGAACCCCCAGATTTCAGGTGCTGGCTACAAGAACAGCATTTGAAATTCTTTTCCAGAAAGCACACACCTTTCTCTGTATTTCACCACAGATAGCAGCATCCCCAGTTCTCAGTGCACGAAAAAGATCTTCTGGATGTCAGTTTACTCCTGCACACATTGGCATTGCTGCACCAAGGGAAACAGAAGAGTGAATGGGTAACAGACTGAAGCAGGACCCCATCCTTGTCTTTACTAATTATTTAAGAGTCCTCAATACTTTAACATAAAAAAAGTTTTCAAACTATAATAAAAATACACCTCCAGGCTAACAAAGGTCTTCATAATATCCCAAACTAAGCATCCAAGGATTAATCCAGAGCTACTAACTACTTCTGAAATAATCGTAACAATTTTAAAATGTGTTTTTAAAATTCATATATGAAGTAAATTTAATCTGTTTGCCCTTACCTATGTTATTTTTTCCCCAGACCTCTTTTTTATCCTCATGTCAGTGAAATATATGATAACTATTTGAAATACAGTAATAGAATCTACAGAAACAAACATAGTTAAAAATTTAACTTGAAAATCTCCTCAGACATCATAGTAAGGACCAACCTTCAGGTTAGTCTGGAGAGAACACAGAAGGACAGGACAGAGGTGCCATCAGTACCGACCATGGGTGAGAGATGGGCAGTCTTCTCCCCTTTCATGGGGAAAATCCTGCTAGGAGAGGAGACAGACTCACATCTAGTCTCTCCTCAAAGAGCTGTGCAGTTACTGTATAAAATAAATGGCTAATTTAAAAGGTATAAACTGCAGGTCGATGAGGGTTTGCTGCCCATCGGGAAGATTTTGCTGGCAGTCATGCTCGAACTCTTGAAAGGGGAGGCCTGCACACAGCCACTGTCTTCCTCAGTGCTCAGGCTGCTAGGCTGGTGCATTGGAGGTGGTTCCACACTGCTTCTGGCTGTGGTAAAAAGGTCACTCCAGAAGAGCCTTCCTGGAGAGTGCTCCGGGCTGTGCAATGCTAGGCAAGGTGCCTGCTGTCCCTGTAGCCCCTGCTGAGGTGTCCCCAGGGGCTTTGCCCATCGTGATGAGGTGAGCACTCCTGTCCACGTGTGTGAGCACTCTGCCTCCAAAGGAAGGAGGCAACATTGATCTCATGCTGGAGTAACCCCCGTGCTGGGAGCCCAGCAGGTGCTGGGGGACAAAGGACTGCCAAGAATTTCAGCAATGGGACAGGAGCAGTGGCAGAGCTCCAGTGCTCTAGCCTCTGCCCTGGTGCTCCTTAATACTATGTATCTGCATGCATGCATTATATTTACATAAACAAGACCTTCCCCTGCCACCCAACACAAGGGTAACAAAAAAATCCCATGTGACAGTCTTTGCTCTAGGTGCTGTTTCCACAATCATTTGCTTCCTTCTTCTGGCTTGAATGTTTTTTATTTATTCAATATGTTTTTCCTAAGTGGAAATGATTCTGTTTGTTTTACTAGCAAGAGAGTAATTTGGGAACAAAACAAAAAACTGATGTTTCATAAAGGAGCCTAATTAAGGTGGTGGTGGGAGTTAACAAACTGAGCCTCATGATGTCAGGAAAAAGGGTTGTGTCTAAATATAACATTTACATGTACCCCTCTAGAGTCCCTTCAAATCACCTGTCTCTAAGGCATCAAACAGCCTTTCTACAGATGGCTGCCCAGCACCAGGCACATGTGTGTGCTCCATGAGCCTGGCATCAGTTTGCCTGTCTCATACCAGCATTCCTGGCAACTCCTTAATGCTGTTCCCAAGACAGCATGGTTTCAAACCAAAAAATTCAAGCGCGGCTCAGAACCTCTTGAACATAAAATTGAAGGTGACGTGCACAAGTCAATGCCAAACCGTTTGGAGGATGATTTAAATAGCCTTTGTGAATAAGGTGTAAAGGAAAGCGCTGTAGGTCTGAAAGGAGTGCAGGGACAAGCCAGAAACACAAACCTCCAGAAAACGAAGGGAATCAGAGGAAAGAAAAATGTAGAACGGAGGTAACAGAGGACTGCAATGAGGATGAGTGAATGCATTTTCCCAGTGAGTGAACTGCAAGGCACAGAAAGGGTCCTTCCTACCCAAGTGGAATATAGGGCTTAAAATTTAATTAGTGTTTTATTCTGTCCTTTTTGATCTTTGCACAAAGTCTTTCTTCACACAAAGGACAGAGGAGTTTCTGTGGGGCTGTGTGGCAGGGCAGCCAGTCTCCCTCGGTTCAGGCATTTCCCGTATTTCCCGACATAAATGGGATGCTTCTCCCTGCTCTTCCTGCCTGTCCCTCGACCTCCGGAGGAAGGTATTCCTGGGACATTTCACTGCGGCAAACACCCCAGCCCGTGCGACAAAAGTTTCTGCGGAGCTGTTTGCTCTCGCCACTAGAGAAGTTGAAACATTAACCCAGGACTAGCCAACACCATCTCCCCCGCACCGGCCGGCTTGAGCTCCGCTTTTGTGCCGCCTCCGTACGCCCGGAGGGAGCGGGAGCACCGGGAAGGGAGCGGGGATCGCCCCTTTGGCCAGCGCTGCTCGCCCCACGGCTGCCATCGCCCCTGCGCGCCCTTTGGCTCCACAGATTTTTTTCTTAAAAAAAAAAAATGAGCAAATGTCCCTTCTCTCTTAAATACCTCAGCTCCGAGGAAATGGGACCGAGGCTTGCCACAAAAATTGTGTCGAGTACCGAGTAGGCTGCACCTGCGGGAGAGCCCGCAAGGGAGGAGATCTCGGGGTCACACCTTTTGGCTGCAAAATGTGACCGACCCGTTCGAGGGCACCTCTAGCTGTTGAGGGAGCCTGCTGAAGAGCAGGAATTTCTTGACAAGATCTCGGGATCCTGAGTAGCTGAGAGAAACGCCAGCAGAAGTTCCTGACATCTGCATCATCTGCCTTCCATAATTTTGCATTTGAGATGCTCCCGTAGGAGAAGACCCTGTCATGAGGAAAGCATCGCCACCTTTATCCTGTGTGGGAAGCGCAAAAATGTGTTCCTGGTACGATCAAAGCAGTGGGAGAAAGGGGTGTCGTGTTGTCACCAGTTCTGCTCTTTGCTTGAATTAAACTCCGGAAAAGCAATAAATTACGAATAACTTACCCGGTCATGCTTCCTATTTTGCTACTACGGGCCACATATCTCTAAACGCAGAGTTCTTTAATATACCTATTTTCAACCATATGAAGACGTTTGTCACAAAGGGCATTTTTATACTACCTCAAAAGAAAACGAACAAACAAACAAAAAAAACCCAAACAAACAAAACAAACAAAAAACAAACAAACAAAAAAACACCAAAAAAACAACCAAACAAAAACACTAAAGTGAGTTGCTCTTAGTATTTTGCTATGTAGCTGCCTTCCAAAGCCGGTCGCTTTCAGGGCTCCCTCCCGCACTTAATTTTCTGCCCCGGCAAATCCTAATTCCAGTGAAGTCTGAAAGATCATTTATACTTAAAAGTTCTTTTCAGGAACAGCTGTCCCAGCAGAAGTCAAACAGTGTATGCTGACCGCCGGCACAAAATGTGATTTTAGGGTTTTCGTTAAAACACACGCACTTGTGGCCCCTTCCCTCGATTCCCAAGTACCCGGTGCTGTGCACATCAGCGCCAGCCGCTACTTCACAGCACATATGCGGGTGTGCACTCAGCTGCAGAAACGGACCAGGCTCTCAGGTGGGGGGTTTGCTTTGCTTTGATTCGTTTGGTTTTTAGGGGGTGGTTGTTTTGGTTTTGCTGCTTTTCACCTCCCCCCCCCCCCCTTTTATTTTTATTATTACGCAAAGTTTAATTAAATAAAAGGCAGGCACCTGCAGTATTTGCGCTAACGTTTTAGACCGAACAGAAACGATACCCGAATCACCGGGTCGGGTATTTCCATCTCTTCGAAAGATTGAACCAGGATGAAATCCCCCGCTTCTCCCCGCTGCAGCTCCCAGCGGGACCAGGTAAGGCCACTGGCCCGGGGCGGGCGAGAAGAGCTCGGCAGCCCCTCACAGTGCTTTGTCCCTTGTCTCAGCTCCGAGCAAGGGACAGAGGTTGCGGCGAGCGGCTAACAACTCGCTCTCGTTCCCCAAGACACCTGGAGTAAATACACCTCTCAAGAGGTGTTGGAGAACCGAGGGTGGAGGGGATATCGAGGGGTGCGCGGGCAGGGCTGGAAAGCAAACCGCAAAGCCGCTCGGCCGGGAACGGGACCGTCCCCACACCGGCACTGCCCGTCCGGACAGCGGGCGGGACAGCGGGCAGGGAGGCGGGCTGCTGCACCCGACTGCTTGGGGAGCGCTGCCGGCGGAAGAAGGCGGCGGGGGGCGCGGCGGGGGAGGGACGGCAGCACCTGCCGGGCCCAGCGCCGGAGCTGCCCAGCCCCGTGCCCTCCTTCCTTCCCTCCCGCCCGCCCAGTGCTCATGCGCCCGCCGGGGGTTTAAAGCGGGAGCGGCGGCTGCTGAGGCTGTACGGCCCGGCAGAGGTGCGGGTAGCGCGCAGGGCGCGGCGCGGCGACCCGGCCGGAACGCCGCTCTGCTCTGCTCGGCTCGGCTCGGCTCGGCTCGGTTCTGCTCTGGGCTGGCCCCGCCCGGCCCGCAGCCATGTGGCTCTCGGCCCTGCTCCTCGGTGGGTACTGCGGGGAGCGGCGGGGGCCGGCGGGGCGGGACGCGGAGCAGCTCCCCGACCCGCTCCCTGTCTGTTCGCAGGCGCCTTCCTGTTCTCCGGCCTGGTGCGCGGCAGCGACGGCTCGGGTGAGTTGGCCGCTGTCCCCCCTCCGCAGCCCGTGGGGGTCTCCCCCTCGGAGCGTCTCTGCCCGCCCTGCCCCGCCCCGCCCTTGGCCGCGGGCACGGCTCGGCCCTTCCCGTCCCGGCCGCTCCTCTCGCCGGGATGGGCGGACGGGGCCGTGGGGTCACCGCCCCGGGAGGGCTGCGTGGAGCCGGCGGTGGGCACCTGCAGAGGGGCACGGAGCAGGTCTGGGAACGCTTCCAAATGGGGGTGAAAGCTCCTTCCCGGCACGGGCTGCAGCAGCGCCGTGGTGACAATTGTCCCCGTCGAGGGGAGTGCCGGTAGCGAGAGTGAGTGCGAGTGTGTTTGTGTGTGTTGTAAATGCACTCGTACAGTGCTTGGCAGTTTGAGGATCTCTGGCATATTTTAGACCGTGGAATTGATTAAAAACACTTTAAACTCGCCCTGCCGTTATTTTGACCTGGAAGCAAAAAGAACGTGCTTAGGATGCCTAGCAGGGTATGGCAGGGACTGCCTGTTGTACTATCCTGTGTTGGACTGCATCCTTGCTGCTGGAGAGCAGGCTCTCCTAGAACCAGACTAAGTCCATGGGAACCAGGAGCCACGGGAAGCAGTTGGAGAAATATGTGACAGAAGGACGCAAGCAGTTTGTCTGCCCCTTTCAGTGGAACCTGTCACCAAAGGAGGATAGGAGCCTCCAGAAGAACATGTTTCCAGATGCAGGCCTGGCCTGCAGAAGGTGAGTGACCCCAAGCTTTTCTGAATGGTTGTTAATGATTTGACAGTTATTAGGAATCAGGATTTGCTGCTCATTTTGTGCTGAATCAAAGGCTTGGAAAATTCTTTTGTGCTAAACTGATAATAGCTATCTGTTACAGGAGTGCTGTGGCTAAAAAAGGAAAAAATGCACAACAGTGGAAAACCTACTCTAACCCCCCAGTTCCCTTCCTTTTTTTTATTTTACAGGTTTATTATAGATGAAACTGTTGACAGTCTGGCAGGAGACAAATGAAAATTTTCTGGGATGCTTCCTTCAGGACTGGAGAACCTGCTGTAACCTGAAGGTATCTGGAACCAGCTAAAACATCATTAAATTGAACAGTTCCTGTAAGATACTGCCTCTTACCATTATTCTGAGCCTAAATTCAGTAGCACTTGGTTATTGAACTAGAAACTTGCATTTTAAAAAGTGTCTAAATTCTGTTGTTCGAAGTAATGAAAGAGCATTAATATCCTCAAGAATCTAGTGTACTTAGGCTCATAATGTTTGCAAATATATTGGAGGTTCTTAAAACTTCATTTATATTCCCACTGGAATGGATACAAATGCTGCCAAGTCCAGCAGTTCTGGTTGCCACACAGGAGGCTGTGTGGGTGAGTGAACGCTGCTGCGTGATGGCAAATGGCTTTACACTGATGAGAAAAGGGCAGGTCTCAGATGGAAATGAATGATAGAGCCCTGACCAGGTTTATCTAAGTCCATTGCCCTTGTCCAGATCAGGATATGTGCTAAAAATATACATTAATTTGTATACAATCTGTGAACATGTTTTCCAAAATATAAATAAGTGTAGGTTTACTAGTACATCTTTTTCTTTTTTTCCCCCAACTATCAATATTCCTTGTGTAAGGTAGAAAAAGCTGGCTTGTATGAAGCCTCAAAATAAAAAAGGACCTAAAATCTTTCTGTTAAAAAAAACCAAAACTAAATACTAAAAGAATAGGGAGCATGATAGGGATGTATTTCTCTATATACTACAACTCATAAAGCTATCTTTCATGTAAGAGCCCCTATGTTTAATTTTGTAATAATGTACATAGGATTTTTTTCCATTGCATAAGCAAACTTGTTTTCCCAAAGTATGGAAGCTTCAGGATTAGAAAAGCTCAGATTTTGCCCATTTTTTTTTTTTTTTTTTTTTTTTTTACCCTGGAATAACTTAAAGCAGTAGCTCTTGCTGAAAATCATGTCAGAACTTTTATAGATTGACATAAGAAGCAGCTATTCATGTCAAAATCAAAGTACATGGGAAGAGGCACCAAAAAGATGGCCATTGATGGAATAATTAAAAACATAGTTGCTTTAAGAGAGAAATGAGCCTGCTTTTTTTTTTTCTTTTTTTTAGGTCAACAATGATGGAAGACATTCATCCCTACCCTTTAAATATGGCATAAATCAGGAAGAGTTACAGTTTCATTTGTATACCTTGCTTTTGTAGTGTACTCTGATGTAGTGTGTTTTTGTGAAGCTTGAAGGGTGTGTGTCTTGACAGGATGGGGTGATACTTGTTTTACTGTGGTTCTAAAGGCCTGATTGAATGTAACAGAAGATAGGTCTCACGTCTTCACCAGAGTCCAGAGTGGGTAGGAGACTAGAACTGAATATTTTCTGTAAATTGTAAGCTTATATGTATTTATTCCAAAAATACTTGGACTTAGAGTATTGCGTCACATAAGTATTGAAAGAAATGCCTCCACTGCTACTGCTCTTGCATTCTTCAATTACAGTGATTGAAACATACGGGTTTTATCTCAGTTACTTTATATATAGATATAATTCAACACGGCAGTTTTTGCCATGTTGAAGTATCTTGGATAGACTAACAAAAACAAGCACTTCTTCAATTTCCATAGTAATATCATATATGAAATTTGTGAGAATGAGTATGCAAGCTGTCAAAGAACAATTTTATATATTCTAGTATACTGATCTCACTAATACGTTTTCATGTTTGCAACTAAACCACTGAAGTTTTATGGGTTGGATGGCTGATGATGCATTAACAAACAGGGACAATCAAAAACCACTGCAGAGCTGATACTGAAAGTCTTAATTTTGGTAATCAACAAAAAAAATCTGCTTTCATTTTGATACTTCACCAAACACTTCTAATGTTAGTCTGTTTTAGAGTTATGGCTTAGAGAAAACTGTATCTACCTACAGAGAAAGCTAAAATGAAGTTGTTGCTTTTAATTAACAGCATCATTTACCTGAAAGTGTGTGTGTTTTTACCTCAGTGCTGATCCAGCTGAGGTATATACTGCTAAATCCCCTGGCTACAGCACGTCTGCTCTTCAGCTCACACAGCAGCAAGGTGCACCCTTCCCTTGGAAGCCTGCCTCTCGTGTAGACAAGCATCATGACAGTCTTTAAACTGCCAGTATAGAAAAATTGTGTGCCTGGGCTACAATGGACTTCTGTGTTTTGATTGCCAGGGAATACACAGATTATATTTTCCTGCTTCCCCTCCATCTATTGTGCTATGGGAAAGCCTGCCACATGATGGTAATTAGTAGGTACCTGGTAATGAGGGAAAAACTGATCTCCAAGGACACAGGGTTTGTTAACTAGATATGTCTGATTACTGTCCTTGTATGCACAGCCAGCCAAGGAATTCAGTCAAGTACATTACATTAGAAATGACAGGAGTGAAAACTTCCTGTGGTGTCTTACACTTTTAGAGGCTGGAAAAATGCTGCAGAGTGGCAGGCACAAGCAGTGCTGTGAGAGCAGAGATTACCAGTGGTGCTTATTGCAGTTAATCCTCTGCAGAAGGCTGCTGTTTCATTTTGACATTCTTGCTAGATGTCATTTGGTGGATACTACTTGTTCAGTGCCCAGTAATTAGCAAACACACTTGTGGAGCTTTCATGAAAGGATTAGGGGACTCAAACAGCAAAGCAAATCAGCTTCTTTTAGCATACCAATAACATAGCACTTTTGACAATGAAAATATGGAGCTTCTAGTTGTAAGCACTGATTCTGCTTGATTTTTCCATCTTTTGTTTTTAAGGCATTTAAATAAGACTAAGCATGGCTAGGATGTGAGTAGGTAAGACTAAGTCCTAAAATAAACCTTTTTTATTTTTTAGAATACTTGAGAATCAGATTAAATCACTTTAGTTCTTGCTAGGTAGACAACTTTTATTATCTTAAGAAGGGAAAAATTAAAAAGTGCTTACTGCTTTCTTTTCTTCTTACTCTGGACTATATAGGCAGATTCAGCATATACAAGTCCTATATTGGTGCTAACAAGTAGCAGCAAGGATTTTTCAGGAAGATGGGATTGGGTAGTTTAACATCATTTCAGCATAGCATTAATGACTATTGTATATAATTAAGAGTAAAACTGCATGCTTAATTGAAGAATGTGTGTGTTCAGTTTATGCTGTCAGAACAAACAAACATGCTTCCCTCTGCATTTCTGGCTGCAGCTGTTCTGCTTTTCAGTTCTGAAGTCAGTGAGATTAGCTGGAAGTATCATCTTTTCCATTCCCTGCTGAAGAACAGCATATGCTCCAATTGCTTTCATTTATAAACTGCATATGTTGGGGTCAGGAAACAGCCCAGGGTAAGAATGAAAATACTGGGTAAAAAAGCAGGTGAGAGAGATCACTGATCCCTGAAACATACAGTCCTTGACATATAATGTTGTGGTGCATGCACTGGTACCTTAGCCATCCTCTGCCAGCTTTTATCATAACACTGTGCACAGATAGTGTTCCAGGTGCATTTAGAAAAAGTTCTTGCACCTTCCAGGTGCTAGGGCAAGATGTGCCTTAGAAGTTCAGAGTAAACAGTTAGGCATGGGTTGGACTTACGCTGCTGAATTGGTAGTGATCTAAGACAAACCTCTAATTTGCTGTGCAACAGACCAGGGGATTGTGCTAGCTTGTGTAGTAGAAGGATGGTAGTTACCATGCAAGATAAAGACCTCTATGTTTTCAAAAGAAAAAGTATCAGTTTGCCAAGCAAAATTGTGTACTGATGTTAATCTGTGTCTGCATACCTTCATTGCACGCAGGCAAGCACAGTGAAAGCTTAATGATGATAACCTGGAGAGCAACTTTTGATAAAAGGCAGAGTTCTGCATAAAAAATGCATGTGCCTCAGCTGAATAAATAACTTTTGTATCACTGTATGAATCCGACAGTCCTCTGCACAATGATAATGATGTGAACTTCACTGTAATGAGTTAATACCAATGTTCTAGATGTTACTGTATTACTGGAGCAAGAAGATGAGTGTTCCTTTTTGTTTTTTTTTTAGCACTGGCCTTAGTAAGATGTACTGCAAGAGAGTAAGGGAAATAGTTGCAAGAGGCTGCTGTCAGCTTGCTTCTTGAATGCCACTGGAGAGAAGATTCAGAATTTCCCAAGTGACTCATAGATGTCTCATGTCTGGAGATTTCTGTGGGGATGTCAGATTTAATTTCTTCCTTGGAAAGTGCCACCTGCATCTGTGGTCTGTCAAGCCTTCTGTCTCTTGAGTAAATAGACAGATGTGAATTGCTTTTCTTTGTGTAATGTCCCTTGGATATGATTTTAATGTTTATTCATGGGAGGTTTTTTTTCCTGCCACTTTTTTCCCCGTGAGTAATTTCTAAAGTGTGTGCTTCCTTGTCATAACTGTACATTTGTAAGCTCCAGAGACATCTTTGTAGGCAGTGTACCTAATATCAAATTCAGATATTGCTTTAAACTTGGAAACTGTAGTGATACTAAAAAAAGAAACGCCAGCAACAAACCCTTAAGATTTTCAGGTCAAAAGTTCTTCTTTTCTCTTTAGCTTCTACTGCTATTACATGCTTTACAAGAGGACTTGACCTTAGAAAGGGAACAGAAGATGTCCTTTGCCCAGCTAACTGCCCTCTGTGGCAGTTTTATGTCTTTGGGGATGGAGTTTATGCCTCTCTTTCAAGTGTCTGTGGAGCTGCTATACACAGGTAAGTCAGATCACTGCTAATCCATGTGCTGAGCGAGTTTATGTAGTCTTTGCCACACAAAGCAAATCTTAGCCTTTTTATGACATCATAGTAAATATCTCTCTGGACTCTGGGTCTTATTATCTCAGTAGGAATGCCACTGGGAGAAGAGAAAACAAGGAAAAAGAAGAATGTCTGTGCAGCTCACAAATTACTTGAGTTGTGTTTGAGTGTTCCTGGAAACCACTTAAACATTCTCTGAAATGGCCCAACATTGTCCACAGATGGACTTACACTGTAAAATCACTGGTATCAGCAGCAGTTATGGAGGAAGGATGCAGTATAAACAGTAACTGAATATAAGAATGCAGTATAAGCAGTACCTAATTGAAGAATAAAAGCAGATTAATTTTATGACTTGATTAAAAGCTTGCATCAAACAAACTGTAAAAGAAATGGAGGAAAAGTGGTTTCAATATTTATTTTTTGCATCAAGCAACAGATAAAAGCTCTTTTAGAATATATTGATGTGATGCTGCAGCTATCAGAGTATTTTTTTATGTTAAAATACCCACAACTATAAACTTAAAATTTTACAGAAACATAAATGGCTGGACAATGAGGAAAATAAAGTGTTCTTGAATTAGTATTCATTGCTTGACACTTTAAATGCCATAAAAAACTGTGCCAAGCATTTGAAATAAAATCTAGGGGCTGTCATTACCATCTAGAATTTTATTTAAAGTGTCAATTAAAATTTTATAACTTTTAACAGGATTTATAAAATTTGGGCTACATGTACCTGTATTTAAATGCTTAAGCAAGCTAATTTTTTTTTTTTTTCAAAAATTTTCCTAAGGAGGGGTTTTGAGTAGAAGCTCTAGAGTTTATCAAATGCTGTAAAAGAATCTAAGGGCCAAGGTACTATAGGAGTTAGAAGGAGCTTCGGAGGATTTATGGGTGTCTCTTTCTACTTGTTTTTAAAGCCAAAGAGTTTGTCTCATGCATGTTTCCATGTGTATTTTATTGCTAGACAGGCTTCCTTCTGATGCTCCTGTAAAAAGAATTAAAGTTTCCATTTGATGTGTTTTAAGAGTCTTCATGGGTATTTAAAAAAATATATACTTCAGTACTTCACTCTTCCTATTTAAGGTATATAAAGAAAGTTTGTGAAAGAATGTCTAGATCAAATGCAGGTAGTGAATTTGGATTTGCTTTTTTAATTGTTTTTCTTTATTTGAACTGAAGAAAACTGAGATTTCTTTCCATTGTCTTTTTTTTTTTTTTGAAGAAATGGATTTGTATTTAGTGATGTAGCCATTTATTTTAACATACCACTTATTTTCACATTTTATTTCTTGCAAAAGGTATCTTTAAAGATAGAAAAGCTTTTGCTGTCTAGACTTTTTTCTAAAGAGATTAAAGACTTAAGCATTTTGAAAAGACATGGAAGTTTATGACCAGTTCAACTAGGCAGTGCTCTTGAACCTCCCATGCCAGGGCTGTCTGTGTCTGTTAGCAAAGTCCCACCACGAAAGCTGCTGGGGCTCAGTTTTGTCACAGCTGGGAAATACTTCCACAAAAGGAAGAGGCACAAGAAATGGCAGATGCCTATTTCTTTCCATGATTTGCATAGTCTTGCCCTAGATAATAAAGCACAAGCTTTATTTTATGTTACATCGCTTAGCTCTGCATGAAGTCTGTACCTTAGAAACAAACTATGCATACTGCTATTCTCCAGCCCAGAAATGAGGCTATAGAAAAATCTGTACTTTCCCATTAAAATATACTCACCTTTCTAATCTGTCTTCCAGACTGGATTTAAATTAATCTTGTTTAAGTCTTTGAGTATGGTAGACTGTAGTAAGGTGTTTTGAAAAAGCAGACTTAAGGTGAGAAATTATCTGTTTAGGAGAGCTGCTGTTTGTTTCTTTAACTTGGGGGTTATTAGTTCTGCTGGCCTTTCATACTCAGAATAGAATTTGCTGTGTGAGAATATTCTGATGGTTTTGCTGCAACTGTTAACAGCTGTAACTAGTCTTGGCAAAAAAGGATTGATGTATGGAGGAGAAACAATAGCTGTTTAGTTCTCAGCTAATCTCAGTGCAGGCTGCAAAAATCCAACAGAAACACAGAAAACATTTGCTCCTTTTTGCCCTGTATTGCAATGCCTAAAATCCATATTGGCATGGAAGAAACTTCAAGAAGATATTCCCAATAGGTGATGGGAGTTTGCAGTTGTTGTGACATAAGTAGATCTGTGCTTTGAAAATTTTGTAAATTTCTTCCAAATAACCAAACTAACCCCTCATTTCAATCCAGGTGTACCCTCCATTTCACTGCCTGGTGAGGGCAGGTAGCTCTGTACCCTTAGCACTGTTGGGTCCTAGCCCTGTGTCACCTACCATGTGTCAGACAACCACTCAGCATTTCAGGAAACATCAGTCAGGGGAGCAAGGCTCTTTTAGTTTTTTAAACTGAAAATGGTTGTGTGAGCATGGGTCTCTTCCTCTTTCCACATACACGTCAGTTTATATGCCAGGTCTATATTGAGGCTGGAATCCTTAACTTTGTATCAATCAAATAGTGTTTAGTCCTATGAGTAATTCCACTGCTGTGAAACAGTTATTAATGCAAGAAAATACTATGTAATGCATGAAAACAATTTAGCAAAATTCAGCTACAAATAATTGCGTACTACAGATGAATAATCTTTCTGCCTCTTTTAGATTGTTATATTTGGCTTTTTCTTTCATTATATATGTAATTACTCTCAGGAAACAAAATATTTGTTTCATATTTTTCTGGGCAGAAGGATAAAATATTTATTTGCTGAGGGAAGAATGGAGAACCTCCTACCAGGCTGACACCATGTAGGCATGAAGAACTGAGTTAAAACTACCACTGAGTGATTAATTGGATTAATAATCAGAAGGTTAAATGAAGGCCTAGGTTCTCAGCTTGCCAATTCCACTAAATTGGAGACCTAGTCCAATGTGGTAGTATTGAGATGTTAAATAGGCATGTAAATTTTTTTTCATAACCTTCCTAACTTGTTCTAACCTGAGGGTGAAACCAGTCCTCATTAAGCATTTGGGTTCCAGAGCTAGAGTTGAACAAAAGCATATCATGGTATTACCGAGCTGGCCAGAAAGTGCCCATAAACACAAATGGCACCTGAGCTGCCCCAGTGTTTGCTAGAAGAATATTGACAAAAAGGTTGTCTGGCCAAAGGGATTTCTGAGCAGCTGTAGATCCCTGGGAAATTTTGGTACCGTGCCTGCTTCTGCTGCTGAACTTCTTTCCTGCCAAAAGCAGCAGGGATGCAGAGAAAGCAAGCAAGAAAGGACACTGCTTAGGGGTCCAGAGGATGCTGGCATGAAATCCTGAGCAGCTCTGTGTTGGTGATTGTTGACAATCACTGTGATGGTGACTGAGGCAGCAGCAGGAGACCAGTTTAGAGATGAGGAGATAGGCTTGTTATTTGGAAGGAGTTTGCAGTTGGTGATAGTAGGAAGGAAAGATGGGAATTCAGGCAAGTCAACTGTCTTGTCTGAAGTCCCTGAGGATAAACTGATGCAAGTTTATATATAAGGCTCACCTCCCATGGCCAGAAGACACTTTGTGGTCTAGGCATCAGTTTTGATGTACAGACTCCTTGAAAAATTCATTCAAAATTCAGCAACACCCTGTATCTCTTACTCCAAGAGTGCAAATAAACAGTTCTTGCACACTGAGTGCATGGAGATCTTAAAAAGCTTCCGTTTAATCTGGTGATTTTCCTCAATTCAGTTCAGATTTTAAAGTATGTTTTAGCTGAAATTGCTCTATTTTATAAGGGCTTTCTGCTACCTTTGGCTGGTATACTTCCTTTCATGAGCAACTGTGCAGTGAGGCACTGGATTACTGCCTTGTGTATCTGCTTTTCTGTTTGTGTCCATTTTTGAGTGAAAAAATCATTTGGGTATAAATTGCAGGTTGTTATTAACAAGCTAGGCAGGAGAATGGACTGAAAGCTTTTGCATGAAGTCCCTGTTAAGCAGCGCTGACAGTAGCATATAACATAATGAGTAGGGATGTGAAAGCTGTTCCTGAAAAATCTGCTGAGTTCCAGTTTAATCAAAACAGCCATGGCATGCAAGTCAGTCACACAGGAGCAAAGCACAGCAATGAAAGCAAAGCAGACTGCAGTAACATAAGTAATTCTGAGTAATGCATAGGCACTTCTTCACTCTAAAAACCATTGCAGACCCACACAGGATGAATCTTGCTTTAAAAGTCAATCATAAACCATTGCAGAAAGGAATTTGCCAGTCTGGTTCAGAACACAAAGGTAGACTGGCAATATATGGTTTGTTCCACATCAGCATATATAAACATGCACTCTGAGTAGACTTACCTGAAGAAACATCCCAGATAAAACAGATGAGATTGTAAAACATGGCTTTAAACCATTAACTCACCTACAGAAAAAAATGGCAAGAAAGAAGGAATAACTTACATAAGGCTATGGGTCATCTTACATTCACATGTAATATCAGCCCCCACTTACATTAAGAATAGCAGAGTTGTTGTAAGGAAAGTGTGTACCTTCAGAAGGTAGCATGGAATTTTGACTTGTGTTCAAATACAGAATCAAGTATTTTCAACAAGGATAAGGAGCAAATAAATCTACTCCAGCTTCACTGTGACGCTTTCAAATTTAGTGGAGATTATAATTTTTCCTCTAGTATTATCAATGACATTTTACTAATTATTACTGTTGCAATTAAAATGTAAGGACCAATAGACAAAATGGAGTACTTTAGCCAACATTGATCACAGGGTGTCTAAAATAATCTGAAATCATTGTTTCCAGGAATACTTCTTAGGCTGAGCTTTCATTCTGAATGTTTTTCTTGAGTTCAGTTCAGCATTCAAAGTTGAGTCCACAAACAAGAAAGTGGGAAAAGATATTGAGCTCTTCTTAGGAGCTAACATGGACATGGATCAGGTTTGCTTTTGTAAGCCCAAAGTCTCTTCACTAAAATTGACAGTACAAACTTAAAATAGAAACTCTTCCAATTAAACACATTCTATTTGACACATTTCCTTATCCATTAAGACTGAGACACTAGTGAAGGCTTCAATGCCTAAGAGAAGCAGGTACTGGAGAAGAAATTCATATTCTAAATAGACTGAAATACTCTAAGTACATTTATGTGTCATTTTTCTCAAACATAATTTTGACTTACTGTATTTTCCTGTCATTTAAAACTAACCAATTAATTGCTCTCATCTGATTTTTCTCTCATTGTTTTTTTGAAGAACTATAAGGTGCACTTTGTATTTGCCAACTTTATAATCTGATTTTAAATTCATTTGGGGTAACCTTACTAAAGCTCTTTTGTCTATATACTCTATGAAGTATTCCTAGATGAGGACATATCTGTAAATTTTGAAACTGTTCCAAGCTACAATAATTAAAATTATATAATCTCAGGTCAATTTAGAAATGCAAGTCATATCCATGAAGAATGTATTTTAACAGCAATCCACATAGAATTTTATGTGGAAGTTGCCTTTGCCACAGATATCCAGATCTCATGTTATCAGAAACCTATGTAAAACTTTCTAAACTCTGGTCTTGATTATTCTACTTTCACAATCTCCTAAATCAGATTAGGCCAAGTTGTCTTTTCAAGCAGGAGGCCAAACAGAATCAAAAAGTAAGCACCAAAGCACACATTGCTCTGTTTAAATTATTGAAGTGATTGCTTCATCTGCCCATGGACTGCAAGGCATCAAATTTTCAAGTTTTGCTCTCTCTTAGAGAAGTTCAGCTTTGATTATTGGCCTCTAAAAAGAACTGTTCTTTCAGTAGTACATAAAAAGAGATCTGACAGTTCTGATGCTTCTTACTGTCACTTAGGAATTGATATGGCCTGAAGCATCACTGTTCTGCATTAGTCTAAATGACAGAATTTTAGGCTTTCCTCAGTTTTTTTTGTTGTTTTTTTTTTTTTGTTGTTGTTTTTTTGTTTTTTAATGAATCTGTGTGATGATCTGTTGAATAGTTTCTTTGAAAGTCTTTTCAGCAACTTACAGATTGTTCTAGCCTGAACACAACTGCCTGCCTCTATTGCATCTTTTTGAGAAGGCTGCTGGCAAACATTTTAATGATGGTATTACCTGTATTTCATTTTTGTGAGTGAAATGTCTGATTTATACTAATTCTGTTTGAATCTTAGCGGGGTGATTACCAACACAGGAGGAGCTGTAAGAGTACAGACTCTCCCAGGACAGGAAACCTACCCTGCTGTAAATGCCAATGGGATCCAGTCTCAGGTGCTCTCTAGATGGGCTTCATCTTTCTCAGTGACTGGTAGGTGGATCACACTTGCTGTTTTACAACCTGTATTTGTAGCTCTGGCAGAACTGTAGGATGCTTCCTCAGTGCTTCTGTATGCATAAAGAAAGTGATTGTTATCTGGTGTGTAGCAACAGAAGTTTTCACTTCTAATTATTTTAACTTCATTTTCTCTCAGTTACCTAAAGAAGAACTATTCCAACTAGACCAGCTAGTCTCTAACAGAAGCTGATACCTAAAAATGAATCAGTTATTTAGAACATAATGACATGATAGCAGGCAGTTGACAGCTCCATGACAGCTTAAGCTGATCAGTCAATGCTTCAGTCCTGCCATTGCAGTCCAGTCCTCCTGCCACTTCCAGCCATTTAGTTTTATCCCTTCTCTCCCTCTGCCTGTATTGGTGCAGGCAACAGCACTTTGTCAGGCCCTTCAAATACCTTGTGCAGCGTTCCATGCAAAGAGAAAACTGACCCTCCTAAAAGAGTAATAACATCCACTTACACGTGATGTGGTCATTAAGCTAAAGTGTTAGTGGTTTTGTCCAAAAGTTTGTCCTCATTGTTGAGATAGTTGTTAATTATTAATTGTCTAATTCATGCCTTGCCACTCAGGTGAGGCTAAACTGCCCTCATAAAATATTATGCAGAAATATATTGATTGTATATGCTGTGGTTTCAAAAATATTGAAGTGTGTGTTTGCTGGTATAGAAAGTTTGTGAAGCAGATCTGTGTAATGTGTTCTTACTGTTTACACAGCTAAAATTTAGCTACTATCTCTAAGATACTAGTACTCCTTGTATAGTGCCCATTGCAAGTTCTAGCTAAGAACTTGGACTTAGAGGTGCTTTTAGTGAGGGTGAATGTGAAATCCAGTTCTCCAGATCAAGTCCTCTCTTTATCTGCTAGAAATAATGGCTACTACAGCTCAAAACCTCTCATCAGATATATATGCTGTAATTACTCATCAGCTGCTGTTGTTTCAAATGCAGAAATTAATTACCTGTAAAGCAAGGACTGCAATACCAGATTACACCACAGGTTTGTTTAGGCTCATATCCTACTCCCAGAGTAGCTAGTGGCAATGACAAAGCAAGGTTATTGCAAGTACAGTAATTCTTCAAGCACTTGCAACTTAATCTAAACACATTAAAATGCAGTAAAATTGTTCTTACTTTAGCAGGTGCCAAGAACACAGCACTTGAAGCAGTTGGACGTTCGGTGTCAACAGCACGTCCTTCTACAGGTACAGGACCTCCACAGCCAGGGAAGCCCCTGGGGATGTGATGCACTGCAGCCTGTCAGTCCCTGGCCAAAAGAACAGGTTTCATGAGGCTCAGTTATTTATAAAAAAGGAAACAGATGCAGTATCTGGTTTTGCAGAGTATCTTTCACCAGAAAAAAAAAGAGGAATCATATGTAGTCTTGGAGACTGATTCTGATCTCACTAATGTTTATGCAAATGAAAAAAAAGAAAACAGGAATTATTTTTGAAAAGTAATACAGATAAAACAAAGGAAGGTAAGGGTTCATGAGGTCATGTGTTCTTCATTCTTTTTAAGTGATGGAGTTAATACATTCCTTCTTACAGAACTACTGAACAGCTGAGTGCTGTCAGGACATGCATATCATAAATTTAGTTATGTGAATTTCACTGGAGAAAATGCTGCATTAAACCCTTTTTATGAAGGTTAGTGCTATATAAATACTGGACTTGGATGCTGTTTGTGAATAGACCACCTGGTTTACAGTTTAAGTCATGGTTTGCTTCCAAACCATTAAAATTCCATTGTACAGCAGGGTTGCTGAGAAACGGTAGCACTTGGGAAGGTGAGGTACAGAAATCCACCCAGCTTTGTACAGCTCAGTAATCAGTCAGACAGATGTAGAAAGGAAGGTTAGGCTGTTTCATTTGAAAAAGAATATTCTCCAAGGAGCAAAGCACAAGTAGTAGCGCAAGTTTAATAATTAAACTGATTGACAGCTCCTACTGCAGATAGATTGCACTGTAATTTATGGAGACAGAGTTTTCTCTGGTTTACTCCAGTCCATTCATCTTCTTGTTCTTAAATAATCCCCACTATTTTTTCACCAAAGGCAAAAGACCTAAGAAGACTGTTGATAAAAAGGCGGGAAACAAAGGTAAGAACACATAGATTTAACTTTTTTCAAGGCAGAATTGTAACATTTATTTAGTGTTACAAGTCAAATTATTTTGGATATTCACAGACTGCAAAGCTGATATTGCATTTCTCATTGATGGAAGCTACAACATTGGCCAACGTAGGTTTAACCTTCAGAAAAACTTCATTGGAAAAGTAGCTGTAATGTTGGGAATTGGAATAGAAGGACCTCATGTTGGAGTCGTACAGGCCAGGTAAGAACAAATCTACACAAAATATAATGGGGTAATTGATAAGAGAAATCAACATATCACTTCACATTTTGCAGAACAACATCAGTTAATAATGGCTGATGAACAGCAAGGGAAAGAAACTCTTGAGCTGTAGCACTGTTTGCTCTGTGCTATACTGAGATGTGAATAGGAGACGACATGACAAATTTAAACATCTTCTGTCTCTGATATTTGGACTTTTCAGACCCTCTGCTGCAGCTTTGCATCTCATCTTAGCACAACAGCAGGAAACAGAGGAGAGATTCTGGTCTCTAAAAATTGTAGAGAGAGAATAGTCCCTAATGGCTACGTACATGTACAAAACAAAATTCTGCTCTTACCAACTGATAAAATATTACAGCTGATAATTTTCGAATTGTAACTGGTCACTTGGTTTTGCTTTCTGCTGTAAATTAAAAATGAAATCTGGACACAGAATACCTAAAGTCTTTAATTTCTTAGTAGCTAGCATACCTTGAACTCCTCAGATCAAAAAACTCAAACTGCATTTTGCAGGAATTCTTTATAAGGAAAGTATTTGTCATGCAAATAGCAGAAGACCTGTCAACCTTTAATTGCACAGATGCATTTTAGTTTAACGTCTGGCATGCTCTTTTTTTTTTTTTTTTTCTGTGTGTATTTTCAGTCTAATGTCTTCAGCTGTTTGATAAGCATGAGAATCAGGCTGTCCTTAATTTACCCATTCAGGCAGATAATTCCTCTTGCTACGGATTGCGAGACCTACTAAGCAAGGAGCATGCTTACATTTTAGTATTAAAATCCAGAGAAGAATATGTATTATCAAGAGCAAAATTATTCCAAGCGTGCTTTAGCTTGCTAATGCCAGTGTGAAAAGTGAACCTTATTACTCTGTTTTATTTTTCCACAGTGAACATCCAAAAATTGAATTCTATCTGAAAAACTTCACTGCTGCAAAGGAAGTTTTATTTGCTATAAAGGAATTAGGGTTCAGAGGAGGCAATTCCAATACAGGTGAGTTCATATTCCCCCTAAAACAGAAATTAATTCTTTATGTATTTTTATATGTGAAAATATATGCATGTATATATATCTGTGTGTGGTAATGTTGACGTTCTTATAATTCACATAGGTCAGAAAATGTTTTAGATGCCACACTTACCTTAATCAGCTCAGTGATTTTTTTTTTTCTTTTTACTAGAACATTGCCACATCTCACACTTAATTTCTAGAAGCTAGGCATGCTTATTACACATTGTATTAGAGTACAACTGTTTATACTTCTGCAAGTGCTTCCTGCATCTCAGCAGTAATTGATTTTTTCGCTTGTAAGAGAATGGTATCTTGAGACAAATTCATAAAAGGCTTTGTGTTTCTTTCTCGTTGGGTGGCTAATTAAAGAGTTAGACTAACAGTAAGTATTAAATGGTTGTGAGAAGACATTGTGGTTTAGCCCCAGCCAGCGACCAAGCCCCGTGCAGCTGCTGGCTCACTTTCCCCTAGTGGGATGGGGAGAGAATTGGGGAGAGGAAAATGAGAATTTGTAGATTGAGAGAAAGACAGTTGATTAGGGAAACCAAAAGCCACTCACACAAGCACAGAAAACAAGGAATTCATTCACCATGTCCCATGGGGTAAGCAGGTGTTCAGCCATCCCCAGGAAAGCAGGGTTCCAGCTCATGTCACAGCTCATGCCAACACTCTAAATGTCCCCTCAACCTCATTGTTCTTCCCACAGCTTTGTATGCTGACATGACACCATGTGGTGTGGAATATCCCTATGCTCAGTTGTCAGGGGTCAGCTGTCCTGGCTGGGCACCCCCAGCCTTCTCACTGGCAGGGTGGCACAAGAAGCAGAAAAGGCCTTGGCACTGCGCAAGAGCTGCTCAGCAATAACAAAAGTGTCCCTTTATTATCAACACACTTTTCCACACAAATCCAAAACTCAGTCCGTAGTAGCTAATCTGAAGAAAGTTAGTTATCACGGACAAAACAAGCCAGATATTTAAACTAAGTATCTAATGATGTTGCATTTCACAAGCTAAATTTAGGTAGCTCCTGAGCTTTCTTCCTTCCAATCCATTTGGCAGGTACCTAATTCCTGATGGAAAACTAGACCCATGAGCAAAAAAATCCCAGGAAATTCTACCTCAGCTTTATCTGTGGGAATTTTTTGGAGGAGGAAGGGTGTTGATTTGGGGTAATTAGTTTTTAGCTTACAGGTTGCCCAAGCTTCATTATTATCAAATTTCCTGGGACATCAATTCAATGCAACATTGGCTTAGTCCCGTAGTTGTAACAAATCCTGCACAATTTCAGAAGGGAAGCTGATCAGAATGTACCATCACTGTATGCATTATTTCTTCATATTCTATTTCTGTTCAAAACAAGGGAAAGCTTTGAAGTACACAGCTCAGAAATTCTTCTCTTTGGAAAACGGAGCACGGAAGGGAATTCCCAAGATCATCGTAGTGTTTCTGGATGGCTGGCCCTCAGATGATCTAGAAGAAGCCGGCATAGTGGCCAGAGAATTTGGAGTCAACGTGTTCATTGTGTCTGTAGCAAAACCCACAACAGAGGAGCTGGGAATGGTACAAGACATTGGTTTTGTTGACAAAGTAAGAAGGAATGTCATTATTTGGTTTTCAGTCATGAATATCATTCTGGAGAATTTACTTTACAGTAAAATTCTAATGAACTAATGTATGTATATATAATACTCATATTAAGTATATATAATAACTCATATTGATGTATAGACATAAAAATAGTCTCTCAAACCAGCTGATTAAATTATCCCTGCTCATAAGCGAGTTAAAAGCCTAGGAGAAGGAAGGTTAAAGAAACACTGGAGATTTTTCCCTGCTAAAGGGGCCACAGAAAGGTACCATTGTCCTCCCAGTTCAGAAGCTTGGCCAGGTTGTAGCTCCTGGAATTTGCAATTGCATGAAGACTCTGTGCAGTAAATTCCCCTATGTCAGGTATGGTTGAACATGCCAAAGCAATGAAATGCTGCTATGATACATTGTCTCTCCCAAAAGGCCAGACAGGGAGGTGCTTATTTCTTATCTGCTCTGTGGATAATTATTTACTTACTTTCAGTACTGAGGACAGAAAATATGGAAAAACATATCCTAGCAAGTCTGTGTGCAAGACTTTGACCTTCTATGCAGAGTTTTAGAGCTTGTTCCTTTTGAGTTAGAGCAGGAAGTCAAACAACAATCACATACTCTCACATTAACTTTCTGAGCAGGGGCTCATTACTCCTTTCTCACTCTGCAGTGAGAAAATCAGTCATGTTCCACGGGAAGGTTGTAGATGTCTTAATTTCATCAGAAATGGCATGAACAGAATGAAGCTCTGCTTCTTCTAGGGTTAATCTATACCAGAGGTATTGCAGGCAGGTCCAACCCTTACACACTTACAGCAGCACCACAGAGTGGTTTGGGTTGGAAAGGACCTTAAAGGTCTTTAGTTCCCAATAGACCGTGTAGCTCAGGCTTGGCCTTGAACGCTTTTGGGGATGAGGCATCCACTACTTTAAGTAAACTGTCCCAGTGCCTCACCTTCTGCACAGTAAGGAATTTCCTCCTAATATCTAATCTGGATCTCTCCTCTTTTAGGAGTTCTCTTTCCCTTGTTGCTATCAGTGTCTGTCCCTGTAGAGACACAGAAAAACATGACATTAAGTGGCTGAGGCCTGTCCTCCCCTTCTGCATTTTGATCTTAGCCAAATTAGTTGGAGAGCTGATTTTGAATTTAACCCCTTTCTCAGTTGCCTTGTACTTTACATGCATCTGATGGAAGCTAGGGGAAAAGAAATTTTACTCTGAATGACTTGGAGCTATATTTCTACCCAACTCTGTCTGTGTTTGTGACACAATACAGATTAAAAATCCAAAGGTCTTACCAAGTTCACAGGGAACTCACAGAGGCATAAGCAAAAATACAGAAATTTGGCTATTTAACATCGTGACTTTGTTCACATAAACAAAATTACAATTTTCAGTTCTTGCACTTATTGTGAATAAAGCTAAATTATTTGAAAACTTCAGAGCCTAGGAGGCAGGGTTGGCTTTACGACTGGATAAAATGAGCTGTGCTACAGCTTTCACTGACTTTGAGTGCAGATGTTTCCATTTCTTTATAGACAAGCACACAAAAACCCATCCTAAGATCCCACAATGAGGCTTCACTTCTAACCTGCTTCTAAAAGAAAAATCGTGGGTGTCTTGAGTATTATCCATTCAACTACTCTGTTGGCATTCACCTGTTCCGTTTATGTTTTCAAACAGGCTGTCTGTCGAAACAATGGTTTCTTCTCTTACCAAATGCCCACCTGGTTTGGTACTACCAAATACGTGAAACCTCTTGTCCAAAAACTGTGCTCACACGAGCAGATGTTGTGTAGCAAGACTTGCTACAACTCCGTCAACATTGGTTTCCTGATAGACGGCTCCAGCAGCGTTGGGGAGAGCAACTTCCGCCTCGTGCTTGAGTTCGTGAGCAATGTGGCAAAAGCTTTTGAGATCTCTGACATCGGCTCCAAGGTGGCAGCTGTGCAGTTCACCTACGACCAGAGAACCGAGTTCAGCTTCACGGACTACATCACCAAGGACAAAGTGCTCTCGGCCATCCGGAACATCCGCTACATGAGCGGGGGCACTGCCACTGGCGATGCCATTTCCTTCACAACCAGGAATGTGTTTGGGCCTGTGAAAGATGGACCTAACAAGAACTTCCTCATCGTGCTGACTGATGGTCAGTCTTATGATGATGTTAGAGGACCTGCTGCAGCTGCACAAAAAGCAGGTAAGTTATGTATTTTGAAAAGTGGTGGAAGCTGATCCATCCTATTTCTGCTGCATGGCAAATGTGAAGATTTTAACATTTGGAAAGTATCGCACTTGCTTTGAATTCAGCAAAATGTAAGCCCCCCCAGAATGTTTTCCATTAGGGTGAAAAAAACCCCAGCAACCACTAGTACAGAGCCAGGTATGACTAGACTCACTTATGGCAGCTTGGGGATCAACATATACCCAGTCTCATTTCCCTAAACAGTAGAGTAAGAATAACTAACCAAGTAGCTCCATCATCTGGGAAGGGAATAAGCAGTTGTGGCCAAAAAGCTCATTGGGCTGATGATGCTTGAAGTATATAAAGGCACTAAATATACACAAAGGAACCAAACTTAGTTTCAGAATCATTTTACACAGTGTTACTTGTGTTTCAAGACTGACATTATATGTGTCACTATGACATCCTATGTGTCACTACAAGAACAACTCAGACATTAACTCTTATGATACCTCACATTTCCTTCACGATTTTTCCTGAGACAAATCTAATTCCTGGTATTAAGTGGCAAAATCTAATTATCTTTTACAGACTGCAGCTGTTGAAACATGCTATTCAAATGCACATTGATTCATTAATATAGAAATGGCTGGTTTTCTTGTATCTACAGGCAAAATGTTCTCTTTTTTAATTTCCTTTTTGTAGGAATAACAGTCTTCTCTGTTGGTGTTGCCTGGGCACCGCTGGATGATCTGAAAGACATGGCTTCTGAACCAAGAGAATCTCATACTTTCTTCACCAGGGAGTTCACAGGATTGGAGCAGATGGCTCCTGATATTATTAGAGGCATCTGTAGAGATTTTTTGGACTCTAAACAATAAAAAAATCTGCTGTTCATTATTCCTATTTACAAGTAAAAATCATGAAGTTGGAATGGTCCCTCTAAAGTAAAGATGTTTTATTCTTATATATGCTATCATAATAGAGAGGAAGAAGGGCTATTTTTTTTTTGTTTCTGTGATCAGTCAAAGATTCTTGTAAGCTTGTTAGAAGTTGTACCTGATACAAAAGTGCAGAATTTGGCCAACAGTTAATATTTTCAACAAGCATATAGCATCCCAAAGTTTAAAGTTTTGCATATCATGTACTTAAGAATAGCAGATACTCAGAGGAAATAATACAGCTCTGACATTTTTTCTGCTATTTGCTAGATACCTTCTTATGAGTTAAAAATAATACTACTTCAAATACAAGGTACTATCATCTATAAGCTTGCTGTGGCTTACAGTTCTGTATCTTGTCAAAGAGTTCTGCTGATAACACAAAGTACTTTCAGCGCTCCTATTGTGCAACATCTGTTCTTTCCAGGCAGCTTAAGAAAAGGTATGACAGACTGTAGCTGAAAGAGTCTATTTTTACTAGTTGGGGTTTTGTTGGATCTGGCAGCAAATTTTACATCAAAAGTCATTTAACTTCTACCCACAGATTTCTGTGGATCTAGTTGGTTGGTTCTTTCAGCGCAGAATTTTAAAGGTATTTAAGGCATAGTAGTTCTTTGAGGATCCTAACATATTAGCTACTACTACTGCTTTCTGCACCACTGAAGTCAACAGTGATATTCCAAATATAACTGACAACCGGATATTTCCTGTCTGCTGCTTTGTACTGTCTTGATTTGACAAAGTTGTTATTGGCCAGACAGTTACAGAGACAGGAATCTTGGGCCAAAAGATTAAATTAGACCACACAGTGGGAACTGAAAGCATTCAAGTCCAGAGGTATCTCAAACCTTTAAACCTAATGGATTTATATCAGATTACATGGTCAGACAAGAAGAGAGTAGACAGACACATTAAGTGGGATTTACTACTTCACAGAATAACAATTTCATAGTAGTAGTAAAAAATCTTTATAGATGTGTGGTTTTCTGAAGGTGAAAGAATAGTTTTCTTGAAAAAGGCTTTCATTTGATTATATACCTAGCAATGTTGATATATTTATATGCACACACATGTGGTTAAAACGATGTGGTATTCACCAAGTTATTCCAGACTCCTCCTGTGACCTAACATACTCCAAATATTCTTGAAAAAATAAATGGGGTTTGCAAATAAAATGTATAATAGAAAACAAAACAGTAATTTTCCTATCAATCTGGGGCTTCCCTTTTTCCTCATTCCCACTATTGATTGTAAAATTTCTAGTAGTTGTGGAGTGGCACAGAAGGGATTGTATTCATTGGGCTTTTGCTGTGCACTTTTTAATAACTTATAACTGGCTATATATTACTCAAAACATAAATGGCAAAGATGCCTTGTATTTTTCTAGTAATTGTTATTCTTAATTTTGTTACATGTTTATAGATAAGCGCATTAAGCTTTTGCTGTATAAATTCATATGCTGTATCAACTTTGTGCAAAAATGTAATTAATTTAGTTTATAAACTTTTTATAGAAATACATATTGCAAGAAAACTGGAACTGCTGCTATCTGTTTTAATATCGCATAACACCAAAGTCTGTTATATGATGAACCTCAAATAGTATAGCTTGAGTAAGTTGTGTGTGATGCTTCCTAACTGTATTATCTTTAATTCCAAATAATAATGAAGGTATTATTTTTACAAATATTTTAATTTGAATGAGTCAATATCAAATTTTTAGTCATTGTTCATATCAGGTATGATGCTAGTTAAATCATCTGAATATAAATTGTGTGCTGGCTGCGAGAATCACATTTCCCCTCCAACGTTGTTTATACTATTGCAAAGAAATAGGCACACATACTTCACATCATTCATTCATCAGACAAAAATCAGGTTTGCATCCCTGGGCCACTGAAAGCTGCAGATCTACGTATCCACATATTTCTATTTCACAGGAATGGTGATGCCATGTTACTTGAACCCTTCATATATGCTTATTACACTCAGGGAGTATAGAAAACGCTTTTAAAAGATACAGTATTTATTTGCCAGCAAGCATTTTTGAGCACAGTTTTGATCTGAGAAAAACATTGGTGGGATACAGAGGCAGGGTGGGAAGGATGAGGACTGTGCTGTAAGTAGAAGGCAAATTTGGAAGAGGAACAACATGGCAGAGAGAGGGTAGCAGGCACGGGTTGAAGCTCTGGTTTGTTAAAACAAGGTAAGTAAAGCCAGACAAGGATTCAGTTTTACACTGCTGGACCAAGCAGTACACAGACCAGGAAGAGAGCTGCAGCTACTATCAGTAATGCAAACTCCAATGGGAAAAACTGCTGCAGATTTAAGCCTGTCAGTCAAGAATTTGGTCTGCAGGGGCTCAATTCTATTTTCTTGTGAGACCAACAAAAACCATTGTAAAGAACCTGAATTTACACCATCTTTAAAAGGTCCCTTCCAACTGAAACCACTCTGTGATTTTTCTACGCTATATTTCCCTGAACAGTACTCAGACTCAGGTGGCCTCAAATTTGCAATCCCAGTCCTGATGACATATCACACCAACATAAAAAAAAATAGGATTCCTTCATTTAGAAAAAGAGTAGAAAACTCTGAGGTTAGGGGCTTAACTGTCTCATTCTGCTGTTTTGAATTTTATATGAAATAGTAGTTAACGTAGTTCAAAACTCATCCTTTCCACGTAGAGCAATCTAAATTTACTAAATTGTATTAGCTTGCTGTGCTGAATAAAGTGAAATCCATTTTTGTACCATGATAACTTCCAGGAAGAGCTACAACATATAGCCATGCTTTGGTTAGGACACATGCCTGAGCACTGGAAGCATTCCCTGCTACACAATCTTTCCTGGGTAAATTCTCCACTCACAGGCTATTTTATAGCAGAAAGGACCATGACTTCCTTTGTCACTGGCAGTATCTCTTTCTCATTCTTAGAAGGAAACTCACACCAGTGTCTCTGATTCTGCTTACAAATTTTCTGCACCTCAAATTTTGCACCTTGCACAAATCTTAGGCATTTAGGTCCTCACTTTACCATGAATCACCTTGTATATATATACATGTCTTGATAGCATGGCTATTTCTAGCTCTGACAAGTGCAGTATATATGAAAAGCAGGTATACAGCCTAGGACTGAAGGTCAGTAAATTGCACAGAAATCTTCATACAGCCAGACCTGCCACCTGGTAGCAAAAGCCTTCTACATTATATCCTTAAGCAGAATGCAAAATGGGTCTCAGAAATTGACCAACCTTTATTATTATTGTGAAACTATTAATATTGAATAGGCAGGGAATGGGGAAGACCCAAAAGAAAGACCATCCTAACATTCTTAAGAGAAAACAGTCACTTCAAAAGTGCTATTAAAAAAGTACTACTCTGCCTTTTAAAATCAATTCCAATAAAGAGCTAGGCAGAAATGAGCCAAAAGAATTTGCATCAAAAGTCAACAATTATAATTCTCTACAACTTATAAAGCAATTTTGAAGTGGGATGAGAGAAAGAACTGGATTGGATTTTTTGGCACATTAGTATAGTCTCATCAGAACAGTAGATTCTCCTATGAATATTTTAATTACTTCCATTTGCATTTCGTATTAGTGTTGTCACGTAAGCTTTCCTTTCTATGAGGCATGGCCTCATAAAATACAGTGTTTTTACATTCCCTGGTCTGAAGAAGAAAAGCGGGGACAACTGCTTATGCCTTGCTTTTAAGCCTTTTACTTTTGGGGCAACTCTCAATATCACTACCTAGCTCCACCAATTTTGTCAGCACTTTCCTTCCTTTCATTAGCCTGAAGGGCAAGTCAGCTCCAGAAAGCACCAAAGCCACAAAAATGACAGAAAATTTCTCTGTTCCATGCAAGTGTCACAGAAGGCTTGAGCGCACGGTCCAAGATGATAAACATTATTCTTAAACAAACTACCTGGAAACTGGGGACTTAAATCCCCAGCCTAATAAAAGCAATGGTTTTGGTTTGGTCCTGAGACAGTAAACGTAAGTGGTATTTTTGGGAAGTGGAAGCAGAATATGGCTGAATATCTTGTCAGCACCTGTCATCCAAACAGAGATACCAAACACATGGAAACTTCCAGTGAACAGTTTAAACTGAAGTACAAGCCACTTTTCAGACTTACATGTCTACTAACAGGAGCATGCATTCTTTTGCCCTCATTGGCCTCAAAAATGTTGCCTCTCGCTTCAGCGGAAGGAAGAATAGGTTCTGAGTATTTGCTGTCTATGATTAAATCCCAGGTTTTAATCTCTGCTTTGAAGCAAATGGCCACTTTAAATTTAATCTCATTAGGATCAAAATTTCCTTTCCTTTCAAATAATCAAGTCTTGTTAGTGAAGTGTCCTTGATGGTAAGCTGCTTTCATGAAATGAAGAGCGTTTATTGTTTTATTGCTCTCTAATTTGTTTACATTCATCTACATCTATACACAAACAAATATCGTCTCCTATTTGTCTCTGTTCCACACCCAGAGCAGAATCATGTAAATAGCAGCAGGGTCAGCTGATCTTTAGCCATCCCAGGACCAAGAAGGGAAGGGTCAAGGTTTGCCACAGCCAGAAGGAGCAGGTAGCATCACTCCCCACTGCCAAGCAGCCAAGGCTCGCACTGCGGGCACTCTCCTGGGAGCCCAGCGCTGGCAGCTTGGACAGACCCTCAGCCCCGGGGCAGAACTGAACCTACAGCTGAACTTCACACTGGACCAGCTCCTAAGACACCAGCATGGGAATCCCGCACTGCTGTTTTTGCTAGAAAATGTTAACTAAACTTTCCCAACCTTTGCTGAGGTCAGATGCGGCCTTTACTACTTAACAGCAATTGGAGCATGGCAGAACGTAAGCAAAGGGATATGAAACTATTTTTCTGCCCTGGTGGATGTGATCAAATTACAAGTATGATAAACAATTATCTGCCAAAGAATACAAGTCAGAGACAATAAGAAGTCAAAAACTGAGGAAAAGACTGGCAAGATTTACGAAAATGCTTTAAATTAGATGGGAAAATCACAAAAAATACTAACTTAGCACTACTTTCAAATTTTTGGTAAGTTCCAAATCAAACAAACTATATAATTAAAACAGTAATTTTTTCAAATGAAAAGCAAATTCACAAGTATGTGGTTTCTGAAATTTTCTTGATACAATTGGATATTTTAAGAATATATTTCTTGTTCAGAAAAGGTAGATAGGAAAACAGCTTTCTCTCATCTAAACGCTCTAAATTAGGTGAGATAGACAAAATTGTTGAACTAATTCTTCTGAGAACTAGAAGCCAGTTTAGGAAAAAAAAAACAAACCTGGACCTGTCTGGCACAGCATGTTCACAGCAAATATATCAACAAGAAATGGTCAGATTTGCTCAAATCTAAATAGAGACTAGACTAACACAATTAGAAGAAAGTGACCATGATCCGTTGCTTCTGTTAAGCCCAAATATCTGCCAAAAAAAGGTTTCTGACAGAATATAATGCATGTGCACCATGGAAATTGTCAGGTGTTAGGTCACTCAAACGAGAAAATATTTCCAACCTCTAAGAAATTCTTCTGTACAGCAGCTGTCAGCTAAATCTTTACAAAAAACTATGTTCATTAAGATTAGCAGACTCAGTCACCTGGGTTATCTGAGGCAAGGGAGACACATCAGTAGTTCAGAAGCCAACACAGAGCTCCTGTTTTTGCAAACATCTGCCCTGGTAATGAGGATGTACCAGTATTTTTAAAAACTTGCTGTTGTTAAGGTCCTATAGTATTTCTAACACCAGAACACTCCAGCAGAGGGAATCCAGGGGAAACTTCGGGCTACCAGCCAGTCCACCAAAAGCACCAGGCACCTAGGACAGAGGCATGATTCAAACCCCAACACAGCACCAGTACATGCAGAGCAGATACAGGTCCTTCCAAGAGCTTCTGCTTTTGACCTCCTTCCCCCAGCTTTACCCTTCTCCAAGAGGAGTGATACAGAGCTGAGCTGCAGGAGCCTGGTCTGCACACCCAGCACCCTCCTCCCTGCCTGCTGCACACAGGTTATTCCCTCAACAGAGCTACAGTCTGATTGTTTTCCTCCCAGCCACTGCTGAGATTTCAGAGAAAGAAGATACAACTCCTGCATGAAGCAAGAGCTCTTTATTCCTACTGCATTTTAAGTCTCACAAGAGCTTAGATGCAAGATGCCTCTAATTAAGCAGCTCTTTCTTCAGAAAGAAAAGCCCCACGTATTAAGAAACAAATGAAAAAAAACAGATACGCACCCACTTCAAGATACAGGAGATGAACTGGAAAGATACCCTGAAACAATAGAAAAAAGGAAATGAGGCAGACACCACAGAGTCACTCAAGAATACCATCACCTTGGGCAGGCCTCTTTTCGTGAAAGAGAACTACATCCCTTTGGCCAGCTGCTGTGCATGAGCAAAATCCCAGTAGCCATTAGGCATGGTCTAGCACACCAGGATCAATGACAGCTTCCCAACAGCCATATGGCAAGCCAAGGTGAGGTGGAGACAAGCCTCAGGAAAACGACAGTGGACAACACGAGCAGCTCTCCCTCTCTGCCAACACCACAATGTCTGAAGGCAAAACCTCTCCTGCCCTGCCTCCTCACAGCTTGCCGTGGGACTCCTGCACTCCTGCTCTGTTCCAGGCCAGAAGTGGCCATCACAGCCCATCGCAGCCCCAGCAACTGCCTCCACACACGGCAGGTGGGCTACAAGACTGCAGTGAGCTTATGAAGTCATCCTCTCAACTCGAGTCAGCTGGAACATGACACAGCCTTCCAGGAGGAAGGGGCAAGAGAGAAGACTAAAAAGAAAGCATGTTGTTTTACATTATCAACTCAAAGTTTGTTTCTATATTAAAAATCAAAGACAAAGCAATACATTTTTATGACATTTTAAAGTTTCTGTAGCTTGAACTACTTCTCTAAAAAAAATCTGTCATTTAACCTGCGTAAGACTCAAGGGTGTACACTTTAAAAGTATCAACAGAGCAAGTATGAAAATTAAGCATTCTTAAACACTTTCTTGCTCCTCTCAGAAGTAGCATTTCAAAACAATTCTGAAGCTTTCTGCTTTTGTTTTCTTTTTTTTTAAAAAGTTCTTAAGGGAAGAACATAAATTCATGTGTGTGTGTGTATATGCACATGTATATAGACAGGTATACACACACGCACTGCAGTGACAAACTGCCACTGTGTGGTCAGCACACCTGAGGGATGGGATGCCATCCAGAGGGACCTGGACAAGCTCCAGGAGCAGGCCCATGGGAATCTCATGGATTTTCAGAAGACCAAGTGCTGGTGCTTCCCCTGGGACGGGGCAATCCCCAGTATCATCAGCACAGGCTGGGGATGGACAGATGGAGAGCAGCCCTGCCCAGAAGGACCTGGGGGTGCTGCTGGCTGAGAGGCTGGACATGACCCAGCCATGGGCACTGCCAGCCCAGAGAGCCAAGGGTGTCCTGGGCTGCATCCAAAGCAGCGTGGGCAGCAGGGCCAGGGAGGGGATTCTGTCCCTCTGCTCTGCTCTGTGAGACCCCACCTGCAGTGCTGCCCCCAGCTCTGGGGTGCCAGCACAGGAAGGACATGGACCTGCTGCACTGACTCCAGAGAAGTCCAGCAACATGACCAGAGGGATGGAGCACATCTCAATGTTGGGGCTGGCCAACCTGGTGAAGAGCAGACTTTGGGCTAACCTAATGATGGCCTTCTAGCAGCTGAAGAGAGCCTGTAAGAAAGCTGAAGAGGGACTTTCTACATGAGCATGTGGTGACAAGACAAGGGGAAACTACTTCAAACTGAAAAAGAACAGGATAATCTGCATACCAGAAAAAATTCTTTACTGCAAGGGTGGTAAGTGACTGGCACACGGGTTGCCCAGAGAAGCTATGTATGCCTTATCCCTGGAAGTGTTCAAAGCCAGGTTGGATAGGGCAATAAAAAAACCCCTTCTTATTGGAAGCTGCCCCTGTCCATGGTGGGGGTACAGGCTTGGAACTAGATGATTTTCAATGTCCCTTCCATCCCAGGCTTCCTATGAGTCTATGAAACTAAACAGAACCAAAATGCAAGAAGCCAACATTGTATGAGCAAGGGGCTTTCCACTGATGTGAGATGGGAAGTGCTGGAGCAGAGTGCTATCAGTTTTAAAGCAAACTGAAGCATGTAATAATAAGGGCACGCCTGGACAGTGTGTGCTATCAGTTTCAAAATAAATTAGCATGTAGTATATGAAACCAATGGCCACTGATAGTGCAATTTCAAGCCCACAGTTTTTGCACTTGGAAAATCTACCAATTTTCTCCTGGCAAATAAATCTGTCCTTATTATTTCTAAATTAGGGAAGGTTCTTAACCAGGGCTTGTTACACTTTTTTTCACATGCATTTGCTATTCATGTGGACAGCATTCTACTATTGACGCTATAGTGGACTATAGTCACCACTGATCTGCTTAAAACAGTTCCTACAATAAAGGTAAGATGGAGACCAAGTCTGTTAACATCAATCACACCCTAAACACTAAAGGTATTATCAAACACATTCAGATTTCTTTCCATTCAGGTTCTGACCAGTCCTTTGGGTCTCACAAAAGAGAAGTAAATCCTTTTGTAAGCTGAGGTGTTTTTGCTAAACAAAACCATCTCTTTCAGCATTATCATTTTCCCCATCACCAGTATTAGAGCTCTTCCATTCTAAAAAACTCAAAATCAACAAATAAAGGTTTCAGCATGTTATACCCCACAACAAATAAACTAAGACATACTAAAAATAATTGGTAATATTCAACAACTGATGCCTCACTACAGCATTTGATCCACTATGCATTAGTGAACTAAGATGATCATTAAGATTTCAATTAAGGAAAATAAGCAAATATTTTTGGTTTTATCATTTCAATTTTAATACAATTAAAAAAAAAAGTAAATGTTATGCATGGCAATGTTTATTAAACAATCACATTTTATTGAAGCATTAAAATGCAGCAGTCTGGAAAAGCTGCCAGAAACAATGTTTGGCTTGAGAAAAGGAGATTATGAAATTACTTCCAATAAAATCCAAATACTCTCTTGTCTGTTGATTAGTTGAATGCTTTAGACTGGAAAGAACAAAAAGTGCAAATCAGCTGAATGTTACTTTCAAAAGTAAAGTCTTAGTGTCCTACAAGCAATTACTGGAAGGCCTCACCTCAATCTTCATGATAAAGGACAAAATTCTCCAATTCCTACACAATTATAATTTACTGTAACATTCCAAGCAATGCAACATTATTACTAAAACAAAATTAATTCCAAAATATAACTGCAGTATTTTGCCTACCTCTTTCCTTTTTTTTTTTATTTTAGTTCAAATTTGCTTGACATGAGATGGCATGAAACACATTCTTACTGGAAAACTGGAAACTTACATGGAACAATGCAGTTAAACCACTTATAGGAACATGTTCTAGCTTTAGTTAACTTATACCTAAACGTACTACTTTACATGAAAATATTCATATAGTGGTACTCTGTTTCTGCTGATACACTTTGAGCAAAGTGACTCATCACAGAACAGGCAAATGCTGACCTTCAGTTTAGTTTTTTTATGCATCAACTTTATGAGAGGACTTGGAAAGAAAGGGACAAAGGTAAGATATATGGGCAAATTTTAGGCATTTAGAAATTTTTTTTTTGAATTCTACACAACTATTCACTGGCAGTTTGAAATAAAAACAGGATACCTTTCTGGCTCCTAAATCACTTCAGAATCACTTCATATGCGAAGATAATGAAAAATACTGATTATCATCTTAGAAGGGCTGTAATAATATACTAGCAATTTTTCTTGTAAAAATTTTTTAAAACATTGTGTAAACATGTTCTTATATGTGGGTACTGCTGTTTGAAACTGAACAGTTGCTCAACATCCAGACAACTATTACAATCTTGCAAGAGCAAAGCATCTTATAAGCGTAATAAACAAATCATTTTGCTAAAATTGAGACCTAATTTAGTAATTTGTAGAATGACTCTTTCAAACTGTGCAACACAAAATAATGTAGCCAACAGTAACATACAGGTACACCATTTAATATTTATTATATGCATTTTATATACATTATTTTTCAACAGCTGTACTTTTGCTATGTGGTACAATCTTAAAAATTTGCTGATTCATAGTTTGTAAAACAGAAACCTTACAAAACTCATCAAAACTCGCAAACTGATCAGAAAAGTTTTGTGGAAGACTAGAAAAAATACTTTTTTGTATTAATCATGCATTACACAAACAAAATTTTTAGTTACACCATAAACTGAAGCACATCTGAAAAATAAAATAAAAGCAGGGAATAACTAGTCAAAACACAGCAGAATTATGAATCCTGAATTAACTACTTTTGTATTCTATTTGAAATGCAAATAAAATAATTTTCACTCCAAAGGTTGTGAAACAAGATTGTTTTTTTGGAATCAATTCCACTCCAGGTACTTAACCAGAAGAAAAATAATTTCTTGGTTTGCAACTTCAGAATTATCAAATGTCCCATTTTCTCATCTATTTTAGACTGTTCAAAGAGTGCCATAACAGATATACAGGGCCCTTTAACACACTACATAAAGGATATAAAGACCAACAAAAAGTGAAATAAATAACAATAGGCCATTAGCAAGATGGGTAATCCTTGATAAATAAACTCGTAAATACAGTAAGATGTACAAAATATCACATAGTGATAGGATGCCAAGATTAAATTTTTTTTAAGAGTTCATTCAGGGGTGTTAACCCCTCTGTGTTTCATTTGAACACATTTTACAGTCCTTTATTTATGAAGACAGTTATGCGATGATGAATTAGCATCCTTAAGCAAGGACTTAGCTGAGCTGTATTAGGCAAAAGAAGGGAAGATTGTGGTTACACGGCAGCGGGTCAGTGAGATCTCTGTGTTTTAGGGTTCTATAATGCAGAAAAACATTATCAATACAATCTTGAGCACTGTTGTGACAGGCTAAATATATAAAAAGACTTATAAAAACTAGAATTTTATCCAAACATTTTGTGCAACTAATGCTAAAATATTTTAAGTTAAATTTCCTTTTCTTTAAAGCAAAATAAAAGTTTAAAAGGGGAATCTGTGGCATTCAACTGATAAACAGAAGATTACTAAGAGATGAAAAGAAAGCTACTCTTGGAGCTCACTTCCCCCCACAAGAGCACCACATTCCTAACCCTAAGGCAGCACACAGAGTCCAAAATAAAAGTCTTTTGTAAGATCAGACTCCACGTTTGCTTAAAGACACCTAAAGAACAGACATACGCTCAGTTCATATCCAGTCAAGGCTACAAATACTGGTTCTTTTTTTGTATTTGTCCCCACCCCCCAAAAATACAGTAATTACAGTTAAATGAATGAGCCTGACATTGTTCAGGATGTGGTGACTTTTCACCCACTTCTACCTGCCCCACTTAAGAGCCTTCACCCAGGCAGATCAGATGTAGTGTCTTATTGGTAACCTTATAATTGATGGCAGTGACGCATTCCCTCTTTTTTGTCCCAACAGACCTGCTGTTATGATGCAGGTTTGTTCTGCTGTGTCACACAAATACTTTGGCAAGGGCATCAGCTCCTGCACTGGCAATATATGCTTTTGATGGATGAAATGCTACATCATAAATTGATTCATCCAGCTTTTTCCTATGAGCTGTTATTTCTTGCACACATGTCTTGCTGTCCAAATTCCACAACCTAATGGAACAATCATGGCCTGTTTAGGAAAGAAAGAAAGAAAGAAAGGAAAAAGACAAGGTTATAATAGTCAGAAATTCAGGGCACCATAAATGCATAATTTATACAGAACATATAGAATATGAAAAAACCCTTACTTCCAGACATTAAATAGATTCCATTAGGATCTACAGCTAGACTTGTGACAGCATCCAAGTGAGCAACCATAGAATGGATCATTTTACCTAAAAAAAAAAGAAACAAACAAAAACAGTGAATTTCCTGTGAAGTAGTGTTTATTTAAAAAACCATCAAACCATTCCCCTTAAACACAATATGAGATAACATGCTTATTATTTAGATTCCAGTAATATTTGAATGGCTCTATTCCATTAGAAAATATGAAGTTTCAACTGCAGACTCTTGTATAAACATATGGGCAAATGACAACTCTCAAAAAGGTATTCCCATTGTAAGCAACCTTTTTATCCACTTGGCATCTTTACTTGTAGCAACAACAATCAAGACCTAATATGACTGGGTGAGAACCTCTGTCCTAATAACTGTCCCAGTAAGACAGTGTTGATGAAGCTTTGTAAAACAAGACTTATTGTGCCACATCAATTGTCCACCTATCTCTGTCATTTCTAGGAGAGGAAAATAAGGCAACTAGAGGTGATATTTGTCTAAAATACTCTCCAGCTTCTAACAATTAACTGTTTGGTTATGTCACAAACCAGAACAGTTAACTCCGCATTCAACTACTCTTAATGCATTTCTTTACATTGACCTCTACTCCTGGACTCCTAATAACATCTTTTAGCAGTTCATGATGTTTTTTGGAAGGAGTTCCAGAATGTTTAACTGCACAGAAGAACCACTGTCCCTCTCCTGTTTTGAGCCTGTCACCTCTTGGGGATTAGCAACTGAACCTCAGTTCACATGTTGAAAAAGAGAGCAAATAAACCCCTGTAAGACCATGACCAGCACGAAGAAAGTCTATCAGCTAAGATTCTTCATGAAGAAGCTAAAATCTACTGAAGATCTTCAACCATCTTCCTAACCATTCTCTGAAACATATTAATTTGGCTATATACCTTTTGAGATAAGGGAGACTTCAAAGTATTCATACAAAGGTATTAAAAATGCTCCCTTTTGCTTTTTACTCCTTTCCCTCCTTCTAACATGCATTTTGCTATTCTGACTGCTAAGCAACAAACTAGTATTTTTATCCAACCTCTTATTATAACTCCAAGGTTTTTCTTCAAATAAGAACAGTCAGTCCAGTGATTATTATTTTCTATTGCAATGTTTATTTTTCCTTACATGTATCATTTCACATTTATCCACATGGAATTTAATTTGCCTGCTTTTAAGTCTCTTAAGATCTCCAGTTCTTCCTCGTCAGCCTTCATGCTTAATAATCTGAATTAATGAATATCCGCTAATATACTGTTCCCTGTTCAGATGACTCACTATGCTGAACTACTGCTGATCCCTCCAGATCCGCTGATATTTTATTCCACAAAAAGACCATTTACTTCTACCCTCAGTTTCCTGTCTTTGAGCTAATCATTTTCATGCGGATTTTTAAAAAAATTCTGTTTCTGTGAAGTAATAAATTTTAATTTTGACAACATCAACACAATGCATTTAATGACAGTAAGTCAAATACATACATTTATGGCAGGTGCAAAGTGGAAAAAAAGTCCAGCTCCTTTGTTTTAGAAAACAAAAACCCCAGGAACACCATCTCCTACTAGGCCCAAACCAAACACACTTCAAACATGGGTTTAGCACATGCTTACTTAAAGTGAGCTTGATTTTTTTTCCTTCCAGTTTGGACAGGTAACATGTAGGAAGTGACAGGTAATTTCACAAATAGGAAGTTTAAGCTTGTTCTTACAATTATTTTAATATTTTTGTCACGACAGACAGTGAGTGCAGTTTTCTCCTACAGCATCCTTTATCCTCCTTCTTCCAGATCCTTTTCTGCTTTATAAACCTTATCAACAATTTAAGTAATACACAGGATTTCATTACCACGATGAATTTAGGGTTATTTCTTGCCCTAATAGGTACTAAGTGATCTTTTTTACTACTGAGAGTTGAAAAACATAACTGACAGATGCTGAGAGTTAAAAGCATGGAGACGATGAAAGAAGGAACAAAGCAGACATACTCTATAAATTAGGAAAGCTCTATATTAAAGACCACTTCCTAATCCCTCACAACTATCTCTGCCTGTTTTGAGAGTGTTTTCTGACTTCTGAAGTAACAAAATTGCAACAGCTATCACAAATTCACAGAGAAGGTACCAAAAAGGTTTTATCTTAGAAATACCAAAAGTTATGTTTTCTGTAAGACTACATCACTAGTAAGTTTTCTACAAATGGATACTTCCTATATATTTCAGATCTCTTAAATATATGCATATGTACAAATTAGGTTCTCTTTATCCTTACCCGTTTTGTTATCAAAAAATTTGATGTGTCTATCTTCATGTGCTGTAATCGTAACAGGAAGTGTGGGATGACTTACTACCTTGTTAATATGATTATTTGATTGTACACCTGGAAATAAAATAAAAGAGTATTTATCTGTCTTAAAGAAAATGTTAAAGTTAAAATGACAGTATTTTAACATTACACTTTAGACTGCCATATTATTTAATATTATGTAAGTAATATTTTAGGACCAATCGATCTTCTAAGCAATAAAACTTCTTGCTTTACAGGATGGGGCAAAGTGAGGTAGACTATGGCCAAAGTACTGTAAGGTTAAAGCTTACAAGTAGTTTACACCCATGAAAGATTCTTGAGAAATAAAACCCAGCAAGTAGTGTAGGGTAGCATTAGCCAAGTAGAAACAAACTGTAGTATGAGTAATGTATGTTTAGTACACAACTCTTACACCTCCACATCAAAAAATATTTAGTCTGGGGGGGAACCAGAAGCACAGGGGAGTTTAGGTTAGAAGGGACACCTTCTACTGGACCAGAGAATCCAAGTAACTGAAGTCAACCTAACCCTCCTCTTAGATTCTGTCAGATATATTTGTGTTCTCAATTTCAATTTAAACAATGAATGGTTTAAAATCTCTTTAGAAGTCTACAGGGTACTTTAAAAAAAAAAAAACAACAACCCTTATCTTGGTATCTTAATTTCTATGCTTAATTTTTCTTGACTCCATTTAAAAGTTAATTTAATTTTCATTTAATCTCTCTTCAAACTAGAAAAGGTATTTCTCCAAATTGTGATGTTCCTTCTCACTTCAACGTCAGGCTTTGCAGAAGATATCTACAAGACAGCTTTTACAGTTTTGTAACCTGTGTTGAAGTCTGTAAGTTTAATTATTAAGTACACTACACTACTTAAAGGGGAGAAGCAGATTCTCCCCTTGCATTATTCTTTTAGATCGCATTTAACAGAAAGGAACAATCAGAAACCTGAGGTTTTCCTTATGAAACACTTCAGAAAGTTCACAAAAAGTTTCATCAAATACATGCACATCTTGATGAACTACCTCTCTTATAGCACTATTTGCAGCAACAGGATTTCTCAAAAGTTCCACCAGGAAGTGTTTTTAATCCCAACCTGTACAGAACTCTACACTGAATTAAATATTCTGTTTAATTCACCTATTATACACCTACTTTTCTTAATATCTTCCATGTAAAGCCTATATAATGAAAACTGTGATTTAATATACAAATCAGACAACTGAATCTCAAGAAATCTTAGATAGCAGGAACTGTTGTTTTCACTATCTCTAACTACTTTCAAGTCCTGCTAAGAGTCATACAATGGCTTGGATGGAAGGGACCTTTAATATCATCTATTTCCAATCCCTCCTGCCACAGGCAGGACCAACATCCACTAAACCACACTGTTAAAAGCCACATTTAACCTGGCCTAGAACACTCCCCAGGGATGGAATATCCCAAATTTCTCCAAGCAACCTGTGCCAGCGTATCACCACTCTCACAGTAAAGAACTTCTACCTAATAGCTAATCTAAACCTATTCACTTTCAGTTTGAAGCCATTCCCCCTTGTCACCACATGCCTTTGTACAAACAGGTTCCTCTCCAAGTTTCTTGTAGACTCCTTTAGGTACTGGAAGATCACAATAATATCTCCCAAGAACCTTTTCCAGACTGAACAACCCCAACTCTTTCACAGCCTGTCTTCACAGGAGAAGTGCTCCATCTATCTCTGGGATCATCTTCATGGCATTGCTCTGAACTCAGTCCAACAGGTCCACGTCGTTTTTATGCTGGGGCCCCAGAGATGGATGCAGCACTCCAGGCAAGGTCTCACAAGAGCAGAATAGAGGGGTACAAACACCTTTCCACAGTGTTGGTCTGTTCCAAGCATCTAACCATCTTTTAAACTGTATGATGCAGTAGAGGAGTAAAACTTTTTTCTTTACTACACCATACAATGAGGTACCATAATACAACAGATATCTCATTCAAGATGGGTATTTATTACAGAAGAGCTTTACTTACCAGATTCTACTTGTGATGAAAACATTACCACCGACTGGGATGTTTCTAAATCATAGATGACTGTGCTGCCAGTGTTAAAAGATGCCACCATATGAGCAGGGTCACAACCTATAAAGTCGACTGATGTGGGTATTCCATGCTCTAGAATGAGCAAAAAACAACTTTAGAAATAACAGAACACGTCTAAAATTCCTGATGGTTTAAACATTTAAGGTCATACTTAAAGAAGATATTTGCTCTTTTCTTTAAAGTCATGCAAAAGCACCATGATTATTTTATTACAAGTTATTCCTTTAGCTGTGTTACCCAGTTTGGATAAACAGAGATAATGAGCCTGGATGCATCATCAGCTGCCTCATAACCACTGCTAAAAGTTACCTTTCTCTCCATTGTAAGTGCAAATACAGGGATTTTTTTCCGGTGGGTTCCATAACCTAATAGTGCCATCTGCTGAACAAGAGAGTAAGTGATTCTTTACACCACTGTAAGCAAGACCCCAGACTGCATCTGTGTGAGCAATTAATGTGCCAGCTAGAACGTTTGGCTCTGGAAAAAGAAGTTCAGAAAGGAAAGCTTTTTAGTTAAGAACCATTAAGTAGTTCTTGTTCCTCAACATAAATTAAATTCCACATAAGCCAGCTGTATGTCCCCCCACCTTTCCTGTTTAAGCAACAGCTGGAATATTACACAAGTCACTTTGCACAACTATTGCCATCTTTCTCCAAAAAACCAACCAAACATGAAAAACAAACAAAAAAACTACCAAACCAGCCAATGAAAAAAAGCCCCACAAACAACTCAAACAACTATGTCCCTTTTTCCAGAATTACACACTCTTGTTACCACCTCCTCTCTTATTTCTCCCTTCCAAATTCAACCCCTTAAAGATGCTTGATCACAGCACTTCCTTTGTACAAGGTGCAAAAAATCATCTTTCCACTTAAACACTGGCTGCTTACTTGATGCAACTTTTACTCAGCATATTCTGCTGACACATAGATATGGTCTAAAGCTCTCAAGCACATTAATAAAAACAGGACTAATTTTTTTCCTGCAGAGCTGGGAATCTTATTTTCAACTCCTGGATACTTTATAGTTGTCTTTTATAGAGGATTTTTAGATCTATGCAAAATTTTCCAAACAGTTATCAGCTATTTAATTTTAGAGACATCAAAAATTAAAGATATCTACAGTTAGGGACCTGAGATGCAAGTCAGAAACATGAGACATAGAATCTGAGCACACTTATCTTAGTTTTCTGGCCAATTTCCATCAGAAGAAATAAATAATCATTAAGAAGTTGTAATTCTGGTTCAAAATTTTTTGCTTCTCAAAAATATAAATGATGATTATTTTTTTCTTTACTGCATAAATCTCAGGAATTGCTAAGTCTCCCTATTACTGTTCTACACAAAGTACATCACCAGTACAAGCGAGAATAAATGACGTTTGCAACATGTAAGTAGTTGAAAACACATAGCTGAGAAATGGCAGTAATATTTCACAAAAGCTCTAGAAAACAGATTAACATCAAGTGGAAAAATTATGTTCAAGACAATGATCAGAAGTCGTTTACCTTTTAAAAGGTACTTACCATAGGTATCATATGGATCCACATTAGGGCTAGGCATGTTCCACCACTGGATGGTTGCATCAATACCACCACTGAAACACTGTTCTCCATTGGAACTAATTGCCAATGACAATACAGGTCCACTATGAGAGACAGAGAGAAAAGCTGATTGGTAACTGCCTACAGGACAGAAGTGAAAATCTGACTATTTTCAAAAAAACCTCTGGATTGGTTTAAGCAGTTAAGACCCCTTAAGCTCCATAGAAAAATCCTATTAAACCATTTTTTAAGTTTCAACAATTGATATCAACCTCTGTCAAAATAATCATAATTAACTAAAATGATACAAACTGAAGCAAGTCAACAACATCAGCGTGTTTCTAAGAAGCAACAGTAACTAAAACCTACAAATGGTGGGTTTTTACAGTGTGTCTATGCCAACCTAATAGCTAACTGTGCAGAGAGAGGTGGCTGTAGCCCTCCTACCTGGCAATCATTTCCTCATCCTACTTTTAGGAACAGATGGAACCTATGCCTCAGGAAACTGGTTCAGAGAAATGTTCCTAAAAACTGTAACTTTTAGCCAAAGTCAGATTCCTACTGATTTAACTTCTTCAACCTGCTTGCTGTGATACCAGACAAGCACAAGTTGCAGCCCAAAAGAAGAAACAGGTCTACTACTTTGGACACACTACTACCACAGGTTTAACTGTACTATAAAACCACATCCCCAAAATTAAGCGTCTGGGTCATTTGATGGCCATGCTCATTTTATAAATGAGTGCAGATAAACAAACTAGAACTACATATTTGAAGATGTTGAAAAGGAAGACCACTGGCTGAATCCACCTATATACTTGGTAAAGTGAAGAATAAAGATGGGCAGAAAGGTAATGTGTCTCAATAACAGCCCAAGGGGAAAAAACAGTAAAATTATTTTGTTTCATCACATTAGAAGTCACAGGGTGGGGATTAGTTCTCTATCAGAATTTCCCCAAACGTTACCTTTTGGTATTCACTAACAAACACACAAGTAACAGCTTAAATTTGGACAGAGATCTGGAGAATTCAACTGGCCAGTGACCCTCTACATCACTCACAAGAACTTGCATTTCATGAGGACAAGTTGGTCATGCAATCCTGAGGAAGTGTTTTATGCTTTAGGTAATAAATGAGAAAGTAAGATATTATGTTCTATCATGTGGTATGAAGGAAGGAGATAGTAACAAGAGCATGTGCAAATTTCCTAATATAAACTGTGAATTCATTTTCTTTTTTGCTGTTTTTGAGGCCAGCAAAAGAAGTGCCATCCATTTCCATGCTTATCAAAGAACCCTCTTGAAGCTTACTTGCTAACTGGGTTGGAGAGTGGATCTTTACTTATATAAGGAAAGTAGTACTCTGGCTATCAACTGTGTGTTTTTATGTTGCCTTCTTATTGAAAGAAAGCAAAATTCAAAAGTACCAAGTGAAACTCAGGCAGTAATAAAGCAGTTAACACAAGCTGAAGCTACTAGCCAACGCCAGGCTCTACCTTTCTCATTTTTTCCCCACATATTACATATAAAGTCTATGGTCCAAGATATGTCATAGCTGATTTCATTATCATCATCTATAATCTCTTCTTTCCACTGCAACTAATCAAATTGCCACTTGCTTGTTCTTCTGTTATCATGGACTCTGCAATTCATGACAGAGATTTGGTATTAAGCTGCTTTACAAAGTATAATGGGCCTTGTCTGAACAACGTAAAAATAGTATAATTTGTGGCTTTTACAGTGAAGTTTTTTATGAATACATGAGTTAACGACAATATATTTATCAGCCATGAATAACGTCAAATACTCACATGTGGGCCCTAAATGTGTAAATGGGTTCTACATCTAAAGAGGCACTCCTGAAAGAAAAAGAACAGTTAGTACACCACATGAAATCTCTACTGAAAAACTCTGAAAATGTAAGAGTTTAATAAATTTCAAAGGCATTTAAAACACAACGGATGTTTTATAAAAACTCCTATAATACTTGCTTTTTGGCAGGAACCGTTTTCTGCAAATTCCAAAGTTTTAGAGTATGGTCCTCAGAGGCTGTAACCAGCACAGGCTCTACAGGATGAAAAGCTAAAGCTCGCACTCCATCAAAATGACTGCGTAGCGTATACTTAGGGTTCCATGTCTTTCGGAAGGCATCTTTATTAGCCGGCAACTTAAAAGAGAAAGGGAAAGGAGTCATTTTATCTTGGATTTGAAAATACATGTTTTATATCTATCCCCTAATATTTTTGGAAAACAGCTTATGCTTGATTCAGCTAATATATATTCAAACTTAAGTTTGCATTTATCTATTGATTTATCTATATACACCTACAACCCCATCTGGCCAGCCAGCCAGTCTGCAAACTTTTCTGTTTAACAGTTTCCTTTGGCCCAGGCTGGAATGACTGATACATAATGCTTAACTCACAGAAAAGAAGACTTGATTTTCAAAACCGATTTTAATTCTTTTGTGCAATGTCACTAATTCTTCCTTGAAGAAAGAGAAACGTGTCACTGTGTATCATGTTGTCTGAACCTCAGAAACAGATTACATCTGTAAAAAGCTAATTTGTCACTTAAACACAATAAAAGTGAACTTGATGTGCTTGGTGAGTCAACTTCCTCAGATGAGTAACTTGACCGAGATTGACAAGAAACATACATAGTTCTTGAATACTTCTACAGGAGAAGTGATGTACACAGAAATAGCTAATCAAAATTTCAATACACATTTGTCAGGATTTTAAACATAACATTACACAAATATTTTTAAGTCTTTAATGAGTTTCAAATATATTTGTGAGACAACAACTTAGCTGCTTTGTGAAGCAATATATGCGAACTATACATTTATATACTGTGAACATCCAATTCGTAGTCTTAACCTATAGACTGTTATGCTAAAATACAATAACTTCAGCTGCTTAATATTAATTATAGGTAACTCAGAAGAGTTACCAGAAAAATTCAAGCCCTTCTAGTGATTGTAAGAGACTAATTTACAGCTTTGAATACAATTTATATTTATGCAGCAAGTAGACCCTTAAAAGACTACACCCCATCCTAAGCCTTCATCATAAAGTAGTAACATGTCTGGGTACTTCTCTCTTCTCCTAAAGGTAAAGTTCAGAAAACTGACTTGAATTAGATGAACCAAATAAGCACACTAAGAATGAATGGAAATTAATTGTAGCCTTTGCCTTACACAAATGGAAAGTAATTGTATCCTTCATCTTACACACTATCTATTCAGCATGAAATTGCTACAATATGTTTCTGGACTGTAGGCAAGAACAGCTTGAGGTCTTGAACTAATTTCAGCAACACTAATAAGAAATTAGAATCTCCCACAGGTAATCAAATCTTACTACCTTTTTATCTGTCAAGGCTGAAAATAATCAGATAATAGTGTATCATGGACCATAATAGGTATTTTTGGACCAAGTCTGTAACCCAGACTGAAATATCACTATTCACTCAATATAATTCAATTCTAGCTAACAAAACAAAGAAGTTCAGACAATGAAATTAACTGTTCTGAGTTACAGATGTGCAGTCATTTGCTCTTCTGTTAGATTACTGTAAATTTCTGTAGTAAGTACAAACTTTACCAAATTCCAATCAAGTCACAGAAACTTGTTACACCAGACATGTAACCTGAATTTTTTAGGGTTTTTAAAATACCAACCAAGAAATACATATACTAACAAAGCATATTGTTTGCAATCTTCCTACTTCAGAGTACACTTAATACTGCAATATTTTTACTGAGATTTAAGTTATTTAGCACTACACTGCATATTATATATAAGCTTCATAAAAATCTTCACAATCTTTTGCTTCAGGAAACAGACCAGAGTGGAATTGTGGAGTTCTGCATTAAACACAATTTGGACCAAACTGCGGATTCATTTCCCTCCCCAAATGGAAAAGGGAAGGGGGGGGGGGGAAGTTATTTTCCTAGGAAAAAGAGTCCCTTGATATTTTAAATTCTCATTATGTAATGTATTCACCCACCTAGATAACTTATATTGCCTCATATATTTGTGGTGATCTGGGGCTTAGAGAAATTAAAGCCAAAAACTTGAAATAGCAATCCTTAATTTTAGCACATGATGTGTCCCAGATTATGGAGAAGATTTTCAAATTTTTGGGTGCAATGTATATCCACACAACAATAATATCTACTATAGCTGTGATGAAAAGTCATTAGAGAAAATCACAACTGGATACAGTGATCCTTATTTTTCAAAACATGAAAATAATTTATTCTCTTTTTTTTTTCCTTTTAATCTTAAAAGGATTGTTAGAAAGGTAATTTTGTTTTCGGCCATACAGAGAAATCTGCTGAAATGCAATGTATAGAATTAGCACAAGTTATGAAAAGCTAGGTATATACATTTCATATTTTAAGTATTGCTTTGAAGTTTTAATTTTTTTTAATGAATGGGAAGACCTTGGTTCTTTTAGAAGACACCATATGGACTTTACTAGAAGTCTAGTTACATATATACACATCAGTTTTTAAAAATTCCTTTCCCTATCCATGTTTCTAATGGATCTTGATAACCCTTACTGCAAGAGTAAGAGAACAACTGACATACCTTTAAAGAGGTCCTCGCAATCTCTAAGAAAAAAAAGCTAACCAGTAATGTATTTCAAAAAAACAAGCCAAAAAACCCAATCTCACCTCAGAAAAAACACAGTCAAGGACTTGGAAGAGAGATTTGAGGATTACAAAGGATAAATGTGGAATTATTTCATATAATGGGCCAGAGGAATAATGGAAAAGCAGTGAAATGCGATGATATATATCGATGTTCAGAAGTGTGACATCTCCAAAGCCTCTCAAAACACAAGGCATAGATGGACACACTGTCCCACCGAGTCTGGATGCTCTACTGTAAGTGTGCATTTATACACACACACTGCCAAGGTAACCCAAATCATGAGAAGATGGACTATGGAACCACAGAACTACACTACCTGTTCCTCCCTTTTTCCATGGACTTTAGTGGACTCTACTGAACACCAAGAAGGAACAACAACCCATTCATTCTACCTTGTAAAGCACAGGCCAACCAGACTGCTACACCTGAGCTAAACAAATGCAAACAAATAAAAAACAGCTCCCTCCCACCATAAAAAAGGCACTAGGTAATGAAGATCTTCCTTGCTCCTGCAGTGAACAGAATCCTAACGTATTATAAGGAGACATGCACTTATTTCCCTCTCACGCATTCCCCAACAGCAAACAATAATTTTAGAAAACAATAATTAATAACTGCAGTCAGTGGTTTTTTTATGCTTTATTGCTACTTTTTTCTTGAAAATATTGTAACTTATAGCAGATTTTTAAATTCACATGCTCTGATAAAGGAAAGCTTTCCATTTTTACGTCAGTCCTACTGCAGATAAACACCATTCTCTGCTGCTATGGCATCTAAAAATATAGAAAAGGGAGCATTTGGTTTGGCAACATTATTCCCCCAGCATACAAACAACTACACACACTGAGTTCAATATAAGTAACTAGATAATAAGAAGGACATGACTTGAGATGACTACTGTTTAACAGATGACTAGTCTTGGAGACAACTTGTGAATTTAATCAAACATACAGAAATTTTTTGAGTTATAGTTGAAATTCCTAAGATTTATACTTAACCTCCATCCTGTATTCATATCTTCTCCTTTTCAAAACACAACACTCATCAAGGAGTGATACATGAAAGCTGGTGGAAGCCTGTTGTGGCTTTATTTATTCATGCACTCTAATGGCTCAAAAAAGCTATTTAAAGAGTATGGACCTACTGGGAACAAACACATTAAGTGCTCTGGTTTGAAGTTTTTTCATTGTTTTTGTTTTACTTACACATTAACTTACAGCAAAACACTTCCTTGTCTGGAGATAGACTGGAAAAGGAGGTGACTTCAGCTAAGCTTACAAAGGCAGCAGACTACAATGCCCTAAGTACTGCTCTACAGGTACAAGGTAAGACATGGTCCTACTGTGCTGCAAATCTATAGCTATGAGGGAGCAACTTCAGAAATTGAGAAAACTATCACAGAATTTTTAACCTAAAGAAACATTGTAATAAAAAACATAGCATCTGAATTTCAGTCTCCTCAAAGTCATGACAGGACAGGATAATCTTAAATATGAAAAAAACCTGTTGCCATCTGTGTTATTTTTTACTTTTTTTTCTGACACACAAAGTCAGAAGTGCTATGCTTTAAAAGAAAAAATATCCTAAGACTACTGGGAAAGAAAAACTAGACAAGAATAACTGGACAAGAAGCAGGGAAACCAAGTGACAGTTATGGTCAATCAGAACTCATTTTCTGTGAATGGTCTAGTAAGAAAACAAAACTCTACTTCTATCTTTCATCTCCTGTATACACCAAATATTAGAGCATGAAATAGCCTCTTTCCACTCACCGCCCAAACCAAGCTGCAATTAAAGAGCCTCTAGTAAAAGGTTTCAGTGAGAAAATCCAACTACATTGGAAAAGTAAGATCAACTTAATCTACAGGATGATTAACACCTTCCAACCTTCAACAAATGTGTGCTTCTATTGCAAATTTATTTATTAGCTCAGGTAACACTTCTTATTTGTGTATTTATCAGCTACTCTGTGATTTAAGTTTCCCAAGAGCAAAGGTAACCTCTACTCTGCATCACTTTTCGTAGTACAAAAAATTGTTTTGTCAGGTTTGTCACAAGTAGCACAAATTGTCATGTAACAGTTTGATTAGTTGGTATCAATTATATTCATTATGATGCCTTCCTGGCTTGCCTCTAAGTATCCCCCCCATCTCAGAATAAGTAAAATGGCTGCACACTGTTTTATAAAGAATTCATAGTTCATAAAAGACAGCAATACACTACAAAGTTGCAATCTGCAGACAAGCCAATACAAGTCATTTTAAATACAATACTGCATGCAAACACTTACCTGAACACTTCCCTAACCAGCCATCCAATGTTACTAGCCAATGAAAAATTCGTTTAACACTACTGGTAGAAGCTTAATGAATATGGTCACAGGAATGTCAGAACTCTGGATTATAATAAAAATACCCCCTAAAAGCTTACATCTGGAATATACTACTATATATACAATATATGCTGTTAACCCTACTTACTCATCAAAGGGATAGCAAATAAATTAATATCAGTATTTGTGTTTCAGGCCATGTCTACTCAACACTCCATTTCAATGTGCAACTGTCATTTTGATCATGTTAAGACATTAATATACATTTTATGTCATAACACATTCCCCATCAATGACAAAATCTGAATTATATTATTAGTGTATAAAAATCCCAAATCATCTCATTTAATTCTGGTTACTCAGATTACTTAGCTCATTCACAAGGTGCTCTTTCCTCCCAAGTAACAGCTTTTACCAAAGAAGTGTATCAGTAATGTTAAGGGTTGAGGAGAGGGGACCCAACTACCATTGGTTAAACTGTATAAAGAATTTTAAAATAAAATTGCACTTACATCATAACTATAGTCTGCATCATTTGTTACTGTCAAGTCTGCAAGGTCTCCAAGGCCCAGTACACTTAACAACACATCATCAGAACCCATAATAAATGACTTGCCTCCTCCAGGTGGAAACGTTATTGGCTCAGCTACAAAGAACAAAACAGTTTCTTTAAGTCTCAATAGAGTAATTCAAACTGATGCAAAGCTGCATTATTCATCACTTAACAGCAAAGCAGAGCTTAAAACTGAACTTAAAACTGCACTACATACAGCCCCAACCAAAAAAAAACCCAAAACAAGAGCATGAAGACACGCACACATGTGCAAACACACACACACACATTATATACACAATTCTTGTACCATGCTTTATCATTTGATTTCAACTTACTTTACAGAGATTTTGATACTGACAAATGAATTGACTGACATTACACTACAATATCAAATGCATATCCCAGGTCTCCATATTCTCAGCTGAGTTTTATTCATTATACCATGCTTCCGGCCTTTTATCCACTCGCAAATAAATCTTTGTGCTTTATACTAGTCAAATATTTCTACTTGTATACTGACGTATTTTTAAATCACTCAAGCAAAAGACTCCTGCAAAACATCTCTTCCACTTTGAGTTTTTTCAGACAACTGAAAAAATTAAAACAACTATTATTTATTCATTTCCTCTCTCAGTTTCTTGGCATGATTTTGGATTCTAATTTTGAAATACACTCAACTGATACATATGCTGCCTAGCTATGCCTTCCTCAAATTAAAATGTAACATTTCTGTTAATTATCATTTAGAATGAATAAAAGTTATATATAGCATTCACTATGAATTCACATCTGAATAACAAAGTTCAGAACATTCATCCATATTTTTATCCTCTTCAACAATTCTGTAAATCTCCCTTAACCCACAAATATCAATTCAGCAGTAAGGAAGAAGAATGAAGGCTTAAACATTGTGATGCTTCAGCTTTGGGAGCTACTTTTACTTCTCAGTTTTCTTCACTTTAAAATAGCAACACTTGTTAAGTAGAGTATGCAAAATTAAGGTATGTGTGAACTTTTAGCTAAGTATAAGCATCAGCAAAATATGTTAAATGATATTTTACATCTTGAAAAATTAAACTTGATTGACTTTTGAATTTCACTGATCTGGCAGAGAGAGTTATGGCCTCACTTTAATACCACTCTTTATTTCTAATCCTCCTAGAAAAACCCTTCAGTCTCACAGAAAATAGTTCCCAGCTTCCTGTGTTTTTTGTCTTCTAAAAATAGTTCCAAACAAGAGGACTAATAATTAACACATTCCTATTTAGAACACACATCTTCATTACGCTGTATGGCCACTATTTGAATGGTAACATAGCTCTAATCCACTCCTGTTGAGGCATAGTGACAGAAACCAGGTGAAAAGTCACAGATGTCTGGCACCAGTGCCAGGACTAGGCAAAAAGGAGCCAGTCCAGCTAGATCAAAATATATCACCTCTCAAGGATAAAACAGGTTCTAATGCTTCAGAACTACGGTACTATTAAGAAATGCAACCTCAACAGCACCATCAACACAATCAATTGTGAGAACCTAAGAACATAATCTATGTAATACAAACTGCTCTTCCTACAATTGCATAAAAAGAGCAAACAATATTCTAAATATGCACAATCATATCCTGTTAAAATATTCAGTCCATACAGAGGTTTGACTGATAACAATGCTACATTACATTAACAGCCCAAAATGGCTTATCATGCCCTTATATTAAGTTTTTCATTTTCATTAGTAATTTACTAAAACTCTACATTTGACAGTCTACTAAAAACCACTTATATTTCAAAAAAGACATATTCCTACTAAACATCTATTTACTTTCTTGTTACTCCTATTTGATCTTTAGGACAGGCCCAAAAGGTTTAGGCAAGCCTCCGTAACTTGTCATCTTTGTGAAATTAATGTCACCTGACCTAACAGGTCAACTTTGCTATGCTTTATAATAAAAATTAAGGACCACCACATCAAGAACCTATACTACAAATTCATCAAGTTCTGCTTGCATGAGTGACTGTCTCTTGATTTAAACCTTCAAAATTAACGTTTCTCAAAATTCAGAAGATGATCTCTCAATACTAAAGTTGCCCATATGCATGTACAGTGTGTTCTATAATTTATTTGTGAATTTTATATTCTAAAATCAAGCATATTTGAGAAGTTTAAATAATGGCTGCAAACTGCTTTTGTAAAAAGGAAAAGGCAGAATAGTAAGACAATGAAAAATGCATGATGTTACAGCTACTAAAAATAAAGATCCACATCTTCACATACCAAAACAATGCATCAATAGACATATGCAAACGATAGTTAAATAAATAACTTTTTAATGCTTTTATCTAGAAAAAAAAATCCAATTATTTTTCTAATACACAGTACAATATTATTCTCATGGCATAATATAAATGCTTAACTGAGTTTGCAATCAATAAATATAAAGTAAAAATGTGACAGTACAAGTTCCTTCGTAGGTGAAACTAGGTGAAATAAATACTGAAATATAAAACTGTATAATTAAATATTTGCTTAACCAATCCGAACCAGTGCTTCTTACCTTCATGTTCTTGACACCATACATATTTAAGTTAAAAATCAAGCAGTAATACAGGTACAAACTGGAACTGCTTTAATCTCTGATCAGACAGGCCTGTTACTACAGGCTGTTGTACAACAGGGACACCTTAATCTTCTTTCCCACCAATAGGTACTGCAAAAAGCAGCTGCCCATACCCAAGTAATTAGGTGTTAACTGCTCTTTTTTCTGTCAATCTGTAGATTGACATCCACAGTCTATAGACATTACAAGTGAAAAACAACCAGTGAACAAAGTAATCCTCTCTACACTGGATGGAAAACTACTTTGATACCATTTCTGAAAGTAACAGAATATGTTGAAATGGAAACTCCAATTTCTCATGGCCAAAATTATCAAGTATGATTACGGCATAACATCATATTTACCCAGGCAGTTCAGAGTGAGAGGGGAAGAAAAAAAAAAAAAATCTCTCACACCTTTAGAGGTATGAAAGAGATATTCCGAAACCCCCTTGAAGAAAAAATAATCAACCACTACCTCAGAACTGTAATATTTCAAAGTGTAGCATAAAACTTCCATACAGACACAAGAACATTTTGATTTTATGAAATTCATCAGCATAGGCTAGTGCATTCCAGGAAGAAAGTCTAAAGTTATCTGCAAAATCTTAGCTTTTAGAACACAGCTGAATAAATGAGTAAAATCTGTATTTGTACTGCATGGTGCAAAAATCTATGTTTTATGATAATTAATTATTTGGCCTTGTAACACACCTAGAAGGAATTCAAATACAACATTGTCTGTTTGCAGCTTTGCACAACACGGTACAGACAAAAACTCAAAAAGCCACATAGCATTCGGGACAGAAATAGCAGAATTTGCACCCTAATATTCAAGCTTTAAAACTATGCAGAAACCACAATGAGCAGAAAAGATGAAAGATCTTAATATTATTACTCTTAATAAAGAGCAAACTACACCAACAAATTAAAAACATATGGACACGTCAAACAGAAAGAAAATATTAACATGAAAGCAGTCTATTTGAACAGTATGAACAGTCTTTACTTGAAGGGTAACACAGTGTGTGTGCTACAAGAACCAGGCAATAAAAGTCAGTCCCTATCAAATTCAAATCGAGCATCTATTTCTTCAAAAATATTGTTTTATCCAGTATTATTTTAGATGTAAGGCCTCTACCTGAGACAGCATGCTCATCTATAACAAGGTCTGTGTCTGTGTTCCTTTGCACAACATGTATGGCCTAAGAAAAACAGCCTAAGACAGACCTAGAAAATTGTAACTTAGGGTCACATGGCCTTAATACCTAAACATGTCTAAAAGGCAACCTAAAACATGTAAACACTAAACCTAAAAACAACCTGTTTATATGTCTACAAGTTTCAGCAAGTCAACTTTCACCTGTAGATTTTTCAGTTGCACTCCACAGGTAAACAAGATACTGCTTCATCTTGAAGATGTAAATAGAAACAAAGATGAAAAGGAAGACAGCAAAAAAGATGACTGCTGTAAAATGACAGTTTGGGAGAGCAACAAAAAAACCTCCGTGAAATGTGGTTTGGGGTTTTTTCCTACTTGCCTTGTGAGGCCAAGGGTGAAAAAGAACAGATTCCTAGAACCACTAGTAACGCAAATTCCATTTCTGCTGTAATTGATACCATGCCACAACTTATGGGTCAAAGATCATCCTAAAAGAGCCAAATCTGAATACACCTGAGTATTTTTAATGAACATGTTCTAACTACAGGACAATTTACATAATGGTATTCTAAAACAACAACAACAAAAAAACAACCTTAGAAGCCAAGTACAAGATTTTTGATCTCATATATTACATCATGCCTCTAATTTTCAATGCCAAAGATAATCCTGAAACTTAAATAAATACTTTGTAAAGAAATAAAGTGTCTCTGTAAACTTATGTATGTAGACCAAGGGAATTTTCTAGAAGAGAACGTTAAATTTGAGGAGAGGAGAAAGGAGACTAATTAGTCCTGTAACTTAAATCACCACTTCTCATTTTAAAATCCAAACTGTGCATCAAATGTTAATACTCACCTTTTTTCCCCTCAATAAATAACAACCTATTTGTGAAAGGTTTTGCTAATGGGAGGGTGTCTCCAAACAAGGATTTAATAGAGAAGAGTGTCAAAACACACTGCTGTACATGAAGTCATTTAAAAACCTTACAAAATAATGGTGAGTTATGATAAGCCACAGAAACTCAAGCCATATTCTCATAAAACCATTTGGGAAGAATTGCAAGTAAAATAATAATATGGCAATCTGCAACTCCATTAAGCTTTACAGAGGGGATAATAAATTACAGCATGTGCTTTCTAAAAGAAATCTCCTGAAATATAGTAAGTAGCTGAATTTTTTGTACCTTCCTCTGCTCTTGCACCTTCATGATCAGTCATTCTAGAAGAGGGTGACCTAGATTGATTAATGATTCCTGAAGGGATGTGGGATATCTCATCATCGCCCAGATCAGCTATCATGTCGTGAAGTTTTGTCCTGTTGACTCCTGTAAATTAATGTCAGCAGCAAAAATTCATTTGATTGCTACCGCTTGACTTGACTGAACTCTAAAACGCCATTAAATAAGAATAATTACTGATGGGACCTCCTTAAAATAAACAGTGCTTTGCTTTTGTTTAATAATATTTTGGAAATCAAAACCAGGAGTTAATACATCAAATCTGAGAACTAGATGCAAACAATTTTAAAACCCTAAATCAAAGAAGAACTCCTTTGTGTTCTGCAGATCTATTCTACAATTTCCTGTAGGAAAGAGAAAAAAAATCATCTTACAGCCCTACTGAAAAGTCAAGGCAAATACTAGAAGAACATTCACTATTAAACAAAATAGTATGAATTAAACATTTTCTAATAATATTATGCAACTTTAACTATACTAAACAATTTAACATTAAAAAACAGAGTGCAAATGAAAAACAAGCTTAAAAATGAGAACAAAAGTACAGACAACTCATAATGGGGGTGCAACGAACAATTAACTTTCCCTGCTTTGAATGGTATTTAAATTGTATTAAGTGTTTGTTAAACACAGGAGCAAGAATGCTTCCACCACTGTATGAAACTGCAGATGTAATTACAATTATTATAAAAGTGAGCTTCTACAAACAAAGCATTCCGAATTATATGTACATTTAATTAATATGTAGACATTAGCAAACAAAAAGTATAATTTAAAGTATCTTTAAATTACTAAATCCATTTCTGCTTTCACCTTTATAGCTTTCACATCAAAAAGTCAAGCTTCAATCATAAAGTGTATTTCAGTGAGAGCACCTCTGTGAAGAAAACAATACATAATGATGAAAGACATAACCAAATTTTAACCAATAGAACAGGCCTTCCTGGGTCTAGAGATACTGTAGACTGTTTAGTAAAGGAAGGATTCATGAACAGCTTATACTGAGGTGACATCTCACATTATTTAAGAGGAGCAACTGCTGTTCCGAACATCTTCTGTGCATTTCATGCTGAAAAATGTGCAAATATTCAAGACTGTGCCACCACTACAGAAGACTGCACGAGTTTCTGCTTTCAAGTAAGTGAAAGTATACTTTCATATAACTGTTCAAGTATTGTAAATGGTACAAAGAGATTTTAAAGAAAATAATGTGCCATCTCTGCATAAGCAGCTATGTTCAAGGCACAAAACGGGATGACCCTTTTACCCTTAAAAAAAGCCAAGGACAAAAAAAAATTGCTAGGCCTGGTATGAACAGAAGCAAAAGTAAGTATACAATCTCAGTGTACTGCTCTTCAGAGACTAAAAGTGAAAAAAATAACTGAATATTTAGTGATGAAAAGTTTTAGTCTGAAAAGCCTTAAGCAGAATACTATTAGGTCCAAGATGTATTAGCCCAAATGTGAATATAACACAGAGATTCTTGTATATCAAGAACAGGTGATGGTAGTGAAGATGGTAAAATTCAGATCTGTTTTTACTCCTATCAACTATTATACTGTTTCCAGAATGCAAGGGTAGGAAAGTGAATGGGACGGATACTGTTTTGTAAGTACAGAACAATTAAACTGAAGGAAAAGAGCAGGAAAGTGAAAAAAGTGCAAAAAGCTAAGGAAAAACAGTAAAACTATTTTCATTTCAACAGTGATCTATACATATATACACAAGACGTGAAAATTTTCAAACTGACAACACATTATGCTGACCTGACTTATGCAGTCCTTCCCTGACTTACCTGCCAAAATTGATCTTATCAAAGTTAGGCAAGAAACAGGCCTTAAGTTCAGCATATTACTGAAAAGAGAAGCCTGCTTTTGTAGAAATCAAACCTAACTCCACATCTATATATCACAGTAAATCCAGGATAGGAGTAGATTGTTTCTTTGCTTCTGGAGTTTTTTCAACACAGGAACTCTTCAATAAACAGATTTTGCATTATTTTACAGCTGTGTGGGGTGGTGGAGTTTTGTCATTGTTTTGGTGGGGTATTTTTAAAGACTAGAGAAGTATCAATAGAGCATCAGATCTACTTCTGTTCACTTATTTATGTGTACATGTGGAATGAAAGTTTCCATAGCTGGGGCCAGGGCTGTGGCTGCCCAGGTATGCTACAGTGTAAATACAGATTATAGCAGTTACCAGATGCATATCCAACAAAAGAACCCATCAGAATATCCTATTATGCTGTCTTCAAAGTATTGCAAGAGATGACATTTAATGCACATTTGTTTGATGTTTATGATGATAAATACTACCATGCAGATAAGTTGAGGGTACTCAAAACAAATTCTGATAGAAGTCAAAACTCTGAAGAGCAAAGGAAGAGATGTGCACACAGAACGAAGTTCCCAAGTGACCAGACATGAGCAGCAGGGGGAAAAAAAGCCCTTCAACATTGTTTTCAGTTTCAGAATGTTAAAAAGATGAGAAAAAAAAAAGTCTACAAAATCGCATGTAAATAAATCTGCCCAACCTTGAATGCATACTTTGACTCTGTGTGTAGAATTCTCTCATCCAGTTAGCTAAATTATAGGCTAATTTTTAATCAGGAACTATCATAAATGTGACAAGCAAAGAATCTCACAAACCACCTTGTAAGACTATATGTGTTCAGGGTATCCCAAAGGAGAATTCAAACTTAAAACGCTAAACAATGACTTATGTCACTTCTCAGCATTGTCACACACTTTAGCTCCTAAATACAGGTCTCCTTCTATGAACCAAAGATTCCAAAATTCCTTTAGATGAAGAAAACTTTCTGTTACTTTGCAGCCACTATGGTTCAAAATGTCTAAAATGTAAATAATTTAGTGGAAAAAAAATGCAAATAAAAGAAGTCCATTACAGTATTAAAAATAAATTTCTAATCCTACCAAATACTCCTTGTGAATTTGATATCAACTGTTAATGTGCATGCTAATGATATACATTAGCATGCAGATGGGCATACCATAGGCTCTCATTAAAGCAAAAACTAGGTGAAAATCTTTGTTTTGTCAAAGCATTTATGTGTGTGTACAAGTCATTCAGAAATGCTGAAAACCAACCAACAGGCACTACCTGACCTGTAATTGTTAGGTGTTACAAAGTAAATTCAAATCTTAATTACAGAATTGTTCAGAAAGTGTTGTATTTTAATTATCACTGAATTTAGTTAGTGTATATCCATACATTTTTCAAACTGAGGAAAAAATTTTAACTAGTTATCTCCAGAAATTTTTAAAAAACACTTCCAAAATAAAAGCACAGCAATGATGGGAACTTCTCTCAAGTGACACGGGACGCCATCCAGAGGGACCTGGACAAGCTCCAGGAGCAGGCCCATGGGAATCTCATGGATTTTCAGAAGACCAAGTGCTGGTGCTGCACCTGGGTCGGGGCAATCCCCAGTATCATCAGCACAGGCTGGGGATGGACAGATGGAGAGCAGCCCTGCCCAGAAGGACCTGGGGGTGCTGCTGGCTGAGAGGCTGGACATGACCCAGCCATGGGCACTGCCAGCCCAGAGAGCCAAGGGTGTCCTGGGCTGCATCCAAAGCAGCGTGGGCAGCAGGGCCAGGGAGGGGATTCTGTCCCTCTGCTCTGCTCTGTGAGACCCCACCTGCAGTGCTGCCCCCAGCTCTGGGGTGCCAGCACAGGAAGGACATGGACCTGCTGAAGTGACTCCAGAAGTATGGAATGGATTTAAACTAAAAGGATAGGGTTAGATTGGATATTAGGAAGAAATTCATTACTGTAAGGGTGGTGAGGTACTGAAACAGGAGTCCAGAGAAGCTGTGGGTGCTCCATCACCTGTTCAAGGACAGGTTGGATGGGGCTCTGAGCAACTTGGTCTGGTGGTTGTCCCCACCCATGGCAGGGGGATTCAAACTAGATTATCTTTAATGATCCTTCCAAGCCAAACCATTCTATGATGACAGATTTAATACCACTTTATGCACTACGAACTCTGTATAGTTGATAACACAATTTCCAAAAGTATTTTTATCATGTAGTCCAACCCTGAAGTTTGGTTTAAACTATATAGTTAAAATAGGTCAGCTGGTCAGAAAACTCAGATAGTAAAGGGATATCGAATAAAATGTTGGTAAATGCACAGAAAAGTGAAGGGCACTATAAAATAAAGATTATTTCCTAAACAAAGCCACCAAAAAGTTCAAATTTACATTACAGGCATTTCCTAGTTCTCTAAGCCTGGAGCTGTAAAAATAATTACAAGCCCATAAATAGCAATTACAAACTGATTCAAGATCATATTAAAAAAAGCCCAAAAGCAAACAAAGAGCAAATAAAAAAACCCACCCCACCACTCCCAGAAAAAACCCCAACAACCACTAGTCCCACAACAGTATCACAGTACAATACTTTAAGAAGTAGATGAAGTTTCAATCTTTCAGAAGACTACTCCGAGTAGGAATGTCCTCAAAATGCAAGTTGTTCATTATTTTTACACTAACATTGCTATACATTTAATTCTTTTCACCTCTTTAACTTCGAATTTTTGTCTTTTCAACATTTGTCCTTTATGGAATGGCTGTCAAAGGCTTTGACATATTCACATTCAGCAGGTAGAAAGTTAAAGTTGGTTGCCCCCATTACAGAAAATGATGCTTAATGGAGAAAACAAAAAAAAAAAAAAAAAACAAAAACAAAAAAAAAAAAAAAAAAAAAACAAAAACAAAAAACAACAAAACCAAACAGAACTCATGAGAAAAAATGTCTTCTATATAGATAGGCAAAAAAGTGTTGCATTACAAGATTCAGAATCTGCACTTACTCTTTACCCCTTTCTTCCCCTTTCGTTCCTTCTTGTACTGTTCCTTCAGTTTACTTATTAGCCCCTGGTCTACATCCCAAACCTCAGCAGTTGGGGACAGGTCATCTTTGTCTACATGCAGCATATTATTAAAAGAAAAAAAATCAGCAATTGGCAATGCAAGCTGTTGGTGATTTACTGTCATAGCTGTATAAGAGCATTAATAAAAGTTATTAATCAATCTTTATTTTAAAGGTGCAGTCTCAGTTTTAAGTTTATAAAAGACCAAGTTTCATTTCATACAGTTTCCCAAGGCACTGTATATTATCAGTTACATATTTGAAAATTGTATGTTAATTTGTTACCAAGGAGCAAACAAATTAAGCTTCATAAGTAACTGTTTATGTCAGATACTTCAAAATACACAAAAATTCATTGGTGTTCAGAAACAATTACTGCATCTTTAGAAAGACAGTGTTAAGAAATTATTCAGCCAGTGTTGAATAAGCAAATAAAAGCATTCATGCTATATCTCTCATGAAAATGCAAGCTGAGTAAGTCAGTGCCAGTTTATTCATGAAGACTACCATGCATCCTTTCACATTCATTCTACATGCACAAGAAAGAAACCTTGGTCCTACATATAACCAGAGAAACAAGTCTATAAATACAGTTCTTCCCATAAAGATGAAGAAAAGTAATTTGCACAGGTGGGCATCCCCCTGCATTCCAGAAATTAAATTATAATTAGCAGAAATACAGCATTCCATAGTAGTTTCAGAAGACATATCTTTTTCAAGAAGTTTCAGAACACTTATCTTTTTTGCAGAGTTAAATATTGCAGAGTTAATTATTCTTTATGAAAAGTCAGGTCTCTGCTTTTCTAAACTATCCATCTCAATCGTTTCTGGAAACTTAGAATTAGCAAAAAGATAAGCCTTTCTAAGGTTTCTAACTGTTTCTAAGACAAGGCAAACATAACATTTGCAGAAGCACTTTTGCTAATAGACAACCAGGCAGCAACCAAACCTGGTTTGTATGCCAGTTCAGCTTTGTACTTACAAATTCTCTAGGCATAAAGTCACAAGACTTAGCTCCTCAGTTCCCAATTTCCAATCATACTTACAATATGATTGTACCCATTTTTGAAGTTATAACCATTATAATCATGAAAGCGTACAAGAGCAGTCATACACAGCAGAAACAAAGTAACATGCATTTAGAACAAAAACAACAGGAGTTATTCCAAGTACCTGTTCCATGACAAAACATGACAACAAATGAGCAGACAGATACCCTAGGACACTGATGCATCTACCACCACTCAATGACAATCTTGATCAAAGAGGTGGAATACAGAGATGACAAGGAGAGTGAAACACGAAATGGGAGCATAATGGCAGCATCCCCTGAGCTGTTCACAAAGAACTCTGGCAATGAGCAGGGAACAGTGACATCCTAGACCAAACTGCAGCTACATCTACCAAACTGCAAACACAAAGACCTCAATCTTCCTGATCACTGGGCCTAAGCATTGACAGAGAGGAATAGCAATTATCCAGGAAACACAAGAAGCACATGAAAAGGTAAGTCAGAGAACATGCCCAATCAAAGAGGAAAAACATTAAAACTGCTAAAACTCAAAAGAATATTCCATTATAAACTAATGAAAATAAATTAATAAAATTCCAAAGCACCATTAATAAAATGAAAATAATCAGCTAGATTGAAGCATGGCAAAAGATTAGGGAATTGAACTGAACCAGAAGATGACCACGTGTAACATCAATGTAATGCTATTCTAAAAAAATGTCATTTTGGTGCATTTTAAAAGGTGCAGGACAAATTAAACCAGACAATGCGGGTAATGGCAAAATTGAAGTAACAAGCTCAGTCTGTGTTCTACACTGGAAATTTAGGCAACGTCTGTAGAGTGCAAAACAAACAGGGCATTAAATATCAAGACAAAGAATTTAAAGGAACTGGGCTCATTCAGTCAACAGAAAACAGGAAAAACACAAGCCTGCAAACATAAATATTCAAGACCAATACTGCTGGCTGCAAAAATGTAGGCTGTAAGTAGAAAACTAAATAAAATACAAACTCAGATTATCTAGGTAGGCTGTGAAATGAATTTCAAACAAGGATTTTAGGAAAACCCAGCAGTGCTTCTCTCCAGCATGCCTAAATATATTAGGCTATTTCAGAACAGAGCCACGTAACTAGAACACCTCTGCAACTACCTTAACAGTGACCTTCCCTGCACTAAACTGACCAGTATAATTGAGTGAAGAAAGGTTAACTTGAAATATTTATTTTCTGAAAGTGTTTTGGAGATGACCAAGAATTTCAGTCTCATTCTGCCACCCAGAATGCTGGGCACAGTCAGTCATACTCTGACTCATGGTGCATCAGTAAAGAGAACTTTTGTGTTTCATGAGGAAGTGAAATCCAGTGACGAACACCGGAAACCATAAATAAACAGAATAAAGAGACTACATAATATGTTAAGTCTGCAATATGTAGCACAATATGCAACAATATATATACATTGCTGTCTGCTTAAGCAAACTGAAGATATATATATATATATATGCATTTTTCTTGAAACTAAATCATCATAAGGAATTCTAAATTTTTTTAAATCTAAAACTGTACAGTCTTCTTTAGTATGTCACATTCACAATTTTGAAGATAAGCTGTTCCTAAGTAAAACATATTGCATGACAAGACACTTTAAATCACAATGTCTGGATTAATTTAACACTCAAAGTACGCTACCTAAGGCACTTACATAAAAAAGAAGCTGTAATACAGAAGAAAAGCCATCCAAACTTTGCAAAATTCATTGACAGGTTTGAAGAACTCTTCAACAACAAAATCTAACTGTCAAATTTGGTGCTGAAATATTTCAGGATATTGAAAGTTGGACCTATAGATAACACTTTGCAATTAAGTACTGTATATATTAATAAGACTAGGCAATATATCTAGAGCCTAAACATCAGATGTTTTCCAGATAATAAATAAAAGCATTATAACTAATTAGAAATGCAAATATTTACTTTTTTTGCAGAATGCTTAAATGTTTGAAAAAGTAAGAAGTGATAGAAGGAGGGGAGGCTAATGACAGGAAAACTAAAACATGAAAAAAAAGACTATGAAAACAGAACAGAGCAACTACATTATGAAGAAAAATATTTCAGTTAAAATTCGAATTTAAGTTCATGATTGATGCAACTGTTTAGGAAGTAACAATACATATTCATTTAAATTAAGTTTTTCCTCAAAATAAATAACTAACTGGATAGACCTGGATATTTCAAGTAAGGAGTTTCACAGTGTTCAAAATAACATGACAGGCTAAAACAAATTGGGTTAGGCAGCATGTTGTTTTATTTTAGAAGGCATTTAAGTGGAACAGTATTTAAAATACTATTTGTGATAGTTAACAAGTCTTGTCATATTTATACTGAACTTTAAAAAGTAACACAACCCCAAGACGTGATGGACTGTATCCTTAAATGCCCATTTAAGGAAAGAACATCTGTACTAAAATCAGTGACATATTGTAAAAAAATATTGCTACTACAGCTGTAGGCATGTCTTTGACTGATTTAAATAGTAAGTTACAAAATATATATAAAAAACTTATTAAAATTGTCTTCATATGGCAAAACTTCCCACTTTCTTGTCTCAGATATGAGGTTTTTAGTAGCAATGGGACTGCTGCAGTTAAATCAGATGTCACAAGTGTGCACAAGCTCCTAAAATGCTCTGCTTCCCTTTGCTATGGGTTCATTTAAACTGTAATAAAAAACATTCAAACAGTTCTATGAACAGCATGGTGGGTCAACTCAATTTTTAAAACAGACTTTAAAGCTGGGTAACTACTTGAGAACATGCCAGACATAGAACACACTGGAAAGTAATCTTTGGAAACAATAACTTGGAATTTCAATGGACAAGCTAGTTCAATACAGTAGGTTTCATCAGTCTGCCATGGATAAATCTTTGACTGCATGAATCACAGTATCAAACCATCTTGCCTTTTATTTATATACAATAGTAGGACTGATACTAGAGCTACAACTTTCTACATCACTATATATTTGAAGGGATGTTGCAAGCAAAATCAAAAACTGTTGCTTCAGATTGTACGAGACATCTTACACTAAGAGATCTGCCCCTGTATCTAAATGAAAAGATCAAGAAACTGTTCAAATAACATGAACTTCAAAAGGGAACAACAGCAAGCAAATAAAATGCTACTAAAAATTATTACAAATTATTATTACAGTTATTACCAAAACTAAAGATAACAGCTTGTTCAGCTTCATCTTCCAACTAGAAATAAGACTGCATTTTAAAAAATAAAGGTTACTAATCCTCTGATACTAGTTTTTAGAAAAGAATGCTTTTTGATCCTTGGTACCTTCAAAAGCAAGACTGGATTATTTTCCTGGATGATGTGCCATTACTTTAAGTTTTGTAAATCTTTATATTTTCTTTGGGTTGTCCATTGAAGTATGATTTCGTTGTCACAATGAGAAAATGCTCAAACGTGATCTAATTTTGGGGCTTACAATTTAAGACTTACAGTATGTAACTACAAAATTTGTTGTTTCACAGTTCAGAAATTAATATAGTCAATTTCTCATTTAAAGGCAGATATCAACTACTTGGGTAATTATTCTTTTCCTTATATTAATTTTCTCCTTTCAATCTCCTCTTTTTAAACATGTAGGTTGCAGAAGTTACTGACTTAAGATATTTTTTTGCATCAAATTACTAATAAAAAGTTGGGCTATTAGAAATGGCTTGGGTTTTTTTTTTTTGTTTTACTAATACAAGCCATATTAGCAACAACATCTAAAAATCTCAGTCAGAAAAATAAAAAGGACTAAATGTCCATTTCTCAAGTACACCAAAGAAATTAATTTGAATTAGGTACAAAAAGTTTGAAGGTTTTGGTAAGAAACAAATAGGAAAAAAGAAGAAAACTCTACTTTAAAGCAAATTTAATCAAGGTAAAAAAATATTCAGAATCCTAGCCTTTCTTATCTAAGAAAGAAAATATTCTCCTTAGTTCTGAAATCAAAAACTAAACCTGAAACAAATGTAGCTACAATCGTACTTTCGGCACCTACAAGAACATATACATGTATATATGAAAGTTTCACCATACAATATATCATTTTCTAAGCATCAACATTTGATCATCACATTCATCCACATCCACACCATTTTAGTAGGTATTACAAAATTCTTCGGAACCATCATGAACAAGTATTCCCTTATTTTTAAATGCTTTTATTAGTGTCTTACCCCACTCTGTTCCATCTCCTGAACTTCGAGCTTCTCCAGCTCCCTCACCATCTTCAGCTGTCACTAAAAAGTCAAATTCTTTCAAAGCTTCTTCAGTATCAGGGTCATCTGTAAGGTCAGCAGCTAAACCTTCATTACCAATCTGCAAGAAGATAATTATTTTCCTGCATTTGAATCAAACAGATTTTCTAGTCAAAGATTAGAAGATATATAGGCTGCTCTCACTGAATAATTTGTTGCAGGGAAAAACATTTTTCAATTTAAAATGCAGAAAAAGAAACTTAGATCTCAGTTGGTTTATCAAAACAAAAAAAGAGAGCACCACAGCCTAGTGACATTAGGAAAAAAAAAGAACACTGACACTAGTTTTAGGAACAAAAATCCCAACACAGCCCAGTCTTCAGGTTCTTTTATTCAACACATAATAATCAGAAAATTTTGTTGACTTTCTTGCCCTACCAATAGCTCTGCAAAAAAAGCTTATGAACTAAGCTTTCTACTGGTCCAGAGGCCTTTCTTGTTGCTTTCCGTTTCTATTTCAGTGCTAAGCATAAGCTTGGAATATAGAGTACTTTAAGGAAGTGGTCTTTTTACTATTTCTAACCGTATCTTCACCTTAAACAAAACAAATGACTAATCCAAGAAGTCCAAGGTATGGTTAAAACCCATTCCTGACAAATCAGCTTGAGAAATTTAAGAACTGCATCAAGCCAAGCTCATACTGCCCACTATTTAGGAAAATCCAAATGCAGCAGGAGGGTCATCATGCTACATAATACTGTTCTGAGCAAAAAGTAACAAACTGTTTTACAGTATTTATAAATCAGTAGCTCTAAATAAAGAAACCCCGAAGACGGGGATTCATTACAGGAGAAAGAACTGAAATGGGACACATAAACACTGTCTATCATACCTAGAAAGCTGCCCATAGAATGGAAAACTAGACACAAAGAAAACACTATCAGTAGAACCTTAAACAAAAGGTTATTTGAGACAAGACTCTGCTAGGTTCTTAATACATTTAGTAAAAAATGCCTAAAAGAAAGAATTAAACATGTAATTGATATGGAAGCAATTTTTTTTTCACATTACACATTTCATTTCCTCTGAGGAATTGTTTACACCTTGTTCAAAATTCAGAATGCATGCACACTGTATTGTGCTAAATTTGCCTTATAAAGAGACTTAAAAGTATGCAGACAAGATGAAATGGCCAATTCATTAATTAATTAATATCTCAAACAGCTTGGTTAGCTGTTTCAAAATTTGCAATGTAATGTATTAAGTAAACCACCGAATTATTAGTAATGCATCTGCATATAATCCACTCATATAATAAAAGTGCAACAAGTACTTTGACACTACATAGCTATAATCTCCAGAGAAAAAATTACTTTTTTAAAGGGAATTACAGATCGATTAAAAAAAAAAAAAAAAATCTTTTACTTTGTGTTTCTTATTTATCCGATGCTTTTCTTTTCCTTCTGCAATATCTTCTATCATGTCATTCTCCTCTTCTTCATCACTATCATCGGCGTTTTCTAAGAAATTGAATGTTTCAAGAACATCGCCAGAATTCCTATATAAATAAAAACATTAAGAGAATCCATTTTACTTGCAGAAGAGATTTAGAAGATTAACCAGATTAAACAAAATTGCTACCTGACAGCTTAAGAGCTTTTAAACCAGCAAAACAAGAAACTGCTGAATGAAGAAGTTTCTATATCTGCTTAAGTCCGTATTACAAAAGCACTGCTCAACAGACTCTTCCCTTAAAATAACAACTCCAAAGTGATTATATTACATAATTCAACATCAACACGTAATTTTCCCATAGATCGTGTTAGTGTAACATACGTGTATGTATGTAATATGCGTATATGTCCTTATGTATAATCAATTTCAGTTCAGTTCATAATTGTTTGTGGTCAGCTACACTCACAGGTGTTTACAGACTCCCCAGCCATGAGTTCAATGTGAACTGCCCAGTACATACCAATGACTAAGCAAAACAAACTTCATGCATTTCTTATCTCTTCACTTACCTTTTGATTTCCTGTCCCTTTTGTTTTGACGAAGGAGATTCACCCCCATTCAGGATCTGTTCTAAGTTCTTTGTCTCTACTGAACCATTTGGTTCTGAATTGGAGAGCCCAAGCAAAGACCTTACCCGCTGGGAGCGTACATCCAATATTGTATCTGTATAACCTACTTCCTGAAGATACCTAGATATGTTAAGAGAAGAAAAAAATAAAGAGGAAAGGATATATGATGAAAAATGAAACTTAGCATTCACTGCTAAAAATGAATGCCACTGTTGTAACATTTAAGGAAAAATAAGCTTCACGATCCATCTCACATGGAAAACTTTACTCTCTACTGCTTAAAGCCCAGGACTCCAAGGTCCTGAAAAACAAATCATTATCTGACCACCCCAGTTACTCTGTTTCATAGAACTCCTCAAACTGTGAGGAAAAGTATGAATACACCAATATCCAACAATGCTACTTACTGTCGCAGTAACTGTCTGCCTTGCTTCCAGGTCAATTGGCTATTCTGAGGTACTGCAGGAACCTCTGTATCTTTGGTATCTTCTGAAAGATACAGTATCATAGTCAACATCTAACTTATACTGCTTTTAGACACAAACAAAAATTCCCATCAAGTCAGAAATGAGCATCGTGATCCCTAGCTTCAACTGGGTAAAAATGTACCCAAAATGTGGTATGTTAAATAGGGAGGGGAAAAAAGGGAGGGTGTGGCATATAAATCTGCAGACCATAATTTTAAGGTATGCTATGCAAATACAGGCCGAAAGACTGCCCAAAGACTTCCCAAAGATCAACATTTCAAAAGAAGTAAAATGCAATTCTACTTATTAAAGAGTCCAGCACTATTAGAAGAAATGCTTTCTTCCATCTGCAATACTTTGAAGTAAAACCGGTATTATCAGCTTGACATTTGCAACTGCAAAATCAGGTGCACTTCAGAAAAGCAGTAAGGATAGGCTATTTTTTTCTTCTCTGGGGTCTTTTCCTTGATTTATGCTAAAAATATTCACAGCTTCTTAAAAAGTCAATCAGTTTTGATTTTCAGATTTAAAAATATTTACCCCATGCCCCAACTTTCCTAGATATAGTCTCTATAACAGACCTAAGATGGGGTGCAAAGAAAGCTGCAATAAATTAAACAGACAAAAATTTACTGTAAAAAAGTTACCTGATTCAAAAGTTGGCATTTTCAAGTCACCTTGGTTCAATTCTGTGCCATATTTTAATTTATGATATTTTGCCCTGAAAAAGTATGCAGATGTTTATCAAATTAGTAGACAGGACTTTGATCAACTCAAAACACTCAACAGTTCCCATTTAAAGCAACATACCAACACAGTACAATGAATCCAGCTAGAACTGTTGTAAGAATTCTTGCATCAAGCAGTTATTTCTAGTCTTTCAAGAACTTAGTTTTGAGATAGTATTCTGACATTTATTCACAATTACCAAGTAACTTACAGACAAGGGTTTGGTGTGTTCTCCAAGAACACAGAGTTTTGTCCTGTGTATCAGCTAGTAAGAAAACCTTTCAAAAACCAGCAGCTTCAAGAACTTAGCAGGAATAGTTTTTCTAGTTGTACCACTGTCATAGGTAGCCAACCACACTACAACAAATGAACCTCTTATTTGGGGCTCCTGCCTATCTGCCACTTTCAATTTCCACTTCAATATGTCTCCTGCTCTGTGTTTGCTCATGACACATATCCCTCTGAACAACCATGTTAGCAGAGTGGTTGTTTCTCTCATCAGCTGTATTCTCTTCTGGATTTTCACCTCCTCATTGACCAGAGGCTTAGCTTCCAATTTCTCTTTAGTCCACCTATGCAAATGCACCTCAGTCCTTCCCATCTTCTGATCTCTGATGCCCTAACCCTAATCTCTCCTTCTCCATCTGATATGCTCAGGCCTGAACAGCAGGCCTAGGTCTGAGCTGATTTACAAGATGAATCTTGAGCATGATGCGATTAATACCATTCAAGGTTCTTTAGTTAAAAATAGATTATGAAAATATTTATATTAATTGTTTGTAATGCCAAACCAGCTGTTTAGAGATATCTGTATAACCTTGTGTAAGATATATTAAGAGATTCTCCCAACTAATGTCACTAAAAGCTTGTTAGTAGACAAAATCCTCCCAATCTATATCTCTAGAGACTTGTTAGTGGAATATTTCAGGCAAAAAGCCTCCCAGCCATGGCTGGGCTCTGGCCCTGGCTGGCTGGGCAGCATGCCATCAGAACCTGATGTTTTCTGCATAAAAGGCTAACAAGTCATATGGACTTGTTGATTTGGTTGGGCCTATAAAAGCTGGACCCTTTTCTGGGCAAACCTGAGATCTCACCTACAAGTGGACACACACTGCATAGGATTTTCCCAATTACCCGGCAGGCTTCTCCAGGTCCTCACTGCAAAAGGATTGTGACCCTGGATGATGGTGAAGTATTTAGGCAATTGGTGATGTATCTGTCTCAATCACTATTCTCACTCTCATATAGTAATGATTAGATGTACTTGTACTATCTTGCTTATTTTTGCTTGTTGCTTAAGCCAAATGAGTAATATGCTTATTGTTTTATCAAATGCATCCTCTTGCATCTACGTTGCCTCAATATTAATGGTAAACCAAGACCATTCTTTCCACTGGCGTCTGTGTCCATTCCACCACCCTCACCGACCAGCAAAACACCATCACTTTGTAAAATACTGGTTCTGGTGATACTACTTCCATGAAAGAATGCATGAGCCTTCAAAATCTTATCCTCTACCCAAATTGCCTATCAAAATGTCTTCAGCTCCCTCTACAATCAGGAATCTCATCTGAGCTACCTATGCCTATATCTCAATTTGAATTCTCAAACTTCATAATTGATCTTTCACAGTTTGACTTTTACCTCATCAGCTCTTGCCAAAAATACTCAAAATCTCAAGGTAAAGAGCTCTAGGTGCTCTGCAGTAGAGCCAAAGCTTCATAAAAACATTAGCAGCCATATTTTAAAGAACCCTCCAAGCAATACAGTTGTCTGTCACTCTAAATGAAATATTTGACCACAGGTTTAAGAATAACTGAACAGCACTTAGCTCCCATCAATCATAAAACCTGTTCTTGAATATGAAAATCCTCTAAAGTCGCATAATGGAACACATGCTGGACAAAATCAAGAATTTCCAAAAAAACTTCTCCAATGCCTGAGCCACTATTGCAAGTGTTTTCAAACTGAAAGTACACGAACTTCTCAAATGGTGCTTTATATATTTGATGGCAAGAATTTTCTTCTAGATTACAAAATTTTCTGCCAGAATTGCAATTTGGAAGTCTCATTAACAAACCGTCAGTAGATGGCACTATTGACCCTTTCTAGTAAGATAAAATCCCTCATTTCATTGCAATCACGTAGTAACTGAAAAACTGTAAAGCTCCTGAAGACTTTTTGTGACCTGAATCCGTCTGCCAACTAAACAGAATTGTGTTTTTTAACTATTTATGAATATGTTTATAGCTCATCCCTGCACTAGTTAGACTATTTACCTCAGGTCCTCTCTTTAAACTGAAATAAAACTTTGTGCCACATCATAATAGGGCAATGTTCCACCAAGTTTTCCAAATATGAGAAACATGGTGAGAGACTGGAGAAAATGATTATTGGCTCAAGACAACCGAAGTGTGTCTGGTTAACTCAAAGTTGGATGGATTAGAGTTTGCTAAGCCAGTGCCTTGTGGAATGCTTTCTTTTGATTGGATGTTTGGTTTAAAATTTGCCCTTATTTTCTAAATTTTGCCAGTAAAAGTCTGTTGTTTAATCTCCTGAGAACTTTGTCACATTTTTCCATGCACCCACCTCAGGATATAAAAAAAGCCTAAACCCCTTTAAGAAACTTGTCAAACTAGTCTGGGGCTTTACAAATACATACTACAATTTATATGCCCTACAAAGTACTGCTCATTTGGGCAGTAAAAAACACCAAGCAACCTTAAATAACAAAATGAAAATAATTCAAGTTAAATCAAGTTGACAAAATATTTTTTCTCAATTCCTAAATGAAGTCAAAGCACTATAATTGAAAAGCCAACCTAAATTTGTTTAATTTAGAGCTGTGGCATACTATTTAGGAGCAGTTGTTCCATTTTGGAGTTACAATTTCAAAACATTAATTAAAATTATACTTTAATTGTTCATTAGCACAGATAATTATGTATCTGATCTAGAATTATACCAATGACTAGCCACTACAAATAAGACAAAATACTGCCGCATGCGAAAACTTCAATTTCACAGCAAGAATTTATCTTATTAAATTCCAATGAAATATGTATTCGCACACCTATTCCTTTCCCTGTTGCGGCCATTACTATAGATCTTAACAAACACTAACAGTGTCATTGACAAGCCACTGACAATACTCCTCCACACCACAGAGTAACTGAATTCTACAGAGGGCAATGTTTCAATCTTTATCTAAGGCTAGGTTTCCGTGAGTAAAAAAAAAAAGAATAGAAAAACACCCTAAGCTGATTTAACTGCTTCCTGCTATTCAACTGTTGAATCACCCCACTTAGTTGCAAGGGTGTAAGTTAGCTCCAGACCAAAGCCCATGAAGCCCAAAGACAGCCACAGCTTTACTGATTACAGCAAATCTCATTAACTTAAGCACAACACTGTGGTAACAAAGCTTGGAGTAGAGTGGCTCCGAGTACAGACAATATTTGGCTGGGTCTGCAAAGCACCATAAAAGAATACACACTAGATACAGTCAAAGAAACCCCATGCATGTAACTGCATAGGAACTAATTTTATACCAAAAAAATTTTCAACTATCAAACCACTTAAAGACACTAAAATAATAACATTTTACTTGTCTAAAACAGTATTACACGTAATTAGAGATAAATACTAGAAATATGAAACTACTTTGTAACAACTATCGCATTTTATTTAATCTTACACACTGATGTTATGCTTCATAACCTTTTCCTGAGGAATCACAACAGCTGTCTGGATGAGTTTGCTCCTGACTCCTTCTAATTGGTATTTCACTGCATGAAACTTTTTGATGGCATCAGGGAGTTAGCAACAAGAAATGCAACACTGAAATTTGCTGTCAACATTCTTCAGGTATGAAATTCTCAGAATTTGTTTTGCTATGGAGCTGGTCTTATTTTCATTAGTCATGACTCTTCACTCAGCGGAACAATGACAAAAAAATAATGTTTATTATCCTGAATACCAAGTGCAACAAGCAAGAAACCAACATAATCATTCTTGGATGATTTACTGGCAAGTCAGTACCTGCTTGCTTTCAATTACTCAATCTATCATACTTTCACAGTTAGATCTCCTCAAATTTCTGGGCATTTGTAGCTTCCTCGTTGCCTCCTATACATTCACCAGTCAACTCAAGTTTCAATTCCCACTTCTAGCAATCTTCATGAGAATTATGGCTGGAACTTAAGTCAGGATCTTCCTCTTGGAAACTACTGCAGTGCTGGATTGCACCGCTAGCCACAAGAACTAAAGCAAACACTATGTTCCTGCTGTTAGTCTTCCAGTGTACATGTTTACATGTTTCATAGCCATCAGATGAATTTCAGAATTTCATGGGAAGACTATAAAGGCAGCTTCATTTCAAGAAAGGAATGAGGTTTCACCAATGAAATTCAAATTGTGCATCCTGTTAAAGGATGACTTCATGCTCCAGCTATAATTAAGTGCCTCTGATTTATCTTAATAAGCAGACAATTCTCACTGCTTTATGGTGTACATTTGCAAAAAGCCCCTGTGCAGCACAGTTCATTACTGCCAAAATAAGCAAAACCTTCTCCTTCAACTTCAAAAAGTTGCTTACACCAAGACACCTGCATCTGCCATAACAGCATATTATTTCTTTGATATGCCCAGTGCTCAAGACCCTGAATACCTTTCATCTGCCTTGAACCCACAGTGACTTACACGTTACCCGTAGGATATGACAATGCAACTTTTAGTCACACATTGGCTGGAAACCTTGAGTTACTTTCCATTAAAAGGACAGGGTTGAATGAAGTAATAGATCCTTTCTACCTATTACTTCACCAGACAATAGATGATGTGCTGATATGGCTTTCTGTATGAACATACATTTTTCTGAAGTACCTCTATACTGGACACTTCACACAGAAGAACAAAGCCATCTTCCCTAAAGATGAGGTTTTAATATGAAAACAACTGAAATTTATTTCTGTACTAGTTCCTTACTCATAATAGTGATCCATAATGTAAAATACATTTAGACATACTTAAGCTTGGGCAACTAACTTACAAATATCCAGGTGAAATGTCACTATGTTTTGCTACAAAATTTTAAGTTTACTCTGGCAGCAATGTTCCCCCAAAATCAAAATACACAAATAAAGATATTTTGTTGCCCGATTGTCAAGATGTTTCACTATTGGATTCAACTGCTTTTTAGGAGAAAGATAAAACTAGAAATAAGACCCGAGTCCTCCACTGGAAGTATAGGCACATGGGAGGATTATTTTCCAAGTGACTTAAAAAAATTAACTACCAATTGTCGTTAAATGAAATAACCAGGCAACAAAAGAACTTTGTAAAGGTTTGAAGGACATTAGCCGGTATAGACGGAATGGAATTTTACTTTTTTTTTAAGAAGCAAATTAATGCTACAGAAAACACATCTAGTGAGGCTAAATATGCAAGCATCTGCCACATTAAAAAAAAACAAAACACAACTTCAAAATGAAAAAATTTTAAAGCATTTTGTTGCTTTACAAAATACAGTTTTCATTATGCCACACATACAGCATAGCTAGAAGGTATCAAGAGAGCTGTATTCTATCATCCTTTTCAGTAAAATACAACTGAAGCACAGATAAAGGTATAGTAAAAAGGTATGAACCCTTAGAGTATGTTCAGTCTTACTCAGTATACCATAAGTCATATCCAGAAAAGGGAAACTGTCCTGTTTGTCTATTTAAGACACAAGTCCAAACATTTTGAAAATTATGCAACTTTTTATTATAGAAGACACTAAGGTTTGTTAGAAAACACAAGGTGAAGAGTACAACCTTAAAGACAGTTTACATAAAGCAACTCGGAATCATCTAATTAAGATAGTTCACTTAATGTGAGCGAATTCATCTTAGTTAGTAAATTTTTCAGGTCAGAAAAAACTAAACAATTTGTATACCTACCTTTCTTGTTTTAATGCATATTCTAACATTTTTATTCTTCTCACTAAATCTTTCTTCAAATTTTCTTGGCCCTTTCTTTCCCCTTGTAGAAACGCTATCCGAGCCTGAAAACAGACACAGAAGAAGCAAAAACACATTTTATTCCTTCTGTACCCAAAATAAAGCAAAGTCTGTCACAGAAAGAAGAAAAGAAAAAGGAAAAAAACAATTTTGAATTATTTCAGCAAATCAATAGTAACAAAAGACATTTCTACCCTAGACATCGAGTATTATTTTCTGTTCAAGACGAGCAGGTACTAAAGCCTGTATTGTAACTCTACAAGAAGGCAAAAACCAGCAACCATATGAAACATTTTGATATTTGCACGCTATTTTTTCCTTACAGCATCGCTAGCGTAAGTTCTATTATACATTTTCTTCCAAACCAAAAACCATATTAAATTAGGTACACTGCAATTAACAATTCAGCTTTTAATGCCACCATACTGAACAGATTAGGAAATGATTACATAAATTCAAATACAGAATTTACAAATCCATTATACAGGAAACAACTGTTTTATGGAGTCACATTTTACTTACTACTGAAAACAGCTAAATGTTAGAATATCAAGGGACAACTGCGTTTAGTGTGCTGCTTTATATGAAGAAAAATTACTTATTTTCAAAGCATCAGTCATATAACCCACCTAATTTAAAAAGAAGCTAGGAAGATTCCTACTTGCCTGCTAACCTAGTAGCTGATAATAAATTCAGCAGAACATGTAAGCCATGTCAACTAGCACAAAAAAATCATAGCTGAAAAATAAAGATAGAAAGTTTGCTGAGGATAAAAGTAGTGTCTTAACTACAAAGTGAAAGGACTTGTGTTTTGACTTTTGCAAGCCAAAATCCTAGGGAAGACAAGTGAATTAGCAGATGGGAATACAAAATTTAAACAGTTAATGACACTAGTACATTAGCCATCATTACAGGAACATTATTAAACAAACTCCTTTGACATCTCTATGACTTTAAATTGACTGAAGTCACTGAGCAGCTAATTCAGTACTAGATTCAATATAAGATATCTTGGAAGAGGGATTTAGAGTAAGTAGAGACCACACTGCTCTACTGAGCTCAGGAACAGCACCACCATTTCATTACCAAAGGAGGCATGTGGGGGGGAGGGAGGGAGGGAGGGAGCGCTATAATTGGCACCTAATCTATCCTTGAAGATTTTTGTAAAGGGCGTGGTTGCACATTTTCATTACTCAGTGGTTACAGCCTGACACTGTTCTAACCAGGGTGATAGCATTCTTGCATAGCTCCTTTCTTGAGCCCAAGTGATATCACCACGGAAGACTTCACACATCAGCCCTGATTTTAGCCACTCTGGCCTTGTGCTCAATGGTGAACCAAATTAAAACATGTTCCTTTACCTTGCATAAGATAACTACTGATTTAATAAATTAAAATCCTAGTGTGAATGAGGCAGTTACGAGTATTTCAGTTAAAAGTCTGTCATGAAAGCACTCAACACACCACTGTCACCTGGTGAGAAACAGTGAGGAACAACACCAAGTCGACACCAAAAATCTCCAAACATACTGTAGTGATTGCAAAGACATTTGAAGATAAAAGGCAGAGAACAAGATCCAGAATCAGCAAACCCAGCAAGCCAAACAAACCCAACTATACTCAACTGTAACTATGCTAATCCTAAAAAACACTCCAAAAATTACTCCAGTCAAATAGCAAGTTAACAGCCTTCTGCAGAAAACCACAGCTGCATGTAATTTCCATTCCTCCAGTACCTAGGGCAGCAACTGACCAATTTCACAAGCCTAACATACTACGATTTTCACTAGTCAATGCAGAGTAGTTCCACAGCACACATAAGAGTTACAAATGTGGCTTTTTAAAAACATACACACAACTGCATACTACAACATTTGGAAGTTACTGGCTGCTCACAGACTCCATCCACTAAAATAAACTCAGAACTATTTTGGTAGTTATCTAATGAGGGTTACAAAAGCTCCTAGGTCTTTTGACTTGAACGCAATTCTCAACTCTTTCCAGAATTAAGAATAATAATAAATAATAATAATAAAGAATAATAAAATTAAGTATTAATTAAAAATAATTCTTAAATTAAGAATAATAAATAATAATTAAGAATAATTAATTATTTCTGTAAGTGATAGGCTTCTCCCCTTTACTTCTCTTCCAATGGCCAGCACTCTTTTGTAACTGTTTGACAAATCTCAGTGGCAACTGTTGAGCCAGATTTCAACCTCAGAGAGGAAAACAATGTAATTGTAACCTACACCGAGGGAAGCATCTGCTTCCTAAATGCTCACAAAGTTTTTCCTTATGGAAATGCTTCTCAAGTATTTGGCCACACAGCACCAAGTCTCCATACTTAAAAGGTAATGCCTACATCTCATACTTTTAAGCCAAACAATTTAATGAGCTACATGATCTTGAGAAATAATATACTACAGAATAATGGTATAAAAATGGAATTTAAAAATATAATAAAACAAAAAAGATTGCTTTACAAAAAGAGCCTAAAAAGCACTTTTATATACAATAATATTTATAGCAATCTTTACAGGGTCCAATAGGTTGAACAGAAAGATTACCACACAAGAACACCTCTGCAGTTGAGACTGACATTTTTGTCAACGTTATCAGACTTCTTTTATAACTGCTTTCTGTAATTGTTTACATACATGTTTGACTGATTTCAGGATTTATTACGTTTTCTTATTGTAACAATCACATGGCTGAAACATAATAGAAGCTGGCTATGCAGAAGTTAAGAGCCCAATCTGTAGAAACACAGACAATCAATTTAGACTTGAGGAATACTTAGTCATCGGGACCTTCAATACAAAAAAAAAGAAAAACAAAAATCAGAACACCAAAAAAATGCTCTATAAATTAATCAGTTTGCTTCCTTCAGTCTTGAACTGAGAAAGGACAAGTATCAAAACTATCCCCTGACACACTGTATGACCATGAGCCCTATGAATTAACACACCTCCTTTTTTGAAAAGTAGCAAATCTCAGGGTCGATAAAAATACAAAGTAAACAAATTATCCTCAGGGGTGCTGAACTTAGGTTCCCTACACAAAGACAAGTGCTCAAATAATTATCTCTACATAATACAGCTTTCACAATCCTTACATATCCATTTCTTTGAAACAGTTCTCAGGAGAGATAGACGTGATACAATTTGTACATATACTGATGACTTAAGCCTGTGTAGCACAACAACTGCGAAACAGAAAGGCACACAACAAATTTCCTACTCATCTTTCCACCCCGAACCCCACTCTCCCCAATTGCAACAAATGCTTTCTGCTGTCTTTAATTTGTAAATCCCCAAGCTGATACCAAGAGCAGCAATCCTCCTCCTATTTCTGTTCCTTCTACCGTGCCAACTTAGGTGCTTATGTTGACACTCATCAAGTCTACCAAGAAAACAATTCTATTTATTTTTTACTTGGTTCTGAATTACATCAGTTTCCTGATCCTACTCTGTCTATAAAGCCACGGGAGCAACTTAGGCTGGCACAAGGGATGCAAACAGGACACTGAAATAACAAACCCTTTCAGTGACAACATTGTCTTAGATCAGCCTACACCGACCATGGTATCATGACCTGCACGTCTAGGCCTCAAGGGTTTAAAAAACATGAGCATTAAATGTATTAACAAGAACACTTAAGGGGGAGAAAAACACATTCTTTTATAAAGCATGTAATAATTCAGCAAGTAAAAATATGGCCACTCATGGAATAAAAAAATCCAGCTGGATTTAGTGATGCACAGATTCTGTTAGAACAGTTTTCAACTTCCAATTCTTCAAAACCTAACCAAGCCTTTCATTTTCAGAGCAGGTTCCTTGTCTTCTCCCAGCCTGCACATTTTTATATTTTCAGTATTTTCACAAAGCTCTGAGATCCACTATGTTTCTACAAAATTGACTTAAATAACTCTGGGCTCCCTCTACATCTTAGCCCTCAGCTAGCTGCAAGTAAGGGTACCACCACACCAACTTGTTCAGCTTTATTATGGAAGTGAACTCAGGGTGCTTTGAGAAGTACTTAGAGTGACACATACTTTGTATTTGTGCAAGGATGCATTAAATAATGCCTGAAACTAGGCAAGATAGAATTCAAGGATAAAAAGAATTACTGAATAGCTACTTGAAAAGTATGGATCCCAGGACAAAGAATTGTCTGAGGTTTTAAAACTACAGAATACACATAAAGAAAGGAACAAATAAAAATTCTAATGTGTAATATTCTACACTTTGTAAACTTAGTATTGTTTCAATAGCATGTTGCATTTCAGACATACATGCATTTTGTAGTTGAAAGGTGTTTTATCTTTGAAATAGGAAGTCTGACCATACTCAAGGCAGTCAACAGTCTTTCAACAAATCTCTAAGATCTCAATCAAGAAACTTTCCCTTAAATTACAGGAATAATTAAAATCACTTATTTCACTCATACTCCACATCCCTAGTATGCAATTGTACGATTTGATGAAAGTGCAAAGGAAGACTTAAAGCAGTTTACTAAATTACTTCCACAGAAATTTCAATTATTAAAAATACTGTATATCATTTGGAAATCCATTTATTAAAATTTAAAGCTTCCTGCGGGGGGGAAAAAAAAAATGAGGACCCTCCCACCACCCCCCCCCCCTTATTTTGAAAGACTCCTAGAACTTCAGAATCATTCCCTACACTTCATACAGCACCAACCATGGCAGTATTCACATTAAAATTGCACTTTATTGCTTTAACTGCCCAGAAAAGCCTGACAAACTGTGCATCGATCAAATGTATTTCTCTCAGCCACTGAGGAAAAAAGTGGGAAGTTATTACAGTATTTTGGGAAGGTAAAACTGCATATGTAACCTAAAGGTTATATAATAGTTGGGACATCCATATAGAATTTGATAGTCTTATTTTATTAATAAATTCTGACATGCAGTATTTAAAATACTTGTTCAGCATCTCAGACCAAGTGAAACGTATTAAAGGGAAAAAGAGGCATGAAATAAACCTGGATTATAAAGCATGGAAGACTGATTAAAAGTCTTCTCTTCCACTGTTGAAACACTAACACTTTCCTATACAATTCAAACAAACAAATTCTAATGAGTTTACCAATACAGAACCACACTCAGAAAATACTTTCTTTCCACTTCAGTTTTAAACACTCTTAGTCTCTATAAATTTATTTTCAAAAAAACTCAACTATATTTAAAGTAATGCCAGCTATGCACTGCTTGTGTTTTGTTTTTATCAAGTCCATCCAGACTTCTGGAAGGAAGGCAGGAAAGGCATGCAGTAATTTTGAAAGAAGTGCAATACATTGAAACTACTCAGTGCACACATTAAGCATATGCTTATCCTAGTAGGGCATGTCACAAGCCTCAAAACAACAGGAACATTTTATCACACAATAATACTAATCTAATCTATATTTTTAGATGTTTATTATGGGTGAAGTAGAACAGTTTTGTAAAACTAAAAAATAGTGGGGAGGTGGAAGATTTGACTCCTAACAGTCATTTAAGAGTGAACACACCTGTGCAACTATCAGTGTTCCAGTTCCCATCCACAAAAGAGAAACTGAACATAAGAGAAACCTTGACCTTCTGTTTTCAACAAATACTGTTTGAAACTTTAACTCCTTGAGAACAACTAAAAGCATGAGTTCTAGTGCATTCTTACAGATCTGATTATTTTTAAATATGTATTGTGAATGTGATTAATCCTTAAACTGTCAACTGAGGACTAAAAAAAAAAGAGCTCTTGACTATTATAAATAAATATATATAAACAAAAATACATCTTTATTTTGTAAATTAAAGTCTCGATATTCTCTCTCTATTACATTGCACAGTACAATAGATGTCACTGGCAACATCAGTATCATCCATGTTCCAAAGACACATTACTTTTAAAGACCCTGTAGAATAAAAAAATAACTGGAAGACAAAAAAAATTATAGAACCAACATCTCACATATCAACAGAAGATCTTTGCTTCATAAAATAAGCTCAGGTTAATGATGTGGGGAAAAATAGATTTTAACAACTAGTTAATACCAGTGTATATTTGAAAAACACTTGCAAATAAAGAAGGTAATTTTCTGCACAACCTTATGAACAGTCAGTTCATAAGGGGATATGGGGATAGTTAATCACTACTCTTAGAGCAGTAAAGCTAAGATGTTTCCTGAAGGTTACATTTTTACAGGTCTTTTCTATTTGAACTGATGATCATTTCTCACTCCCCAATTTATACTTTTTTCAAAGACTCAAGTGATCAGTTTCTGATTGCTTGTTAAAAGCAAATCCTAACCACTAGAAAAATGACATACTGGAGCAACTTTTGGACAAGAGAAGCAGAAACAAGAAACCCAGCTAGCTCTAAGGAGATTAAAGACACAGCTGACATATGGATGAGTAAATCCTCTTATAAGTCCACATCAGTCCTGTGGTGGGTATGGGAAAGACAAGGCTTGCAAAACTTTCTCCATTGCTTAACCTGTCCTTCCCCTTTCTAACTCTCACATCAGTCACAGTCAAAGGTTTGGCTCTTCATTACAGGGCCAAGTACTGTCAAGTTTAATCAGCTTCTTTGACCAACTTAGAGAAAATCCAGCCATAAATTCCATCCTCTTCTGTGTTATGTTCAAACTTCTAAATTACAACTTACATTCAGCATATGACTGCCTTCATTCCATCACCCTTCCTTAGAATTTTTTCACTGAATCATTTTTTTCCTAGGATTTTTACAGCCACTCTCTTAATCAAAATGGTATTTAGAACAGTACGCTAACAAAACTCATACAATTCATAATTGTGTTCTTAAAGTCTAACGGGGGGGGTTAGACTTTAAAAAAAATCATAGTTTATAAAACAAAAATCATAGTTTATAAACAAAGCAAACCAACTCTCTGTCCATAAATTTGTATCCAGTACAGAGAAACCAGTGGATGTGAGGGGGGGAAAAAAATAGACTACATGTCCAAAAGAATTTGACAGCACTAAAAACAATGGAGTCACACCCTGGTAGCATTCTCCTCAAGGACTAAAATGCACAAGTCTAAAAACTGGAAACTATAAAACCTTTTCTTTAAATAACAAATACAAGTATCCTGGGCATTTATTATTCATTGACCACTCTTGCAGTAGTATTCTTCGTGCAAAAACAGGCTTCTAAAATTTTGTCAGTTAAAAATTTACCAATGAGCACAGTTTAATTTATATATCAGTCTTTCTTTTCAATTTCAGAAAAGTAAGCTCCTGCCTAGGAATGTGTAAAAGAATTTTCATCTTCCTCAAAGCACATTCTACTCTGTAACACTCAATTATAACACTAACTTCAGGAAAAGTAAAATTAATCTGGTCATTGCCATCAACAGACTGTAAAAGAACTACCAAAATGCTCCATGCCACAGTCACTGTCCCTATATACCTGCTCTCCTTCTCCCCACAATCAGACATCAGACCCAAGATCCAGCAGATTTTATCTCAAAGCCATTAAATAGACATTATTTCTTTATTCAACAGACAGTTAACAGGAATGCTTGGAGTCACTACATTACCTAAGCAGACATAAATGCTCATTTTGACTTCAAAAATGCTAACTCCAAGCACTTTTATAAACTTTTATCTAAAACTTTATCTCAAAGTTTCCTTCACCAGTATCAATATAATTCTACTGAGGAATTACAATCTTTCCATTCAAATATCAAATGTCATGACATAAGATAATCAAACAACCAAGTAAAAAAATAAGTAGCAGATGTAATTCTTACTGGTTATAAACACTTACTATTCTACGAAGTGTCTGAACACTGCATTTCAACTGCACTTTTTAAACAGGTAGAGCAATCCATGAAACATGTTTGAAAGCAAGCTCCAAGGACTTTAAGGTAGTCCTGTTCCTAATAATAACTTAAGAAAGCTCTGCAAACAAACACAAACTAAACTAATTCTCTTTACAATTCAGACTGACAATATAAGTATCCTTCCCCAAAGAACTCCCTGAAGTTCAAGTCACCAAGTAAAACTAATAATCCTAAATCTATTTTCTTAACAGTTTCTATGGAATTTTAATTTGTTTCACATCAGCTTTTCCAATAAAAATACAACAATATAAGTGTTCATATGCCTTTTACACAAAAGTTTATGCAAGACATTAGGTGATCACTCATCACATGATATGTTTACCCAGCTGTGTGCTTTGTCCAGAAAGATCCTACAAGGGACAGTACCAAAAACTTAACTCCAAAAAGATTACATCAACTGACTGCCCTTGATCAACAAGGTGGGTTGATCAACCCAGTCATAGAAGGAAATCAGGTTTGATAAGCAGGACTTTCCTCTCATTAAGTCATGCTGGCTATGACCAGTGACTGTGTTGTCTTTCAGGTACTTTCCAATGGTTCCCAGAATAATCTTCTCCATGATTTTATCAGTCACTGAAGAGAGACTGACAGGCCTGCTGTGACCCGGGTCATCCTTCTTGAAAACTGGGATGTTAGTCAGCTTCCAGTCAATTGGCACATCTCCAGATGTCAGCCAAAAATTAGCATTTTTTTTCACTGATGAGAAGAAATTCTTCCTGGACTATTATTTGGGAAGAAATGATTGAAGGTTTGCACTTTTTAAATCCAGTAAGTCATGGTACCTTCCAAATGTCTGAGCTGGAAAAAATCCACAACACAGCTTCAACACCAATGACAAAAGCTGATTCTTGCCAAAAATATCAGCTATGAATTCCAATTAACAAGACTGTATACAGCATTTCCTACGTAAATTTTCTATTTTTAAACATTTTGTACATTATTCCAGCATGAAGTGCTTAAGAGATGCAAAGCTTGTGAGCAGTACCTTCTCTGCAGAAAAACTAATGAAAACAGACACAAGCAAGCTTGTGGACAAGTATGAGTCAAGTCACCAGGTTTGACAACCAATAACAAAATACCCTGTAACCACAGACTACACAGTGTTTCAAACACTTGAGATCACAAACCATGACATCACAGTGCAGCACGTATTCTGAAAACATTTAGCATCATCACTGATGTCATTTAGTAATGACATGTTCTACATAAAGTAATGCTAAAATACTGCCAAAAGAAATTTCATTTAAGTTTGAAGTCTCCAAAGTAGTTGCCCGTCCTGACCCAAACTCTCATATTTAACCATGCAACAATAATCAGAGATTCAAAAGAAACTGTTGAATATGCTTCTATCTTCTCTCTGTATTACTGAAATACAGATAATAAGGGTGCTCAAGATGGCTCTGTAATTTTTACATCATGCTATGGAATGGTCCCAACTTACAGCACAAACTGATTGCAAAAAACAGATTGAAGTGCAATGGAACAAAAACAACTGTACGGAAAATTCTTCAAGAAAGGTCAGGATTACTCTGCAGTTGTTGAGTCTTAGAATTTACACTGCAAGGGTTCTTACACATTTTCTTCTACGTTTAATTTTTCAAGAACAACTTCCAGCCCTGGACAGGCATATTCAGCAACCCAGCAACAAACTATCAAACTACTTGTACTTTGATACTTGTTATCAATAACCTGTTGAAGTCTCTGCTTTAGTGATTAAACAAAAAGGTCATTGCCTTTCTTAGTAGATACTAGCTATGCTGACTATATTCCACCTACTACAATAGAGATAGCACTGGCTTCCTTATGATTTCACACAGCCATTCTTAAGAATCCCTTACTAAGAACCAAGAAATCCCTTAGTTCCCTCAGTTCCAGGGGTCCGGTTCTTCCTTTAAGTCTGATGCCTTAAGAAAAAGCATGGGAAGAACATACAAACTTAATAACATTAGACTACAGAGTAATAGATAGCTTCTTGTGAATCCACTTCAATTTCCTCTGTGTCTCCATGCAGAAAGGATTTATAAATTTTCACAGTATAAAAATTATTTCAGTATGTTTACACTTGTTGCCCAATTATTTCTCTGGCTGTGGTACTACCAAGACAAAAAACAAGAACTCAAAAAACCTAAATATCAAAACAAAACAAAAACACCCCAAAAAACATCCACACAAAAACAAGAAACAACAACAAAAAGCAGTTACCAGCTTAGCACACATATCTATCACACTATTTATGTACTGTCACTGGGATTTTTTTTTTTTAAGGTAAAGTTCCAGTCTGCTGTCATACCCCTTAAACAAAACAATTTTCTACTGAGAATTTAAAAACTTCTGAATAAGTCTAAAACCCAGTGAGGCACCTAATAAGGCTACCTCTCAGACTGCTTTTTGATTCAGCAAGAAGACTGAATTCTAAATGCATCAGTCTTCAAGATGTTATTTTCAGACCTCAAACTGGTTTTATGTCAAATTTTAAGCATTCTTTTCAAAACTGTTACTAAACAATGGGACATTATATTGCAATGTTGAGTCTGCCAGTTCTGCACAGATCACAAGACAGAAATAAATTCTCAATTTCTGTATTTATAACTCATTTATAGCACTTATAAAGCCAAGGATCATTCAGGAGTTTTATTCTTTTGGCAGGAAATTCATGGAAGTCGTGGAAGAGAACAACTCAACATGACTATTTCAGCACAAGTTCATCCTCAGTTGCAGTTGCTCATTCTGTCATTATCATCTCTATTTTCTGCATTCCTAAATGCATGAATCTTGCAAATAACATCTTTGAAACAAAACCCAAAAGTAGTTACACACCTTGGACCATTTGTACCTAAAAAGATTCACACACAGTCTTTTAAAACACTTGGCATTTTTGGGAATACATTTTGCTAGTAAAATAAATTTCTTTCCAATAAAGTCACAACTACAACCAGTAAGACTGATTTTATACATACACCAAAAAGCAGAATTTGAATTTAGTAAAATTAAAAGTATCTTTCCTGTCAGTACCATTTTCCTGTCAGTGCCACTATATTGGCACATTATTGCATTAACATGAGGCTACTTTTGGACAAAGTGCCACATTTGGAGCTTCTTTAGATACTTAATACTAAATAGAAAGTAGAATACTAAGCTCATTCTCTTTACTATTACTAGTATTTGTAGTACAAGAGCACATAAATAAGAGTGAAGCTGTACACTTTGTAGTGCGGCAGGTTCTTACCATCAGAGTTCGAAAAGGAAGGGAGGATTGCAGTGTGGCAAACATCCTCAAGAATGTACCCTTCCTCTCCAAAATGAGGAACTTTTTTTTTTTTTTAAAGGAATAAAGACAAAAGCATAATTCACAGCAGACTGTGAACACAGCAGTTTGAACTGATCTAGGCTGTTCAAGTGATGAACAGTCATGTCAGTGTTCATCAGCTGCAGGTCAGTAGCACACATTCCTAAGGGACCATAGAAAGTGAGAACTAATGAAGTCTTTGAATGTAAGAAGCCATACATAAATATATATAAGAATAAAATCTTATGGAGTGTACAGAGCTTTGCATTAAGGCAATGGCAACACCAATAGTAACAAAGTTGAATATAATCAAATTAATGGAATTAAAGTCATGGAAGAGTAAGACAGTCAAAATAAAAGTGTATAATGCAGAATTTTCAGTGAGACATGACAGAAAGTTGACAAGGAGCAGGTATTTTACACCACCTAAATGCTAATCTGGCTTCCTGGCACAGAACATCACCAGCACTGTCTAATTCACACCACTTCCCAGGGCGTTTTAAAAAAGACAGTAGTCCTGCCTTCTACCAACACAACTGTATTAACCTTGCTGAAGATAAGAAACAGAATTGGTGTTATAAAATTTGTAAACCTGTTTAAATGCTCTGCTTAAACTTTCTTCTGAGACTTCTGTTCGCCAAAGCAGGATCTTTTCTTTTCCCAGGGTCTCAAGGTGCAGGATTCTTCTCCGGCACCCTGGGATCTCATCCTCAAACAACACAAACCACCACTGCTTCACTCCAGTATTTAGCTTGAAACTTTCTCCAGTTTTTTATAGTGGTTACTGGCATAAAATCAAGGGACTTGCTTTGGGTTTTTTTTCTTCTAGGAGGAGTACTATAGGATCATCACCTCAAATTTGGTAGTGCTTAAGGAATGACCGCATTTTGGGTGAAAAGAAAACAAGGTGAACAACTGGAAGAAATTTTAGAGCAGTCAACCCATTAAAAAAAAATATATATATATATATTAAATCAGAAAGACCTTCAGGCATCTGGACTTACTGAAGTTCATTCTCTATTTCAGGATCATTTCAATCAGCATTCAGAGAAGCACATTTTTTTCAGAATGTTACAGATGACACATGCAGGATTTTTGCATACACAGTAACTTCAAATAAACCTAGGAACACACTTCATCTCTCATTAAGTGGAATTTGTTCTGGAATTATGAAAATGTATTTTTACCTTTAATTGTCAACAGCACACTACTTCTAATCAGACATTTTTATGAAGATACTACAGTGGATACTGTAGAAAAACCTACAGACTGCTTAAATTTATGCTGTACCTTCAGAACTGGCCCTGAAGAACAGCCAACTTCATAACTGGCACTTAATACCTGTTGGAGTTGCACTGATGAAGGCAGAAGATATCATTAAACTAAGTACCTGGTTAAGCATGGTTTAGGATAATTCAAGAACAGTCTGAGTGCCAAAAAGTAGCCATCAGATAAGACAAAGCTCTTGCAACCATACATTTGTCCTGAAGACACATCAAATCACCAGAGGATCCAACTTTCCTAGGCATTTTCTTCATCAGCTAGGAGAAATAAATCCACTATCACTTCCTCCAAATTTCTGAAATGACAAGAAGAATCAAGAACACCCACCACTACCTCAAAACCTATTTTCAGCATGAAATAAATAATTATACCCACAGATACATCAACCCTCACAAAAAATTCTCTGACATGAGATTTCCCAAAGAGGCATTACATATGCATAGGTATAATGGCAATGAAACTAAGAAGTAAAATGCATACCCAGCATTTAAAAAAAGAAGTAATTCTTCACCAGGAAGTGTTATATAACTTATCTGCCACACACTTTTCTACACTGCCTAAAAGAAAACCTCACCAGAGTAACTGTTATAAAATAACAGTTCTGTGCATTGATTCTAAGTAAGAGTACTATTATTGCAAATAATAATTTATGAAAAGGCAATTGTTACACAGTAAAAAACACTTTTATACCAAGTGTTGCTAGAAGGGAATTATTTAGAAACAGTATTCCAGAAAAAGTCATGCAACTTCTACACTGACCAATATCCCATACATAAACCTCACAGATATCCAGGTATTTCCTGTTCCTGTTCTGGCATGGAGCTTAATGTAACTCCATGTCCTGCACTCTTTTATTGTTCTGCCTCCATGAGGTGAATACTGTAAGAAAGTGTTACAAAAATGTTAAAGGTCTAAATCAAAAATTAAATCGGAAGAATGAGGTCATCCATACACAAAATGGAAACATCTCTGCACACTTGAATTTGGAAGTCTTGCCAAGAAGCCTATGAAGAAAGGCAAGATTTACCCAGACACACAGAAGAACAGATTTCCAACCTTCAGGGAACAGGCACCTGAAGTTTTACCAAAAGTGATGTGCCTCTCAATGCAGTTGACTAAACAGCTATGGAAGCCAGAGTAGAGAAAGCCTTGATTATGTCTAATTGCTCTCAAGCCAAAATACACAGAGCTCTCAATTCAGTGCTTTAAACTTAAAAAGGACTTAACTCTATAAAGTATGCAGCTGTTTTTGTCGTTACCTTAGAAAAAAGATTAATGAACAGAAGCTTCTGGGTTTAAACTTCTTATATGTATGCTATTTTATACAGAAAAAGTGGTCACCATAAAAAAAGGTATCAAATATTCAAATATTTTATCATGTGAATAAACATTAGTTATTTGGACCATGATACTTCTGCACCCCCACTAGAGCAAGCACCAGAACGGTTTGCACAAACAGGAGTTAGACAGTTCAGATGGCATGCATTACCCACATACCTCGTGGCATTTACAACTATCACAAATAAGAACACTGACCAACTTTTAACAACTTACTTCATCTTTTCAGTCAGTGTTGATCAAATATCCCTTGGGGTTTTTTTTAAGGATTGATTTCGATTTAGTTAAGCTAATTTCATAATAAATATGGAGATTCACCTGTAAGATCCAATGAAATTGCCATTTATCCATTAACCCTATTTCCACCTTCAATTATCTAGAATGCAATTATGTTAGATTAAAATACACTGTGCATTTCACAACAGCAACATCTCAATTTCCTGCCTTAACTTTGCATATTATATCACAATTAATGCCCCTGATATCAATCAGCGTTTGTTTTTAAAGAAAAGCAGTATTGAAACAGGATTAAAACAGCACTAAACATATTGTCAAACATTCAAATCAAAGCATTTTCATCCCCATGGCAGAGAAGTTAGAACTACATGATCTTGAAGGTTCCTTCAATCTCAAACTGTTATGTGACTCCATTTCAAAGCTACTTCATTGGTCAAGAGAATAAAAGAACAGCTTGCCTGGTCAGACCAACAGACTACCAATCTCAGTATGCCACTCATAGCCACGTGCTAACAGGCAATTCCATGGGACTAGCATAAAAACAAAAGAATAACCTCACAAAACATTTCAAATCTCAGAAAATTTGTAAATCAACAGACAGTATCCTAAAATTTAGACACCCACAGGAAATTTTCTTCCATGAACTTACCCAAACGCATTCTGACCCAAGAAAATGTTAGCATTTACACTAGTCTCCTGCACAAAATGCCACTAATTCCTGAAAAAACAGTTTGTTTGGTTTTTTTAATACTTATTTTTACTGCATGCTCCCTAGCTGCTGAGACACAGATTCTGGCCAAGAAACTAACAACCATTCCACAACCCCCATAACTACTTCCACTTGCAATCTATCATCAAAACAAAATATCTGCAAGCCAAAAGCAAGGCAAAGTCTGTTATGAAAAGAATTAATTGTTCCTCCAAGTTTAAGAGAGAAACATTCCCAACATTATCCTCATCCCCCTTTCAAAGCTGCAACAAACTAAAACAAGGATATGTACTTCAGTAATTGATTCTTGCTACACCTTGGAAATGCTGAATTACAGCATGACTATATATACACTCTGAACATGGTCTCATTCTGTTCACAATATCAACACTTTTACACGTATTATCTAAAGATACATTTCTTTATTAAAGAACGTCCTGTGTCACATTCTTTTAAGGAGTCTGCTCCATCATCCCCAGCAGAAAGGGAAGCGGGAAGGCATGCAAGTAAAATTCTGAAATTTATGGGGTTTGGTGGTTCAGGATTTTTAAACACCCAAATAAAGAATATTAGAAATTATGCTTCCATAATGTCTCTGAATATTTGGGGGAAAAGCATTTGTAAAATAAGAAACAAGCAGTTGTGTGCCACCAAAGACGTCATTTTAGAGGACAGAAAACATATTAACAGACATAGTAATCTTTATGCACACCTAAGTTACTTGAGATCCTGTATGCTTAAACCAATACTGTATATTTTGTTGAGTGTTTATGTTTCTTAATTACTCTTACTATTCATTAAACCATTTGGAAGTAGCATCTACCAGCAATTCTCTCCCAACATATTCTCGTGTGATTCTGAAGTACCAGAGAATATTCAATCTGGTTTCATCTAGTTCAGAAAACCTGAATAAACTGCACAATTGAGACTTCTATTCTAGACAAACTCTGTCAGCCTTCAAGCCCCCTAAGAAAGTGGATATCTTGATTTTCCCCCCAAAGTTACAAGCTTTCCTATTATACTCCTTTTTGACACAACTTTATCTTCCTTAAGAGTTTCTGTGCATCCCTACAGTGTTTTCCCATCCAAGTTGCTTTTTCTTTTAGGATACTATATAGCCACTTACCACCTTGAACAAACAGTTATTTCTAACAAACACATAACATTCAATATAAACTTGCTGTAACTCCTCTAAAGTGCATACATGTCTTAGAAAAGACCATTTATCTCAGCATAACAGCTAGTCATTATTGACCAACATCAAGGCCATTGGATTGGAAGATCAAAGTTACATTGCTACAGTGAAAATCTTTTAGTTCACTAAACAGTGAACAGATCGTGTCCATTACTTCCAGTGAACAAGACACTATGCAAGGCCAGACAGCTTATTTTCAACACAGCAGCCAGTGAACACTTAAGAAGTCACTGCAGCAAGCGGTACTACAAGTGAAAGGAATGAAGTATACTACGTTTCAAGTACTGCACACCTGATATTTGACATTTCTGTACTTGATACTGGTTTGCACACACAGATTTGTCTAATGATTATGCTGCTTCACTTCTGCACACAAGCAGAACAGCATGCATCTGAGGATTTGGAAAAACTGTGTAAAACTATTAACACTTTAGATTCAAAGTCTGATGCAAACGTGGATCTAAGTCTACGAGTACAAGACTTCAGATCCATAAGGCTTGAGACCTCCTGTCAGGCATTACAGCCATGGCATAAACCCCAACCCAATGAAGTAACACGTGCTTTATTTATAAAAATGTGTCCCATAGGTGGAACAACGACAACAAAAAAAAGTCATTTCAAGAACCCAGAAAGAATAAACTGTTACTGCAGATCCTTTCTCCCTTCACTATCCCCCTTCCATGCAAAGAGCGTTCCTACTAGGAGTGCCAATTCCTCCAGTCACTTGAATTACACAGGTAAAGAAAGGGGCTGGGTGGATAAGCTACACAGAAGGTCCATTAATTCATACCACATATAAGAAAGTATCTTATTCAGAATAATAAATTCTTTGAATCACACATACTGTTAAGTCATTCGATTTTTCCGCATACTTGTTATAAAGTACTGTTAGCCAAGTCATAAAGAACTTGCAATAGCCAACACTGAGAAGCAATGTTTATAGAGTTTACTGTCATTTCGAAAGAATTAAGAAATAAGAATGAAATTACCTGCACCAGGAGAGTTGCAGCTAAATCATTCAACATCCACTTCCATACAAACTATCTACTGTCATGCTATGGAATTACTTTTTTCCTTTCAACACAGGAGGCCTCAATCATCAAAAAACTCACACTAGTACCTAACATCATGATTAACATTCTCAACAGTTTAAACAGAAAAACTGTTGGGGTCCAAACTATTAACAGTTTTACTGGTCACAAAATATGCTGTGACTTCACAACTTAAATTGCAGAACCAACAAAAAAATCCCACAGACCTAGCAAACATCTATCTTCAAAAAATACTCACAATACATTCCTGTATCAGTCTTCAGCATTGTATAAGCTGAGACCTAAACTGCAAAGGTAATGTCCTACCCCTCTTCTACCCTGGGCCTCTAAAGTCACAAAAAAACAACCAAAAACCCCCTCCTGCACAGGCACTGAGCAGCAACTCTGATGTCCCAGTCCCATGACATTTGCACATGTATGTGAATCAACACATACATCATCAGGGTCAGAACTGCTACTGTACCTCCACAGACATGCAAAAGAAATGGTATGGCCACAGACAAAAAACAGCAACCAGAAACTTTGAAAAGCAGCAGGTGGCTGGAGTGCATCAGGGAGTCTAGAGGCCATGTGAGTTCAGAGAAGCACTTTATCAGTCACACGCAACTTTCCAAGTCTCCGGACTACTCTTCCTGTTCAGGTACAGCAGTCCCTCGTTTTCAAGTAACAAGCCCATACCTAAAACAAATACTTCAAGGTGGTTTTGTCTGATAATGAATAAGCACTAAGCAACTTATTTAAAAACATAATGCTATATAACACTAAGACCCCAGAGAAAACAGAAGAAACAGCCAATTGCTCTCCTAAAAAAACCCACCCATGTCCACCACAGATTTTAAATCCAGCCATTTCACGAGGTTTAAAATGGTAAGACCAGCAGTAAGCAAAAGAAACAGTAAAACCTCTTCAACTGTTTCCCTTGGTGGTTTTGGGCTTTTAAAATTCTTTCTTAATTATAGTTGTAACAAAAATAGGACAAATTATATGTTTATTATAGAACCAAGAAGTTCCTAAAGAATTGGCCAGGCTCAGGTATACTTCTTGGTCCTAAAATCTAAAAGTAAATGCCTTGCAAACGTCGGCTGCTGTTGCAGTGCAATTTGACAGAATGCTAGTTCTGACCATAAACATTTACTTAGTACAAAAAAAATCAGAAAAAAATTATTTGGAAGCAATAAAGTCTGCTGACGTTTTTTTCACATTTTTAGTATGTACATTTCTGTTCTATAAAAAAATAATGGCTCCTGTGTGGATGCCTCACATTCAGTGGATTTCGTAATCTGTTCATGAACTGATAATAATCTATGCATGATCTTTCTACTTGCAAAAATAATTAGCAAAGTTATCCTATTACTAAAAGCAAACATTAGTGGCAAGAAACGCATATCGCGACTCCTTCACTAGCTCTCTAGCCTAAAAACTTATTCAATTTTCGTTCCCGAGACGAAGCTGGTATTTTTTTGTACACTGAAATGACCACACCGCACTTATCGATTCCTCACTCTTCTCTGATGTGAAATCTCCTAAGAAGCGACTCCGAAAGCAAGAGAGAACAGATTTGACCTGTCTCAAATTGCACGCCTAGCTAAGTCTTTTACTTACGATTTACCTGAACTCCTTTTCCTCGTCCTGCCCTTGCTCGGGAGGCAGGCACTCCAGGCGCCTCCTAACTCCCTCTTTTCCCTCCAAAGGCAGAGCTTGCCGAGCTGCAGGGAGGCGTCAGTCCTCCCTGCCAGGATCGGAGGCTCTTGCTGTCGGTAACGCACACGGGGCCGAGAAGCCCCGGAGTCATTGTGCTGCGGGACCCGACCGCAGCTGTCAAGGCGCAGCGCAGCTCGCCCCGCCGGCGGGGAGAGGGAGGAAGGGGGAGGAGGGTCACAGCCCCGCGCCGCGGCAGCGCCCGCCCGCCCGCCCTTCCCCGGCCGCGCTCCGGGCCCCGCACCGCGGCTCCGGGCGAGCGGCCTGCGGGGCCGGGGCCCTCCGGAGCCGGGCGGGCGCCATGCTACAAACCAAAATGGCTGCCCCGGGGAGGGAGCCCGGCTCGGGCCTCCGCCGGTACCGCCGCTCCGCCCGCCGGACCTCGCCCGGGTACCGTCCCCGGGCCTCGGCGACCAGCTCGACCTCGGGGGCCCCGCGGACCCCGCTCGCCCGGGCAGCGCTGCCCCCGCACTCCACGCGCGGCCCGGCCCCCGGAGCCAGCCGGGCCAGTCCCGGATCGCCCTCGCCCCCCCGTACCTGGAGCTCGGCCCGCTCCACCTCCCAGTGCGCCCTCTCCATCTCGAAGCGAGCCCACTCGTGCTGGATGTAGTGCAGGATCCCCGGGATGGTGTAGTGCTGGGGCCGGGACAGCTCGGCGGGGCCCGCGGCCTCCTGACCGGCCGGGGCCGCGGGGCCCTGGGGCTGTGGCTGTTGCCCTCCTCCTCCGCCGGCTCCAGCCCCCACGCAGCCCCCACCCGACTGCAGGTTCATGTTCCCACCCGTCTGCGGCGGCGGCTGCTGCGGTCTCGGGGCGGCCGCCATCCCACCGCCTCCTCCAGCTCCAGGGTGCTCGTCCATTGTCTGCGGGGAGCCCTCCTCCTCGTCCCGCGGCGGGGGCCGGGAGCAGGGGCCGGGGAGGGGGCGAGCGGCGCTGGCTGGGGCGGGGAGGAGGGGGCGGGCCGGGCGGGGGGGCTGCGCCGAGCGGGTCCGGGTGTCAGCGCAGCGCGGAGCCGCCGCCAGCCGCCATTACAGCCCCGCGGCCCTCCCACCCGCCCGGGCGGGGAGCGAGCGGCGCCTGCCGGGAAACCGCGGCCTGGCCGCCGCCGCCGCCTCCCGCGGCCCCACGCGCCTGCGCGGGAGCGAGGTGAGCGCCGCGCCCGGGGGGAGCGGGACGGGCCCGGGGCAGCCGGCGGCTTCCTACGGCCGGGCGGCTTCGCCCCCGCCCCGCCTGGGCCGGCCCTGGGTCGGTCCGTGTCGGGGCCGGCGGCTTGGGGCCCGCCCGGGCGGTTCCCATCTGCCCCGAGTGGCAGTCGAAAGTGGCGGCGAGGCTCGGTTCGCCCCGCGACTCGGGAGTACCGAGCGCCCTGGGAAGGTCGGCGGGAATGCGGCCAGGCCCGGGCCTGCGTCCTAAAGCGGCGCGCAGCCGGCGCAGCGCGGGTCCGACACTTCGGTTTTTGAGACTCTGCGCCGTTTAATGGTGTGCTGAGTTTGCCCTACAAGGAGGTGGTTTAGCATAGACATATTAAATTTATGATACGTTTCTAGAAGCTGTCCAGTCTCTGGTCATCATGATACCTTGGTTGTGATGTGTGTAATGTATTTCCCCACTTGAGGAAGAGTGCCCCATGTTCGCTATTCAAAACTTCCACGTGAGAACGGTTTTGTAAGAAATTGCTGGTCTGTTTTATCTGGCTCAGCTTTACAGCGATAACAATGCAGTGTTTGAGGCTGCAGTTTGCATATGGTGAAATTGCCTCCGTTGCAAAATACTACTCTGAAATGTAATACTTAGAAATTATTGTTACTATTTCAAATCATCTATAGGTCACCCATTTTAAGTAAGGTAGGTCTTTGGTTTTGCGTCTCTTCAGCAATTTCACGTGTTGTGCTCATTCACTACATGGGTAGCTTCCTAAATAAGGTCCGTTCTTGACAGACCTGGAATTCTGTTAATTACTGGAAAAAAAAGTTGTTGGTCTCAGTACTGGTATTTCCTTTCTTTACCAATCTCTCCTTAGGTGTGTATTGATGCTTCAGTTAGTTCATCCAGTCCTTCCTTTCTTCTCCATTAAATCATTTCCTACTAAAATGTCATTGTCCATTCTTCCTGATTCCACACTGATTAGGCAATCTAAACCCAGCTCCTTTCCACCAGCTCCTAACATGACAGTTACCTAATCATTATTAAAAACTGAGACTTAGCTCATAACTGGTTTAACCTTTTGTTTACCTCTGACTGTCCAGGACATTCCTCATTCCTGAGTATATGGGAGTTATAGGAGATTAATTTTGTGACTATATTCAGCCAGCATTTTGACAACAGCAAAGGAAAACATTTTTATTCTTTCCTTCCTCCCTTGACTTCCCTAGATAATTAAGGTTGCTTTTTAAAAAACCCCTGTCCTGAAATTGAACGCAGTGTTTTATTTTAAAGCCACACGGACATACTTGTTTCATCTTTTTGATGAATTGTTATGGGCACAGTAATAAACTAGAATGCAAAAATTACTTTTAGTGATAAGTTTAAAATAGTATGTGATTTTATTAAATCCTTGTCCACTGACAGAACAAAAATAGGAAGACCAAGGGTTCTGGTTATGTGCGTGGTCTTCATTTGCTGCATGGTTTGGTGCAATAAATCTATAGGAAGCACAATAAACAAAAATATAAAAAATACTTGTTCCTGTGCTACACCTGCTGATGCTTCATGCCTCTATCATTTAGCCATTTTTCAATTTTCATTAATGTTTTAATTCCAGTTTAACCCATTTGGTTCTATATTTGGTGAAGGGCCTGGATGGGAAGGCATATGTGGAGCAGCTGAGCTAACTTGGTCCGTTCAGCCTGGAGGAGACTGAGGGGAGACCTCATCACAGTTAACAATTTCCTTTTGAAGGGAAGAGGAGGGGCAGGCACTGATCTACTGATCTCTTCTCTGTAGTGCCCAGTGACGGGACACAAGGGAATGGCCTCAAGCTGTGCCAGGGGAGACTTAGCTGGGATGTCAGTAAAAGGTTCTTCACCCAGAGGGTGATTGGGCACCAGAACAGGCTCCCCAGGGCAGTGGTCACAGCGCTGATTGAGAGTTCAAGAACCTTTTGGACAATGCTCTGGGGCTCAGGGTGTGACTTGGGATTTTCTCTGCAGAGCCAGGAGCTGGACTCAGTGACTTTTTGAGTCCCTTCTAACTCAGAATATTCTATGATTCTACATGCATAAAGTGCCATGAGATATCTGCATCCAGAAAATCAACTTGTTTAGAGTTGGGCAGTGCAGTACATTTTTTCCTATAGTTTTATCTAACATTTATTTTTAATTCTTGCCGAAGCAGTTCTGTAAATATGTAGTCATGGCATTTCTTCTTTGTGAGGTTTTTTTCTCTTACATTCTAGATAAGAACTCTAGAATGTAGCAAACCTTTCTTAGACTGAAATAACTAAAATACTTCTAAATCCGTAGACATTGACTGGAGTGGTTTTAGTTTGAGAGATGTGTGTCTAATTAGCTGTACTGCAAGTACAATTCAAACTTAGGTGTGTTTCTTTTTTTATAATTTATGCGTCAGACTATGGATAAATATTGGTGAAATCTATGCCAAACTAAATTCAGTGCTTGTATCTATACCAGAGGAATAATTAAAATTATATTTAAAATATGCTTTATATTACTGCATGTAGAATCAGCTGGGCTGGCCTCGTGGGAGACTTAAGATCTTCATATCTGCAGAACAGGTATTGCAGGCTTTGCCTCTCTGTGAGGTTTCAGCTGTTACCTGAGAAGGAGTGTCACCCTAAAAGGGACAAGTTACTTTGAGGTGTCTCATGTGGTTATGCAGCCTGCAGAGCTGACATGTCCTAGAAGCAGCTCCTGAACCATGTCAGCCTGGCAGTGTGAGTCACACAGGCCAATCACTCTGTGAATCTTCTCATATATACTTATCTGCAAGAGATAGTTTAATGAGGGTGAGATCTAACACACTGTAACAACTCTTATTTAAATCGCAGTAGATGAACTGTATGTCATCGCTATGTGTGCCAAATTATCCTTACAGAAGATGTATTTTGTAAGGGAAGTAAAGGAGAATGCTACTAAGTCACTCCACAAGGTAATTTTTTTTGAAGGAAAGTTTGCAGTTTCCAGACTTTTTACATCTTCCCCAAACGATACCTTCTGAGGTTTTTGTTTATAAGGAGCTTCCATTCAGTGATGAAGTTACATAGGTGTTTTGTAGATTGAGTAGCCAGGACATGCAGGAAGTATATACCATAGGCTCTTCTAGACAAAATTTCTAATGCATGATTGACTGGGATGGAGAGAGTTGGACTTGGCAGCCCATCAGGATCTTGATAGTCTCTTCCAGTCTTCAGTTCCTCAGCACATTTGTGATGCAGATAGTTGTCCAGTGACCTGGAATGAGAGAGCCTATTCATTTCTGACAAACAGCCTTCAGATAGTAATGTCTTTTCATCACTAAAATGAGCAAAATAATGGCAGAGATATGAAAGGCTTGCATCTTGTCACCAATTCCCCTGAACCATTTGATTCTGCATGCATAAAAGCATCGTAATCTTTGTGTGTGCATGGATACATGCAGACATGTGCGTGAGAATGCTCAGAAAAGCACATAAGAGTTGAATCAGAAGAAAAGTAGCTGGCTTTTTGAGTACTGATTATTGATCATGAAAGGTAGCTTCTCAAATACAAAGAACTTGAAGGAATGGCATTTCAATACCCATCAGCATGCACAGATATGCTTTTTGTTTGTTATACTCCTCAGATTTCTTCACATCCCACATATGCAAAACTTATTTTAACATGTTTTCAGTATCTGAAAAGCCAAGATGAAAGGAGAAGAAATAAATTTTGTTTGTTAGAAACAATACTTGGTCATTTTCCTTTTTTTGCCTAAATTGTGCAAGCAAATGCTTTTACAAGTGATTTTTTTTCAGAATTAATTCTAAAGGCGATAAAGAAACAGCTTAAGATGTTTTTAACACTAGCATTATTCTCAAAGCCAGCTATGCTTGCATACTTTTTGTAAATTTTTATGAAGTTATTATTTGAACTTGTTAATTTATTCCACTTTTTCTGCACAAAACTGTGTGTTTGTGATGTCATTTATATGGGCAAAATTGCTGGTTAAAATCTTGAAAGCTATCTTTGGGGCTGCTGGGAAAACACAGAAATACCTACAGAAAAAATGGACCTCTTTCCTACAGATTCAAAACCTTTTGATTATGTTTTCCAATCCTATGAAGAATAATGGTCTCATAAATTACAGATAATACTTTTGAGTGCTACTATGGCTCTGCCTGTGTTACAACCTTATTCATTTTTTCTTTTTTAAAATCTCTTCTGGATAAGAGCATTTGTGCAGATTAAAAAAAACAAAAACAAAAACAATCTGGTCTAAATATTTTCATCTGTAAAACAATCCAGGCCATTCATAAGGATACATGCAGATAAAATAGTCATAACATCAGAAAGGGATTAACCATGTACAAAGATTAGGTTAATAAAAGAATAATTAGGATTAGGAGCCAATCCTGCAATAGGCTCATATGTATGAATTTGTCATATGTTTTCCTGTTAACATATAGCTTAACAGTAACTCAAAGTACAACAGCTCTGTCTGTACTCCTGGGGCAGTTGTACTGTTCTCCCTGTCCTCAAGCCCTTGGAACCATTTATTACTAAATTATTAAAATAGCTTGGATCAAAACAGAGAAACATTCTTGTTTCAGCAGTGCCAAACACAAAGATGAAGTGTAAAACTCAGATGAAAAAAGAAAAGCTGCCTATGCCACTGTTATTATCTGTTTAGCATGGACAGACATCTTTTTCAGTTTGTCTCCCGTGTCTGAGCTTGCTTAAAACAATCGGCAGCGTTTCCTACATTGTCTTTCACGCCACGGCTCCTTCTCAAGTAGCTTTAAAGTTTCAGGTTCCTTCTGTCATGAGGTTGGCTCTTGCTACGGGGGGTCTCATTTCGAGCTGTAAGGAGTTGTTCATTCTTGTCCTTCTTGGAAGGTTTTTATCAAAAACTGACTGCCTCATCTCAGTATTTCAATTTTATGCTTAAAATATTAAGACCTCTTACTGCAACTCTAACTTCAGGCAGCAATTCAAAATAGAATATTGGGGGAAAAAAAGAGTAATATACTAAACTCAGCAAAGATAGTATGGATGGTAGTCCATTTAGTCATCAATGTCAGTTTACTTGCCATCCAACAGTGACGATCCCATGATCCCATCATACGTTTCTATCTGGGCCTTTTTGTTCTCTTAATGACCTTGTTCATTCTTTCTCAGAGACACACTTGTGCTGATTCAGAAGCCCTGGGTGCAGTGCACAAGCCTCATGCACCACGGCAGCAGCACTGACCAGCGTCCACGACTGCTGTCGCAACAGAAGTGTGTTCCTGAAGAGGCTTTGTGTGCCTGGAGGAGGTGAGAAAGCTCTGTGATTGTCATGATTCCAAATAGATTCTGTTATCTTGAGGACTGATCCTGAACTATGTGTCACATAACTAAGAATGAATTCTCAGTATTAAGTCAAATTAGTAAAAATGCATTTGAAATTATTTATAGAAATCTAAACTTCTTTGTAGATAAGTAAACCAAAGTACTCTGAAAGAGAGTCACTTTCTTGAGATCAAAGCAATGGTAAAAGAAGTGGCTTCTCTTTCATAAAACAGTGACCACTGTGAATCAGAAGTAAGCAATCATTAATGTCAGCACAATATACTGGGACTAGCTGCATCACGGCCATGAAAGATTTGTCACCCATGGATGGCATCTAGCCAGCTTATTCAGGTTGCTATTAATATGATGTAGCACCTGTGGAGCTTGCCTTGTATTTTTTCCCCTTTTGCTTTTCTGCATTAAGATACTGTTTTTACTCAAAGAGCTACACTATATTGTATTTTGGATTCTTGATAGTTTTTTTCTGTTTAGACTTTGTCATAGAAGCTATGAGACCTAAGATGCACCAGGTAAGGACCAACTCCTTAGAACTGGAAAAAAAAGGAATACCTTTTGCAGTAGTTGCTGTATTTCCAGTGCACAAACCTCAAGATTATTTGGGCCAATAAATCTGGGATGCAAATAGAAAGTCAGATGGAAAACATTAGTGATTGTTCTCAGGCATTAAAGAACATAACCCAGAACTTCTATTTCAAAAAATTACATCTACAGGTTACTCTATTTTCATGCTTTTCAAAACATCAGAGATGTCAATTGTTTAGCAAGCAGATTCTGACATAGGCTGTGCTCTTTTTAGTGGCCTTTTTCACTGTACATTGCATGTGGTATATTTGTATTATACAGCTAAATTTCAGTGGTGTTGGGTGGATTCATATTTATTTATATTGAGATAAAGCTCTCTCGAGTAATTAATGTGAACCAATTTCTCTTTAGCTACTGAAGACCCACAATTAGTTTTCATTAAGTGTAGAACTTACCTTTTGCATCAATGTGGGAAATCAGACAGGAGAAAACAGATTTCATTAGCTCCTGGTGCAGCTCAAGATATGTGTTGATACTGCTGATACCCAAATATTTAGGAATCTCTCATTCTGCATTAAAGAAATGTTCATGTGTTGTGGCCCATGCATGTCCCTTTGTCATCTCTCCATTCAATTTGATAAGACCATGGTATGAATGTAATTGTTAAGAGGTCAAGGGGGGAAAAAGTGCTTATAGGCAAATTTTGCTCTTAGGAGCTATATTAGTGTGGTTTGGTACTGGGCAAGTTTCTGATGTTCTCAAACCAATTAGCATGCAGGAAGAAAATGGTGACTAGATGTACGGTTATGAAGAAGTAATTATTTGCTTCTCCAATTTCCCAAATCCTATAAAAAATTAATTTGATTGAAATGTGAACATTTCAAATTTGAAAGCTGTTATTTTTGAGCTAGTTTGTGAATAGTTATGTGGGGGGAAAAGGGAGTTTTGCCATGGGATGTCTGCAAAAGATTTGAGATTTTTTTTTTTTTTCAATGTTCTCTGTTTTGGCAATAAACTCAGTCATAAATATATGCATACCTCGGCTGGATAGCTTTTGGGAAGTCTTTATTCCTACTTTTTTTTTTCTGCTCCCAGAAATACTCTTCTTGATTCCTGCACCCAAAATTGAAATCTACCACTGAAATCAACAAAGAAAGAAATGATAAAGTTTTTTCTTATGGTTAACAAACAAGGTCAAACAAGACTGTCCAGATATTATGAGCATGTAGAAATTAATAAACGGACAATGCTGGAAGCTGAAGTAATCAAAAACTGTCTCTCCCGTTCAAAGGATGAGGTAGGTTTTTTAGGTTTTATTTTATCCACATCTCAAAACTTTCCCATATATATATATATATATATATGTGTGTGTGTGTGTGTGTGTGCATGTGTGTGTGTGTAAAAATACATATATATATTTCTCCCCCCCCATCTCACAATATTACTACTGATAATTCTGAAACCTATCAGTTTCTATCACAGGTCATTATTTTATTTGTACCCATGATAAAAAAGATTGTGTTTCTAGATTATGGGTTCAGTCAGCTGAGCTGTTATTCTGGTATTGAATAAATATGTTTTTCTGAGGCTTACAGAGATTTTGGAGTTGTGTGTATCACTGTCATGAAGATTCATCTTCTTTGTTTGAAAAGGCTCAGAAGTGCAGGAAAAACTAATTTTATCCTTGTATTGCTTGTCTGATAGAGGTGAATGGAGGGCTATTACTGTTTTGCCAGACGGTAGAAGGCAGAGTACTGAAAACTCCGAATTTAAACGTAAGGTAGAGCATTCCAAATCATGAAAACATTATCTAAAGCACAGGGAGGGTTGGAAACCCAAATTTTAGACCTCTGTATTAGACTTTTTATTCAAAAAAAAGTGTTCACGTGTTCTGCAAGAAAATCAGAAAACATAGTAGGTGGAAAATTTGTTGGATGAAAGTTGAGATTTTCATTGATTTCTTAATTAAATCATTGGTTAAGAAAAACACCAAAGTTTTGAACATTAACTTGAATTAGAGGAGAAATATATGACTTGGACAGTGAAGTTTTCTGTTTGTGTTCTGAAGTCAGCTTCTTTTCATTAATGAAACGTGTTCTTGCACAGCACTCCTCACATACTTACTCTAGGAAATCTCAATAAAAATAGCAGTTCTTATAAGTCCCTTAGTTCGCAGCTTTGACGGCGGCTAAAGAAATGAACGTTTTCCTGCTGATCCTGCGAGGACATTTCCGAGCGCGGGCTCCAGCGCAGGAGCTGCCGGCGCTGCCGCTGCCATTTCGGGCACCGAGAGAAATGACACGGACAGAAAAGGCGGCGACATCTCCTCTAGCGGCGTGAAACGGCGCCATCTCCTGGCTCCCTCCTGTTGGGAAAGACATGCTAATTCCCCACTCTCTCTGGAAGTCTAATATTCTTAATTTTTTAATTAAAATACTGATTTTTTTTTTTTTTTTTAGTAGGATAGTGACCTTTAGGTCTCTTTTTGAAAAGGCTTGCAAATGAAAATTACGGGAAAGTACTGGGGACCTTTATAACCCCAAACAAGTCACTTCTGTTCTGCATGTTTTAGTTTATCCCTTTTAAAAGTAGTGGCATGTTTTCTGCCAGCAGATGGAATGTGTGGTGTAGCAGTTACCATACAAAATTTCTTTCAAGTTAAAATTGATGGATCTTGGGAAATCCATGTTCTCTGTGGATCTTACCAAGCTGAAAGCTCAAGCCCTTTGAGCAATGTGCTTTACAGTGTTGTGTGCTTAAATGGCAGCTGCTATATTTGACTCATTTTGCTTCTGCTTAGTGCTCTTTCATTGAGTATAAGGACTTCAAGCTGGTGTACCGACAGTATGCAGCCCTTTTCATAGTTGTTGGCATCGACCAGACAGAGGTAAGAAATTATATGCCCTCTTGCAATGAACATTTATAGTGATTATCACAGGCTAGATCTCAAGTCTTCACCAGTTTCGTTTATTTGAAGTAAGAGAGGTATGAAAGGAAGTGTGCTATGTTTGACTTTGGTCTTTCGCAGTAGAATGAACTGTTACCATGAGGTAGTCTTCCTGACCCTTGTACTGATTCTGCAATAATTTTTGTGAGGTGGGGTTTCTCAACAAATGTTAGCATTACAGCCGGGTCCGCTGTCTCATCTGTGAAGACTTCCCACTGCTTTTAAAGTCCTTGGCCAAAGAAAAAATTCCTATACTGCCAATTTATTTTGCTTTTCAAAAAGGAAAAATAGAAAGGTATTTGAAAGCTGACAAGTAATGTTATTTCATTTGTTCGGGTTGCACCTGGGAAGCCTTAGTGTTTGCATTGATAACTGGTTCTCAGAAATTAATTCAGCTCTTTATGTTGGAGATCTTAACAGGGTGGTGTGGAAGGTAGCTGCTGCCTACCACAGTATCTTTGGGTCAGGGTTATCATGGCAGGCAGTTTGGGACAAATTATTTTGGCGTTGCTAAAGAAATCGCCCAGCAGAGGCTGGCTCTGTGCTACAGCTGGCTGGTGTGACTTCAGCATGGGCAGGCTTAACCTAGTTAGCCATGTGTGTCCATAGGGCTGAACTGGGAGGAGGTGGAACAAAAGCTGCAGTGGGGTGGCAGCAGCCCGGTGAGGGAATCCATTGGCTGTTGCAGAGCTGCTCTGTGTGGTTGGCCTGGAGCATCTGCCCTGAGTGAGCACTACCCAGCTCTTGGCACCTCAGCTGGGTAACTAGATGGCCTGAGCGGAGGGCTGACTCTATTGTCTAGTGGCTTTTCATTCCACAGACTGAATTAACACAAATAATACTATTACATTTTCCAGATATTGATTTAATATTCAGTTGTTTTTAATTTCAGAATGAGATGGCAGTATATGAACTAATTCATAATTTTGTGGAAGTTTTGGACAATTACTTCAGCAGAGTGGTGAGTGAAACACTGAATCTGTTATGAAATATTTTTTCTCTTTCAAAACTTTGATGGAGGTGTCATTGCAGAGAATAAATCAAAGGAGAAAAATAATTAGTATTTTAGAATTTTGATAAATATTATCACTGTGGGGAAAGGCAATATGAGCTGATTTTTCAGAGAAGTAAAAGTATACGTGGGTTATAAATTATCAGACAAGGAATACCAGAAATATTTCTGTTGGAAAAGCATGGGTTTATAGGTTTTATGGGGTTTCTTTGGGTCATATACTCTTAAATAAGCCATGGGCATTTTATATATTTTTAAGAAATAAAGAGGTTTTACTTTGCAGTTCTTATGCACTTTATAGCATTACATTCCCCAAATGAAAACTTCATTCATGATTAAGATGGTGTAAGCATGAAGCAGGGAACTGACATCACTCTTATTGAATAAGATCAGAGGAATGGAGCAAAAGAAACCTCAAAAACCAGTCTGTACTTGTACTCCCCCATATTGTTGTCAGGCAACAGTGAATATCTGATGAAACAGCTATTACAGAGATAGTAATTTTGTTAAAGATTCAACATCAGACATGGCTCCACTTAAAATGACACTGTTCCTTTTCGTGGGAGATTTTTTTGTTTGCTTGTTTTTATGAAGTTTGAAAATGCAGCATTGTAATTCTGGTTTGGATATTTACTGTTTAATATAGGGTTTGTAATAAAGTTGTTACAAAAAAAAAATAACTGAAGTCATATTTTGGCACAGTTTCAGTTAACTTTTGCTGAAATGTGTTGGATATGCCTCTCAGAAAAGAGGACTGGATAGTTTCCTCTGTAGTCCATGTACTTGAGGGTATTACACTGGTAACTGTACATACAAGTTATCAGGATGCATGGTCTGTAACTGCTTTCTCAGTTCTAGTACCATAGCAGGCATGGCAGAGCTCCCTCTGTGAATTCAAGGACGCTCTTGAAAAAGTCATCTGCACCCTTCACTGTTTAGATGCTTGGCAAATCTTTTAGGCTGTTATCTCAGTTGATGTTCCCCAGCCCACTGAAACTGCTGGTGCTAAGTATATAGCTTTCTGACTGCACTGAGTTCAGATTCTCTTAAAATTGCTGATTGTAGTCCCAACCTAAGCAGTGATAACCAGGAATGGAATTAGATCTCGGCAGCACAGGAATACACAATAAAATTTAGTCACATTTTATTTGTCTGACTGAGCTAATAGTTGCCAACTACCTCTCAAATTTTATTCAATTAAAGCAGAGCAAAAATAGATATAGTTATTATACATATAAATATAGTATACATATAATCCTTTGACCACACACATAACCCAACCACTGATAGCTGTTAGAAATTTGCTGAGTTCGTCATACCAGAGTTTGGGTTTTTTTTTCTTCCACAGAATTTTGGGTTTGAGACTAGAGGAACCTAAAAGGGGGGCGGCGGGGGGGGGGGCATGCTAAAAGAAATCTCATGCCATTTGATGGTTGTGGTTCTAATATCATATAACATGGTAAATGGTAGAGTACTAAGACAGGGGCTGTAATTCTAGCTGGGGTTTCTGGCAGTAACCACAGAGCAAGAAAGTATAAATTTGAACTTTTACAGATTACTGTTTAGGATTTGCAGATTTTTAGCATAATCCCAAATTATGATGATGGCAGTGGAGACAGAACTCTGGGAAAGGAGAGAACGTGTGTCCCATTCTACAAGGACATTTTGTCATCTATTATTTTTAGACTTGAGAGCTTTAAACATACTCACGTACTCTATTTTTATCTAACAGAGTTTACAGAGTTTGAATTCAGATAGGAGAACAAACATTAATGGAATTAGGGGGAAAGCTTTCAAAGTTGCTTGTGAAATGTAATTCTGAGTCCCCTTCACCTCTATGTGGCTGTCCTGGAAAAATTCTGCATACTTTTCAGAATAATTCCAATGTTTCCAACAACCTTTTAATGCTAGAAATCTTAAACTGACTGGGCCCTTAAAAAGCAATTTTTGTGATGCATTAAAAACTTCTAATTGAAGAATGGCAGAGTCACTCAGCAGAGGTCTGTAGACTAGAACCCGTCCAGTTTAGATCATCTTTAGACCACAGAAGTAGTAGCAATTTTACCAGTAAAACTTACCAGCTTTACTCTGCCTTAAAACCAGGTTTAGACCATGAATGAAAACTATTATCACACTAAATTCTCTAGATAGCAAGTGAAGATTCCATCTTTTAGTAGAGACTGGGGAATCTCTACCCAACTGTGCATGATCTTAAGTGCTAAGGCTGTGATTAATTCTTTCTAAGTTTAGCTATTTAACTGAGGCACCTAAGTTAGAAATTTGGTCATCCTAAGCTTCCATTACTGGCAGTGGAGACCAATGAGTATCTCAAGAAAGTGAGTCATGCCTCAAGTGTGCCGAGTCAACTGGTGAAGATCCCCATCCCTTCTGCTGACTGCAGAGAGACCACGAGAGCTTCTAAATCAGACATTTTGTTTAAATGATTACTACTTGGGGAAAATCCAGAAATAGAAGGGAAATGATGACTAGATGAAGAATTGTGTTGCTGGGGCTGGAGAATACTTAGAAGTGCTAAGGGTCCAAAGCTTGGAGTTGCCTTGCATTTCCTAATATATGCAGCCACTACCACAGCCATGGGTATCTACAGGGTCTAGATTTTGCTGTTGAAATGATCTGCAGCAGCAACTTCAACTGTGTAAACTTGGCATTAATGTCCTGGTTTTGCAGGAGGAAAAGAGAATATAGGGCTGGAACTGCCATGATTAGAGCTGCTGATGAGTGCCACCCACTCATTCTGATGGCACTGCCTATATTCAAATTGTTACTTGTAGGTGACCTCAGTGGGTTTTTAAAGTAAAACATTAGCTTTGTTTACAGAGACAGGGAACACGTGTAAAGCAAAGCAGTGTTGCAGGAAAGACCATGTAATTGTCCAGTCCAGAACAGATATCTGAATCCCTCTAAAATTTTCTACTGTTATTTTGAAGACTTTCTTTATCCTTTGAAGGGATGTGTAATGTTTAATGATTAAGAGATGAGATCATCTGAGATAAGAGATCAAACTGTAGCTAATAGCTGTCTATCTCTTTTCCTTGCAGAGTGAATTAGATGTATCCTTTTCAGTATCAGAAATCAATTTGTTATCGCTTTTTGGTATATGTTCCAGTTCATATTGTCTTCGTAGCACTGACTGTCACTCAAGTCAATGCAGATGTTCACCAGTTTGCACTTGGAGTAAGTAGCACTATTTTGGCATCTTTCTGAAAGCATAGCTGATGTTCAAATGGGTCACCTATTTAAATCCTCCATCATTAAGTAAACCTGGTTCCATTTAAAGTAAGACACAGAGAGCTTGCTTTGAGAGAACTAAGTACATGAAAAGTTAAATTCATGGGGAATTTCAGGCTTAACTAGTTAAAGGTTTCACTTTGAGTTTACAGTAAAATAGATATTGAAATTACTGTAATAACAACTGAATGGTACAGCTGTGTCTTGAGCCAAATAGCAGCACTGTTTGCAAGATTATGTTTGCAGTTTGATCTTGCTTCATGTAAGCAAGAAGCGAGTTTTACTTTCTGTATCTTTGCAAGGAGGGAAAAAACCTGGGATGAGAATATTTAGGAAAGCAGGTGTTAACTTCTTTTCCCACTCCTCCTCTTACACTGCTGTATTTTCATGTGTGTGTTTTGCAGGGTATTAATCAAAATGTGATTTAAAACTCGCCCAAATACAAATACTAAAATACAGTCTTGAACAATTAAACATGAATAGCAAGTAAATAAAATACAATACTGGAAAAATTAAACCAGGAGAATGTAGCACAGTCTTCCTTCTCACTTCTTCCAGTTCCACTGCATGTTGACTCTACTCCAGCAGTTCTTATGCTTCTATTTGTTGTTGGTTAAATGCAGATCTGCTGGTACAAAGAGTTTCAGTTACACAACTGAAATACAATTGCCATCTTGCAATCAAGAACTGTCAAGTAATTTAGTTTATTTATTTATTAATTACCACTTATGAAGAACATAGGAAAAGTCTGTAATTTTTCTTGTTCTTACTTCTTTACTGAAGAAGGAAAAAAGGAAATAAAAAACAACAGGAAATAATTAATTTCACTTTTGAAAATATTTTAAGGCTTGCTATGTGCTGTAACTGTCTCTATTTGCTGGCTATATATATATATACATATATATATGTGTGTGTGTGTGTGTATATATATAGACACTAACACATACTGTCTATGTTTCCTTCCTGAAATTTAGAAAATGCTGTGGTGCTAGTAAAACACCCTTAAATTCACTGATACTATGAAAGAGCAATAATGACATTCCATTGTGAAGGGATACTTAAGGTGTGTGAGCAATTACAGAAATACATTTTTTTGTCTTCAGTTAGTTCTAATCCTGAACTGTGTTCATGTATATGAACTTTACCAAATTAGAGACTAACCTGACCTATTTAGTAATTACACTGACCTATTAGTAATTAAAAAAGAATCCCTATGTTTCCATATAGTGTACTTTGAACATGCAATTGCCTGATTATCTGAGTCATTTGGTATACTGACAATTCTAAATTCTGCTGCCTCTGCTCACTGATTTCCTGCCAAGAGAGAGCTCTATACCTTGAGTTACTCCCACTAGCCTATTGAATAGCTGAGAAAGGCCGCTGCATATCATAGAATGGTTTGGGCTGGAAGAGACTTCAAAGGTCATCTAGTTCCAAACCCCTTGCTATGGGAAGGGACACCTACCACTCATCCAGGTTGCCCAGAGCTCCATCCACCCTGGGTCTTGAATACCTGCAGGCATGAGACATCTATGACTTCTCTGGGAAACCTGGGGTAGTCCCTTACTACCTTCATAGTAAACAGTTTTTTCCTAATATTTTATCTACATCTGTTCTCTTTCAGTTTGAAGCCATTTCCCCTTGTCCTGTCACTACATGCCCTGATAAAACATCCCTCTCCAGCTTTCTTGTAAGGCTCCCCTTAGGTATTGGAAGGCCCCAGTTAAGTCACATCTAAATAATCTCTTTATCCAGGCTGAATAATCCCAATTCTCTCAGCCTTTCCTTGTAGGAGAGGTGCTCCATCCTGCAACCATATTGGTGGCCTCCTCTGGAGTCATTCCAGCATGTCCTTCCTGTGCTGGCACCCCAGAGCTGGGGGCAGCACTGCAGGTGGGGTCTCACAGAGCAGAGCAGAGGGACAGAATCCCCTCCCTGGCCCTGCTGCCCACGCTGCTTTGGATGCAGCCCAGGACACCCTTGGCTCTCTGGGCTGGCAGTGCCCATGGCTGGGTCATGTCCAGCCTCTCAGCCAGCAGCACCCCCAGGTCCTTCTGGGCAGGGCTGCTCTCCATCTGTCCATCCCCAGCCTGTGCTGGTACCAGGGGTTGCCCCGACCCAGGTGCAGCACCAGCACTTGGTCTTGTTAAAACTCATGATAATCCCATGGGCACTCTTGAGCTTATTGAGATCCCTGTGGATGGCATCCTGCCCTTAGTCTGCGCTGTTTGGAGAAGTTGTTGCATTACAGGCCAACACTAGCATTGGCAATGGGTGCAATACCCTGTCTGAATGATTCATGAAGAAATTCATCTACATGGGTCTCATCTGCATGACAGTATGAATATAAATATTTAGAAAATAGGAGTGTGCATTATTAACTTACTTGGTCATAGTTGAAGAAATACTGGAAAAACTCATGTCTGATACATCTCTCCTTAACACATATGATATATGCATGAAGTATATAGCTTTAGCATTCAGAAGTGCACTTTTTTAGGATAGACATTTCAGGAACAACTTTACAATAAAACATTTTACTTCTATATACGTACAAGATAATTCTCCCATTCAGTCAGCCTTAATTCTTAACTTGAAAGGCTACCTAAAGTAGTCGAAATGAGATACCTTCTCTTATTAAATGTAAAGCAGAGGTGTAACTAAGGAAGTGGATTGTTCAGGATTGTACTTTATTTTTGACAACAGCTTGAATAGCTGACCCAGAAGAACAATCTGGACAAGTGCCTTTATCTATTATTGCAGGACAAGAAATAAACCATCAGCCTGCCTTTCAAAATGTGAAAGAAAATATTCTCCCCTGTGATTAAACCATTGCCTTTGACAAATGGTCTCACACTAACTCTTGTACTCAGTGCAGTTAGCTTGGATGCAAAATACCTGCTGGAGAAGGTATCCTCTGAAGATCTGCAACAGTGCACACCAAGTAGTATTTACAGAATCTTAGTTTACAGAGTATCTTGCAGGAGACTCTCATAATTTCCTGAGTGTCTGCTATTATTTTTGTGTACAGATCCATAGGAAGTTTATTTTAATTGTGATAGTGGCTATTCTATATAGCCAGTGGTGTTTATTAACGTGAAAAAAATAGCAGGAAATTACATTAATTCAAAACCCATTTAAAATAGGCTATTCAGAGGCATAGCTACTAAGGCTATTAATGCTTTAACAGAGCAAAGCCCAGTGAAATCCAAAGGCTGAGTCTATCATACAGTTGAGATGTCCCTGGAGCCCACACCAAGCCTGCAGCATGTGCAGTGGTTCTTGCAGCTCCCAGACACAGTGTATTACCCCAGTATTCCTGGCAGTTCAGCTCCAGCAGAGGCAGAACTCCAGCTTTCGTTTAGGTCCAAAGCTGAATTCATCCAGTACATCCACACTGTAGCTCATGTCATGTCTGTCTGGAGTCAGATGTCAGGAATGGTGCCTTGGGCACAAGGCAGGGACTGGGTCCAATCTGAATCCTTCCCAACAGGATTTATACATCATGTTGGTATGTATGACATAGATAGGTATGATGCTAAATAACGTATGAACTATTGTATAGTTCTCTCATGTATCCTGCAAAAATGAACACAGATTACCTGTTGGCTGACTAAATACTTGAGAATAGCCAGCTTTTTACAGAAGCTTTCATGTGTGAACTGTGAACCACTTATCCATCATAGGATGTCCATTTTCATTTTGAGAGTCAGTTGCACACTTTAATAGAGTACCTAGGCTGGAATGACATTACATTCCTAAAGTTGTTTGGATTGTTTTTAAAATATCAGTAAGTAGTGTTGTTGGGCTAGCTGAATGAACAAGTACAGAAATTGTCCTCGGGCTGTTATGCCCTAATGTGTTAATAGCACTGGATAAGCCTCACTTTGCCTATAAAATAAGTGGGAAGGGTTTTCTGTAGTACTAGAACTCCAGCTTGGGTGGTGTAGGAACTACTTTCTTGCTATGATGAGGACAAAAGAGATTAAAAAACACAAGTGTTAGGACAGTAGCTTTATAGGGAACAAAACCCTACTGTGACAGTTTCTAAAATTACTAAAGGTTTCTAAAATTACTAAAGGTAACTTTTCTATTGCTTGAACTGGCCAAGCAAAACTTACTTGAAGACACATTGTTAATTTCTAGAGAAACAGATACTTATGCTCCCATTGTGGGAAGGGAGGGGGTGAAAGAGTGCTCTAGGACTAAGCATCTGAAGAATGTCTTCTTGATCCAAAAAAGCCATTACATTCCATTGCAATTTGCTGCTGCTGCTCCTAGGATAGATAAAAATCTTTGATACAGGGCATACTTCATGTGCATCAACTATTCTTCAGTTCCCCATGGGATAACAACTGAGAATACAGTGCATTTAAGGAGTGAGAAAACTGAATGATGAATTTATTCTGAGAATTTATAAGGATACACTTCAGTTTACATTGTAATGTAAGTGGATACAATGGAAACCTGTCAAAACTAGCTTAAAATTAGCTTTGTTCTAGAATTTCACAGAACTTGAAGGCACCTTTGTCTCCTATTTCATATCAGCATAGTCATTTGAGGAAAAAATGGTTGAGAAAGTATTTAATGGGTTTCAGTGCCTTAAACATGCCTGCCACTAGATAGGCTAAAAGTTATTGAATGTGAACATTGGCAAAGATAAGTCAGAATCTGTGAGGCTAGACTATATAAAGAAGCAACTCCAACTAGTCCCTAGTTGAAGATGAATGTACACAATAGAAATCAAGGGTTTTTAGTACTGTATATTCAGTAGCAAACCATCTGCCCCATATGTACCTATACCATAATCTACAAAGCGTTTGTGTGTGCTCCTGGGTGTGTTCTATGATCACAAGGTGCACTTCATCATCTCTTAAGCCTAGACACATCCTTAAATTACTTGCCTGGAAAACCCAAGATCTCTTAAAGTGCCTCTCTCTGAAGAATTTATTTATTACATGCAAATCCTAACTGTGCCTTTCCCTCTTCTTTCCTTCCCCTCTTCCCTGCTCAACTGTCTGTATAATGTTTTGGGAAAGGAGGCACAATACTCGTGTCACAAGTACTTCCTCTGAGTATGCATTTGCCCTAAAAACTCTGGGATAGTAGAAAGTACCATTAATGTCTTTAAGAAGGGGAGCTCTTTAAGTTACCAAAACCCAACATAAAATTTAAAATGCCAGCTGTGTAGGTGCATTGACTTCTGATGCTTGGTATGCAGCTGTTGCAGCATTGCCATAAATTGGGAAACCAAAGCAGTGGGGAGGGGGGGTGTCTCACCTGTTCACCTTTGCCCAGGCTGGCATGCAGAGATTAACACGTTTTCCTCTTCATTCTTGTTTTTAAAAGTCCTGCTATCCTCTGCATGGATCTAGTGAAAGTCCCTTCATGGTCTTTTTGTGGGCAATCAGGATTCTTACTGGAAGCAGGACCTTAAATGACAGCTCTGGGTGGAGCACATGGCAGTGCAAACACCAAATACAGCTTTTTCCTGTTGCCAGCTGCTCAAACTGGTTTGCTTTGCTCCTTTCAGCTGGGTGTGGATCTATGACTTCAGGGCTTTAAACCCTGAAATTTGGGGTCACTTGCCAAACAAGTAACAGGTGAGGAGGATGAGCCTTGCTAAGGATAAAATACATATCCCTCCCTGGGCAGGGCATTCAGACATGAATGACTGAGCTGTGTTAGGCAAGATGTAACCATAAAGCGTAGGTGAAACTTACAGGAAGGGGAAAAGAGTCAGGGTTGCTCCCTGTACAATCCAATTGGTAAAGGGAGGTGGGATGTTAGGTTGAGGTTAAAGAATGCTTTAGGACCTCTTCCAAAATCAAGGTGATAGATCTTTCCAGATGGTATTAGTATCCCCATTCAAACTGCAGATTTAATTACTGCTTCTGGAGTAATGACTGTGAGATTACCACATTTGAGATGGACAGTAGTCATAACCACTTCTCTGCAATGGAGTAAACCCATTTGGAAATAACCTGGAATGGCCTGCAGGGAAATTGACATCCCACAGAACTACACTGGGTCTGAGTGGAACAGCTCCAATATTCTTACTGGCATGGGTACAGTTTTCCTTGACATGGTATTGGCTCTTCTGCAAATACAGCAGGGGAAAAAACAGTGCTAGATGTGATTTAAATGTTTTCTTAAACAGGATGATGAAGAAAAATAAGATGGGAAGGTCAGGTTGTTGCGTTGTTACTGATCCTGGTTAAGTCATCTGGGTTTTAGATTTTTGGAACTGTTAGAGGAAGAGAAAGGTCTGGTCTCTGCTATGGGAACTGGGGCAGTGTAAATCAGTGGTAGAGTGCAAAAATTAAAAGCCAGGAGGAGTTGGCTTTCTCACTTGTTGAAACATGAATGGAATGTTATCTAATTTCCTTAACAGATACTGTAGCCCAGTGCAGAGCAGTGCCAGAGGTGAACTAAGCAGCAAAGCAGCTGTCTTTCTAAAAATTCTCACATTACTGTAATAAAGAAATCCTAACTTCTCAGATTAAAATATTTCTGTAAAGGCTGATTTACTTAGTAAGTTTATCACACCAAGAAATTTGTCTTCCATCTTTAAACTGCTAAGCCTAGTAAAGCTACCACCTTTGTCTCTGGTAGCACAGAAATGGTGACTGTTTGAAGTTGTAAGGACTGCACTGCTTCTTGGTATTAAAAGGCACAAGTCTAATTTTTAGAAACAGTGCAGGCCTATGGTCAGATTCAGGAATAAGTCTGGTATTTAAAAAATAATTCAGAATTAAACTAGGTAGTTAAGTTTAGGTCAACAAATTAGAAACTCTATGATGAACCATGGCCATCCCGAAGATCCTGTTGACAGCTATAGTTTCTCACCTAACTCTAGTTTCTCTCTTAACTAGTAGAAAAGTTATTTGGGGACCTGAATTGTGCTATTGCACATACCTAGACATGCTGTGCTCTTAGTCAAGCAGAACACTGCCACCGGAGCAGTGTTACAATTGCTTCCCCTTCTACACAAATAGACAGTAGCATCAAGTTCAGCCCAAAGCACTCACAGCAAGGAGGAACGAATGCATAGATACCTGGCTCCTGAGCTGTTGTCATTTGCAGTTCAGTACTGCTCCAGCTCTTTGGCAAAGCAGTATGGCTGACTGCCAAAGTCAGATCCAGTGGCAGTCAGGAGACAGAGCAGTCTTCAATGCCTGAGTCGTGTTCAAAAATAAGACTGTGGTATTTGTCACACTGAGCAGAGGGAACTCTTGATGCCTTCAAAAACCTGATTCTTGCAACTCCACTAATTATGTTAGTGGACTTCCCTGCTAAATACAAAGACTACAGCAAAACCAGGCTGTCTTCCTGAGTTCAATTCATAGTGTCATAAATAGAGTGGTAGAGAAGGCACTCAAGAGACTCATCAAACTGGGGGAAAAGTATTGAGAGGTGTATTTAGCAGTTACTGTATGAAGTCTTGCTAGCTCCACTGCAGCAGTCCTCAATACATGGGCAAGATTTAGAAGGTACAAAATGAAGGCAATGCAGATCTGTTGTGCTCAGTGTAGAACACATGTAAAGAGCAGCAACAGGTGGAGAGTAAGGCAGATAAAGTGTTATTCATGCTCTGTGTGTGTATGTATGTCAGTGAGGCATAACAGATGCACCCAGCAGGCTGCTTTGCTGTGCCCATTTCCACTTCAAGTTCTAGTGATACATGGCAACATCTGAGTATCTTTTCACAGCATAACCCTTGGCAGTTTTTCAGTGGATGTGCTGGACACTCATGTTTGCATGTATGCACTCGTTTCATGAATGCGCACCACTCTGTACCCCTGGAGAGTCTGTCATCTTTTTTTTTTTTGAGACAGATGCTGTTAGATAAAGGAAAGACAGATTTGCTTATGGACAAATTTCATATATCACAACTGTACAAATTCATATTGCTCCAGTTTATTTTCCTTTGGGTGAATATTAGAGATGATAAATATATTTAGGAAGTATTTAAAATATGAACCATTTATTTACTTTTGCTCTTCTTTGTGAGATCTACTGCTAGATCAATGACTCAACTTCATGTATCAGCATACTCCTCTTAAGCTATGTCCAAGCAGCAGGACAAGGAAATTTTGAGAATCTAGTGTTTAAGAACTTGGTAATTACTCTTCTTTGAAGAATGCAGAATTTTTGCATCTTCACACAGAAGATTGTGATCCCCTGGTAACACTTCATATCCAGACAATACATGGTACTCAGGCAGACAGTAAAATTAACCACCTACATCTAAGTGCAAGTTTACCTGGCTTTTGTCACTATGTACTACTACTATATTCCAGGAAGCTGGGGCTTCAACTTCTCTACTTCTGACCACTCTGTGATCAGAAAAAGATGTCAGTCAAACTCTTTCTCTAGCTTTATTAACATAATGGTGAATAAATTAAGAAATACATATTTCTGTAAATTTTTATTAAAGACTCGGGTGCCTAAGATTTTTTTTTTCTGAATTATCTTCACATTGTTCAAAATACACTTAACTTGAAATGTTTCTAGATCATGTTCAACTTGGACAGAGTGCACATCATTTTGGATGAAATGGTGCTAAATGGTTGCATTGTGGAAACGAACCGGAACAGAATTCTCGCCCCTCTGTTTGTGCTTGACAAAGTGGCAGAAGGCTAGGAAGATGCAAGCGTGACTAAGGCATTTTACAAAACATAGCAAAAGCATCAAGAATGTGCCTGTAGCAGTTTTCTGCTGTTGCAAGACTGACTCATGGAACACTCAAATTATTTGGAAAACATTTTCCATTTTTCTTATACTGTGTACCCAGTGGGAAAGATACAGCTAAACATGTGGGTGCATTCAGTTGCAGCTTCACTGACCCAGCAGAAATTTTCCTAGAGTGGTCAATAATTTTAAAACATTTGAGGATGAAGAAATGGAAACTTACCATGACTGACTAGGTATCACTTTAAATTATGTAGTGTCATGTCAGACCTAGAAGAGAAAAACCGAAGAAATATAAATTCAAACTGAGTTTCAGTCCTTTCCTTAAGCATCAACTATTTTCATACAAATTTACTGTTAATAATGGTTCTGTGACTTTTATGCCCACTTCTAAACTATATTCATCCTTCATCAGATTTCCCACCCTTTGACATGTAAGTCATGGACACAAAAAGAAATGTACAGATGTGTTAAATATTTTTGCATACTTTGCAAGTTGTAACTGGAATTATTTAGCACTTAAATATTATAATATTAATAAAAGATTATTCAAATCAGAAGTTTAATGCTATTTTGTCATGTTGGCTTCATAAACTACGCAAAATCTTTCCCACTTTGGCACACCAGTGTATTTTTTTCCCTCTTGTATATGCTGTATATGCATCAAGATTAAAACTCTTACAGAAGATGAGTAATAAAAGATATGCATGTTCTCAGGTCCGGGTAGGTACCGAATGAAATCTCCCTTTTTGAGCAGGAAGCTGTAGCTATGCTAAGTTGCATGCCCAGGCATCCAGCATGCTGATTCACACTGCATACTACTCTGTAAGTCAGGGAACAGTTGGCAGTCTCAGCTTACTTCCACTTACCTTTCTAGAACTGTTATTGCCTCCATCTTCTTAACCTCCAGCCCAACCCTAATAATCTGATACTGAACAAGCATATTCTTGTATGTGAAAGCACATACTGGTCACATAAATACCACTCAGAAACCAGGGTCTAAGAAGCAAAAAGTGTTGTGTGTGACAATAATCCACAGTAACACGTTTATCAAAACAAGATGATGTTGGAACTGGAGCAGAGCTGCATAAACCTGGACAGAGGTGTCTGAAAAACAACAGGCACAGGAGTGGGCAGGATGGTGGATATTCCCCTCCAATTAATTCTGCGTTAGGGAAAACCTCAAAAACAATGCTGTGAAGTCCTACAAACAATGCCATGAAAAGAAATCTGGCACCAACCTGTTGTGATGTGCAAGGCAGAGTCTTTTGGCAAGCCCCTCTCAGCAGTGCTCTGAGAAAAAGTTGTTACCAAAGAAAACTGGCACAAAGCAAAACTTACTACATACAATAGCCTTTCTTCTTTCCTGGTATCAACTACTTTAAATTCTTTAAAGCCATAGTGTCATCTTGCTTTATCTTACTGTAAGCCACTTTTTTCCAATAAATATCACGTGCTAACACCAAGACAGCCAGTCCACCTCAAGTAAAGCTGAATCAGCTGTACCACCTGAGCCAGATTTTTTTCCAGTGTAATGAAGAACTATAGTCTCAGGTCACATGGGCTCACTGAAGAGCACCAAAACCTGCCACATGCAGGTTATCACTGCCAGATGCATTCTTAAGAAGTTCCATTTACTCTGAAAAGATTTGAACACAGAGATGAATTTGTGAGATAGGTAGTTCTCTTATGTAGTTCTTTGAAACCTTTAAAAAAGCATGGCCTGTTGTTCAGAACATGTACAGAGATTTAGTAAGTATTAATAAAGTATTCAGAAGAGACATTTTTATATGTTGCAAACATTTTAATGATTACTTTTGAGCTTACACATTGGGTGCTTTTTTTTTTAAACTTCAAACTGCAACAAGTTAAATAAATGTTTATAATATACAAAGAAAATACAACCGAAAGTCAAACTTGCTTTAAGTGTGCCTTGCACTAGGAACCAGTGTTTTTTAATAGCTTTATTGTTGAGCTGCACAAACACACTTAAGGATTTGATCTTTATAGCAGGGCATTTGAGAAATCAAAATATATTCCCACTTGAAAGAAAAAAGAAGAAAAAAAATGGTTGTGCATGATTATACGCAAAAACCCACTAAAATACTCCAACAGTGCAGGCACCATTAAAAAAGAAAAGGCTGGAGATGCCCATTAAGTCTAAATTTTAAAGGAAGCAAGTTTCTGACCAGTTAGCTTAAAGCCAGCAAAACAGGGATCAGTGATGGCAACCGTAGTGTACAGGGTATTAAAAGACAAACTTTACACAATACGCTGTTAGAAATTTGTATCAGTGAACACTGAAAATCTGATGATCTGTTCTTTGGAACAGTCAAACAGAAACACCTTAATTTCCAGTTGTGCAAGCCCTTGAAGCATCACACAATGTTCTGTGCCAATTTCTTGCTGGCTGTGTAGTTACAAGGATTTATTTTGTCATTAGCAGCTAACAAACATTCCGCATTTTCCTAAAGCCTCACAGGTGAAAAAAAGGCAAGTCTCATCAGAGCACAGCGTGGAGATCGGATTTTTTGCACACAAACACAAGAGGCTTCACTAGTATCAAAAACACTTCCGTGTGCCAGGCTGCAGTCAGCGGCTCAGTTGAGGTGGAAGCCTTTCTCCATGGTAGCAGCTAGCAGACGCTCCCTCATAATCTCCTCAGAAGAATACTCAGGCAACTTTAGGTAATGCACACATGTGTTCACAGATGGATAACTTGCATCTGTAGCATCAACCTGAGGAAAAACAAGAATTTTACTGCAGCTGTTCACAGCACTCAGTATGGAAGTTAAAACTTGTGAAGTCCTCTAATTCATGGCACTTGCTGCATACCTAACACCAGTTGTCAAGAAACAACAGCATCAGCAAAGCTACAGGGCAATTTATAAATATATTTGCTTTATTTGTACATTAATACTTTTATATTTAAATATATGAATTATATGTGAAAATATATTATATATATATATGGTGTCAAAAAGCAGACCTGAAACAAGAGGTTGCTATTGAAACCTTAGGATAGTGCCATAAATTAACAAAAATAAAAATCATTGTTGTTAATGTAAAAAACTCTTTGTGTTGCCAAGCCAAAGCAGCTGGATCAAAGGGTGGCCTGGAGGTGCCGTACCTTGCGCACAACAGTGAGCCGAGGGTGGAGGTTTGCCAGCCCTCCTGGTGGGAGTGTCGAACAACCAGTGGTGAACTGCAGAAAAGCCTTCCTCTCATCTGAAGACATACCACACAAGACTCTCACAAATCGAAGGAATCCAGGGCTTAAAATAAAGTAAAAGAATTAGTTCTGATAACACTACAAGAGAGTGTGGAAATTTTAAAATTTCTCTTAACTTGACATAGTAGAATTACAATCTTTAGTCATGGTTAAGCAGACATTGTAAGATTCTAGAGCCTGTTGAATATTAAGAAAAAAACATCCTTAAATCCAAAACAATAGTCTTCAATCTCCTTGCAGAGTATTACACAAGAAAAATGTAGGTACATACTTATCTTGGGGTCTTATTTGGGTATCTTGCATTTGAATGCATATGACTGCGTGGAGAAGTAGAGCTTAAACATTTCAGCAGACTTACACAGTTCCAGAAGTAATTTGTATGTTATTGCTAGCAAACATAAAAAGCAGCAAAAACAAATCCCAAACCAAACAAACCTGAAAACATCAAGACCACCTTCTGATAGCCAACCACTGCTAAGTATATCTGTCCCTTGCATAGTACACTTTCTTTTTTAACTACACCTCAAGAGAAAGGAATAAGAAATATAGGCAAACTAACAACTGTACACAGCCAGAAAGAAATTATAACTACTCTCAAACATGAGAATAAAAACTCTAAAATCTTAATGTTTAGTAATCTGTATTAGCTGACATTACGTTTTCACTAGTTACTTGCATTTGAGTAATTTCTTCTCTCATCACAAAACTACCAAGAACCTTTTAACCTATCTATTGTAACACATGGTTATCTCATCCAATTTTAGACAATCATCTGCTCTTCAGTAACCACCAGTTTGATCCAATTTGACATCTTCATCTAATAAATATTCTGGACATTGTATCACTTTATCACTTGACATTTTCTTTTAGCTACTATTTTAAAATCACTCTGAATAAAAGTACCTATCTCTTGTATATCCCAGTTTGGGTTCGGTGTAATTGATGATATCCTCAGCTGCCCAAGAAGGTGATTGATTTCCACAAAGAATCATCTGAACCTCTTCATGGCTGAAGGAACTCAGCTTCTCCATTGGAAAGACTCTATTGAAGCCATCTTTAATTTACATAAGATACAGTTATAAACATGAATCCAAATAATGTTTATAAAATAATGTCAGCATTTAAGTCGTATTTTAGTCAAACCAAAATCAATCAGTAGTTTCTAAATTAAATTAAATGAGACATCTTCACAATTAAAAACAGCATAACTAATGCAAAGGTATTTTGAACTTAGTATCTCACCTACTGTATTCTTAAATAGAAGGTTTATTTTTGAAAGCCATTCTATGCCACCACTTTAAATCAGCATGCCCTAAACACCCATTATTCCACCTAACTTTACATATGTTGTTATATTTGCAGTTACCTCTGAAGGCCTCCATTTGTTTCTGTATACCAGTATGCATGCAGAAGTCAAACATGAGATCTACATACTCCTCTGCATTATCCATTGTTACAGTCTGCAAAGACAGTAGATATATACTGTAAGAATTCACTGTTCATTAAAGTTATTGTTGAGACAATAAAAATTTAACTGCTCGTTAAATTGTAAGGTAGGTTATTTCCTTACCTCATCTTCACCACCTGGTTTGAGATCCACAGCTGTAAACCCATATACTTTGGATGAAGGGCAAAACTGGAAATTTAAACTTCACAACACAAAGGTAGTTAATAATTGAAAACAAGTGTGCTACTACTTTCATAAACACACCAGATTTATAATCTGTCACACCCAAAAGAACCTTACTGGATTTCAAATCATTGTGAGTACATCACTTTGAACCACTGTTCATGTACATACAAAAGCACAGAACTACAAACAGTAATGGACTACACAGATAATGTTTCAAACATATGGTATGCAAATATATTCTCACTCCCTATTTAGATTTGATAACCACTGAAAATTTTAGAAATTTTATATCTTTAAGCTATCAGCTTCAAAACTACTCAAAACCATTTAATTTAGTTCACAAATTCAGAAAAATAATTTATATTGAATTCCAGCAATACCAATTACAGAGCCACTTAACCTATTAGGCCCTTCAACAGCGAGACTTGCTTTCTCTCCATAACAACCCAGGCTAAATTCCACAAGCCCTTTGAGGATATAAAACTATTACAGATCACTGACAGAAGGACTACAAAGATGGGGAAGGGTCTAGAGAGGGAGCCGTAACTGGTTGAGGTCACTTGGTCTGCTCAGCCTGGAGAAAGAGACACTGAGGAGAGACCTCACTGCAGTCACAACTTCCTCATGATGGGGAGAGGAGGGGCAGGCACTGATCTCTGCTCTGCGGTGACAGGGACAGGACACGGGGACTGGCCTGAAGCTGTGTCAGGGGAGGTTTAGGTGGGATATTAGGGAAAGGTTCTTCACCCAGAGGGCGACTGGGCACTGGAATGGGCTCCCCAGGGCAGTGGTCACAGCACCAGCCTGGCAGAGCTCAAGAAGTGTTTGGACAGTGCTCTGAGGCACAGGGTGTGACTCTTGGGGATGGCGCTGTGCAGGTTGTTCCCTGGGGGTTCCTTTCAGCTCAGGACAGATGATTCCAAGGCCATAAATAATTACCAAACTTTGACACTACACAATTTTCATGGCACAATATGAATATAACAACCTATAATATCAATGGTAGAAAAACTGTTGTTGCAAAGGAAATATTTAAAACTAGGGAGGATGACATCCTGTCATGGGTTTACACAGGTATGAGTACTTTGTCTTTTACAGTTACTAAAAGTCAATACGTGCTCTTGTTCAACATGGATTCAAACACTGCACTAGAAACACAATCTGAAATGTCATTCTGTCCTCTATAAAAGCTCCAAAAAACTTAATACTTTTCAGTTTATCATAGCAAACAAATTACTGATTCACCCTTTTTTTAAAGCTGTGATTTTACAAGTATTTGTGTTTACAAGTATTTATGTTTCCAGAGTCATACACCACTGCAGCATAGCCACATTTAAGATTAGGAAACTGAGCAAGTGAGGAGACAAAATCCTCAAACCAAGGAAAAAGAATATGGCTGCATCTCTATGGATTCCCCGTTGCAATGATGCTATTTTAAACTAAGAAATCTTCATTTGTAATTACATGTTGGCTTCTAACACAACACTGTTTGCCTATCTATAAATAAATATGAAAACTTACCCCAAATCCTCTATGCTAAGAGGAGGTCCTGAACCTGATGGATTCTTCAGCATTAATTCCTGCAGTTTTGTGTTCTTTTCATCTTCTGACAGATTTTTGTTGCTTAAGATTTGACGTCTTTTAATTGCAAGGTCCTTAATTTCTTTTAGAAACCTAGCTCTATGTGGGTTTACTAATTCAAAATCTTCCCACGTCAAAATTCCATTAAACCAGGCAGGAGGCTTAGGTTTCGGTGGATCAAGAATAAATTCTGATTTGGAGTCTTCTTCCAGACTTCCTACTGACAACGAATCATGTCCTTCTTCTGTAGAAGCCTCTGACTGACTTTCAGTACAGTGCAAGTCTCTGTCACCCCGTGATTCATATATCAACTTACTCATGTTACTTTTAATGTCCCCCATACACATGAGTTTAAAAAAAGGCTTAGAAATGGGTAAATCCACAAGTCTATTGTCCTGAATGCATTTAGCCAAGAAAATTCCAAGGAAATGAAAGAGTTTGGTTATTCTTTCAAGTTCATCACTATCTTGTGGGAATGGTGCTGTAAACAGTCCACATGATCTCTGTACATAGTAGCCAGGCGGTTTCAATCCACCACCAATATCAACCTGATTTAAGAGACAGACAAAAAAAGCAGGCATGGATAAAGCTGGATTTAATTAGATATCTGCACTGTCTAACCACTTATACTCCACTGCTCTCTTAAAAATAGAATAATCAGAAAAAAGCTGTGGACCAGAGCAGTCATTCTTGACCATGATGACTAGCTGCTGTATGCATATGTGTTCTTCCTTCCTGAATGTCTAGCTCATTTTTCTTTCTTTTTTTTTTTTTTTTTTTTTTACATAAGCACTCAGTTTAAAATACGAATTAAAATATACCTGACGGGACTCATCATCTGGAAAATCATCATCACAAAGCCAAGCTCCCAAATCTGTCCTCTGAAATTCTGCTGCCACCAATGCATAAAATTCCAAGGTAGGACCCAGGCCTGTTCCTTCCTCCCCTAAAAACTCAACCTAGAAAAACATAAGGAAAGTTAATAGTAAAAGAAAATCCTAGTGCAATGGTCAGCGTTGGTTATGGAACAGGATATTCAATATCCTGTCCATTACAGTAGAAATAGCTATCTAACCTCGCTGTGCTAGGCAGATATGCTTTACCTCTAGAACAGATTTTCTGTCTGCATGAATCTGCATGACATTTTCTGCCCATTCCATCAAGGATTCACCTCGCGGAACTTTCACTCTTTCATGTTTGAGGCGTCCAACTCTGAATTCTCCTGGATCATCACGTCGCACTGTGCTTGTGGTCCTCGTCCGTTCAACAGTGGCTTCACGTCTGTTCTGCAGCCATACAATTGCTCTGGAAAAAGCCAAACACCAGTTGTATAAAACTTTTATGTCTTCCAGCATGAAAACCTGAAAGCAGTAATCAGTAGAGTACTATTTTATAGTTCTTTATGCAATGAACTGCAACCCAGACAAATTGGCCAATAGGATAACCTAGCTGTAAGTACACAAGTAAGTCCTCAGCTGAAGATAAATGAAATTCCTTGTCATTCTGAGCTTTTCCATCTTCTTCCTTACATTATCCAAACTTATTCAGATTTGGCAGGAAAAATTTGTCTTATTAGGATTAAGGTCCTTCTGGAAATAAGCAATTTAGAAACTATTATATGTAAAAAATTAAAAGGAAGCAGTCAACATTTATTTTTTTACCTTGATGCTCCAAATGCTGTACATGTGAAGTACAACTGTCGTGTTTCAAATGGAATTAAGAAAGGACACTTGCTTGTTAGTTGCTCACACCAGTCTGGCAAAGCTCCACTTGCTAGTGCCAAGGGTTCCTGTAGTTTGATGCAAGGAATAAAAAAGCCACCAGTGTTAGTAATGTTTGACTTAGGTGGTCCCAACAAGTTTGTAACTAAGTACAAACACAGCAAAAACACCCAAGTACAGAGTTTTTACCTGTGCTTGAATAAGTTCCTTTCTTCTCAGTAACTGAGATTTCCCCCCCCCTTTTAAATGCTATCAACATAGAAGCTGTATGATGAGCAGCTGAGCTTACTTGGTCTGTTCAGCCTGGAGGAGACTGAGGGGAGACCTCACTGCAGTCTATAACTTCCTCATGAAGGGAAGAGGAGGGGCAGGCACTTATCTCTTCTCTGGGGTGACCAGTGACAGGACCCAAGGAAATGGCCTGAGTCAGGGGAGACTTAGGGTAGATATTGGGAAAAGATTGTTTACCCAGAGGGTGGTTGGGCACTGAAGAGTCTCCTCAGGAAAGTGGTCCCAGCACCAAGCCAGGTGTTCAAGAAGTATTTAAACAGGGTTCAAGAAGTATTTAGACAATGCTCTCAAGGCACAGGGTGTGACTCTTGAGATGTCCTGCACAGATGCAGGAGCTGGACTTGATGATCGCAATGAATCCCTTCCAGCTCAGCATATTCTGTGATTCTAAGTTCATAAACTTTCTAGGACTTTAGAATAGACACAAGGTGCTTTGACACAGACACTAGAAGCCGTAGTAAATCTCTGGGATATACACTACTGAAAGCACTGTGGGGAGATTAAGTATCCAATTACCCAGAAAGAATTACTCCTGAGTTTTGCCCAAAAGAAATTAGATACTACGGTTTCAATATCAGAAGAGGTGAAAGAAACTTGATGGTAGGAAATTATCCCCTTGAAATATTATTACAGCTCCTTCTGAAATACAATTATAATAAACTATACTACAGAAATTATTACTAAAAGGTTGTTCACGGTGCCAGAACAGTCTTCAAAAGAACAAGAAAAATTGTACATTTTTTTAAACAAATAATTATGACAATGTAACTGTAAAAAAAAATACCCAAACCTCAAAAAGCACAAAAGGGCTAATGAAACTGAGAATCTTCTTTAATATTTGTCTAAGAAAATGTAGTTCTACTGAAGAACTACATCCTAAAGTTTTCCTTTCAATGTATCTAACTAACATGGTACCAATAGGATGTTTTCTAAATGCTGTTTTTGAAAGCTTTACGTAGAATGTATGGATAATAAAATGTATGTGAACCCTAACACAATCAATTGTCTTTTATACATTATCATCAGCCAGACATACAAACACTACATTATAACATCTATGTCTGGTACAGAAAAAAATTATCATCATTATTATTATTATTAATATTCATAACCAAAATGTATCAAGTAAAAAAAGTTTTGTATGCTTTGTACTGAAACAATCTGCATGGTTTTATTCAGACTAGTCCATACTTACAGAATTTACTCATTCAAAATATAAGGAAGAAAATATGTATGAAACAATTCTAAAATCAAAAATGGCCAAAAGACAATAATTTCAAACAGTTAAGGTACAGAAGAGAGTAAGAGAGTTCTAAAAACAATACTACATATATACACTGCATATAATGTATTAGTGTAATACCTCAATCTGTTGCAGAATCTTTGTAGTAATTTTTTTACTTGTGAATTCATCTGGTGGAAAGTTAAACTGAGGATGCTCATCTCCTTCTGAAAGTAACCAAGAGAAAAGTTTTCCTTTACTTTTTTTTCCTTTAAAATATTTCAGAAGCTCTGCAAAATAAACTAAGTTACCTTCTTGAGAAGTCCGTGCTGTGTAAGGGTCACTGGCAACTATATACAAAATTCTAAGTAATTGCAGAACATCTTCTACTCCACAGGAGTTCTGTCCACTGCCAGCTTTGGCCTGGGGTTGTTCCTTAGCCAAACTAAGGATATCAGAATTTTGAAGAGTAGAAATAGCCCCTTGACTCAATCCAGATTTTGACCCATGTTCACAAAAATCCTGTAAAAATAGAATGGTTAAGAATGAAAACTGTGTGTGTTGCTGTCTTTAGGACTGTATTCCAAGTTGATTTGAAAAAAAAATCAAAACAGTTACTGTGTATAAACTCGACATTTAATCAAATTGTGCAAGATGCAAATCATGATTCAAATGCATTTTAACACAACTACATTTAACAGAAGATATTAAAATAAAAAGGCAAGAGCAGCAAAACCTAGACTTGAAACTGGCTTTTAGACATTCAACTTCCCTATAAATACCATGGCTCTCCCTCCACAAGGATCTTTAAAGCTGCAAAACAAAGCACACAGCCATTCATAATAAAAAGAACTTTGGGTGCAGACATATACCTTGTATGCAGCTATGAGCTGGGAACAATTTCTGTTTTTCCTAATACTTTTATTAGTGCCGGTTAATTTCCAGTGGCGCAGGAAAGCTGAGTCTGCATTCTTCTGCAGGTAGGTTATCAAGTCATTCTTTGGTAATTCATCAGTGCCAAGGTACTGCTCCACATGCTCTACTGACCAGCAACCCTACAACAGGAACCACCAAATGTTGGTTTTTCCTGATTGTAAAGTCTTTAAGATTTCACATGCAAAATATAATGTCTTTTTTTAAAGGAGCATGCATTTACAAATATACTCACTAATATTCTTTAAGTAATTGAAAACTGTTAGTTTTTTTTAATGTAGCATTTCAAAAACTGCAATAATATTTCTTTTGCTTTTCTTAAAGCAGCCATAAAACACAAAGGCACAGAAGTAGGTCTTACCATTTTTCCACTTTCTTTCTCCTTATCAGAATCCTTCATTTCTCTGTACATTATTCTAGACATCAAAACAATGAGTTAGTATTTCATACTCACAGCACATCCTCTAAATTCTGAGGTTATATATTGACTTGTTAGGTGACATTTAGATAATGTGATGTAAAACAGCAACAGCAGCTGCTCTTTGCTGCACATAACATCTGAGATGCCCTGAGGCAGCAAAGTTCTTAAGATCTATTTTCATCATGTTGGTATTTATCATGCAAAGTATTTATGTTTCCTTAAGTGAGACCTGAGTAATCAAAGAACCTTCATTGTACCAATTTCCCAAACCAACTTGAGATTTTTCAGTTCACGTGCACCAACTCCTTTAAAAATTTGAGGTCCTAGGGAAGCTTGCTGGGCATTAACTTAGAAAATATGCACATTTACAACTATTTCTCATGTTTTCTAACTGGAAAACAGTCTGTTACAGCATGCAATTTTTGACAGAAGGCAACTCAAAAAATAAGTACGACACACAAGCACGGATGAAATCTGAACTACAGTTAAAAATACTGCACCCCTCCTTACTGCAGCTGTTGCTTTCATACAAATTATTCTTCTAGTATGACAGAAGTTACATTGATTAGGGTAGTAAATGTAAAACACTTCCCATGATTTAGTCTTACAATTTCTCTCTATTACTATAAAGCTAGTATGGTCAAATTAACATCGAGAGAAAGTTGAGGTAGGAAGGGCCCTCAATATCTCATTTAAATAGAATTTCCTGTGTTTCAGTTTGAGCCCATTTTTCTTCTTGTCCTTTCACATGTCACAACAAAAAAACTCCACAGTCTGACTTCCCAATGTCCTTCCATCAGGTATTCATACACATTGGTAAGAGCCCACAGGTCTTTTTTCCTCCAGGCTAGACAAATCCAGATCTCTCAGACTATTTTTTGTATGAGAGAAGTGATCAGCCTTTTAACCATCCTAGCAGCCCCTTGCTAGAGTCCTCCAGTGTCCATGTCTCTCTAGTACTGAGGAGCCCTGAACTGGGACATAGCACTGCAGTTGTGTCTTGCCAGTGCTGAGAAGACGGGGATGATCACCTCACTCAGTCCTCCCAGGGTACGGCTGATCTTCTTTGCTATTGGAGTCCATAGTGGGTCATGTTTAACTTTATGTCCGCCCAAACCCTCAGGGCCTTTTTCACCAACCTCTTTTCCAGCCAGCTGGCCCCTAGTCTCAACTGGCACATGGAGAGTTACTTTTCCCCAGCTGATAGACTTTACATCTCCCTTTGTGAAATGTCACAAAGCTCCCATTTCTCCAGCATGATGTCTCTTAGAATGGCAGCGCAACCATCTGGTCCAACAGTGACACCTCCCCAGTTTTGTTTTGCCTGGAAGCTGAGGGTCCATTCTGTCCCATCATAACAGTCCACTAACATAGATGCTTAAACATCTGAATTCATATCAACCCCTGGGGTACACCAGCTGGCCTTTACACCAACGACCACAACCATCTGAGCCCAGCAGTTCAGGCATTTTTCACACACTATCTAGTCCATGCTTTTGAAGTTTGTCAGTAAGAAAAAGTGTTGAAAGCCTTCCTAAAGCTGAGGAAAATAACATCTGCTGCTCTCTTCTCCTCCACTGACCTAGGCATATAATAGGAGGCTATAAGGCTGGTTAAGCAGGATTTTCAGCTCATAAATCCATGCTACGTACTTCCAATCACCTTATTCTTCATTGTTTGAAAATGGTTTCCAGGACTATCTCCATCACCTTTCCAGAGATGAAAGAGTGACTAGTTTGCAGTCCACTAGATCTTTCCTGCCTCTGTGGGAGGCAGGAATGACACTTCCTTTTCTCTGGTCCTCAGAAGTATCTCCAATCCTCATGACCTTCCAAAAATAATAGAGAGGGGCCAGGTCCAGTGGGTATATTCCATTGAGTCCCACAGACTTGTAGGCTGAGTAAGTGTACACTAATCTTCTGCCATTCACATATCACAAGATTCAACTCCAGATATGCTCTGGCTTTCCTAATACTCTGCCTTAAAACTGGGACAACTAGGCTTCCTCCTAGATCACCTGACCCTTCTACTTGATCCTTGCATGCTTCTCTTTCATACTTTTTTGTTCATCCATACAGGTCTCCTACTGACTCTGCCTCACTTCTTATGTACTGTGATGGACTGTTCTTGAGTCTGGAGGAAGTGATCTTCAGAAAAAAAAAAAAAAAAATCAGTGAACTCTCCTGGGCTTCTTTTTTTTGCTAGGACTATAACCCCATGGGATTTTTCCAAGCAGATCCCTAAATGTTATTATTTTTTTCCTTGGTTTTGCAGGCACAGCTGTAGTTTTAAAAACAGTAATAACATCCTGACATAAACACACAAAAAAATCTAATTTTGGCATTGCTTATTACAGTGGAGGAGTTTAAAAATTAACATCCATTTCCTATTCAGTCACAGTGTTCTCTACACAGAACAATAAACTGGTAAGCTTACGTGTATGTTGGCTCCCAAATACGTCTAAGTTTGTCAGATTTCACACTGCCATTACAGGAAAGCTGTAACAATTTCTGTACATAGTAAAAGATGGTAGATCGAAAGTTTGTTAGGGGCAGTTCTACTTCTCGAGTTGTTCCAAGACCCGAAACTTTCAAGGTAAGTGCTAAACGTGGCGAAGGCATGCACTCAACCTCTTCCAAGAGTTCTGAATGAGGTGTACCTGCAAAAATCATTTGAGAACCCTTAACACAAAATACACAATGCATGACAAAGTGGCTTAAATATCAATAACATGGTTCAATAAGGAAGTATAATGACTTACTGCACACATGCCAAAGAGAAAAGACAGAGTGCTAACGATGAACTGAATTACGACTGAACCATTTCTTTACGGGAGTAATATTAACACGAATTTTGAAATCCCTACTGATCCCTATATCTTGGTAACATCTTGGATATTATCACAGCACATGTATGCTTCTTTTCCTACAACATTCCTTCCTTTCAGTTCTTCAAAATAAGCAGTGGCTTATTTCCACATACACTAAAATCTACTTATTTCTCTCTGTAATTAACATTGAGTACATCCACAGTGCTGAACACAAATGAACTAAGGAGCCAAGGAGCAAGATCTGGTGCTGTGCTGCTGACCATATACACTGCTCCATCACTGCATTACCCCGCCCCTGCCTCAGCTTTGCACCGTTTCAGCACATCCTCTCCAATCAAATCTATTCTGGGTACCTTTAACACAGTTAAGTCCCTGCCGGTCAAACCAGGCATCTTTATCACATCTTTAACATATCAAGAGATTTTATTATTTATCATAGTAAGAGATGATCCTACTTAAATTCCTAAATTTACCTCTTTTAAACAGCACTTAACTTACTTTTCCCTCAATAATGCTTAGATCTGCAGAGGCAGATGAAACTCTCATTCAAACAGAGAAGAGCCACACTGCCACAAGAGCACGTTGTACTGATTAATAGTGGTAGAATCCCAGATCCATCCTAAAGCCAGATTAAGCATCACATATTTTGTCAGCATACCTGGTGGAGGGATTTCTAGGTCAGTTGTCTGCTGCACATTAGTACGACCAGGTCTTGGGTCAAAAGCAGGAACCAAAGCAGAAAACTGCCGTTTCAGTACATAATCATCATCCCATGTTCTTCTACGGCCTCCTTTGGTTTCATACTCCTCTTCTTCCTAAACAATCAAACAAACGAAATGAACAACCCTAGTTTTTTTTTTTTTTTTTATTCTGCTAAAGAGAATAATTTGACAAAAAAATTGAGAGTTCATGAATACAGCAGTCACAATCTAAACTGCAACTCTACTCATCTCTGCTAAGGCTGCATCTGGAGTGCTGTATCCAGCTCTGGCCTCCTCAGCCAGGAGAGACATGAAGCTCCTGGAGAGGCCTCACGGAGGCTACAAATATGATTTAGGAACTGGAGCATCTTTCTTATAGGATAAGCCTGAGGAAGCTGGGCCTGTTCAGCCTCAAGAAGAGGCAAATGAGAGGGGACCTCATCAATGTCTGTCAGTATCTGATGAGACAGTGTCAAAAAGATGGATCCAGGCTCTTCTCAGTGGTGCCAAGCAATAGGACAAGAGACAGAAACTGACACACAGGAAGTTCCACTTGAACACGAGGAAAAACTTCACTGTGTGAGTGAACACACACAGAGACAGTTTGTCAGACTGGAAATACTCAAGAACCATCTGGACACAATCCTGTGCCATGTGCTCTAGGATGACCCTGACTGAGCAGGGAGGCTGGACCACATGACCCACTGTGGTTCTTGTCAACCTTTCCCATTCCAGCATTTCACTATCCCTTCATTATGTTAATTTTCTCTATAAAATCAACATAAAATAAATCAAAGCTGGCACAGGTGTGTTTATAGTTTCTGGAAAGAATTAAACTTTCTGTGAAGCACCAAAACACAGGAAAATACAGAGTACTGTAGACCAAACTTGGTGTAGATGTTTTCTGTATTCCACAAACTTTACAATATACCAGAGGTTCAAAAATATCCAATGACATAAAAATAAACTTTTTTTTTTTAAACAAGAGGCACTTTTTGCCAAAGTATATACATATACTGATATATATAAAGTATACACATTTTATCCAGAGATTAAATCAGAACTAGAACTATTTTGCTGGGGAAAAAAATCTAAGTTTCAATAAGCTTTAACAAGTACTAATTGGTTATTAATTTTCTACAACAAGCTTTTAACCTGTTCAAATTCTCATTGAGAAGAATTGCATGGCATATCAGAGGGAACAGTACTGGAACCCAAGACAGGAAAATTTTCTTTTCCAGACCTGCTTCTTGCTGTGTAATCTAAAGTAAAGTCTATTTTAGCTATTTGTGACACTTCCCATGAACAGCAATAGTAACTCCACTTAATAATTTATAAGAACTGATCAATATTCTACAAATGAAAGTTACTGTTCGCATTGTAGATTGTAGACTTGTTTTTTTCCTAACTTCGTATCTTTCTGCAGAAGGTGAAACAAGAAGTTGTTTAGTCATGTACCTGAGTTTCTATTAAAACCATAAACATACTAAGTTAAAATGCTGAATATTTTGGTTCAAATTAAATAAATATTTGCATATAAATTACAAGATAAAGCTTCTAAAATTCCATAAAACAATATTTATATTTGTTCTGTAAAACATGAAAATAGCATTAGTGAAGCCTTTTATTTTTCCTCTTAGATCTTGCAATATTCATTTTGACCACTTCAGTAATAGTGGAAGACCAAGCACTATTTACATCAGTAAAGAACAAGCAAAAGAAAAGCCAGAACTCCTGACAGTGTAGGCAAGAACCATGTGAACTACTATGCTAGGTTTAGCCCCCACCCCATAGGTTTTTGTTGGGGTTTTGGGGGTATTCTTAAGAGAGAGATTTCCTCTGGCAAACTCTTGCTCCATACAGGCCTACAGTTAAACACAGCCCAGAACTGAACCACTACAAAATGCAGCAGCGTATCACAGTTACACCATTTCATCAGCCTGCAAACTAGTGATCCATTCTTTCTACTGTCTATCAGCTTGTTCCCAGCCCGGTTTTAAGATGTTAATTCTGAGCTGTAAGGTCTTGGGTATGCTGCTGTTTAAAAACAGTTTTGTGTTTTTGACTATATGCAAGAAACTAAATAAATCTAAATAAATTTGTTTTAACTAATGGAGATATTGTAGCTAGGACTTCCTATTGTAAAAAAATATCGGTGGCTTTTTAAAGCACCTGTCAGTCAATTAAGATACCATCAATGCTAACTATACTATACCATAACTTCTTCATATTCTTGATCCTCTTGGTTGTCATCTTCATTTTCATCATCTTCTTCATCTGGTTCGGGTAGATCCTCATCATCATCTAACTCTGCCAACAGAGTACTAGCTCGGCAGCTATCAAGAAAATCTATAACACATACATATATTTACACATAGAACAAAAGACAAGAATAACTTTTAAAGCAAATTTTTTAAAATAAGGAATAGAAGCATTGGGAAGAGTGAAAAACCAAATTTCACTTAAACCAGAAAAAGAAAACTAAAATACTGCTTATTGCATAACAGGAATAAAAGCTGTGATGAAATCATACACCTGTTAAAAAGTCCATGCATCTAGCCAATAGAGTAACTATAGAAACACTTACTATTGGAACTATTAATAGTGATCAGCAAGAGTGATCTGTTTCTCATTTGATTATAACATTTTATAATTACACTTATTTTAGATTACAGATGATCACCAGAAAATTGTGCACAAATGCACACTGTCTGCTTCTGTCTCAGTAACTTAAGAACAGGTTAGTGATGTAATTTCCACTAAAAATGTGTGGTTTAGACCTTAAATTACAATGTAAAGGATGTGTAAGATGAACGCTTAAGAGTGATACTGTAAAGATTCAATTGCTAATTAATTACTGTAACAAAAGTTGAAGGCCAAGTTTCATTTTACTCACTTAGTACAAAGATTTAAAAAACAACCTCCCAAAACCAGAAAAGAAGTTCACAGCAATCCAAGTGGAGTGGGATGAAGCTCTGAACTTTTACATTTTTCTGTGCACACAGAAACCATCTATACCACCCAAACACCCTTTGTAATGTTGCTACCACCCCTACTGATAGGTGAATGCACTCCATTTGTTCAGTTGTTGGGGATAACTTTTAAGATGTGTCATTCATATCAAACAGGACTTTTAATTAAAAGAGTAAAGGGAAATGATATGTGCAAATATATTAATCAACTACCTCTGAGCAGTTCAATTCCAATACCCATTGAAATGACCAGAAATTTTTCAAGTAATTTCAATGGGCAACAAAATAGAACACAATCTTAATCCAATAACATTTTAAATAAATCAAGTATCTTTCTTTCAAGAATATCACATGATTCAATAAACCTTAAATTAGGAAACATTTCTCCATATCCAAAACAGGATTTTCTTAACTTCATTTTATCAGCTGTATTCCTATATACTACTGACCAAAGATCTAAATCTTTTTTCACTGTATTCATATGCCTCAAGTAACTTCTGTCCTAAAGTCTGTTTTGTAGGGTATAGTGTCCACACAACTCTGAATCTGCTTGTCAAATGTAATATCATTCTTCCTGTAAATTTTTGTGCGCTTTTTCCAGATTTCTTTGCAATAACTATTAATGTATTGAGATACCTGAAAGCTATTTTAAAGGCACAATGTGCCTAATGGTGGATGCTTTACAATCCTAATAAAACAAGGTATCAGAGTGTGCATGTAGCATGCCTATACAATACAACAAAAAAAAATAACATTTTGATTGTAATTGGAAGTACATATACAAACTACATTTGGAACTAAACTTGATGAGGGAAAACATTTAAGTGCTTAGATAAACTATACTATAAAAAATAGTAATATGGGATAGAAACTGCTGAAAATAAAGATTTGAAAACATAAGAAAATATTACTACATTAACATTATTTTACTTACTGCCTTACAGAACTAGTAACATATGAACAGCTCAACTTTCAAATACTTTTCAGTAAATAAACTACTATATGAGAAAATCACAACAACAGGATAAAAGGAAAAGTCATTAATGGGAAGTCTAATGCTTATGTTCATTTAAAAATGAAACTTACCATATAAAGAATATTCTGCCTCCTGCCCTGTATCGCTCTCACTAGATGTTGATGTTAGGCTAGTAGTTAGAGTATTACTAAGCGACTGACCAACAGATAAAACTGTAGTTGCTGTAGCTACATTGCTGCTGCTAGTAACACTGGATGTAGACATGGTCACTGTTGATGTGGTACCAGTTGTAGTCAGATTAGGAAAACTTTGGGCACCCATAAGAGGAGAAGCTATAGATAAAGATATGGTAAGATAAAATAAATTATTTGATGACTTGAAGAGTACAATTTACATGCATGACTCCTGTGTTGAAAAATATATTTGAGGTTGAAAAATTATCAGTGTGTTATTTTATAATAAAGAAAAACAGACTATAAAGGGAAAGGGTTTCCAAATGCAAAAATGCACCTTACAACATAGATGCCCACTTCTGAGCTTATTCCCCTGTAAACATTTAAAATAAATATTTTTATCAAATAAATCCCCAAAATCCCACTACAAAGGTGAAAATACTTAATTTCATTTTCAACATATATAAAGAATTTCTGAAATATGTTACTCCAACATTGTGATCTGTCTTTAAGCCTAAAATGAAATTTAACATCTAAATTACAATATGATATAGTGCAAACAAGTAAATTATATATAAGTGAATTGGGAACAGAACATAGTAAAACAAATGTGAAACCTGTGATTATTGTGCATTTTTTAAAGGTTTCTAAATCAGCTCTGACTTGTTAATTTTTCACACAACTACTAAAATATATCTTCATCACAATCAACAAGCCTAAACTGACAGTACTGTGAAACATGACTTAAGTTGGATTATTTATAATTCTGAGAATAAGCAAGCAACAACTGAAATGCTACCTTACTGTACATTCAAATAAAACAGCAAATGCATTTTAGTGAACAACTGAAACAAAACTGAATTCACTGTAGACTCAACAGAAATAACTTCAGATATACTCAGGTATGTGCACTAAGTTACACTTATGTGCAACTACACATTTATATCCCAATCTGCAAAACATGTTCTCACACACTTATCTTTAAACAAGGAGATTAATCACAAGCTTGTAGACAAAAAGTTGAGGGGTCATCTATACTAAGAACTTAAGCCTTAAGTTTTTCAATAAACTTTTTCTGAACTTTATCAAATACAAGTTTTTCAGTTTTAAATGAAAAATTTTCATTATTGACATTTATGTAATCTGAGAAATTGCTTTAAAAAAACCCCAAACAAACGGAAAAAAAACCAACTCTGCATTTCATATCATTACTGAAGTTTGCAAAGGTTACTACTCTGGAAGAATGATATAACAAAGCTTCTTCCCCTAAGTGAATTTGGTAGCTTTTTGTGAAAAACAAATGTTATTGTCTCTGTTTCATACAGTTACTTACATACATCCCTGCCCCTTCAAAACATAGCCAACATTATACAAATAAAAGTATAACAATGCAGGGGTGTGTGAAATAAGAGTATAACACTTAATGAAAGTGCAAATTTTAGATTTAGGGTTGTTAATAACCTTATGTTTTTCTCTATGAAAGCATGGAAATGAAAAACCAAAGAGTTATTTTGTTGTTGAAGAGCTTGAAAAGAAGTTGCTCAGTATTCACATTTTTCACCCTGCTAATTAACAGCAGCAAACTTTTTGCTGTTACAGTAAACAGAAAAAGCCATTAAGCATCAGCATTTCATTTGCTCTGAATTTAAGAGCAAATGGAAATTGGCTACTCTAGACACCACTTAGCTTCTGGCAAATACTCATGTTTTCAATACAACCAGTACAGAAAGTCCAGAAAGACTTATCTCACTAACAATGATTTCGGTCTTTATTTTTGTGGTGTTGGGTTGTTGTGAATGGTTTGTTTGATGGTGGGGTTTTTTTGTTTGGTTTGGTTGGTCTTCAGTTTGGTTGGTTGGGTTTTTTTTTAACCTGAACAGGCTAGAAAACCCAAAAAATAATAATAAAAAAATATATATATTTTATATCAAGTCTTTTACAATGCTCTAAGTGAACACTGATGAGAATGCTCCAATTTAGTCTCTGATCTCTTTTAGGAACATGAGTTAGTTACCATTTGCAGTTTCAGTTCATGTAAAAAGTATAAGTCAAAATAACTCCTACATGAAGAATAATATAAAGTATTACTATTTTCATCACAGAATTAAATTTTTAAGTTGCCCCATTCTTATTTCTAACTTTTGCAGTGTACAGTATCAAAACATCCATTTAAATATGCTGTTGAAATATTTTACCATGTTTTTCAAAGGTGGTCTCTTTTCTCTCCCCTCAATACAGAACTACTTCAGAACCAGAGCCACTATCTGTCTATAGGAGGATCAATTACTGGAAAGATTTCTTTGAGTATCTTACTTATATTTTTATTGCAAGCTGCAAAAGACTTCGCCCCCATCCCCAGCATCACAACATTAATGTAGGATACATTAAAAAAAAAAATCTCCCCATCAAAAAAAACATTCAGTATTCAAAAATATTTTAAAACGCTAAAAGCAAATACCACATTTCTAAATAAGGAAGTACAGAATCATAGAACTGTTAAGGTTAGAACAGACCTCAAAGACTGAGTCCAGATGTTAACCCAGCACTGCCACGTTCACTGCTAAACCATGCTCCCAGGTGCCACTTCTACACAACTTCTGAACACTTTTAGGGATGGTGATTCCACTTTTCTGAGCCACTCATTCCAGTGCTTGACCACCCTTCCAATGAGGAAATTTTTCCTAGTATCTAATCTAAACCTCCCCTGTCACTTCCTGCATGCAAACAGAGCCCCCACCTCACTACAAATTTCTTTCAGGAAGTCATAGAGTAGTAATATGTCTCCTGAGCCTCCTTTTATCCAGGCTAAACAACCCTCACCTGTTCCTGAGGGAACAGCTTCACGGACAATCATGACAAGCATGAAAGCTTAACAAGAAATTTTTGGTTTTTTCTAGCTCGGGTAATTTCACTTTTTCTAACTTGCCTACCCCCATGACATGCAGTTCTCTGTTTAAAATACTGTCACCATCAGAGAACAAAATAGGTAAGAAGTAACAACTTCAATAGGAGCATGCTCAAAAAAGAGTGAACTCGCAATAAGCAGGTTTACAACTTACCTTGCTAATAATACCTTGCTCCTACATATAATCTGAGAACATGCAAACGTTACAGTATGTACATAAGGTCATTTTAAAACACTTAACTACAAACTTTCTTGCATTTAATATGCCTGAATAGTTCACTGAATCTAAGCTTTAACGACAATGCCATCTCTAGAAAACACACTCAGTATTAGAGTACATTATGTTAGGCAGGTTGACAGAATCAGAAATCTGCTAATATTTCATAATACTGTAGTTCTTTTCCCTTTGGACTGTGTTCTTAGCTCCTATGCTGAGACACTTCACAATATGCACAGACTGCTCTTCCTGAGGAAAATGGAAAAATAACAGAAATACGCAAAGTCTACACATATCAGAAAGCCTAAGTACCTGACATTAGCTACTGCTGCTAGACTTCCACCCTCTTGGTCTAAACCATACTCTCTCGTTAAACATATAATTAACATCAATTTCAATCATCAATTTCAAATTTCTTTCTGTCTGATGGGTACCTGCAGTCTGAGATTACAATGCAATGTAACACTTCAGCTGACAGAAACTTTCACTCCTTCGCAAGTTCTACAGGTACACCCAAGGTCAAGGCTGCTCTAATTACATTATTAGGTCAACACAATCCAAACTCAAGTGTAACAAAAGCCCAAGAAACAACAAAACCCTCAACTAAAAATAAAAATAGCTTACTTACTTGCAGTACTCACAACATTTCTTCCCAAAGTATTAGTATTGTTATCACTGCTACTCCGGCTTAAATTCATGTTGTTTGTGGCATTGGTACGTGCTATGTTTGCCACTCTTCGTACAAAGGACTCCAGGCTAGAAGTTTCTCGAGATGATAAGTTTGGAACACTTGCACTGGAGCTCATGGGTGCCCCAGCAGCCAACAAAGAACTGACTGAGAGTCTGTTACTCGCTGAAGAGCTTAGAGGTCGTTGGGAAGCTGCTTCTTTATTAGTCAGTTCAGAGACTGAACTCACATCAGGAGAGCTTACACTAACAATTCCCATGGATATAGCACTGGACTCCCCAGGAGTACGTATTGAATTATCAGGACCTAACTTCCTCTCTGCATTTTCGTTTCCCATGTCCGCTGTTAAGGTGCTGGTGCTTGCACTGGAAGATGACCCTATGTCAGCCTGAGGCACACTATCAGCAGAAGACAGAACAACAATTGGTTCATGGACATCAGTGCCTGAAACTATATTTTGTTCCAACACACTTTCTGATCTCCGCTCCATTTTGGTCGAACCCAAGCTGATGTCGCTGCTACTTGCCACGCTACACACAGAACTGCTGCTTCCTTTTCTACTTGAGGAGCCTGCAGCAGCAGTCGTCTTGTCTGGACAGTTGTTTTTCACCAAGCTGCTCCATGACTGCGTTGTGCCTGAAACAGTGGATGAAACAGGTTTGGGTGATGCCGCTGAATCAGGGTCGTACCCTGGTGCAAGCTTGAGGTCAAACTTTCCTTCTGCGCCCATACGGTAAGAGTTAGAGCCACCAGCATCCCAGGTGACATCAATCCAGCCTGGAAAGGGACAGGAGTTTGTGAGATCCAGCAGAAAGCAGACAGGAGGCGTGTCAGACAGTAGCTCCACAAAGTGGGATCAGCTTCTCATAAGGGCTGTATGTCTGAATCAATGAAATCACTCAGTAACCCTTAACGCCAATCAAAAAGGAAGTGTTAAATCTAAACAATTCAGTATTTCATAATGTTGTCAATTTAGAGGCTGCTCATCCTTGCTGCCTAATTTTCAGGGTCACAGAATCCGGCCAAAAAAGTAAAAAAGTTTCCTTCAGGAAGGGACTTGACCTACTAGAATCTCTGAAAATTTTATTAGCATCTATCAAAATTGGATTATCTAATAACAAAAAATGTATATTAAAACATATCATTACTAGCTTCTGTCAAGAAGCTGTAATTATTACAAGGACATTCAATAACATTTTCCTTTGTGGGATGCTTGTGGATAAGCATATTTACCCAACAGAAGACACGTCATGAAACCGCTTAATTTGAGATTTCTTCTTCTTAAATTGAAAGAACTAATTTAGTGATGCACAACTTTTTAGTTCAGTAAGTCACACATACTCGAGTACTCCTTATTCATTAAAACAAAAAAAAAAAAAAAAAATCTTACGGCAATCAGGTAAGGGCTACCGCAAGTAAAATTTCAGGGTTGCAAAGAGAATATGTTTCATAGAAAAAAACTATCCTGGGAGCAGAACAAAACTCCAAAGAGATGATACTCTACAGTTCCTTTATTAAATGATTATTTTGAGCAGCAAAAGTTTTTAACAGCTAAATATAATAAATCTGCAATAATGAGGGTAACATACAAAATTTAGCTAACTAGGACAGAAATGGGGGCAAAATGACTTATTTTTACTTGTCTAAATATGTGCCACAACCTAAGAGTCACCTAAAAAACTCCTTCTAGTATTTTTCACTATATCTTAACTGCAACAAATATTGATGTAGCTGCTTTAATTGAAATACATTTAATCCAAAAATGAAATCTCTATAAAGTTAAGTAATCTTCTGCAATCTTAGTCAAAGTCAAAACAAGCATCAGGTCCAGATATACACATTTTTCTTCATTAAAACAGAAAAGAGCTAATATCAAGTAAAATATTCTTTTTACTACGGTCATGTGCATCTTCAGTTTTTAACTATCCAAAAGTCACCATTCCTAGACCAAAACAGATGATCACAGGCAATGTGCTATTTACCAATATCACTCTGGAGGAAAAGTAGTCAAAAATGGAAAAAGTTTTCAGATATAATAAGTAGATAGCTCATCCCCAAATGAGCAAGTTTAGATCATGTTATTCTTGTATGATTTTATTTCTTCTTCATGAGCTATATTGAGTAGCTTCATGTCACTAAACTTTTGAAGGGTAATGTTGCGAAGCAAATCTGAATTTTTTTTCCTCTACAATATATTTGCCTTTTTTATCAAATACAAAAAGAAAGCTTAATATCGTAGCTCAACAGTGTAATTTTTCCCCTTGATGAATAGCTGAACCAGGTATTTTTTTCAAAACATAACTAAATAACTGGTTTTGTTTTGTATAGTTCCTTTCCCTAAAGTATTAATTAGAAGTAGTTTAAAATCTGAACAAGTTTTAAGTGCCTATTATGTACTCAAAGTCATACTGCTCCATCATTACAGGCCTAAAACAAGTCAACATTTGTCTACACTTGTGAACAAGAACCAAAAAAGTAAATTAGATTCAATTTTCAAAATTCTATATGAAAAAAAGCTGTGACAGTAATGAGATAGTTTGGTATCACCATTTGATAAAGAAACCTCTATTTGACCTATGGTTAAATGGGAAAGTTTTACTGGAACCTAGGAACAAAACCACTGATTTGGTAGAATACTACTCATCAATAATACCTAAAGTCTTCAAAGTTGTAATATAGCTATGGATACTGTTGAATCTGATAAGAAAAATATAGGGATGGTGGAAAACTTCCCCACAAGCTGTACTGAACAGCTGAAATAAAGTTCAGTTTCAAATCATTTTAAGGGACTGTACTTGGGAGATTTCTTCATGTTTGAGAGCTGGCTAGAACAAACTAGAAGAAACTTTCAAGGCTAACTAAAAATGAACCTAAAAGTGGCTGAAGGCACTTCAGAAACAAGGCAAGTCTTATACCTCAAAATAGCAGGAAGAGAAGGGAAATGGTGGAAAGCATGTTCAGCTGATAAGATCACCACATCTCCTGGAACCTCTTCAATAACTTAACTCCCCAAGTACTGACTTCCCTGGCTATTGCAGGTTTTTATTTTGCTCCTTAAGTTAATGAATTTTCATGCTTTAACTAAAAGACAAGAACTTGATCGCAAAAAAGCTTGCAAGGTAGGAAAGGTATAGGATATTACAGAAGTCAAGAAAAATACTGCAAATGCTTAGCTAGAAGAAATGAAGAAGGTAATTATAGATTTTGCAGGCCCAAAGCTTGATTTATCAGTTTGCATCGCTCGCCTTCATATAGTTTGTAACAGATGTCTAAGTAACAGTTTAATATTTTAATTAACCAAAGCTGTATAAAAGTTCCAATTACAGCAAGAATTTTTTTGGTGCACTCAAATGGAATTTCACAAATGGACCCAAACAGCTGTAGTATTTTAAGCTTCTTCCCTATAAAGTATTTAAACTTTTATCAACTTTATCAAGGCATTACAAAGGAAGTACTTTAATGCTACCCATTCTGCATGATGTAATCACACAACAGACATTTGTAAATTCCGGCAACTCATGCTCACCATTATGCAGTTCTCCTGTAACGGTGCCTTCACCCTGTGGGCTTCCATCCTGATCTCTCCATTTCCAATCAATTCCTCTGATTACACGAGCTCCTGGAACCATGTATTTTAACACCTGAGAACGGACCAGACGTCTCTGCCTTCTCAGATTTGCTTCAGCTTCTTTAGCAGCTTTTCCTACAAGGAACATAAATTGAAAAAGAGTTAGAAGTATTGAAGGGGGAATAATTTTGAGCTTATTTCTAAGCAAGTTCAACTACAAAAGTTAACCTCCTTTTTCACACTGATTTTTATATTGTATGTTCATAAGCATTTTAAAGGAGCAAACAGGATATACATGTTCTTTTTCTTACCCAGCTGATCTTCACATACTCCATTCACAGTGCCATAAAGTTCAAATCCAGACAGGGAGAGGTAGTGTGTTTGCCCACTGGCATTCTTTCCCATCTGTTTTATTCTAACATGTCGCCAACCTTGTTTCTCATCTTTAGGTGGATCTAAAGGCCATGTTGCTGTAGACCTTTAAATTTATTAGAAAGGTATGTTGGTAGGTAACAGGAGAAAAAAAAAAGGCAAAATCAAAAAAATCTTAGTACCAAAGCAAACAAAACCGTAACGCCGATCATGTATGTGTATTATAAGATAGATAAACCTATTAACACCAGGGCAAACTTTGGATGAGTGTTGGTGTTACGATTTTGTCAAAAAAACAAAATGCAATATTTACAGTGATGGAAAAGCACAAATACCATTATGTGAATCACATAGAGAACCTATAAATCACTTATTCTCCAGCCCATCTTTGATAATTTGTATCACTTACCACTTCTCTAGATAGGGACATTATTACAACCACAGTACACATTAGATTAGTCTACAGTCAAGTACATTTTTAACTGCACTTAGTTTTATGAAAAATGATAAAATACACTGACATACCCTGGTTCATTGAGACTACAGTCATCAACATGAGTATACAAAGTAGTCCAGTTCTGTCCATCCTTAGATACCTGGAAAACCCAATTTCTGAGAGCAGATCGCCCATAACCTCGAGCATGGCGTAATGTGTAGGCTGATGGTACAACCCAAAGCCCAAGATCTATGGCAAACCAAGCATTCTTATCATCATTAGTGTGACAATTGAGAGCTGAACTGTCACGGCTCAGGATGTCTTCCAAACGACCATAAGGCAGATTTCTTCCTTCTGAGGATGTAACCACTACTAATCCATAGGCTGCTGGATTTACCCACTCATATGCAGTTCTGTATTTAAAAAGAAAAACATACTGTTCAATTATTACTTAAGTAAAAAAACTGGTTTCAGTAACATTTGACATTTACTGTAAATTGTACATAACAGCTGAGTTTATCACACACCAAAATTACCAATATTATTTTAGATAATTAGGTAACTTCAGGTATGTTCCAAACATCGCTCTGTTTGTGCTTTTTAAAACACTCTAGCAAATGAAAAAAAACAAAAACAAACCAACAAAATCCAACAGAACCACAGCAAGAAAAAACAAAGACCCAAACTTCCCCACTCCATCTTCTTAGGGAAGCATACAAACAAATTCTCAACACAAGTGATTAATATTTTTTGTATTATTTAGGAAGATCCAAAAGAAAGTAATGCTATTGATTAAAAGATACCTCCAACTTCTAAGAAAATATCCGATTTAATTTCATTATTAATTCTTTTCCCATTCTGGCTCATGGATTATAATTTACTGTGTCTGATTTTAAAGTATCTAGCTTTGAAAAACTCACTTTGCATTTGTTCCAATCCAGTAAATAATTCCATTTTCATCAAAATCATGTTGATGCCTGAACACAAATGTCTGGCCTTCTCGTAATTTCCGTACAAAAACAAATGAAGCCCTATCAAAGTCGTACCATTGCTTTGCTACCTACATATGAAAGAAAAGAAATCAAATATTAAAGAAGCAGAATATAACTATTGCCTGTGAAGTCTGTGTGTGGTATGCAGCTCACCATTTTCAGGAGATACTGTTCTAGAGATTCAACAGTTGCCAATGGCTCCATCTTCAGCATTCTACCAGTTCGATCTATTAAAGATGTCTCCCCCGAGGCACGTTCCAAACGAAACCTCAAGCGCCTTGTCAGTATCTGAAAGAACAGCTAAACATTAATAGAGGCTTTCCCTGTTTAGGTTTTGGAATTCCAATAAAAACAGTATCTCACTACAACTGTTCTAGTTGCTCTAACGTAAGCACTGTATTCTAACGAAATGCTTTAAAAAGTGATTTCCTACTACCCTTTTTCAATTAACCAAACAATTCTTGACTATGACAATGAATAAATCAATTATAGTTCAGCTACCATTTTCTCATTTTGCCTATGTCTTAATAGCTTTTATTTGTTGATGAGCAAATACAACAGAAACTGAAACCTATTTTCAAAAATACTGAACAGCAACAGTGGTTTTGCAACTTTTGCAACTATTTCCTAGATATTTAACATGAAAACAGAAATATTTGTACTTCCCTACCAATGTTGCAAAATCCTGAACTGTGCCTTCAAATGCAAAAAAGTACACTCCACACAAACTGGGAAAAAACAAATAATATTTTTAGCCAAACTGCCAAGTTTCCTGTATAAGAAGCCTGGAGGCATCTTGCATTACCAATTGAACACGGAGCCATAGACAGGACCTTTTAAAGTCTATCCCCTGTTCTTACTAGTAATTGTCTTGTAATCAGAGTGACACGCCCTTTAACTAGATGGCATGTTCCTATATAAAGACAACAATAAATGAAGACAAAAAGAACAAACACATTACCTCTTCAATCAAAATTTACTTTTGCTTCACAGTGTTAAAGTGACAGCAGAGGAACAGCCATGCATTTTGGTTGTTCTTTACCTAATTCCACAACTACAAAAATTCTTGCAGACAAGGTGCGCAACATACAACCTTCAGCTGTGCACCACTCAGTGTGATATGCTGTTATCACTGTGCATTTACCTGAAGATTGTACGTAGATCCTGGCGTATCGTACAAGTGGAGAGGTAGACGTTCAATAGATTCTAACACTGCTATCAATTTCCGAATTAATGCAACTGCTGGACGACTGTGAAAGAGAACAGTTACTATGCTACCACAAAACAATACAAAGAAAAAATTCTACAGTATCTCAGAAAACAGGAAACTATCTCAGCATGCTATTTCTACTGATGGTATCTGTTCTACTCCCATGATGACAACACAGTAAGAAAGAGAGTAATCTACACAGTGATGAACAAGTCACTTTATTTTGTCAGTAGATGTTCTATAGGTTGACTCTTGGAGACAAAAATTTTCAATTGCTACTTCAATATTAGATGATGTTTTTAAGATCAATTTTCTACTCCATTGAAATGGAAAGAACAGGTAATTTGTCTTTAAATTACTTTAAACATACCATACTGCTTCACAATTTCAAAGGGGATTGTCTTGGTTTGGTATTATTTTTACCTTTCATCATCCTCATTTTCACTGAATGCTGTTTTGAAAACGTTTATCCTCTCTACCAGTTGACTACAGTCTTGTTTCACATCCAAATCAACATTCTAAAGGGAAATAAAACAAGTTACACTTAATATAATTTATTTAGTTTTAAACCAGCAAAAACACCTATGTAGTCTCACTGAAATCCCAATTTAAAGTCTGTATGTGAAAAGCTAATCATCAGCCACTAGACCTTAACAGAGCTGATTTATAGATTTTAAAGGCTCATTCAAGCTCAAGTCATCTATTGTCATAGTTTATCTTCAGTAGGTAGACAAGTAACTGGAACAAGTCTGCCCAATTTTCAAAAAGACAGGATAAACACAGATTTACAAAGGATCTTTCAAATTACGGCACATGCCTTAACTTCATTTTTTAGAAAGCTTCTCTTTAAACACTTATGTCAATAAACTCACATTGTTTAAAACTGTCAGCAGCGATTGAACTAAGCCACTACTGCACATCTCATATGGAGAAATAGTATTCTCATCCTTCAACAGTACAATTAAGTTTTCCAGAGCAGTCTTCATTAAATCTCTCCAAGTATTTTCTCCCTCAATGCACTGAAAGACAAAAAGATGATTATCATGAAACAACGTAATCTGTCCACTTGCTTCAGTTGAAAAATAATGTCCTAGGAAGTACCTAACTAGGTAATACATGCATTAAAACTCCCCGCATTGCAGACATGCTATGACTCTTCTTCACATCATGACAGACTAGTCTGAACATGATCTGATTTCCACTGATGCCACACATTAAAAATAAAGGAGATACACTTACCTGCCTGTTTGCATGAAGTTCCCATGCAGACTCTAACTGTGTTGCTATGTTCCTCAGTGTTACAACTACTCCTCGAGGCATACTTTCAACTGCTTTAAAATGATCATCATATAAATCTCTTGCCATAGTGCGTACCTACAAATGGATTTTGATAATCATAAGTCAGACCTTACTGTAATGACTGTTACTATACTCCCAGATACTGCAACCTTGGTCTTTTTTTTTTTTAAGTAAGTCCACAACAGGCAGACAAATAGAGAAGAATAAAAACCCATGTGCATCATAAAATGGAAATGGCTGTGAAATGAAAAAATGCAAAGGAGTAATAAATGGAAATACACAAAGTCTTACTGACAGAAATTAAATTTACTATCATGTATTAAGTTACAGCATAAAGGACAGTAGGAACAGATATGATTCTCAATCTGCCAATCTCACTTTTAGAATTGCATCACGGAACAGGTAACCTTGTAAAATGTAAAATTAAGCAGGTTTAGTATGGTTTCTGAATGCTCTATCCACATTCCTTAAACAAACTCAAACAAAGTCCCTATGATGTCTCTAGTTTTAGCTTTCATATTTTTCAGATTCTGTACTGCCTTCGTATGTAACTCAGAACTTCACATAAAGTGTTAGCAAGTTCTCTTCACAGCTCAGTTGGACAAAACAACCCTTTTCCAGCCTAAGCACCACGGACACCATTGCAACTTTGGGCCCAAAACTGTAAACAATGGCAAAGCTATCTAGGAGGATGGGACTTTATAACCTGAAGTTGTAATTTGACAATTAACCCCAATATGCAAATGGACCAAAACTTATAAAAGTGCCCAAACTTGTGACTAGGCATCCATCTTGGGTAGATCCACAGCCAAGCTCTTGTACTGCACAAGGTGTATCCTTTGAAAGCCTTTTAACAAACACCTACTTTATTCCTTTAACATTGTCTATCCTCTGTTCCAGGTAGCCTCTCACAGGCATCACCTAAACAACTTTTAATAGTAAGAATTATTCTTTCTACAAAGTATGGTTCACACAACATACCGATTAAATAAGTTCTTATTAAGCAACATTTTTCTTTTATAAGAAATTTCTCCAAAAATTGTTCCTTTTCATTATCATTCTATGTGCGACAATAATACACTACACAAGCTTCAGAACTACACAGTGCAATCTCAGGTTTAAGAGGGCACTGCTTTCCTTTTATCATCCCACCTATTAACATTCACACACAGTATTTCAACTTTCAATTTAGTGTCACATTTCCTAAGATATACGTCCTTAAATGCTGCAGATATAAGGTACAGAATACATCAGCTGCACTGTTAGAAACTGCAAGACAGTTTCAGACTGAAGATTAGCCTGAGTCCTTGGCATAAGTGGATCACTAAATGTACTGGTTTTTTGTAAAGAGCTTAATACTTAAATTCTTAGTTCCTCTTCATTCCCCTTCATTTTGAGGAGAAAGAAGAATTCTAAAGATATCTAAAATGAGGGTGTTTACTTATTTTGTGTCACTACCACAACTTTTAATAATGCAGACTCTTCACTTCCAGCACCCTGTCACAATATTCAGTCTGAAATTAGCACCCAGGTGAACAGAAGTATTATATGCCTCTGAAACAATTATACCATCGATTTTAACGTCTTTTCTTATAGCATAAAGACAAAAAAACAAACCACAAAACCTAAAGAATTATATAAATGCAAGTCAGGAAGATTGGATTTTCCTACTTTTTTTAAAAAAAAATTGTTTTCCTCTTAAGGAGCACAGATACTAAGACTGTTGGATAAAATCACCCAAAGAAGTGCTTTCTTCTGATTGTAGTTTTCCCCTTCAAGCCTCACAATATCCTATCTAGTTGAAATCATCGATTTTAATCCTCTAAGAGGAAACTACACTTCCATAAGAATATTATAATATAAAACAAAATCAATTAAAATCTAAATATAAAATTTACAGATGCTCACCAACCTTTTGCTTTGTCTTCTCCAGTTTAGATTTCAATTTTCTTCCTCTTTTGCCTGTCCAGCCAGTCACAAATTCTGACCCTGCAACATATATTTAAGAAAAGTCACATTTTCTCATAGCTACAAAAAGCAACAAATAAAAACTCTCTCTTATACACTTTTTCCTACCTGCACATAACACATACCTACATACTTACCCAAGGAAGTTTCAGCTGTAAATGAATGCTTTGTTCCTCTGTTGGATTCAAACACAAAGCCTGGCAGGTCTTCTTTCAGTATTGTAGCTTGCTGACCATCAGAATTGTGAATAGCAATTTCTCCTTCTTTTAAACAGGTCAGTGACCAGTTTCCTACAGTAAGTTTAGTTGGCCCTGGTGTTGACAAAATTGGCTGGCTTGTGGTAGATGGTTTTACTTGGCTTCGAGCCCTCTGCAACTTCTCAAGGAACTCACTCCTACTTTCTATTTAAAAAGAAACAAATTTGTTTTTTTCCAACAACTGCTTCCATCTTTAAGCATCTTTCTTTTTTTTTCAAGAGCAAAACAACTGAGTACATTCAATGCAAAATTAAGCTTAAAATTAAGGGGTTTAAAGAGTCCTAAATTTCAGTGTAGTATATTTCTGTACTTCAACAGTCATTATTCTACAGTCACATCAAAGCTGCAATGCAACAATGCAATTCTTTCTGAAAGATGCAATTTGGATGTATTAATTCATTATTATAATTATAATAGGAAGATCAAAGAAATTCAGTATAAATTTTTAGTCTTTGAAAAAGGGGTGTCAGAATGGGCCAGCAAAAGTGGGTTTTCAGAAATAATAAATTTTAAAAATTATTCCAAAAAAATCAGCTTTTATTATATATTTGTATTTTAATAATTAAGAGTCTGAGTATATAACTTTTCAGAAATTCCATTTAAAGTAAACATGGAAACACCTAATTAAAGATCATTGCTGCTTGCCTTTTGCTGCAATGACAAGGTCTAGACTTTTTAAATCTGCCCTTTTTTTTAATAATACAAAATAATGCAAAAATAAATATGCACTCGAGGCACAACATTTTTTATTGCTTAAATTTCATAGCATACACAGAGAAGGCTTATAAAATAATTGAGATTTGATATGCAACATGAAAATTCTGTTACTTAAAGGTTTTCAGATTTCCATAATTATATTGTAATAAATGTATTATATACCATGTTGCACCAAAAGTTCTATATTTCTACATGGTTGGGAATAATTCCAGGTTCCCTTGGACAGAACTTTGAGACTTACTTAAAGCTTCAGAATTACCATTGAATTTCAATCTTTGCATTGAATTTTTTTTCTAAAAAATCCAAACAAAACACGTGTAGAGTTAATGTGGAGAGGGGTGAGTACAGACCTTCCAAAATGTTCACAGTATATATGCTTGACCACCCACCCCAACTTTCATCATGCAATACACACTAACAGATTTCACTACTCAACCCTCTATATTCTTGCCAGTTGTGAAGTTACTAAGAAGTATACCACGAGATTAATCAGTAATGATTTAGGACAGCAGAACATATAGCACAGTTCAGGACTCAAAGATACTCTTCTGAATCTACACTGAACTGCAGTCATTTTAGTTAACAAATATTAATTTTTTAAGTAAAAAAGGCTGCTGCACATGCTTAGAGCTCATGGTTAAAGTTCAGGCAAATTACACTGCAACATCAGCAATCTTAGTAGATGTCTATTTGACTACATACTGCAAGAAGCCTCATTTAATCCTACATTTAGCTCCTTTCCCTTCATGACATTCAGACTAGGTACCTTGTTAAAACACTTGGGATAAATTCAATCTTTTTCAAAAGACTGATTTGAAGTAACATCTTAAATGCTCAATCTGACTTCTCTTTTAAGTTCTCCTCACTCCAGATTCATCTGAGTTGTCACCATTCCACTCATCTTATACAGAAATAGTCTCATCCCCTTGCCCAGACCATTCGGAAGAAAAAACCAAAAGATCTGGCATACAGGGGCTATGAGAATTTAAAATATTATTTTCATGAATCTTCTTAAAATTGTATTGTATGATAAACAAGTATCTCAATACAGGATTTGTTCACCTTTTAAGGTATTAATCTTATTAAAAAGAATGCAAAGACACATTTTCTGACCAAAAAAAAAGCAATAAATCTGTAAGTGGCTTCCAGCTGCATTATAATCAGAAACATTGTATTGCATTTTGTCTTCTGGCCCCAAACTTGATGCATGAAGTCATTAGCACTTCATTTCCATCCTGAATCATAATATGTTCTGTTATTTCACTCAACGGCTCATTGAAAACATAATATTGCAAAGCATTTTATGTCTGCAGGTTCATAAACGCACGAACTGCTGCAAAAAAATACGAAACAATAAAAGGAGAGCTGTTTGTGCATCCAGAACAGTTGTGTACTCTGTACAGAAAATCAGAACCAGCTGTGCATTGCCAGTGAGTAAGGTCTGTTCCCTTAGCCTCTCTCCAACAAACAATTAAGACACTGTAATTTGTTTCCCAATCTCGATGAGAAACGTTCCATTACTTTGTCTTCAAACACATGCAAATTCATTCTGCTAGCTAGAAGCAAACGACAAATCACCATTTCAACCTGCTTTTCTTGGGATGGCCACTACAAAGTGCTTTTAATGACTAGGGTGAAAAAAATAAGTATGCATGGAGAAGAATCAAAACAAAAAGTTAATACACTTTTACTGGCAAGATGTTTACTTAACACAATTCACCAAAAAAGTCAAGTTATGGCCACATGCTATCTGGTAAAATGCATCACAATTAACTGACCACCTTCCACCTGTTTACATCCTTTACTATTTAGTAAGCCAATTCCTGCAAAACAAAATAGCTCAAATCAAATTATATAAACAAATGTAACAGTCTCAAAACTTAACCTGGACTTGAACTGCAAAAAGTCTACCTGAGCTATCAGATCCTCCTTCAGGGCTCCCACTGGAATACATTGTGGCCAGCTTTCCATCCAAGATAAATCTGAACCATCCATTGCTACCATTCGATAGCTCCAGGGCTGCAGCATCACTCCAGATATACAGGCAGTCCCTTCCCCTAATGATTGACCAGTCTCTCCAGTGGTATGGTTTACCCTGCTGCAGTTCTTTAGCATCTTCCTGTGGTTCATCCTCCTGTAATAACATTGTATTAAGTAATAACAAGAACCCCAAAAAAATCTCCAATCCATTTAAAAAAAGGAAAAGAAACCCCAAACAAACAAAAAACCCCAACAGAAAAAAAACACAGACATTCTTAAAAGGAGGAGACTATCTCTCTCTCTTTAGGAGAGAAAAATTATTCAAACCAAAAGAGTAGGATCTATACTACTTCTGACTGTAAAACATATCCTTAGAAGTATTCTTTAATAGAATAACATATGTCTTAGAAGTTTGCTTTCACAGTTTTATCTACTCAACAATAACAACGGCCTACTGCCTGCAACATCGACCTATGTTCAAAACTTGAACTGTGAGAAAAGAATCACAAAATTATTGAGGTTGGAAGGAACCTCTAGAGGCCATCTAGTCCCAAGCCCTGCTCAGGCAGGGCCACATATAACTGGTTATCTAGGATCACATCCATATGAGTTTTAATATCTAACCAATAAAAAAAAAAACAAAAACAAGTGCCCCTCCCAAGAAACCCCAGAAAACCCAAATTCCACAGTAAAAAATTTAACTACACACTTAAGAATTAGCTAAATTTAATTGAATTGGTGACAGAAGAAGTCTGTTACCCATTCAGTTCATCTGACCAGCAACAAGACTTGGAAACTGATAAATAACTTCAATATATGTTTACGGCTTTCATTAAGCAGAAAATTATTTTCTTTTTTATATATATATTTGATAACAACATTTAAAACATCTGGAATTATTTAATGCATGAACATTGAAAGAGGTACACTTTTGACACAAATACTTTAGGAAGGATTCATTTTGTTTACCAGTCACTTTCTAAACACTAGACAAAATCAAGCACCAAACAACTTGACCACAGGGAAGTATGAATAGAAAAACTCAGCAGATAATAATATGCTAACAGAAATCACAGGTAGAGAAGAAAACTATTAAAACAAGTGATATAAAATAAGCATTAATTCAATATCCTATCTTCCTTGCCCTGGCGATTTTTGTAACAATGAACATTTTAGTAGAAGTATCAGTTTTACTGTAATAAATAAAGCTAATAAATTAATTCCATACACTTGCCTTCTCAGGTTTAGACTCCTCTTCATTTTCATCATCAGATGACGGCCCCGCCAAAGTTGATACTTTACTAATTACACCAAGTCTAGCCAGTTGGTCTAGAAAAAGATCACCACCTTTATCCACTAAATCCCTTATGATTTGCAAGGCTAACAAATGGCCATCATCATCATCCTGTAACACATTGGGGTGAAAAGAAAATAACAAAGGCGATCTTGTTACTTTATACACTGAACTGCAGATGTGGTCACAGATGGACACTGTAAAAATTTTAGGGTTCTTTATTAACAAATACATGGAATCAATTAGTATAGCCCCCTTTTTTGTACTGGTGTGATAAAGGATAACATTTTCATTCTTCCTACCTCTTGATCAAGCACTGTGGCTGTGATCTCAACCAGTATTGTGGGAAGGTTGTGGCCAGCATCAGAGTCACAAACCTCTTTCAGCAGCGCCTCAGAACAAAAATGTATCATTTTTCTAATGAGCGCAAGACTTGCTTTCCTTTAAAAGATTGTAGAAAAAAAAAGGTTCTTACAGTGATAAAGCAAGCAATAATAAAAAAAAATATGGTTCAAGATAAGACTTCTTTTGCACTCTATTCATGCATGTTTTCAAAACACAAGAAATTAAATCTGTTTCAGTTTTTGTTATTGGTACCAAAAATTAGTTATTGTTACTACGTCCTAGATTATCTTTAAGAATAATGCACCTCTGGTATTTTTTTGATTCTACAGCACTATCAGTCTAACATATACCTTTCTCCTCAACCCTTTCCTAGGTAAACCTATTCTATGTCCTGTCTTTATCCACTTCTAATGCTGGCAATTCACTTCTGCACACTCTGTCACCCTCAGGTATTCAGCCTTTCACTTCAGTCATACATTTCCCATGTTTCGAGACCCCTATAACTTTCAATTCTAAACATATTATTAGATCATGCAGTTTTCCACACCAAGAACCATAATTAATCCGAAAGCAAATCACTCCTGTAGGGGTATAGATTAATTTTTTGACTGATTTCCAAAAACACAATTTTTTCTGATTCATAAAGATAACTTTCAAGTAGAGAGCCAACTACTTCTCTGTACAATCTGCAACAACAATTAAATCATGCATAGACTGTTAACATAGATACTTATTTCTTTTATTTAAAATGACCTAGTTTAAGCTTTCTATCATCAGCTCAAACGGAGCCTGTCTCCACTAGAGACCTTTCTTATCTTGCATTTTCACCCAAAGTACCTGTAAACCTTAGGAACAGAAATAAGAGATAGGAATAAATGTCATATTTGTACTATGAAAGGCTAAGAGGTTATAATCACATGCAATTTATCACAACCATTATGCCATGCACAGTACTCCCTTTGAAGTAATAAATTAGACTATATTTTTGCAATTCAACAGAATTACGAGGAGCATCCTCTCCAGTTAATATGCTGTTAAGTACATCTTCTAAAACCTTCTAAAATAGCTTTTTCTAGTCTTGCAGATTTTCCAATGAATGTGTCTTGGTATCACTTTATTAGTTTTTCTCTACTAAATTACAGCTTTCATTACAGTGGCAACAAACAGATATAACCAAATCCTGATTCATAGTGTACACAACATACTATGTGAACATAGCATTCTTTCATCATGCTGCTATAGTCAAGAGTATGCTCTGCTCTCATATGACTAACCAGTTTTTTTTCCAACACATCACTAGAAAGGGAAAAAACACTACTTAAAATGCTAAGTAAAAATCACTCTTACAACACTTCCTAAACAACCACTTCTAGTCAAACATACATTGTCACTAGCATTACTTAAAACTCTTAGATTTACTTTGCATTACTTAAAATTCTTAGATTTACTTTGGCTTTTTTAAACATGTATTAAGATATTGTCTCTCATGATAATATTACCTAATTGAAGGCAACATAGTTTGTTGAAATGTTTGTGCAAACACAGGCAATAGTCTTTTCAAGTATATGGGTGCCATTTCTGGATCTCCTTTTGGTTCATTACATTCCTCCTCATCCTTGTTTGCATCCTTCTTTTTCTTCTCATCCCCTTTGTTGACAGGACACATCCAATCCCCTAGAAAAATTTTTTCCTCAATACCTTCAATTGCAAAAGTCACCTAACCATACAAAAACCCCTTCAAAACATCCAAGTTTCCTTTATTAACATTTAAGTACCCGAACTTGAACAAGCATTCCTAAAAATATGACATTTACACATGCATGACTTCTTGAATAAAAGTCTTTAATAAGTATCACCTGTGGCACCAGAATTCTCAGGTACATGGAAAGGGCAGTTCCCATGCAGAAAGAAAGGGTACCAGAGAAGCTACCAAGGCTGACATGCTCTGAATCTACAATAAAATCCCAGTTTAGCCTGATTCCACAGCTGAAGAGTAGCACAAATGGACCTGATCATGCCGGTTCACTCAGTTATTTCTTTGGTAATTTCCTTCACTTAACAACATCTTAAAATACTAAGGTTTTTTATGCGTGCTTTATGGGTTAAGGAAGATGGTTTACTTTTTTTTTCTTTTTTAAATAGCCTTAATAGAGCAAAATTCTAAAAACTGCATAACTTAACATATATCAGCATTTCTACTATAGCAAGTGTTAGGGAATTCAATATTTCACTCACCTGGAGACTGAAGAATAGCTACTACTTCACTGTGCCCCCTTTCCCGAGCTTTGTCCAGAGGAGTTTTTCCATCTTCATCTCTCAAATCAGGATTTGCTCCGTGTCGTAAGAGAGTCTGAGAACAAATATTTTTATGTATGAAAAAAAATTAGGATTTCTTCTTCCAAAGTAGCAAATGAGGCTTTCATACGTCACTCCCACAGTCTTTTCATGCTTGTAAATATTCTGTGCTTTTTATATCTGTAGAGCTAATATAAACTATTTTTATTCATTACTGTCCTAATTCCCTATAATGAAAAATCTGTGTTTTGACAAACACTGTAAAGAATATGTAAATATTTGACAGTGCATGTGTCCACCATATTGCATTGAAGATATTTTGAACAGAACAAGATGAGGAGTCAGCAGGTAACACTTTTTAAGAGTCAGTTTAAATCATACCTTTGCTACCTGAGGTCTTCCAAAACATGCTGCATAATGCAATGAAGATGACCTCTGACCTCTGTTAACATCAGCACCCCTTTCACAGAGGAATTCTACCTGTTAGACAAGAAAAACAAAAATAGTTTTTTTTAATCTTCCTTTACATAAATAATGCAACTTCTTAAGGGTCTATTAATCAATTTACCATTTCCTGAGTTCCAAAAGCTGAGGCCCAGTTTAAAAGAGTTTGTCCTACATCATCCATAAAATTTACTTCAAAAGCTGGAAGATAAAATTAAATAACATAGTTAAAAGTTTCCACAACTATAAACTACAGTTCAACAGTGTTCTTTAAACAAAAAGCAGGTCTTAAAAAAATTAAGCATCCTCAATAATTCTGGAGAAGCATTTATGCTCTTAATTGCAATAAAAAAGGTGGCATAAGTAAGATTAGTAACAAGATCTACCGAGTATTCAACAAAGTAAGCAAACATGTATATAATTATTTTCAATGAACTACCTAAGCATTTCTTACGACACGTCAGATTATAAAAATCAAAGATAAAGCCAGCATCTTGTTTTCTTTTTCCGAGTATTTCTGCTTACCTCCTGTGTCAATTGCATCTATTAGTGCATCAGTATCTTTACTGCGGATACAATCTATCAGTTGCCGATGAGAACGTTCCCCAGAACTATCCAGCCTCCGCAATCCTGGGATTCTGCCTGTAGATCCAGCACTAGACTTTGGCAGGGCTTTTCTGCCTTCAAACAGTAGCACCAAAAGAAGATCAACTAACCGCATGGTATCCAGTACACATCTCTCGTCACCCTGCAACGCACTTTCTATAGAATCTGGAAGCTCAGATCTTAGGAGATCCTGGAAATAATTAAAAGTCTGAACAATAAAAAATATACAGGGCTTTAGAAAATACTATCATAATTGGGTTTTTATTTCCATATGAAATGTTTCCTTTTTTCCCCTCTTTAAAAATAACTTACATGTGCATGTATCTGTACATATACATATCAAAAAAATAAGATCTATAAATATGTATATGTATAGCTATAAAACAGTAATATAAATCTTATATGCATTGAAGTATATGAAGGGGAAAGCCCCATAAAAACAAAACGCTGTAGCATGAAAGGATTTCTTACATGTGTTACTACTGGAGAGCCTCTACACAGGGTTGACAACAGGCTTACAATAGTTGACACCTGATTACTTAATTTAGAGTCTGCAGCTGTAGAGGGTGCTCCAGTGCTGCTCCGTCCAGGTTTGCAAGCTGAAGATGGTCCTGAGGCTGTCCCACCAGCAGCTGCCATGCGAGATAACAACTCCTCAGTTAATCCATGTTTAGCTAATGGGGCTGGGTCAACTCCACGCCGTGTGAATCTGTCAGCTAATGAAGCAAAGCATCTCAAAGCTCCATCTGAAACCTAAGAAAGATGTGCAAGAAAAACCAATGAAGTATCTTTTACTCACGATGAGAAGATGCTAAGGGGATATCCACAAGAATACAGGACACATACAAGAACTTGATTTTCCCATGAAGCTTGATTGTTCAAGTTATATTTAAAGGTCTACATATTTCTCTTAACAAGAAAGTTTTCAATTAGACCAAGCCTAAAAATAGGACAAACTGGGAAAAGCAAATTTTGCACTTGGATAACTCAGATTATCCACTGAGCACCTCATACACAAGAATTTTTATGACAGTAAGCTATATAAATATATATAATATATATAAATACAAACTTCCAAATTTAGGTTTGTCACTAAAGTCAGGAAAAAAACCAACCAACCAACCAATCGCACATAAAAAACCTCAGTGACACTGTAGAAACAAGGCTTACTGATCATCCTCTTAACAGTCCAGTAAAAAATACTGCTGGCCAACTGCCCAGGAAAGGATTCAACATCTTTTCATGTCAATACTGAAAATAAAGGAAGGTTTTGCCTTTAACATCTTTCTACCTATACACTAAAAGTGTCTCGCTCAGTCTTTTGGATCAGGAGGATTTCACCAGTCTATCAAGATAACTTGCTTCAAGCACATTTGCCTTTAAAAAGACGTGCAGTAGCAAACCAGACTGATGTCAAGAAATACTAGAAAAACCCCCACAATACCTATTCTCTAATCAAATTCTGAATCACTACAGTTCTTACTCCCTAAAATGTCAACTCAGGAGTCCATTTTCAAAACAACTGTCTGCTATCACAGAACAAGGACTTCAAGACAGTAACTCATCAACACACAGAACAAGATTACAATACTAGCCAGACTCCATGAAGATAAAAATCTTACATCTCCATTAAGTGTGCAGACTTCTGATATGGTTTGTACATGCCAAACATTCTGCATTATCAGTACCCTTTTGCACCAGATTTTTTTATTAAATGTGAGTGGTCACTGTTCATGTCCTCTGGCATTTTGCTCCAGTTCTCTGACAACACAGATAAACAATTCTGCCAATCTTTATGCAATTTGCAAATACTCCATTGATCTTTACCTTAGCAGCTGTCAGAAATACACAACAAAGTCCACTTGTTTTTTAACACACTGTGTTAATGGCATCAGCTTACAAGGCAAAAGAGCACTTGGAAAGTATTTACATTTCTTCTCCCAAATTGCAAGTGTAACACAAAGGTTAAAAACCCAAAATTATACGCTGGTCTTGGGGCCACATTCATCTGATCTAAACTTATCCATCAAGTGGTGTTACTAACTGGCAGCCCACGCAACAAGTGATCAAACCCAACAGTGTAAAAGGACAAGGTAGGGAGCAACAAACTTGAAAAGGGACATTATTGGACAAATCCATAATACACATCCAACATCCACTGTAATCCTGAGGCTTGTTTTATGCATAACCTATTTATCAAGGATACCAGTACGGATTTATTTTCTGTCATCTGGGTCCTATCCTAAGCAAGTTTATCTTTAAGCTTAACTCCTGAAAAATTAAGTTAATTTGAACTCTCATTCATATCTCCAACAGACCCAGCATCTGCTTTTCTCTACCACCTTATAAACTGGGAATTAAAATACTAAAGACTTAATGGTTTTAATGTTTTGAATTTCAAGATTACCTTGCCTCCGATGATTAATGTCCTAATAAAATTATTTAATGGCTAAAAACACGATAGCTTGTTCTGAAATAGCTAGTGTATGGCAGCCCCCTGAAAATTTTTAAGATCTAAAAATATATTTTAAAAAAATTATCTCACAGGCAGGAAGATTTAGTTTCTCAAATATGCTGTGCTTAATGAACCACACTGGAGGCTGGATTTGTGCATGTAGAGAAAGGAATGAGGACAAAGGTCAGAGTGAAATGGGGACTCAGTTCTGAGTATAGACAAGAAGCCTCGCCAGGCTACAGCAAGAATTTGGCTTAATGGCTATTCCAGAGCATTAGTATGACATACACAGCAAGATTCTACTAGCAGAAACATAATTTCTCTGGGATTCATTTTCTAGATATGACAGGGACTACTTCATCTCGTTAGTAAAAGTGCAGTAAATAAGTACAGCATTTCAACTAGTATCATTTAAGCTGGCTTCCAGTGTAATGCTTTAGCATTGACTATGGATGCTTCCATTGCTTCTCTTAGTCCAGCAAGAGAAACGCAAACCAAATTAATTTTTGCCTCTTATGCTCAATTTTATAGCGACTGAGGTGCAGTCACAGAACAACAAGTACATCAGCTACTGCCTCAAAACTCACTGAAAAAAATTAAAGGATATTTTTTCAATAGAGTTTTCAGAGGTTAAATAAGACTGTATTCAAACACCAGCACTTGGAGCCAAACACTAAGCAGTATTTTTATTCTCTTACCACTACAACTATAAAGGAAACTATCGTAATACCCAAATATAACAACTTCTGTGTAAACATACAGTTAGGGAGGCTGCATAAAGTTACCTAGTCATTCCTTTATTAAACACACTGAAAGTTAAATTCACAGCACATTGAGCCAACTATTACATTACCTGATGGTCTTCATGTTTTAATAAACTAGACAGTGATTCCACACAGATCTCTAATGAAGAATCCTGAGGCTCCATTTTGCCACAGAGTCTGGATACTACAGCCATAGCTGAATGCAAAGTATCTTTATGAACAAGGTGTCCACTGTCACGAATGAATGTCAGAACACAGTTCAACCCTCCAGCTTCAAACACAGCTCCTGACTCACGGGTGCAGATTAATTCTAACACCTATGCCAAAAAGAAATTTAATTTGAATGAAGTTCACACAAAAAGTCAGTTATTTATATCCACAGCCAGATACTTATATCAATCTACAGAATTGCTTAAGAAAATGAAACAACAGGGAAAAAGAAAAACCCCTCTCTTCCTCAATGCCCAGAAGGGGCCAAAGCCTCCAGTACTCTACTAGTTAGTAGTTGCAGCTTTCTTCAAAAATATGGGAGCCAATACAAGAACATCCCCCAAAGGCATGGTCATAACAGGTGTTCATAAAGACAGGTAATAATCACCCTCTTCCTGGAAGAAACACACAACTGAGAGTTTTGAAACCTGTAAGAGCACCATTAGCCCAGTGAGGTACTTCTGAGTCAATTGGAAATAGTACATAGGAAATACATGCATAAATTCTGATGCCACGGAAATCAAGAACCCCAACTATATGTTACCCCATGGCCATGAGTTATGACTTAAATGAGAGACTGTAAGGGTCTTCTAAATTTCTCTAAAAACTTCAGAAGGGTGCAGGGGAGCTAAATCTAGTGCTATTGAAGAGGCAGCAGACATTTTTTTACCAGGTAATTTATCTGTATCTGGAGCAATTTATCTGTATCTGTATCTGGAGAAATTATTATTTTCTTTGGTAGCACAAAATCAACCTTTGGCATTCTATGAGCATTCTAGTCATACAAGATAAACAGGAAATTTCTTCTAATATTTTTTGTTTTATTTTCTATACTTTTTTTAAAAGAAGATTGAGCTCTGAAGAGCACCAGACTGACAGTAAGGATAAGCAGCAGTGTCAGCATGGTACACTTTTGTCATAGTCTATGTTTTTGCATCACATTTTAATTAAGAAAATAGAATTGGAATATGAGGATGCCCCTTGGAAATACAAAAGTATTCAACTCCTTAAACAAGAGGTTCTGAAGTATACTTACCTTGACACATTGCTCAGCCAAATCTCTGCTCGTTCTGTTGTTAAGTTCAACAACTACCAAACGATTACAAAGTGCTTTGATAGCTCCATCCACTCCCACAATCCTACGGGTGCATTCAGCCGATACATCCAGGTAATATGTTATGGCACGAGCTGTTACTTCCAGTACATTGTCTGGAGCACTTTCATCAAGAAAAATTTTGCACAGTGCTGGCAAAAAAGTTCGAGGAGGGCATCTGCGGGGGAAAAAAACACAACACATTACTACTTAGGTTGTGCACACTTCTCTACAATTAAGCAATTTCATATACTTCCATGTTAATGCTTTCCATGCACACATCATTTGCTCAACTAGTTCACTGTGGGTTCAGAATGTTCATTTAGAACACTGTATCTCATATACACGTGAAAATTCAAGTAGATAATCTGAAAAGATATTGCATTAAGAAGCCAGCAGAAAAAAGATACTCCTGAAATGCTACCATCATACGGGGGGAAAATTTATCTTTTTGAGATTTTTTTCTAGGAATTAACTTCACACCACTAAACAGAATGCATGTTTTCTTAACAGTGCTTCAAAGTTCATGATGCTTACTAGCTACTTAATCATGAAATTTCATATACAAAAACTAAAGATTTTGGGTTTAATACACAATTTGATTTTGAGTGGTCCTTTTCCCCTATCTTTTCATCCTATTTAAGTCTCCTCCCGCCTGTCCCCTGTCTGCCTCATTTTTACCCCCTAATCACACTGAGAACATATTTAATTAACATAGCTTATGTCTAATACATTTTCTCTCCACATCCATGTCTCAGTTAGCCTATGACTCTCCTCTTTATTGCTAGCCTCATTTCCATATGCAAGAATGGTGAAGAACATCCCCAAAACTTCAAAACAAAAAAGCAAGCTGCACTGGTCCTCCTTCTATTCCTCCGATATTACAGAATATAAACTGAAATAATACTTGTCATTATTAGAACAGCTGTGGATAAGATGGATTTGGATCAAAAATTCTAAGACACAGAGCTATATTTTAAGTCAATTTATCCTGCAGCAGCACATTTAGCATAACTTAGCATTATGATGGCTCACCACAGTGGTGAAAGACTTCCAAGGTGATAGTGGGGTATTAAGTGAAGGGGATATATGCTGTGACAGTAGTCAAAATAGTGGATACCTCAACCCTAGATGTAGGAGACCGGACTAAATCTACGGGAAGCAAATCTAGCAACTTTTCCTTCAAGTAGGGTTTTGGTTTTCAAAAGATGGCCTAGAACTTTTCTAAATCCAAAAAAGAACAAATAACCACATGTTTTTTAGTCTGGAAGACAGGTGAAGCACTTGTTGATGAATCATTCTGAAGACTCGGAGGTCATTCAGTATCCCATCTGGTATGCAATGACTCACACAAAGACACCAAATCCTGGGACAGCAAAATGCTAATAGTTTCCTTCAAGATCTTACTATGCTTTATGAAATAACTAATAATGCTGCCTTACAAATAAATACATTACCCAACAATACTTAATGACAAATTAATAAGTGAAGCTTCAGTAAAGCTCAAATCACACATGTACAACTTATACTGGCCTATCCAGCCTATAATGTCTGTTGTTCTTAAGAAATTTGTTATTTAAGAACCCATTGTTAAGAAGGGTTTACACAGTAACTTTGCATTTTAGACATTATCCATTCACTGGGGGGAAAAAAGATCTGAAATTTGTACTCATTATTAGATGACCATCATATGCTGACACAAGAAGCATTTCAGTACATAAAATTTCAAGTGGACAATGTATTCAAGGATTTTGGTGTTGGACCTTTTATATTGAATTTTATGCAACACCAGGCAGATCACTTAAACACTGCTATGAACAATGTTCTTCAAACTATACTGCAAGAAAAAAATTCCAATAAACACAAATCTTAAAAAGCCCCAAACAAACCACACCAACATATGTATTACCAAGTGGAAGGTAGGGAGCTCCACTATCTATTTTAATACTAGCAAGAGCAGTACACCATTTTTCTTAGATGGCCACACAGCTGCAGAAAGTTAAAAGCCATACTTACCAAATCTAAAATTTACTTTTCTTTTCTATGATTTAACATCTTATAAAAAAACACAAGACAAAAGGAACTCGGGTGTATTTTTTTTAAAGAAATTTAAAAAGGACATTTAAAAAATTAAAATTCCATCCTTAAAACACCTATCCACCAGAGCCAATTACCCAGCAGACACAATAAAATACTAAGTTACTAAGAGCATATCATTTATATTGAATTCTTTGTCAGCACACAAATGCCAGTGCATTGTATCAGCAATGCTGTTGTTATAAAAGCACAGCTCTCTAGCACAAACTTAAGAGTGGAGGGTTTTTCCTTTCTGCCAGAACCTCTAGCTACACTAATCAGAGACCACCTTTTCAACCAGCAGGTACAGAACAATCTCCAGTTGATGTCAGTACATTTGTTTTCTGACTTAGAGGAACAATTTCCAGTCTTCCCATAAGAAAACCAGGCTTCATCACAAAATCACAGAATGGCCTGAGTTGAAAGAGACCTTAAAGATGATTCAGTTCCAGCCTTCCCACCATGGGCAGGGGTATCTTTCACTAAACCACATTGCTCACAGCTCCACCCAACCTTGCCTTGAACACTCCAAGGATGGGGCATCCAAAGCTTCTCTGGGCAACTGTACCGGGTTTGTGTGACCAGCTTTTGGAAGCAGAGAGAGCTACAAGGGTGGCTTCTGTGAGAAGTTGCCAGAAGCTTCCACCATGTCCTGCAGAGCCAATGCTCCAGGATGGCCTTGCTGCTCACCAAGGCTGAGTCAATCAGGAATGGTGGTAACACTTCTGTGATAAAATATTTACATAAAAAAAAAAAAGAAAAAAAAAAAACAGAACAGACAAAAAACAGTCATTGCACAGATGTAATTGTGGCCAAAGAAAAGTGGGGTGAGAATATGTGAGAGGAACAGCTCTGCAGACACCAAGGCAGAGAAGGGGCAGGAAGTGCTGCAGCTGAGATTCCCCTGCAGCCCATGAAGGACCACAGGGATGCAGAGATCCATCTGCAGCCCACGGAGGAGACCCAAACTGGAGCAGATGGATGCCCAAGAGAAGGCTGCAAACCCAGGGGAAACCCATGCTAGAGCAGGCTGTGCCTGAAGGACTGAACCCCATGGAAGAGTCACCCACACTGCAGCAGTTTGTGGAGAAATGTTGCCCATGGGATGGACTCACATTGGAGAAGTTCCTGGAGGACTGTCACCTGTGGAAGGAACCCCACACTGGAGGACTCCTCTTCCTGAGCAGCAGCAGAAACAGGGAGTGATGAACTGACTGTAAACCTCACTCCTCATCTCCCTGCACTACTGGTGGGGGAGGAAGTAGAGATTAGGAAAGAAGAAAGGGTAGGGGAAAAGGTGTTTTTAAGATTTATTTTTCCTTCTCATTATTCTGCTTTGATATTGTTAGCAATAAATTCAGTTAATATCCCCAATTCAATGACAGTGAGTGATTTTTCTCCCACACCTTATCTCAACGATGAACCCTTCATTATATTCTCGCTCTTCTGTCCAGGTGCAGAGGGGAACAGAGCAGCTTTGGTGGGTGCCTAGCATCCAGAGAAGGTCAACCCATTACAGTAACCTTGTCCTGTCACGACATGCTCTTGTAAAAAGTCCCTCTCCAGCTTTCTTGTAGGCTCCCTTCAGCTATTAGAAGCCCATAATTAGGTCAGCCCAAAGCCTTCTCTTCTCCAGGCTGAACAATCCTAATTTTCTCAGCCTTTCCTCATAGAAGAGGTGCTTCATCCCTCTAATTTTCATGGCCCTAATCTGGAGTCAGTGCAGCAGGTCCATGTCCTTCCTGTGCTGGCACCCCAGAGCTGGGGGCAGCACTGCAGGTGGGGTCTCACAGAGTAGAGCAGAGGGACAGAATCCCCTCCCTGGCCCTGCTGCCCACACTTTGGATGCAGCCCAGGACACCCTTGGCTCTCTGGGCTGGCAGTGCCCATGGCTGGGTCATGTCCAGCCTCTCAGCCAGCAGCACCCCCAGGTCCTTCTGGGCAGGGCTGCTCTCCATCTGTCCATCCCCAGCCTGTGCTGATACTGGGGGTTGCTCTGACCCAAGCACAGCACCAGCACTTGGTCTTGTAAAAGTTCTTGTTAAACTCATGAGAACCCCATGTGCCCACTTCTCAACTTTATTCATCCCCCTGGAGGGTATCCCACCCTTCAGATGTGTCAGCCGCGCCACTCAGCTTGGTGCCATCTGCAAACTTGCTGAGGGTGCACTCAATCTCTTTGTCTATGACATTAATGGAGATATTAAATAACACTGGTCCCAAAACAGATTGCTGAGGGATACCACTTATCACTGAAGTCCATCAGGACTCTGAGCTATTGACCACTACCTCTGCATGTGACCATCCAACCCATTTCTAATCCATCTAACAGTCCACCCAGCAAATACTTCTGTCTCCAATTTAGAGAGAATGATGTTAGGAGGAAGCCTGTCAAAGGCTTTACAGAAGTCCAGATAAATGACAACTGTAGCCCTTCCCCTGTGCACTGACAGTCATCCCATCACAGAAGGCCACAGGGTTAGTCAGGCAGGGCTTGCCCTGGGTGAAGCCATGATGACTCTCCCAAACCACCTCCCTGTTCTCTGTGTGCCTTAGCACAGCTTCTAGGAGGATCTGTTCCATGACCTTCCCAGGCACAGAGGTGAGGCTCAGTGGGCAGTAGTTTCCAGGGCCCTTCTTTCTACCTTTGTAGACAGGTTCAACATTTCCTTTTCCAGTAACTTCAGACTGCAATGACTTTTTATGGAGTCATGGAGAGTGACTTGGCAATTATAAGCAGAATGGTTGTGGAGTCTCCTCTGGAGATATACAGATTACACCCACAAGCACACATAGACCATACAGATAAATTCAGATTCTTTTGGCTTGTTGAAGTTCCCTCAGGCCTTATCAGTGTAAAGTTACCGAAAACAAGAGACCAGAAATACAAATTCTGTCATTCACACACAGTCTAGATCAATAGTTCAGCCTGTGATAACAGGCAAGAAGGATATATGGACACATCCCCAGTACTCCAGCCATGATCTTCTCAAACAGGTGGCTAAACAATTACAGAACAAAATTGCCTAGCTGTCAATTTGAAGTACTTCAGTCTTTATGCTGTAGGTAACTCTCCTATCAGTAACTGCATACAAACAAAAGGACACTGGCCAGCTTCATAGTGACCACCCTTTAATCCCCGAATTTGCACTAAGCGATGACATGTGTCTCCTGCGGTTGAAACTATGAGCATCAGCTCTACATTGTCTCAGGGAGATGAATGTGCCTGTATGAGTAATGCCAGAGAAAGAACTAACAGGGGTAGGTGGGAACACCAGCCCCATGATGGGATGGGGTGCAACACCATCAGAGCCATAAAGCAAATGCCTCCCTTCTTTTCAGGCAGCTCCACTGGGGATTTCTCTGTGCAAGCATTTGACCAATAAAAGGAGAGGGAAAGTGCTGCCCTTATTCAGTGGATGGTCTTTGTGCCTCAAAATTGCAAAAATGGGTTTCAGAGTAGCCCTTGAGTCTTCACTCAATCCAATCCCAAGTAAAGGCACTAAAGCATAAGCAAAGGCAGCAGAGGGAAGGGAAATCTGCTGCTTACCTAGAAGCAAATTCCTGCAAACAGGCCAAGCACAGCACCTTCTCAGGACCAGCTCCTCTTTTTAATGAAGCACCAAGTAAGCAAATACAGTCAACACCAGCAGGAACCAAAGAGTGAATCAGACGCATCATGTTATGTATGTGTCACTATTACACCATAATTTCAAGGTAAATCCTTACTGGCTTTCTTAGGCAGGCCAAAACAGACCAAAAGGACCTAAAAATGATTCAAATATTGGCTGAGGAAGATTAGGGTGCTTTAGTAATATAGACCTTACTGCTATTCCAACTAAGGTTATGCTCAGAGCTACAATGTATTTTGACACGTAGCAAATCAAACAATTCCAGGAGTGTCCATAAAACAAAGGCTGAACACTGGACTCACCTTTAGAAAACAGTCTACATGGGAAAAATAAGGCTGTCAAAACTTCCTGGGACAGAAGAGAAACTGAGGTCAGAGCTACAGCACTGAATGAACTGATGTGACAGGATAGCAACCAATGGTCAGCTTTTAGTACACTTCCATCTACTGACAAATTATGCTTTTGATTTCCAAGAGAAAAATACACCAATAAACCTGCCATTACTGTAAGCATCAACACCTGCCAAGGGAAAAAAAAAAAAAAGCTAAGTGTACAATTTCTAAATCGCCCCAGTATCAAAACCGCATCCACATGCTTTTATCCATTCCACATATTAATTAAAAACAATATATCTCAGAAAGAAAATAAACTATGACAGAAAAATTCCTGAAGTTGTAGGTGAGCAATCACTGTTCACAATCACCTATATGCACTGAAACAAGCAAAAAGATAGTGGTGAACATTCTTTAATACAGAAAAATCTCTATTTAATAGTGTTTACTCTTTCAAATCAGAAAATAATGGCAAATAGGTACTTCAGAAGTTCAGGTTTCTATTTAGGCCCTTTTAATAAACATGAAAATGAAAGGAAAATCTTTGCAGATTTTTATTTCTAGGGAGCTGTATTAATATCACATTGGGCACTTCCTACAGTACTTCAAATGTGTACTTTAGAAGAGTGATTAGGGACTACTTAGTGAATTAATGAGGTCGCTCTGTGTTACTCCTTAGTAAAAGACCGACTTCAAGTTAATGAGGTTACTCTACAACCCACACTAGAGCTCTTGCTAATTACTTTTAAGTCTTGTAGCTCTCACAGTCCACCCAACTTCATTCCTGTACTTCCAGGAGAAGAGCTGCTGTTATTACTATCTTCCAAGTTTTCCACCCACCATGTTTCAAAGAACTTGCTGAAAGATACATTTGTCCAAAGTAGGTAATATTCCTTATCAATATTTCCCATCTATAGTATAATCTATTAAGATTAGGGTACTGGAGCATTCTCTGTTTCCTGTACTGACATCAAGAAGTAAACCACATTAAAAAGTGCTGATTCTGTATGATTTATATTTAAATAAATATATTCATACTTGCAGTGTTAAAATGAGTTATTAGGTTGTAAAGAACATAATACACAAATTCTTTAATATGTATTCTTTCTCTGCAAAAAATATACTTGAGCTAAAAACATTTTCTAAATATCATAATCATCTTGATGTCAAAAAAAAAGCTAAGAAAATTTGTCAGTATAGTTATATTACTACAGAATTTACAGCACTATAATCAGCATAACTCCATATGCTGACACACTTCCGAACCTTTACACACACACCCACCTGTTTAGGAACAGAAATATCTATAGGGATACTCTAAAATAGCTACAGCAGTAATCTCCTGCCAGTGCTAATCCCTTAAACTCTAATGAAGTGACTCAGCTGATTTTACAGCTTGCCAATGTAAAAAGATACCAAGGAAGTAAAAATAGGCACTGTAAACTCATTTCTGTAATTACATTTCATATTTTAATACTTAAAATCCTTAGCTAAAACAGAAACAGTAACAGTGAAGACTATACTACTGCCATGCTTGAAAAAAAACTTAAAGAAAGAAAAAAGACCAGTTCAGTTAATTCTCAAAACACTTAACAACTGCTGCTAGCATTAGGGTGTGTTACTCAATTCCAAAGTAACCACTGGATTCAGTTGATGCAGAGCCCCTGGCATGTGAAAAAGCCTTCAGTGAAGCTGCTTGGTCCAAGACATGTGACTTGTGGCAGAAAACCAAGCTCAGCTGCCTGCCAGCAATAGCTGGATCTTTAATGCATACCATCTGCTGAGACCAGTTAAAAGTCACAAAATAAGGAATTATATGTGTGTAAACTACTTAATATGCAATAATTTAAAATAAAAACTAAAATACTGACGTTAACTCTCATTAATAACAGTTTTTGAGGAAAAACATACCAGATAAATAGATACAACAACACATCACACAACTCTGAAACTTTTAAGAACATCCTGCACAACTGATTTTTCTTAAAGCAAAAGTAGTTTCAACTCATTTCTGATTCATCATTTTTTTCTTTCTGTAGTTCTTTCTATGGGAAGAGATCTCAGAGTTTCCCTCATTGTTTCTTTTGCTGGAAGACTGTTTTGTTCCCATAGGTGAACCAAAACCAACAGAATAGTAATCAAGACCATCCACAAGAGAACCCATACACCTGCTTTGCCTGTATGTATTCATTTGGATTCATTACCAAAACACAATTTGCACTGTTTTCATATAACACTGTAACATTAAAATGAAGCCCACAAAACACAATTCATGTATAAGACTTGAGTCACACCATACTGTATTTTAATAGTACAAGGTAAAAGCAACTAAAAATTAACTGGCAATTTAGGAACTTTTACCAGACTTAAAAAACATTAAAACTTGCACAGCTCTGAATCTCTGCTCTTATTTGCAATTACAGTCCAGGCCAATAAAATCAAACTGGAGAATTAACAATTACATCTTGCATTCATTCCAGTAGAATCTCCACTTTATTAGGAATTAAAAGACATTAATTTAAAATTCAAATTTGACATTTAAAAATACTTTCAAACTTTCTTTTAGCTAAAAAAGTGACAGCTGAACGCTCTTCTGAGAGTTCATTATTAGACAGGAAGACAATTAGTATTGGACACTTAGATTCAACTACACATTCAATAAGTATCAGTTGTGTAGAATGAAAAATAAGGAAAATCCATGAGGAAACAACTTCCACAGGATAGGAAACTTCTCTATTTCTAAATAATTTATCATTTGCATTATTTCTGAATTTATAAAGCATGTGTTAGGCTGCTTTTGCATTTTTCAGCATCTTATAAAAGCTATGCCATACGTCAGAGTAATAATTCCATGTTTGTTCTCCAATCTGCAGCATTTTGTAAATATTTTATAGACACTTAGTACATAATAGCTGAATAAATTAAAGAATGTGAAAGTACAGGTCTTTCTGCCGATGATTTCCACTAGTAGCAACCTCAACTGTGCAAACAGTTAACACTTTGAATACATCTGTCAACATTCCAAAAGGAAATAAGCAATTTAAACAAAAAGTAGGATTTTCTATGTGTGCCTAAATATGCACTTCTCCTCACTAGCTTCTACTGCATTCCCAGGTGCTCAAAAAAAAGAACTGACTTACACAAGAAAACCTCCACTTCCCTATTAGCAATCTAGTTAGCATCTGTGCTATCTATACCTCTTCTTACAAGGCCAATATTAAAAATCACTCGACCAGTAGTCATGCAAGAAAGGGAACCCACAATTTGAAATTCCTGTAACATCTTTTATTAGTCTCATCTAATCTGTTAGAAGCTGACACTTTCAAAAGGTCATTAACCCGATGCCTCAACATTCTGCACCCATCTTTTGCACAATATTTGCAAGAATCAGTTCAGTTTTATCTCACATGCAAAATTCCGAACAAAACAAAGGATACTTGACAATACCACTAGAAAAAAAAAAATTAAATGCCAGACTAGTAAATAGTGACAAAGTGATGAGTTGTCTGGAATACCCAGAGGCACAGACTCATATAAACAAAATGTGCTTTAATACACACAAATGCCAAGTTACATATTTTAGTCTAGGTAATACATCAAGCCATACCTAAGCAGCAAGCACTCATACCCTTGAAACCAACTCTGAGAACAGATAATTAAAACCACACTTACTGTAAAAAGTTTTGGAAACATCTAACTCAACTTGGCATGTTTAACAGTTAACAGTAAGTCAAAGGCACTACTATAAACAGCATGGATGAAGGCAACACTGGAAAGTATTTCTGAAGAACTTGTAAACTCAAGAACTAGAGAAGGGGAGGAAGACCAACAGCTGATGAAATCTTTACGTGCAGGTACATTCACAGTAAGAACACTAATACCTTTTAATCTAAACAGGAAAAGGTGAACTGAGTGCTGCCTATTAAATTCATCAGACTGGAAAATTTTTATGGAAAAGAGCAAGTAAATTTCAACAAAGAGAACTTAGGCAACAGATTTAATAGCAAAAGAGAGGGTAAAATTAGGTAGGATGCCCTCTCAGAAGCATTAGCTACACATCATGCTTGTATCAAACAAGATGCTCAATCCAGTAATAACCATATAAAATATAAGGGCCAGGACAGAATACAGGATGTCAATTTAGACTTAATCTTCCATTCTGACCTTTGCAACCATTAAGATTCCCAAAATAACTAGACAAGGTTAATTAATCTCCATACTACCAGTGACAATGAGGCCATAATTCCCATTTTACAAAGAGCAACCAGAAAGACATTAGTATTTTACAATTTGTATAGCTGAAAAAGAGGAAAAAAAACCCCAAACAAACCTAAAAATCAGGAATAATTCTAAACAGTATGTTGTAACAAGATTGCTCCCTGAAAAATACAGAGCCCCCCACTTCCATCTTAGAAAACCACTCTATAGGATGCTGAAGATCCTGTTACAATGGAGGCCACGGAGTAAATTACTCCAGTGCAGGTATTTCACTGCTGCCATACCCTCTGCCTTCATTAAAAGAAAAAAAAGCTTACTAAGAATCACATGGGACTTTAAAGGTTACAAAATTTCATTTGGGAGAGATGTCTGCATTAATGTAAACCAATAATTTACTAAGAACATATGCTTTTCAGGGCTTAAAATAATGAAAACTGTTGTCTATTGCTGATAGCAATACTTTAATTTATTCACTGCTGCACTCCAGCACAAAAGTGTAACAATGATCTGACTTTATTTTTTCCTTAAAATAACAAAAAGAGCAAATCTGTAGGACACTAAACGTGAAACCACCTTGATACCAAAAGAACTGCTCACTCAGCCTGCTAGGTTTTCCCCAATTGTCAAACCTGTTAAAGGGCACTTCACTGTCTGAATTACAAAGATGCTTTGTAAAGACAGCCCAAGACCGTAAATATATTCCTGAAAATCAGCTCTTTGGATTCCTATCCCTATCTCTAAAGGAAAAATCGTTTTTCTCTATACATCTAATTTTGATTTACTGGAGTTTTACAATCCTGATAAACACAGGAGAATGTAATTTTAAGCAGGAGGAGGTAAAGCTGAACCGTTCCACGTTACTCTAAGTCTCACTAGCTCACATCAACAGTTTTGGGTTCACTAGAATTTCTTCTTATGCTTGTTAGCAAATACAAGATACAGATATATACTTTTCCCCTAGTGCATAGATACTTTGGAAAGAAAAAGGTTTAATGTGAATGAAAGTAAACATGTTTGATCTTAAAAATAAACTGAAAGGATTACTATTTTACACATTAGAACACTAACATATGACCCTTAGTACAATTTGGTTTTATTTGTCAAATGAGCTGATAACTCCTGATCATTTTTTGCTTACCAAATCTGTTAAAGCCAAATATACACAGGTAACTTACAGAACAGCCAAAGAGGAAGATGTTTCCTCCTTCTGAGCGTCAATAAAGCCTATTTCATCTGCTGTGTAAAAAAGGTTTTAAGCAGGTCTTATTTTGTTATACTAGTGCCTTAGTCTGCAAATTTTCATTGTAATTAATTGCTAAGTACTTTTACTCTGACATACAGCAACACAAAGCCTCACCAGAAGAGCTCTAATTTTATTTCACAAAAAAAAAGTAAAACAATCACACTAGGCGAAAAAATAATAAATTGAAACACCTATGCAAAAAAGGGCTACATTTATGAGGTGAGATTGCAACAAGGGGCATGGACATAAACTGTTACAGGTAATTTAAAAGACAAAAAAAAAAAAAAAAAAGGCCATCATTTCAATTAAGTTTATATTAAATGCATTCTTTAAACTCCTGTTCAAGTGGATTTTATAGCACACAGTTTAACTACAATTTGGAACTAACACCTATAATCACAACAGTTTTGCTGTTTTGTTCAAACTCAACTACTTAACCAAGCCATTTCTCCTCATTCATTAAGTTTCTGTAGTTAAAGCTAGTGGCTTTTGCTGCTGGTAAAATGTTAGTATTCTTCAATGCCAAGTGACTAGCAGTGTCTGTGACTCATTATCACCAGAAGATGAATATGCCACTGATTTTTGTAATGTTAACGTATGAGTAACTTCCAAAATAATTTAATTGGATGTACTATGTAAATCTGGGAAGAAGTAAAGAAACATCAATTATTTGGCAGCACTACCTGTTAATCAGCTGCATACCCCGAAATCTGCTGTGATGCCTCTAGAACTCCACAAGAATATTATGAAATACACCACCCTGCACGTGTGCCTGCCTCTGGTTTGGAGCTCAGCTGAAACACTACTTTCAATATCCATTACTCTTGTACAAAAGCAAATTATTACCTTTATCATTAGCTATATCATTTCCTTTAGAACATGTCTGTAAAGTAACCATGTTACTTTACTGCAAAAATGAAGTGCAAGATTCTGAATCCAACATTGCAACACTTCTTTCTTCTGTTCAACTTTGTGCTTTCTTTGCTAAGTAAGATTGTGTATTGCCCTTAACTCCTTAAGAAAGCAGGATAGATACTGTGTTGTGGTTTTAGAGATGGTGCATACCATTCATGTCAATATTTTAATGTGGTCTTGTTTCACAGCTTTGCCAGCCCTCACCATATGCAGATTTTAATCACCAGAGGTACTTCACTAAAATGATAGGATTTTTTCTTAGCTTATATCACAACAGCAAATAATTTCTTATGTAAAAGTGGACTAATACCTAATATTTAATGTTACTCTAATTAAGTGTGAAAAACACCCCATTTCATTCTCCAAGAAACTGACTGTTTTAAAAAGTCCATCTCAAAGTTGAGTTGAAATGAAACATTTTCTTTAAAGTTTTGTCAATATATAACTAATAGCAATGATCAATTCCAAGATCTTCAAATAACATGCACACAGCAGTCAAAAACTTGGAAATTCTGTTCTTACTTAGTAAAAGAAAAAAAATTGTAAAGTCTAGAGGCTGGCTTTTTTACCAACAGAAAAATACACCCATATTCTAGATCAAGCATGCACTGAAAATACTTTCAAAATTAGTTCCTGAAAAATGGGGGTTGAGCCACCCTTCTGTCACACAGTAAATCTATTTCAGCAAACAGCAAGTCCTTTAAAAAACAAACTGAAAAGAAACTGCAAAATATTATCCATGATCATTTTAGTCATACCTTCTCTGCACATGACAATTTTGGCTATCTGAACTGTCATTTTAAAAGATTTTAAAAACAATTTTCAAGATATCATCTGTTTCTTACAGAGTTCCAAAATAAGTGAAGTCACCTTGAAATGCAGACACCCATTAGCACCCAAGGTAACCACTGAGTTCTCCACCAAAGACTGTATACCTTCCTCTGCTTCTCCCATACTGCCAGTTAGTTCCACCTCCAGTGCTCATCAGACACCTCTCTATATGCTGCAACTCACTCTAAGAGCAGAAAACTAACAGTTTTCTTCAGCAGGTTTAAAGAGCAGGTTGCACTTGCAGAGTATTAAAGGAGTTCAGTAAGTCCTGACAGTAGCAGGAACAAGAGTACGGTCAGAAGGAATAAAAAGGGTGGGTGATAAATGGAAAGAAGGCAATGAGCTACCATGTCAGCTCACCAAATTCCATTCTACCAGACCATGTACTTCAGTATATTCGCAGAGCCAAAAATAAGTAGCAGTTTCAACATTAGTGCAAAATCACTTCAACAGGCAGAGAACTTTGGTAACTTCTTCCCCTATTTACATTTCATTCTCTTCTTTATGAGGACAACTTACAAGAGCAAAAGAACCAGAGAACTTAGAAGAACTTAGAAGTAAAATTAAACTACACCAATACTCAAAAGAAAAATTAAACTGCCAAATGGCATTTTAAATATTCCTTCTTTCAGACATAAATAATTTTAAAACCACAACACTGCAATAACAGAGCATTCATTATATACACTTTCAGAAAGTGTATTAAAAAAGTACTTGGACTATTTAATTCATTTATACTGAAATAAAAGTAATTCCATTTACATTCAAATAAATAAGATACATAAAACCCACAACTGTTTTGTATTTTTTAAAGTTGAAATTTTGTTCCTGACCCTCAAACACACAGAAGATAATGTTAAAAATGCTTATGCCTAATTCTACACCAGTATATCCTGAAGTAGGCAGCTCACCCTGATCCATCAGAAAAATTCATTCTTAACTACCAATTTTTTTCTATAATGCTGAATTCTGAAGCTCCTCCAGTATCAGAAGAATGAGAATATACAGGGAAGTCAAATGGATCTCACTACAATATGGGTCTTCAAGTAAAAAATTTTACCTGTAAGTTCACCAAGGCAAAGAACAGGCCGGTTCAACTTCAAAAGCACTGTACAAAACTGTGCTCAATGCTCTGCAACTACTACAAATCCAAATGTTTGAGATGTATGAATTTTACATTTCCTGTAATAAATGCAGTCATGAGAACAGCTTCTAAGAGGTAAATCCGAAAACTGTTTCCTTCAGAGCTACAAAACTAAACACTGTAACAGACAGTTACCTTCTCAAATGCTTCTAAATCCATACTCCTAAAAAGGGAGGATGTATCTGAAAAACACTAGCTGTATTTTATTATGAAAAGAAAGTGAGAGCAATAAAAAAAATCATGGCAAGGAAGAGAGGCAAGAGCATGAAAATCAGAACTGAAGAACCCAACTAAAAACATAAAAGTTGTGATTGCTTACAAATTCACTACCTCTTCCATACTAGTGGTGGGCTCTCACAGGAAGTAGTGTAACACAAGCACAGCAACACTCAAGTAACAGAAGTGATTACATCAGCATTTTGTGCTGTGAGAAATATAAAGAGGATTGAGCGCAAGGACTGGGCTGTATGACGTGTACAAATGCAGTTGAGAAGGAGGATGGCAGGAACAGCAACATGCTCCAAAGAAGGGGCAAAATATTTGTGTGAAGAGAGTTTATTGTTTGTGATTTTTGCTTGGATTTACAGAACTCAATAAAAGCTACTATATCCCTCGACAAAAGTCCTGTGAGAATATGGATGCTTAAATATATCTAGGTGATCATCATAATCCTAGTGCAAAAAAAGCTTTTCACTACCAAAAAAAAAAAGCAAAACCAAAACAAAACACACACAAAAAATTCCAAATCCAAAAAACAACCCCCCCCCCGAAGAAAAAGGAAACAAATTGAAAAAACACACAAAAACAAAACCAACAACCCCCCCCCCCCCCACAAATACACATAGTTTCATTTAAAGAAATATATTAAGAGTTGCAATCAGCTCCTGTGTCAGAACAGGCACTGTGTATCACCCAAACAACTCCACATTTTTAATCAGACAAGGGTACTTCATGTGACATTAACAGAAACACTTGATTTTAGTGATCTAAACTGAAGTTCAGTTTGTAAAAACATTTTTGAGGCTGAAAGTTTCTAGGAATGTTAAATATTACAGAAGAAAGGGGAAAATAACATTCCACAAATGAAAGCCAGAACTACTTACGTTTCAAAACAGCGATCCACGTTGTCTGACATCAGAAGCAGCATGCAGAGTTGTTCCAGTGCTATTAGCTGCATATCCCTTTCATCCCCCTGCCCCATCTGCAGCCATTCCAGCAACGTGTCTGGATCCACATCTGCCATGGTTATTTATAAAAAAAAAAAAGCCGCCTTCACTTCAATTAAAAAATACCAAAAATATCCTTTAATTGTTGAAGCTGGACTAACTTCAGCACAATTAATTTCTCTCTTCAGTCAGCCTCGCACTTTTGCAGTTTTCACCTGCAAGAAAAGTTAAAAAGTAATCATCATCACCATTTTGTTAAACTTTCTGTATTTGCTCCTCTCTAAAATGTATAGCATATCTTTGGGCTGAAATTAAGGAAACTTTCACACAGTTTATTGGCAAATAGGGTTTTGTCCAAGCTTTCTAAGGAAGTAAATAGCAATGAGTTTTGTTCTGTTTTGAGGATTACCCAAAATTAAAGCTAGAAAAATTGTGCTTAACCATTTTGTGTATTCTTAAAGCTAAGAGAAAGTGATGTCTTGCCCATCGTCCTCCTTTAATATCACTTTATTATAAAGTGTTCAGCTATATGAGAAATAGATTACCTCCTCATGAAAATATTCAAATACAGAAAGACACAGAATTTCATATTTTAAATAAAAATCCATTAAATAAAAAACTGATACGTATAATTACAGACTTGCAGAACTTTTGGAGACGTTTTATGAATCCTTCATCTTTTAAAACAGCATTCAAACATAAGGAAAATAGACTTTTTATGTCAAAGGATAAAAAAAGACAAGAATCACTTCCATTTTCAAGAATCAGGGGTTTGTTGGGTTATTTGGGGACTTTCTGGAAGAAAAATATTTAATTCATAACTTTCAAAAAGAAAAGGGTGAATACGACAAATAATTCACATACATACAAGGAAAACAACTTTATTTGCTGGCCCAATGCCACAGTTGCATATGCAAGATGAAGACCAAAAAAGTCCCTTAAAAATGTTAACATATTTTTGGCATATGTGCTTGCTTTTTACATTGTGTTTAACAAAGAGTCAAATTCACCTCTCCTGCCTAAAAATACAGCAAACATGACTATTCTCATGTAAAAACTAATGGGTTACAAACCAATCTCTCCAAATTAGACATACAAGAAAAATAATGCTCTTTTAAAATACAGCTTAGAAAAGAAGAATTTGTTTATCAAACTCATAGGTAAATATGAAATGCTGGACAGTGTCCTCACAGACAGGGGGAAGGTGATGTGGGAGGAAGAATCTTGATCTGGACAAAGTCTGCCTACTTGTTTACTTGCTGCTAATGAGTTAATAGTTAAAAAATAACTCCATCAAGGGCATGCCTACAAAACTGAATCAGAAATTAGTATTATATGAAGAAACACACACTGAATCAGCTCTTTCACAATATCTTCAAACTCAAAGATGTGACAGAAGTACAACAGATAGGATTTTTATATAATTTAGGGCAGTAATATTACAGATCACATAACTACTGCTTGGCAGTTATATATTTAATATTAGTAAAATCATTTTCTGTCTTTTAAACAATGCCTACGATTCTCCAAGATGGTTACAGACTGCATTTCCTGCTCTAATCCTATAGAAAACTACTTTCAGACAGTAAAAGCGGGATCGTGTTATAAGTATTCTACCTCTCCGTACTTAACACGACTAAATCGTTATTTCCGGGAGCGGGGAGACGGGTGATAGCGAGAGAAACAAGAAAATTAAGAGACAGAGAAAGTGAGGTAAGTTCAACCCAGGCACCTGCTGTTCTCACATCCCAGACGAGCTGGCTATGCAGGAACCACCGCTCAGAACACGGAGCGTGGCGAGCGGCCGGGACTCCCGGGAGAGCCGCCCCAGAGCAGGGGCCAGGCCGCAGCCACACTCATCCCGCGCCGCCCGGGCCTGCTCGCACACACCAGGCGGGCCCCGGGCCCGCGCGGCGCTTTCGGCCCCCTCCCCACACGGCGCCGCCCGGGGCAGGGCAGGCACCGCCTCCCCCTCCTCGCCGCCCCCGCACGGGGCACCCGGCGGAGTGAGGGGCTCCCCGGCAGCGCCGCTCCGCTCTGCCCCCGGCCCCTCGCACAGACTTTCCGGCACCCGCCGCCTCCCCCCCGCCCGCAGCTCCGGCCCGCTCCCTCCCGGCCCGACAGGCCCGGCCAGCGACGCTCGAGTTCCCGTCGAGCCGCAGGCCGCGCAGGGTGACCCGGCCTGGCTGCTCGGGAAAGACGCCGTCTCCCAACGCGAGCCGGAGGGGCCCCGCGCCACCCCCGCCGCTCACCTCGCCCTCCCGCAGTCTCCTCGCCGGAGCAGAGCCCTCCTCAGCGCCACGCCGAGACCGGGGCAGCGGCGCGGCGGTGGCGGCGGCAGCCGGAGCCCCGCGGCAGGCGACGGCCAGCGGCATCCATGGCGCTCCGCCCGGTGCGGGGTGGGCGGGCGCGGCAGGAGCCGCGCTCGGGGCGGAGCTGAGGCGGCGGAGCGGCCGCCGGGGGCGCTGCGACAACCTCCGCGGAGAAGGGGCCGCTCCCGGGGACCGCTCGGCTCGGCTCTGCTCCGCTCCGCCCCGCGCCGCCGCTGCGGAGCTGCGAGCCAGGGCCCGGGGAGCCCCGGTCGCGGCCTGGCCGGCGAAGGGCCCTGCCCGGCTCGGGTGGCCTTTCCTTGGCTGCCTGGAGATTTATTTTTTTATGGTTTACAGGTCATTTTATTTCTTGGCATATTCTGGTTATTTACTTCAATATCATATTCTTTACATTTACGGTGGGGCTTATACTTTACAGGGGCCACTCTTGAAAACACTTTAATCCCCGTCCAGCACCTCCATTAAAAGGGATTTGATGGGCGGATTTAAGCGTGGCGGTGCTGGGTCTTACAGAGCGGAGATTTTAGGTTGCTCTTACCGAGCAGCGAGTTTGAAGCTCTGCAGCTACGCTGTGTAGCTTGACACACCTTTTGCAGTAGGGTGGTCCGCTGCCATATGTGCCGCAAGATGCTGTGCAATTACCTTGCAAATGATTAAAAGACAAAGGAAGCAAACCGCTAGAAATTTAAAATGAAGGATTTTCAAAATAATTTCATTCTCTGTAGTATGACATGTTTTGCAAAGGAATTTAAGCCTATTAATATAAGTACAGTAAATAAGATTATTGTACATTTGAATGTCACTCCTACCTACATCATAGACATTTCCTGTAATTAGGAGGCTAAAACTACACACTGAAAAAAAAGGCAATAGCAGTCATGCTTGGTTAAAACTTGCCAAATGCCAACATTTTTATTGGTCGATGTTGTAATAACACCTCTAGAAAGTGTTATCTTTATTGGTGCAGGTTTTATTCAGAACACAAGAACAGCAGTTCTTTTGTCTCTGTTTCTGATTTCTAGGGCAGCTTAGCCCTTCTGTCTTACCATACTACATCTCTGTTAACTGTGACTTGTTCCAGCTTAGCCAAGATTTACATGTGTATCCTTTGCTTGTGCTCGTCCTTCAGAGGTCAGGAAGACTTCTGATATGCTTAAAGACACAAGGCAATAGGACGACTGAGTCTACAGTCTTTTAATTTAGAAACTTGGTCTTTAACTTTTCACCAGTACAGAAGCAGCAGAATTAGGCCAGGTTTATGAGACCTGCATATGCTAAGTGACCTTGCTCCTGTTGCATGAGGCTAGAAAAGTTGCCTTTGCTTTTTTCGTGAAGAAAAGTGTCAGATAGAGAAATATTATTTTCTTCTGAAGAGCAAAAAAACTTTGAAATCAAACAAACATTTCATTATTTTCACATAGAATGCAGCTTCTGGTTCAGGTCTCTAGACAGATACATGGTTATTTGTGGACAATATGAGGATATAAAAATACAGATCAATTTAGGAACAAAATCAAAAAAATACCGTAGCTTAAAATAATATGATTAATGTACTTAAAGTACTATTAAACAGGAGTACAAAACTTAAATATTGGAAATATCTTTCAGTTACACAATTATTTCTAAAAGGAGAAATATAAATACTTCTATGTCCTGTTGCATGAATTGCCCAATTTCATATATCCATTTTTTTTTTACTCAAAGAAGTACATTGAGTAATATATTACAGCTTCAATCAGGATCTTTTTGCATTCTGATAATGCTTACAGTATTTAGGAGTTTGCTAGTGATTTTTGTTCCTTGTTATGTGATTTCTTCTCACCAGAACAAATCTGAAAAAGAATGCTGACTAGATAATTTCTGTTTCATTGATTATATACTTCATACAATTTATGTATGTTCATTGACTAATTGATTAATACTTTTTTTTCACTTCCTGTGCTGATGGGCATTCAAGTTATTTTCAACACTCTCTTTGTCATAGTACTCTACTGAAATATAACACAGCAAGTGATACCCCTGAAGTTACTGTTTCGGACTCCCTCTGTGTATAGCACTGATCCAGACTAGAACTGCCCCTTCAAAAGTGGCTGTTCCTTACTACTTACCAAGAAGGAAATCAGCAGCAAGTAAGAGTACAACTTAGCAGATAAGAAAGACATCAGAATTGCATTTGTATGGAATTACTCACATTCATTTGAATTTTCACACGAGTGAAGGTTTGTTCAGGCCCCCAAATTCCCAGCCCACGTCTATCATTCCATTAGCGCTGGTTTTAAGCCTTCTGAGAAGCAGAACTTCATGTGGATTAGTGCAGCCAGATGGGGAAGGTAAGTGATGGCATATATTGAAGTGACAAGTAATGGAGCTTGACTGTTGTAGCTGCTTTGAAGAAAACCACACTGAGCATTGTGTGAAACTTGCAGAAACAGCTCCCGTTCCCCGTGCTTGTGCAAGGTACATATTTTTCATTCGGTTAGAAAATTACCCAAATGCTAACACTAGCTGGCAGACGCTTCATGTATGACCTTGGCCTAATCCCATAATCATTGCGTGTCTGTTTCCTCCTTCACAAAATAAGGAGATAGTAATGCTGGAGTCAGAAATGTCTTAGCACTTATGGAATTGGGAGTTGCTGAGGTATGTTAGTATATTCAGTCCTAAATAATGCCATAAATTTATGACTACACTTGAGCAGGCAACGTGACTGACAATACCTTTGGAAATTAGGCCATATAGGGTCAACATAGATTGATCTTTGTGTTATATTGAGCAATTACCATCATTTTTTACTGAGTATTTACCTGAAAATTAAAACCTGGCATTAAAAGAGAAAATGTCAGCACAGTTACTAGAATAGTGTCAGGGACACATGAACATCAGTAAAATATGCCACGAGGGTAGCAAGGGTCAGGGATTGGGTTGCAGACACAGAGAGATTCTGAGACCTGCTGTAAAGGACACCCCACTTGAGACAGCTTCTCAACAAGAAGACATTGCAGATGTTCTCAAAAGGATTTGATTCACTTTGAAAAGAAGTCACTTTTGGCTAGGATTCTGCAACATCTTCTCATGATGGGAAAGAATATACCTATGTGTTTTTTCACTTATAGCTCCAAGAAGAATAACATTTATTACTGCTTTTATATTATGTTCAGGCTGGTGTTTTCTGTATGGTTTCATCTGATAGCAGAAGGAATGTCATGGTCACTCTTAATGTCACTGTGTGATAGTAAGTTTTGAAAACTTCAGAGTGGAATGATTGGGCTTCTGTTACAGAAAATACAAAACTGACCAACAATCAAGCTGAAATACACCTACAATTCAAACAGTACAAAAAGACTCAGATTCCTTCATGTTTTTTTAATTGATACAGCAACTAGAAGCCAGGATAACTGATGTTTTTGTTAGCTATCTGCCTACTTCAGTGTATATGCCAAGTTGATGATTCCAAAAATATTGCTCTTCTGTAGTAAATAGATCAGAGGGTGATATAAGCAGACCCTGAACACCTCCATAAATTTAAGGGAGTAGTTTATGCTGAAGACCAGGGCTGTGCCCAGTTAAATAAACTGTTAAGTTATTTATGGATTGTTTATTCTTTTGCTTTAACACTTTTTTCTCTGCCACCCACCCAATAACACAGCTGAAAACACTGAAAGTACCTACTCCTCCAAATCCAAAAGATTAATAATTCCATACATTTAATTTTTTGGATGAATACTATACTTATAAACAAAAAGTTACTAAATGTTTATGACACATTTCAAAGCAATAAGGTCATATATTACAGAAGCTTTCTTGCTATATCAAGTAGGACTTAGTTTAATAGAATGTGGCTATTTAACTATATTGTTAAGATTTTCTTATGGAAAGCATATTCTTTTCATAAATAAAATGCAGTTGTGAAAAACTTTTTTGATTTAAATCCTCCTACGTTACCACAGTCTCTTCTTAGCCACTCCACTGTTGCACAAGCCTGGGGAGCGCAAACATAGATAGTGTCAGCGTCTTGCCTTTCCAAAAGTACGTGGCAGCCTTTGGAGGCCCGGCAATCGGCAAACAAGTCCGTGTTGCTGCACAGCGAGGTGTGTTTACGATGTGGCTCTGACGCAACCCTGCAGCAGGAGCTGGGTGAGAGGTTTCCTCTTTGGGAGGCCAGCTCTTGCAATTACTCGTCCATGTGCTGAGCACACGAGCGGCGCTGACGTGATAAATATGTGAGTGACATGCTGGTGTTTACTGAGGTACGGGGCTGAGTCATTGCTCAGCTGGGAGGACTCCTCCTCAGCAGAGCCTCAGCTTCCTGGAAGCTCCTTCCTCAGTCTGCTATCCTCAGAGCTGACTACAGAAGAGCGAGTTTTTCAGAAATCGGCAAATGCTCTCAAATTATCTTTTCTTTCTGAAATTACTGCTCAAAATCATATGCATTACAGAGTTTTTTTCCTAAGTAAACTCACTTATGTGAGTTTTTGTTTGTGGAATGCTCTTTATTTCAAATTTAATTTTTTTATTTTTTTTCTGTTCCAGGCTGAAGAGTGAGAAACAAGTAAACTTTCTATCAGTTAACTACTTTCTACCTCAGTTTAGCTTCAGTTATATCAATACTTCAGACAGAAAATAGAAATTAAGCTGCTATTACTCATCTCCCTTCTACCTCCAAGTGCCAAGGGGAAAGTGAGACTGAACTTAGGCAAGAGTTCTCTATTTCAGGCTTCTAACTCTACCCTGTCCGCTAGTACCATAGGCAAGAGCAATAAATCTTGATCCAAGGCAAGTGCAAGGAAAGATCAGTGATTCACGTCACAGGACTTCTTACTGTTTTAATGGCACAATCTATGCTATGACTTTCTGAATCAGAAGGTTAATTAAGATTTGGTATTTGTTCCTCATAGTTCTGTTATGTTGTTACAGGAGTAAAACATATGCAATCCTATCAAACATTTGATGTGTGTCCCAAAACTTCGATGAAGTATTATGAATTAATTTGAATTACCTTTGCTGATGAGAAGACTTAGAGTAAGAAGAAAGTGTCTTTTATTGCAAAAATGATTCTTCTGTATTCTGGTGTTAAAAAAATACATCTTAGAGTTTTATTGAAAAGATTGTAAATTTTCCTTAATTAAAAGCGTACTAATGCTTTTTACTATTCTTGTCATGAAATTATGCCCTATTCACCACCACTGAATATCTTGACATGCAAAATGAGGAAACAGTTTCAAGCTTCTAAAATCTGAATTTCTAGATTAATTGCTAACTGAAAAGAGCTACATTGTTCACTCAAACCAGGAAAAATAATCATAATAGTGTGGTAGAGCATGGCGACGTTCAATAATAGCTCCGTCCTAGGGCACATGAGTCAGACAAGAAGAAAATTTTATCATTTACTACTGTAAACAGGAAAACTTTCTTGCCCAAATGATGACAGTGAGGAAAAATGGGAAAGTAGTATACATTCACTGATGGTTTGTTTGATCAGAAAGTTAACACTCTGCAATCTCAGCTGAGCTTGGATTGTTGGGTTTGTATGAAAGGTGACATTCAAACAAGTTAAATCTATACTTTGTTTAGAATTGTTCTAGAGATGTGAAACCAGGTTTCTGCAGATCTTCAAGTCTATACTTCTGCAAGGAAAGAATGCAGATTCCTTGAGAAATATATTACAGGAAATAAACTGTGTACCAAGTTTTCTCCTCATTAATTTTTATTAATAAATGAAGATCACATGGTGCATATATTGGGATTCATCCTCTACTGTAACCTTTGAACTTACTCCCAGGCTACAAACTGTATTACATAGAACTGGCTGAAAATGTAGAACTGATTCTGCAAAGACAGAAGAAGGACTTTTCATATCAACAGAATTGATTTTCATTCTCTACCCAATGCTAGTGAATGCAGAAAATTATGCTGTGGGGATTTCTCCTATTTTCTTAGCTTTTGTTTTCCATTTTTTTTTTTTAACTTCCTTAACAGAAATATTTTTGGAAAGACCAGAAATAACCCCTAAAGATCAAAGCCCTGAAATTCATTCTGTTATGTTGAATGTGAGGAAGAGGATGAGAAACACAAAAAGAACATTCAAAACAAATTGAAACATTCCTGTTTAGGAAAGATCTTAGAAGAAGTAGGTTGTGAATGAGAAACTCATATGTCTCCAATGTCCTTATACTAGGCTGTGCTGGATTAAACAGCACTTCTGGTGGGAGAAAGGCTATTCAAACTCTATCTTTGCTCACTACATTTCAAACTGTGACCCAGTCCAATTAAGGAGATATTTTTGATCTGATAGTAGATAGCTTTGTGATGGAGCTGCATTTTTGTAGGAGAATAAGTGGCCATGGAAGAAAATTGGTATAATTATCATATCTTTTGCCTAAGAGTTTTCAGTTAACTAACATAAACATAAGGAAAACTGCAAGTTGCTTCTTTTTAAAGGCATGGTTATTGTATTTTTTTAAAGTTTCATCACCAGTGTTTTAATTCCTTAGGAGTTCAGAGACCCACCTGATAAGTAAGCGAGTAGCAGAGGATAAACAATTCATATCCATTTTTCTTTTTGTAATCTACATTTTACCCATTTTGGACCCATTGACTTATGCTGGTAAAACTGAATATCCATGAACAGGTTACAGATTACTGCCACTAGTGCACAGGATTTTACATCTCAGTTCCTGTGCTCCTGGTACCAATACCTCAAAAAATGAAGTCAGCTGTAAAGTAGTTCCAATCCAATTCCTGCCCAAATTTCTGCAGCTAAGCTTTTAATATCAGTGTTCCAATTGCATTGACTCTTAGTTATGTAGAGTAAGACACAAGCATTATTTTATTATCCAAGCATATAGCTTTTCCTATCAGTTCTGTGTTATAAGACTATATTTTTGTACTGCAAAACATTAGCTCTTTGGGGCTTTGCTGTCTGCAAAATTTCTGTGTAAACACTGGTCTCAGTGGACAGAGGTTCCCTTATTAAAGTGATTGTATGTCAGTCTGCATCAAAGCAAGAATGCACTCTACCCATTTTTTCATACAGTGCCAGCCTGTAGATCAGCAGGCCAAATTATCTTTGTAAAGAAATACCATTCTACAGATGTCAGTAAGGCCTTACCAGTCTGGGCCAGCATGCAATTGGGCTCAAATACTAGCCTGGACTATAGGAGTTTAGCTAAACTGAGTCTACAGAAATTTAAAGTTTTGTTCAAGATTCTTAGCTGGCTTGACATTTTCAGGTGAGACCCAGACCCAGACCTAGTGGCAGTTCTGCTCTGTTCGTTTAGGAAGCAGCAAGTTGAAGATCAAAAGAGTACAAAGAGCTGATAGACTTTTTGCTTGTATTTCTGTGAGAAGCACCATTGAGATTGCCTCTTGCAAGCTAATTTATAGGGAATGTTGGACAGTTATTTTGATAGAGAAATCTTATCTGCTTACAACATGTTCTCAAAGTAAGTGGTGTTCTGCACTGACAATGCCAGCAGTTATTTTAGGGGAGAAACATTGTCTATGTCATTTTTGCCGTAATATTTCACATACAACAATTAGTCTATGTCCCAGTCCCTACTCTGACCCTGATGAGAGAAGGAATAGCTTGGGGCTGCTGAATCTTATGCTAATGATTGCCAAGTATTTCACAGTGGAGGACCAGTGTTGTTGATAGGCATTTTAAATATTGAAAGGCCCTAGGGAAAATTCAGGCCTCTCTGTACATATGAGATAAAAGACATCTCCCCCTCAGAATTAACAGTAAACAGAAAATTCAAAGGCTACAAACCAGATCAGAATAACACAATCAATGGTTTAGCTCCAAAGTCTACATATTAGTGGTCTCCCAAGTCTATTGAGCTAACTCTTTTGGTTGTGCAAAGAAAACCAAGAGGAAAACAGAAGCTGCTCTGCATTTGCACTTCTATATGGATCATGGCTTCAAGTTAACCTGCACTCCCTGGCCATGGGGTGACCCACAGACAAGGAACATGCACTCAGAGGAAAGGATTCTGTCTCAGCACTGGAAAGAAAGGGAATATAGGTGGAAGGGAGCTGGCCTTCCCAATGTCACATCAACTCAATTTCTTCCCTTATTGGGAAACTTAGACAACAAACCAAAGCCAGAATCCAGCCCCATCTCACAGGCAGGGCTGGAGGGTTGTCCAGTGTTTACATCACTTGTAATTTGATAGGAAAGCAGTAAGCAATGTTTTGAGAAAATCAATTCATTACTGGCCATAGAAGTTACAAGCAAATATACCTGCAAGTTATCTCAAGCAAGTAACCTTAGGAAGAAGGCTTAAGACTGATATTTGGAGGTAAATTGTGCCCTCCATAGCAATATTGTACTCCACCAATGTATAAAATTGGTCGGTGCTTATGCATGTAAATGTAGGCAGAAATTAACCCAAAAGCGCTTTTGAAAGTGAAAGACTTCTTCCCATGGTGTTAGGCAAGAAAGATAAGATTTTTGAGTTCAGTGTTTGGTGCCTCATGTATACTTCAACAGAACTATGTTGTAGCAATAGAATATCCTGTTTTAAATAATAAAGATAATGAAGATAATGAAGACTTCAAGATTGTAACCCTATCTACTTTTCTTCTTGATAAACTGTTGTGGTAGATACAGATACCCTGCTGTTTCCTAAAACGGTTAGAAGATGCAACCAACAAACCATTCTCAGCTGTAAAATGATACAGTTTTGAGTCTCCTCTATAAATATCTAAATATCTGACTCCTTACTGCCTTCTAGTTTTAACCTCTGTCTAACTGTACCTAAGGAGATGTGCTCTGACATAGCAGTTTTAGACATCCCACATGGCTGCTTTACTTGTGCAGGAGAATTTGAAAGGTAGATTTTCTGTCATTATCAACTGTATTCTGTCAATCACAGTTGACTAGGGACATAGTAAGACATTCCAAAATAAGAGGATTTTAAAACATCAGCACCATTACCATACATCTGCATTCATTGTTTTAAATTAAAAGGTAGATCATTCCAATTGTACTATGAGGTACATTACATATTTAGCTTAAAAAAAGAGAAAATGGCACCCTTGGTCAGTATGTAATTAATATGGTGGTGCTGTCTGTGCATTAACTCCAGACTTGTTTCCCTCCCCACTCTGCTTCTGTAGCTAAATTGATCAGCTTTTTGCACTGGCAGGATCCAACAAAGTGCTGGTGTATGCTGACACTTCTTGGCTTAGCTCAGTGATGCTTTATGCTGTCAAGAGTAAGCACAAATCACAGATGAGAACTAAAAGTAAGCTTAATAATTAAAATTAAAGGGCAGTCCTGCCAGTACAAGTTGTGGTTTATAAAAGCATAGAATAAGAAAAAAAAAACATGTAAAACGAATCTATCTTGTACTACTGATCTGAAATATGCAGTTGCATTAGAGAAGGATTCTCTTTCTGATGGCATTAGATGGTTATACATAAGACTGACAATTTAAATATTAGAATTAATTTTATTAGTAGAAATTATGTAAATAGAAACAATAATTTCAGTATCACTTCACAGTGATGCTGCTGGGTTTCCTTTCAGATAGCCTCTATTCTTAGAGCTATCTGGCACGCTCAATTTAAGACCAAACCTGACTGATAAAGTATTTTGATCCTCAGGGCCTTTCAGATGTCAGATGTAGAGCATTTATGGGACTGCAGCAACACCTGCTCCAGTATTCCTTTGAAAGAGCTTCCCATTCTCTCTCTTCTTTCCCATACCATTAATACCGGCTCTCTGGTGCAGTTTTCACAGAAAGTTAGAAGGATAAAGGATTTTTAAGGAAATACATTTTGGTCTCCAGAGTGCCTTAAATAAATTCCCAAAGTTATAGCTTACATGGAAAAAGTGGTTCATTGGGTTTTCCATCTTTCAAACAGGCCTCTTCCACCTCATCCTTCAGATGACAGACATATCCTATACATAAACTTCTATTAAGCTCAAGCAGACCGGATAGGAGGGAGCTGGGAGTCCCACAGTACTCCTGCACTTGCAGGCACTCCTAAGTACACTCTGCCACCAACCCACAAGCTCCTGCTTTCCCTCCTGTCCCAGCAGGAACCCCCTGGAGTACTTCATTCAGGCCTGGTGATGGGGGCAGCAAGGCTGTGTCTATCTGACAGGCCAGTGCGAACACTTCTCAAAAAACCTCTGAACCAGTTCAATAACGCTGATACAGTACTTCTGAAAAGTAGCCTCCCATACTATTTTTTTCTCCCCGGAAATGATGCTATGTCTAAATCAAATTTGCAGTAAATTCAAAATTTTCCTTGACAGTGTGCCCAATCTTTTTTCCTCTCTCCCATTTTCACTCCAGACTTACATGCAAGTACTTTCACTCAAGATTTACATGCTAAATTACTTGAAATTCCAGGAAATTACAGTATTTAAAATCAAGGTTGGATTTTAAAAATCCAGAACATTTTGATTTTATTTAAATTGTGTTTAAGTGTTGCTTTCAGCTTTCAGAGCTATGGAATCAGAATGTTCTTTGTAGGATAACATTAATCTCAGCCTTACATCAAAGTTCAGGTCACTCCAGATGTCTGAAAAATGCAGTAAATGGTGGACCTACAGGGAAAAAAAAGGCACACATTTTTGTGTGTTTCAATACTTAAACAGATCCACAAACTCCAGCTTGAAAACCAAAAAAAATACAGTGACTGATCAGATACCAAAATGAAAAATATTAAGTTAATCTCATCACCACCCTTCGATAAATGTATCCCACCTGGTTTTGAGTCTAACCTACTTTGAAGAAATGGAGTAATGTGATTTTAGACCAGAAACAAACCAGGAAAAAAGCTTCCCTACACTTACTTTATATAAACATTTTACCATGTAATGATAAATAGCCAATTTTCTTAAGTTTACAAATAATATCAAATTTTTATTAAGTTTTTGGAGGTTTCCTGGGATTATTTGGTTTTCAGGATTCTTACTTGGTACAATGTTTACCTCGGTAAAATGCTAATTACTGAGAATTTATTCACCAGTTCTAGTGGTCTAGTTAGTAGAATAGGAGCCAACACTGACAGTTCAGCTAAGACGCAGGAGAATCTTGGATTTTGAAATGAGAAAAGTTTAAAACCTCGACCACTCCACAAACATTATTTTGCCATGGAACAACTCTGTTATAAATGCCAGTTCACTGGCCATGCTGTAGCTATGAAGAAATTCAGAAGCTCTGATTTCTAGACAGCATTTGCTACCAGCTACTATTAGTACTTCTTAACTAGACAACCTGTACAGCAAGAATCTTATTTGCATGACAGTGGTCCATGTGGCCTCAATGCATGTCTGCCAAGGTCGATAAGGCTGGCACTTTGCAAGGAACTAGATTTTCTTTTGTGGGGTTGGGTTGGGGAGGCACAAACAAGGGCACAGTAATATTTATTATTCACAGAATGTTTTCTCTGGCACCTCCATGATTTGTTTCCAGTGCCTCTCTCCCCAAAAGGACAATAAGCATATTTATTTGTATTTTTAAAAACAGTTCCCATCTCAGGCCTACTTTGTGCAGACTGTGTTATCAGCAGCTTCCATTTCTTCTTAAGTGGGGAGAAAGAATAAGCTATAATTAAATGAAGGTATTTATTCTTTCTTCCCTGCCCTGAAGGGAATTGCTGCCCTGTTGCCAGCAATTACAGGCAGCTAGCAGTTCCCTGGGATCACAGTAACCAGGAACCAGTAAATGCACTCTGGTCCCATCTACCCACCCAGGAAAAATTCCTCTGCACTGAACAGAGACACTTCCCAGCTCTGCCTTCCCTCTGGCCTCTGAACACCCATCAAGGAATGGTCTTAATTTCCAAAGGCTACCCACCCATTGAGGTCAAAATCCTAATCTAAGAAGAGTGGTGAAGATTTTGCCATTCAATTCACTCCTCATAAGCAATTTCAAAATCTGTAGATGTAAATATCCAAAGCATGTGTGCACAGGTGTTGTAACCAGAACTGTAAAGGCAATGAAAACCAGGGCGTGTGGCTGCTCTTGCTGCTGATGAGTTACATCATTGCTAACTTGTCCTCCTGCTTTGCATAATATATAACATTTTCCTTTTGTGTGTATATAAGAAGCAGTGCTTTCTGATGAAGTTTCCATCATTGCAGCGGTTATTTTCATGGTTTACTTGGAGACTGTACAGAATGTGAACCTGTTGTGTCAGCTTTGCATATTTTAGTAACAGGTAGAGACTCCCTGTATTGTATGCAAGTAACTGCATTACTTTCTATAGTAACGTTGTTAACTTGTCTCATCCTGCGCTGCTACTGCTAAGTGTTTTTCTTTGATTTACATGGCTGGTTGGCAGTCTCTTCCTAAATAATAGGCACACAAAATAGAACAAGAAAATCTCATGTAACAGAAAATTGTGTGAACTTTACAAACCAGAGCAGCTTAATTTCTAAAATATTTTTTAGGATTCCAGTTAACTATTAAGTTATGATATTTCACACAAGCTGTTTTGAAGCAATGAATCAACAAGATGACTGATTTAATTATTATTTTCTCTACCTTCTTTTACTAGCCATGTGTGTGTCTCTTGTTCTGCTTCCCTGTTCCTTCCTTTCTGTCCTGCCCTAATCCTTCAGCACTTGTTTGATTTGAAAAGATCTCTCTAGAATGTCGTTGCTTCCTCAGCAGCCTTTGTATTTGCTCCTTTCCTGCTGCTTTTTCCTCTGAGCTGTCCTGTCTCCACAGCCATCTCTCCTGGCTCACTGGAGCACATTGCCCTCCAGCACTTGGACTCAGCACAAATCACTCAGCAAGTCATGGTTGGGTGTTGGCTACCTGAACAAAAGGAACACAACCCGAAAAGATCTCTAAGAGCAAGTTGCACATAGTTCCAGTTCTGGGATTTTAGCAAGAAGAGGAATTGGATTTTAGATACTTGCATGTCTGCCTAACTCCTTCCACTTACTAGAAATACACAGATTTTAAAACAAACAAACAAACAAACAAACAAATATTCAATTGTTCTGGGAGAATTCTGTATAGTCTAGGTACAACTTCACAAACCTAGAGGGCTAGGAGAGAACCCCTGCTAGTTAATGTATTCATTACCTCCTGAAGGAGAAAATTATGGCATTGAAAGCCATTCATTTAGGTAAAGTCCAGAACAAACCAGTGAAGAATATAGTTTCAAATCCTAACCACCAAAAATAAAGTTGATCCAGCCAAGATGTACCACAGCCTGGAACAGCCAGTTTCCACAGGCATTGCCTGCTTCTGTAGTCTCTCTGCTCTTTAGCCAGTACATTCAACAGCCATTTCTCTTCTGTTTTAGCCAAGAAAATCTCCAGAGGCCTTTAGTGACTGCTGCTTATCCTAAATCATTGCAGTTCATGGTTCTGAATGTTGTTGCAAGTGCAGAGAACAAGCAGGATATTGTGTGGATAAGTACGTATGTGTTGACAGGCTTCAGCAACCGCTGCTCTGAAGGATGCCAGGGAGAGACATGCCTATACTATGGCCTAGAACAATGGGAAGATCAGCCCAGTTCCACTACTATTTGAATTTATCCATAAAGGCTGGTAGCACTTGACCAGCAACAGTTTCAGCACAGATCTGGGCCACTGTCAGTGACTGTGCAACAAAAAACGACAGACACACACACACAGAGACACACAGACACAGACAGACACACACACACACACACACAGACACAGACACACACAGACACACACACACAGAGACACAGACACACACACACACACACAGACACACAGACACAGACAGACACACAGACACACACAGACACACACACAGAGACACACACACACACACAGAGACACACAGACACACACACACACAGACACACACACACAGAGACACAGACAGACGCAGACACAGACACACACACACACAGAGACACACAGACACAGACAGACACACAGACACACACACACAGACACAGACACACACACACAGACACAGACACACACACAGAGACACAGACAGATGCAGACAGACACACACAGAGACACAGACACACACACACAGAGACACAGACAGAGACACAGACACACACAGACACACACACACAGACACACACACACAGAGACACAGACACAGACAGAGACACAGACACACACAGACACACACACACAGAGACACAGACAGAGACACAGACACACACAGACACACACACACAGACACACACACACAGAGACACAGACACAGACAGAGACACAGACACACACAGACACACACACACAGAGACACAGACAGAGACACAGACACACACACACAGACACACACACACAGAGACACAGACACAGACAGAGACACAGACACACACAGACACACACACACAGAGACACAGACAGAGACACAGACACACACACACAGACACACACACACAGAGACACAGACACAGACAGAGACACAGACACACACAGACACACACACACAGAGACACAGACACAGACAGAGACACAGACACACACAGACACACACACACAGAGACACACATCTCAGCAGTAGCTGCACTGACCGGTGCCATCCCAGAACAGGTGCCTGTGTGAGCAGGGGCTACAGAAACCTGCTGGAAAGGTAGAAAACTGCCTACTCAGAAAAAGTTGACTCATAGCTTCTCCAGGTGCAGATGCCCTCACAGATGCTCACTGACTATCTTTGCTTCCTGTACCTGGACAGGGACACATTTCCAAAATTATGTGGGAAAATCAGGATAGAAGACTCAAGTTTTTAAGCCCCAAGGGTCAGCATGTATCTACATTTACTGTATGGTTAAGAGGGTGCCAGGAAGTACACTCCAACTGATTGTGGCTCAAGACCAACTAAAGATCACTCATTCTTGAGACTCTCTCTCCAACCAGCTTAAGAATTCTCAATCCACAAAAGTAAATTATACCCAGATTTGTTGATTTCAAAAGGAAACTGGGAGGAATGGACTAAAAATAAGCCCATCTACCCTCCCACCCTCCCGCTGGCCACATTACTGTGGCTGGCAGCTTGCCATATGCCTCAGATTGGAGGGGAAAATACATTCATTTGTATTGCCTCTTCTATTTCCCCTCTTCATCCCATCCTTGATTATTTAATAAATGCGCTTGAAGAAGTACCTGCTTTTTTCTTATAAGCAAATTATTTTATTCCCTTAACTGAATTTCAGGTTAATTTGGTGGCAGCAGCTTGAACCAGTTATCCTTGTATTTCCCATAAAACATGCATACATCTGTGACAATTTTTTCTTGGTGTCTGAATGAATTTTACATGAGTGAAGATGAGGTTAAGAGCATTTGCCTTCATAATGATAGGCTGTAATTTCAAATTGCATAATATTTCTATTCTTAGACATAAATCAAAATTGTTTCCAGAATACTTGAGGCCTGTACTTCATAATGCCACAGAAAATGCGTCTCTTACAAAACCTTATTTGTTTTTTGTGGAAAAGTATGCAGAGAACTGATGCAGTGGGAAGAAAAAAAGGCTTACAAAAAATACCATAAACAAAACTGTCCCAAGAGAAGGTTATAATAAAAAAAAATTACCACTAGTAGCAAGAGGGATTCTCAGTAATTCTGTATTGGCCGTGAGATAGTTCACATAATTTTAATACATGAATATTAACACTGCATTTTTTCTTAGGCTACACAATTGCAAATTATAAGGGTGTAGCTGAGAATGGCACTTTATCAATCTTGGTCATTACTAAATTTAGCTCCTTATCAGCAACTTTTAGAAACAGATTTTCTTCATCTGCAAACCTCTTTATACATGTAAGTTTTTCTGTGCAGTAAGTAGGCAAACTGGCACAGGCACACATAATGCACACACACATCAGGCTCTGCTCTGGCTGCTCCTCATCCTCACAACTTGTTTCCTCCTGCATGTGCCACCATTAAGCAGCTGGAACGCAAGCACAGAGGAAAGGGATTTGATGCTACATTCTTCCTTTTAGAATGAGAGTTTGCATTTCAGATAAACAGGAGTATGGAAGTGACATAAGGACCATAGACCACAACAGCTATTTGGCTATAGAATGAGTGAATTTGGGTTAATATACCACAGGTTACTGCAGGAGGTTTTAAAAGCCTGCTTTTGCATTGACCAGATTCTCTGACGATATCTTCAGCCTACTTTTGCTATATTTAGATGCAACTTCCCCTTTCATTGTTATATGGAATAAACCACTAATTCTCCAGAGAATCCAGAGAATATTTTAGGGGAAAAAAAAAAAAAAAAGCTTAAAAAATCCAGAACCACACATCAAAGTCAAAGTAAGAACCACACATTTTGGCTAAGTTGGTGGTGTAACCCTGACATATTCAGGGTTCCCTTGGGCGGATAACATCATGTATCAAATGCAGCAGGCTTATTTAATTTTGCATCATCAACTTCCAGTATTCATTATTTTGAATATGTTAGAGGCAGGTAGAGCATGTCATGTGTGGCCAAATATGCCTTTTAATTTTGATGTCTTTGAATCTATAGCCCACTGTCATTAAACAGCTTGAACTGCTTGCTACATACTTCAGCTAATTGAATGGGAGTCCTCTGTGAAATGTCATTGACAGCAACAGCTCCAGAGTTGTTCCTGCTGAAGTGCCATGGACAAATCTGAGCACTTCCTTTAACACTTGGCTGCAGAAAGTCAATTTATTAGCCAGTTTTTAGAATTAGAGGTTCTCATGTGCAAAAAGCAGTATCTAGGAATACCCACAGGATCAGGGCTGGCCAAGCAATGCTACTTTCAAGACAAGAGTGGAGTGACTCTTCCAGTGGCTTTTGATACCCCAGTGCAGAGAAGTAGACAAGTAATCCACCTTGCTGTATGTTCTTCCTAAACAAAGTGCTAATTGTCTAAGATTTTTCCCCTTTGCTTTCTTGCTTAGTTTGAAGTATCATTGGCTAGGTTTTCCACAGGCAGGAAGCACAAGTGGTTTATTAGTAGATCAGTACTGCTCAAGAAACATCATGTTTTTCTTGGAAACTGTTTCTGACTAACTGCCTACTGATAAGAGAGTTACATTTCAGGAACCTGGAAACAAAACATGTATACCTAGTGCTGAGATTAGGGACTACGCTTTAGAGGAGACTGTCACAGTGACCCCTCATATGTTGTTACTGTCACAGATAAATCCAACTTTATTCAAATTAAGGCTATATTGAAATGCTGCTGAATTCTCCACCTGATTCCCTACTAAGCAGCATTACTGTTACTCCTGATAAACCAGAAAACGATCCTGGATCCCTCCACCACTCCTGCAATTGCAACAACTCACTCTGATACTGCTATGGCAGTCTTGAAGGGAAAAAAAGTCTTTTCGGAAATTCCAATTAGTAGCTGACATTCATTAACAGAAATATCTAATATGCTTCCTGTGTATTTGATAATCCAATTTTATGGTGATATGTGCATCACTAGACTGTTACCTCTGTCAGCCTGAAGGTGACTTGTGCACCTTGGTCAGGTCAGTCTCAGATTTAATTCTAGTCTAAGCAATAGTAACAGAAAAGCTGCTATTTCAGCTGCAGTGCTACAGACTTGTATCCAGTTAGAACCCGCTACATCCCAGCTGTGTGATGCTTTTGCAGTTTTGACCAATTCTGGTTTGTTGCAGTCAACAGAAAGTTGTCTGCAAATAATTTTTGCACAGCACTTAAATAGCACATCCCATGATGTACTCGTATGTGTATATATGCACTTGAGGTTAGACATAGACAGGATCTTGTGTCACACAAACCCATTAAACTTCTTGTATAAACAGTGGAAACATACAAAGTAAACAAGCATGCAGGCCACATGCTTCATTGCAAAGACAATTTACTGGAAAAAAATGTATTGGTTCTTGTAGAGAAATGGCACAAAAAAAACAATCAGAAAGAAGGCAAGGGACACAAGAACCAGGAGTGCTGAAAATGGGCCTCTGATTTATGGCTAAACATGTTTGGCTCTTTTTGCTTGGCTAAACATGAGAGGCTGCATGTCAGGCAATGCCTAAAAAGGATGAGTGGAACTGAAGCCAAAACTGCTCTGTGGTCTTATTTCTTCAGGAAAAAAAAAAAAATTATGCAAGTTCCTTGTAAGACTGCATCAAAGACACATGATATCTAAAGGCCAAATTTTTTAATAAATGAAACAAGGTAGTATCTCTAAGATACCTTTTACAAATTTTAAAAAGAGTGGTATCATTCATGCAATCCAGCTCATTGTTTATGTGTATGTACGAAAGTAGAACTCAGGGCACAGGTATTTTTCCTATGTGAATAAATTAACTATCTGGATAAATAAAGCTCACACATTTGTCCTAACTGACAATTGACATTAAGAATTAGCAGCAGATCTCTTTATTGGAATAAGTTTTGCTTGTGCAATACACAGATATGTTGAAAATGGTACTTTCCACATGTGGCCACAAGACTTGATCAAGAAATGTCAAATCACATAATTATGGCACTTCTCAATGGCTCAGCTGTGAGCTACTGCAACAAGACATCCTAAGAAATCTAGGACTAAGCTGCCCTAAACTTTAATTTTTGGCTTTTAGCAGCTTTCCTTGATGCTCTTGCAATTTGAATAAGCTTCTTAAAAGTTTTTGAGCAAAGTAGGTTTTCAATAGATTGCCTTCTCAACATAAAAAAAAATGTTGGCACATTGCTATACATGACAGAAAACAAAAAAAGTAGCCACAAATACCTTTTGTAGCAACTAACTTCCTCAGCAAATATATTTAACCATTTTGACAGCAAACATGACTTCAGTTTCATTTAAATGTTTTAAGTTTCATAAGAATCTATGATTTTCCAGAAGCAGCCTTGGGGAACAAAACAAAACAAAAAATCCCACCAGTAAGCCTGGAAGGGTAAAGGAACATGATAAAAAAATACTAACGAGATAAAGATGAGCAAATACCAAATCTAATATAAATCTCTTTTAACACAGCCAGCAACGACAGATTTGACTTCAATGAAGAGATGGAACACAGGACTTCTGACTCTCCAGGGAAAGATGGAAGGCACCTCATCCATCTTCCCACAGTTTGCACATTTCAGCATTTGGCACAAAACAGGGATTTATAGAAAAAAGTCCCTACTTATTTACTCATTGTGCTACTCACAACAGAGAAGGACCTGCAATGTCAAGTCCTTGATGCATCCAACCCAAACATTTATTATTAGTTTCCTTGAGGCAGCATACAACAATTTTTTTCTGATACACATGTACTTAAGAGTTCCTCTGCTATTGGACAAAATAACTAAGACAAATATTAAGTGAAGAAAATTAGCTTTATTTACGTAAATTAGAAAAAAGAATTGTTAGAACTTTGGTCAAATTGTTAATTATGTACAATTTACAGTTATATTTATATACAAAACTTCTAATAAAATACAGTACATCACACTCTTCCTGAGTCACAGTGTGTTTCTCAGTTCTGTAAATATTTTTTTCTTCTTCCTTTTAAAGCAATTAGATTCAAGAAGGAAAATAGTATCCTCAGTTTGACAGTGTTTGGTTTAGGTAATACTGCTGTTAAGAAAGGAGTCAATACATTGTACTTAGAAAATACTTCATAGCCATTGCAGTTTTGATGGTTATTTTTCTATATTAAAATATGTTCCTTGCTAAAAATGTTAATTACATACTTCTTATTATTATGAGTTTGTTGCACTCTATTTATAGATACAAGACAAGGTGACTTCAAATACTTCTATCTCTCACTGCAGAGATACAGAAATTAAATTACATGTATGTATGTATCAGCGATCATTCAAAGATCAGGGAACATCCATCCAGATAGAGCAGAGGTCTGAATTGAGGCACAGTACATTAAAATTGCTGTCCAGTCCTGGACAGGATATGTGATCTATTGCCTGGCTCCCCTAATACAAACTTATCAAAGTACACATCCTGAAAAGAGGGACTGTGTCAAGCAGCAAGGCACCGAGCCTGTCAATCCTTACATATGCATGCCAGTCCCACTCTGGAAAGGACCACAGTCCCCAGAGAGGCACTGTAGAGCTGTATTTCACAGCATTTGTTACATCTTGGCCAGCTCAAGATGTTATTAGGATTAAAGCTATCCATATTACCTTTATTGAGTTGAATTTTCTGAGATTAACAATAAACTATTATAAGGCTTACAAGGATATTTAATCTGTTTAATGAATGATGCAGTGTGCTGAATTAGTAATTAGCATAGATTACAATCTGTAAGTAAATTTATGTCCCTGTTAAATCCAAAAACCAATTGCAGTAACTTATTTTTGACAAATACTGATTAAAAAAAAAAAAGTTAACATTACTTAATGGCTAAGTGTGGGATGCTCCTAAATATATCTATGGTGAAGTTCACTATATTTTTTAAATATAGGCATGTACATTTCTGATATTTTAGTCCAAAATAATTTAAAAAAATACAGATTTGATGACCTCTGATTTGCTCATAGTGTTTAGAGATATTTAAGAAGTCTTACACTAACAGAAAGTTATCTAGAGACTTGCTTTCTCTTAAAAACTTTCTGTAATACTTCAGCACAAACTGAAACACATGACACTCCTTTGTGATTAGAAATTAAAAGGGACTTTTTGGCTGTTGATATCAAAGTACATAAAATGACAATATGGGGCTTTAAAGAAAATTGGTCTTTAGCTGAATGCTTGAACTTTTCCCAGGATTTTTTGCATGTTTAGTAGTCTTCACTTTGATGCTTTCTTGATTGCCTTTAACAGCTGACTCAAGCCTGGCTTTCATGGTTGGAGAGGAGGCCATTAGTTTTTTAAAAACTGATGAGTACTGTGGACCAATCTGCATCAGAGTTTGCAAAGCAAACTCATGTAGATTTTTTGCAGAGATTGTAGCAGAAACCAGTGCATTTTCATCCAAAAGAAAGGAAATAAGGATGGGAAGAAAGCAGGTCACCAAGTGAGCACCTATAAACATTGAAAACAGAACTTAAAAACACAATTTTTAAAAATAGTATCAAATTCTAACTAGAAGTATTTCTCTAAGTTAAGATTTAATTCAAACTGTAAAGCTGCAAATGTTAGCTGAACTGCAGGGTAAAAAACCCAACAATCCTGCAAGAAATTTTGTTAGTAATTAGTGTTCAGGACTGAATTCCTAGTGGTTCTTTTTGTTTTAGTTTGTTATTTATGGCAACTTTGAGCATCTTTAATGCTCCAGGCACAAAAAATGGAAGTAACTTACGGTGTTGTTCATCAGCAGCAGCTGTCAGAGCTGTAACCACCTTTATTCCCTCCTGAATTACTTGAAGTTCAGCAGCATTTTCAGGTTTTGCTTTTTCTGTTTCCTGCAGTTTCCCCACAATGGATGGTGCTAAAGAATGGATGTAAGGGTATGACACAGTTTTGTTTGGATGCTGAAAGATGGAGAGCAGCAGCTGGTAGCATTTACACTGTACCTAAAGGGAAAACCAAATTTGCAGTTACCAAGCATTACAGTTCAAAATACATCTCTGTGTATTCTAAATCTGTCAGCTTGTCAGATAAAATTTTTGAGAGGGAGAAAAATGTGCCTCACAACTTGAAAATTCCTCAGGCTGCAGGTTGCTCATGTGTAATACTTTACAGGACCATTAGAACTTGTAATAAATTATTAACAGAAACTAGATCATGCTTTCTGTTCCTTTCCATCAAGTCTTATATCTTCTGACATTTTTTAGTTAAGGAAAAAACCCCTATTTTTGTTTGAAGATTAGTATTATTTTGAAAATACTCTCTTCTTAGCAAAAGTGCAATAATACTGAAAAAGTGGTACTTAAAATGTAAGCAAGTTCCCTGTCAAACTGTAGGCACAACTTTAAAATGCTTTAAATGGTGAAATAGCTTGCATCTCTTTGGAAGTCTATAGGACTGAAACTGCCAAGTTCCCACATAATTTCTGAACGGCTCTGATGCCTAAATACTTGGATGAAGTTTGCAAATGCATGCTAATATTTCCTTGTAGTCATATTTGGCATTTTCAGTTTCCTAACAGTGAAAACCAAAGTTTACAATATTAGGAATGTACTGATATATGAAAACGTCTTGTCTTACAGTTATTTCTCAAGTAAATGAAGCCTTGTTTATTTTTTTATTACTACACAAATATATATAGATAAGATGCAAGAAAAGCAACTTACAGTGAATTCTAACAATCATGAAATCTAATTCATGCCATTTTCAGAGCTGAACGTTGAAAATGAGGTAGTCCAAATACCTAAAAAAGCCATTTGTATAAAAACTTTTTTTTCCCCTGATACCTTCCTTTTAGGTGAAGGACAGTAATACATGAACTGTGGGACTATAATCTAATGCCACTTCATGAAAATATTTATGCAAGGTCAGAAAAAAGCATTAATCTAGTTCAGTAAGCTGCATCCAGCAGTGGCCAGGAGCTGATGCTTGTGGGACAGCAATGGTTTTGTAGCGGTACTTGCTCCAGCTCTCAAAGACTCACAGCTGAGGGATTTCCGGTGCCAAAGACAGCATCTTGTGTTGAAGATAAAATGAACAAACAAAATTTGACACGTGCCTGAAATACTACACAACTGTATTGTGTACTTTGCAATGTATAAAGCACTGAGTCTGACACAGTAAAAAAATAAATAATAGCAGTAAAGAATTGCATAGAGAACAATGATTAAGTACACTGCTGGACATGGTCTTGTTCAAACTGTGTTTTAAAATACAACAGATATAGTCAGCAGAGAATTAACTTCCATCCACACACAGGACTAGCAACACAACTAAAATAAGCTATTATTCATTCAGTATGGTAGTGACATTCTAATAACTTCACCAGTACTTACAAGAGGATCTTTTGAGTCAAGTGTTGCTTTAAACTTCTCAATACAACGCTTCTGAAGGCACTCTACAGTAGTAACTTCTGGGCTGGTAGACATAACAAATACTGCAATAGCAGTGAGAAGGCTGACTTCATCAAGTTCTTGCAGAATGCCATCTACTGTCAACAAAGTAAGGAAATTGTTAGATTTGCATTAAAAATTCTATGAGTTCAAGTGGTACAAAGAGGTGGAATAGAAATATCAATGTCTACATTTCTTTAGGAACATCTTTTTTTCAAATACGTGACATCCTCTGACACAGTGAGATGGACTTTTACTGCAATAAAACCCAAGGCCAAAATGGGAATTCAGGGGTGATCTATGCCTATTTAGAAATTATAGCATACTCCTACTCCACTGTTTCTTTGTATAAAGTACAATACATATCTTTGAGGATCTAGTGTGACATATTAGAGTACAATCGATTTGAGAATAATATAAAATTTGCATTTAAAATATATATTATTTTGCTAAAAGTTTTGAATAATTTTGTAAACAAAAGTTCCAACAACAAGCTACAACCTAAGAGATTAAATGTAAGGAACAACGAAAATACTACAAACTCAAGAAGTTGAAGCAGCAGCACACAGTAAACTGATTAAGACAAAAATTTTTTCCTTGCACGACTGTTTTAATACCCTTTGCTTCACTAGAGCTACTAACTCAGTATACAGCTGTCTTTTATGCTCAGCTGTACACTGAAGCCATAGCTCCTGTTTATGCCTTCATACCATAGAACTACACTGTGGCACTACACAACACAGGAGTAAGCCTGCAAACCCACTGTCCTCGTTTCAGCTGGGGTACAGCTAATTTCTTCTCAGTAGCTGTTGCAGTGCTGTGTTTTGGATTCAGATTGAGAATTGTGTTGATAACACGCTGATGTTTTGGTTTTTGCAAAGTTGTGCTTCTCCCAAGTCAAGGACTTCTCCCCTTGTCTCATGCTGTGCCAGTAAGAAGATAAGCAAATGAAACTGGGAGGGAGCATGGCTGGGATGGGTAACCCAAACAGACCAAAGGGATATTCCACACCACAGAACATCATGCCCAGTAAACAGACTGGGGGGAGTTACTTGGAAGGGCAGATGATCTGGGTTCAGGAAGGGCACTGGTCAGAGGGTGGTAAGCAACTGAACAATGCATCACCTGTTTTTCTCTTTTTGCTATCACTATTATTATAATTTGCCATTATTACTTTATTTTATTTTAGTTTCAATTATTAGACTGTTCTTATCTCAACATACAAGTTTTACTTTGATTCTTCTTCCCACTCCACTAGGATGGGGGGAAGAGGGAGTGGAGGTTGAATGAGTGGCTGCATGGTGTTTGATTTCCAGCTGGGCTTAAATCACGACACCCATGTTTATACTTTTATAGATGATTTCTCATACGGACTGTAGAGACAAGATCACACCAGAATTCCAACAGTACTTGGTAACCAGCTAATTCTCTTGTGACTAAGAGAGAAGTCTTTTGAATTCAATTTAAATAAAACCAAACAACGTTTCACACAAACATTTCTCATTTTTAACTCAAATCCAATACCTGTGCTTACCTTGATCCCAACAGTCAAGCACTGTGATCAAAGCACTGCGTAGAAGATCAGTCCAAGCATTCTGACTCTTCTCTGCTCGAGCCATTGGAGAAGACAAGAGTCCTTTAAGAGCTTGTAGAGATGCAGCAACAGTCAGAGGTAACTGGCCATCTCGCAATTTCACTGCAGTTTCTTTAAGTACTCCAATAATTAGGTACAAAATTGTAGGAAGAACTGAAACACTTCCTGTAAAACAATGCAAATTAATTTCACAGAAATAAAAATGCAGGTACCTTTTACATTAAAAAAAGGAAGCAGTTTTCTTGGATTCTCTTTTCTATTTATAATTTATCATTTTAAAGAATATCTATGAATAGAGGCACTGGTAATTTGAAGAGAAGATCTGAAATGCCATGTGGCCTGCTAGAACAAACAGGGAGTCAGACTGTGAACTTGAACTTCTCCCCCTTTAAAATAAGCATGGTACATATTTTCCTTGATGGTTTTTACTACATAAAGTGTGGATTTATGTAATTCAGAGAAAAGTAAGAACAGAAAGATCAGAACCACTGAGGAGATGGTTCTCATGGAAGAGAGCCCATGGAAGTATACTATGTATACCATGAAGTATACAAAGTGTGTACAGTATACACCAGTATATATACTGGTACACAGTATATTCTTTGTATATACCACTACATAGAAAGAAGAGTAGAATACAAAGTATAAGAATCTAAGTGTATTTTGAAGGTGAAGACAATACAAAGAAGGAAATTAACAGGGGGTCATTTCAAAACTGGCAAGAGGAAACACTTCTACCACATGATGTGTGGTTAGCTAAGGATGCCATTGCTCCAGGAAATCACTGAAGCCAAGAATTTAGTAAGAGTAATAAGAACTTCAGAATAAATATATGTCTAAAACCCCCTAGAATTTAAGTAGAAGCTTCTAGAAAAATATATTGGAAAACAGAAGACCTAAGGAGAGAAGCAGATTGTGCCTTAGGCTACTAAATAGATTTTTTACGTCTGAGAATCTGACAGTTGACCAGTCATAAGAGACCACTAAAAAGGCTTTAAAATTCACAGGAATAATGTGGCATAGCAGTTTCACTTATTTTTATATCTTGGAATCTAACAGTAATGCAGAATTCTGCATATACTGGAGGAAATCCAGAAATTCTGCTTACTTACGTGTTGCTCCTGTCCTAAGTTATGACTCAGCAAAGCACAGAGTTAAACATATGGCTTAATATGCTTATCTCATTTGCTTAAAAGCAAAATGCTTATGTTTTTAAGATTTTAATGTACTGATATTCATGAGAGACCTGCTGAATAATGAGGATCTCTGACTTAATGTACAAGTATTTTCTGAAGCTGAGGACATCTATTTTCGGACAGCAAACACTCCGAAAATTTACTGTTGGAATTCAGTAGGAAATGTAGGTCATGAACATAATTTACTTGCAATTTTTTTAATGCAAACATATCATGACAGGTGTCTGAAGCAAGAGACATGGCAGTCACTGTAACTTCAGTTACCCACTAAAGGGGAAAAAAAAAATACAATTCCACAGAGGAATTCTCATCTCTTTGAATATGTGAGCCAACTTTTGGAGCTGCTTCCATATCCAACTGACTGTATAAGCAAGCTTAAGTTCCTCTTTTTAGTCACCTGAACAAAATGTTTATCTTCTCTAGTGTAAACATTCCCTGTGGTCTGATCCTGAATAATAGGGACAGCTAACGACACAAACAACTACAGTGAGAAAAAAATCACAGATTATTTTTTACACAAGACAGTTGTCCTCAGATACAGGGGATGCTATATTTATTTCCTTTCACTTTGAACTGATAAATAACGGGCTGCAGATGGAAATAAAAAGGCATATCAACACCTTACAAGGACTACAAGGGCTGCCAGATATTCCATTTGGGGTATCATATTTCCCACAGAAGAATCATTTAACAGAGAACAAAGTTTTTTTAAAAAGAATAAATTTTTAGGGGTGGTAAATGCCAGAAATTTGCATAAGGTGTAACAACAAGATTTAAGGTGAGAAGAGAGTAGTAGGGCAGAAATGGTTTGTATGTGTGGCTGTATCAGTACTGAAAGATAATATGTATAAATACGATATTGAGGCTTGGTGGTAGGGAACCATCATAAAGTTTAGAGTGAATCCAAAATGAATCACGGGTAAAAGTCAACTAATCTGAGAATTCAACCACAGCTCCTTGCAGCCATTTGTTAATGCTCAAATGATGGAAACGTAACATCACCCATTTCCCTTTAAAATTTAATTTATGTCTTCATTATAAATTCCAGAATAGACAATTCAAGTAGCATATAATCATGTAGCTGTTCTATATTTCCCAGTACAAAATGAATCTATTAATTGCACTGCTATAGGGTGGGAAGAAAAGAGAAACTACTCATTTAATTGCTTCAGTTTTGTAACTTGCTTTGCAATTTGACAGTCAAAAAGTAATTAGAAAAGGAAATTGTCACAAGCAAATCAAAACTTGCTGCCAGACCTAGCCAGCTAAGAAAACTAGGTAATAACAAAGACAGAGAAGGGCCTAATATTCTTTCATTTATCTTTTCTTGTAATGAAATAGCATACCTTCAGGAGAGCAGATTGCAGGAACATCAGAGAGAATAACTAATGCTGCTGCTACCAGTCTACTTCCATCTTCTGACAGTAACAGATGTTTTCCAGGTGGAACTGCAGGGCTACAAGTTAATTTAGGGTTAAGCTGGGGAAGCTGTCTGACAAGAATACAAACACACAGCTCCAGTGTTGCGAAGACTAATGATTTCCCAGGCACCAGTCCCCCTGTGTCTTTCCCTTCTCCAAATTCTGGTAATGTTTCCTTTTCTGCAGCACCATCATCAACTGAAAGAAAAACAAGAAACATGGCAGAAATCTGCAGGCTCTGACTTGTTTCCAAAAAGTTTACTTCTTAAGACTCTTTCAGCACCAAATTATAATCTTGACACATATATATATGCTTGGGTACGTATTCAAAATTCTACTAGCAAACACACAACCTTCTGAATAAGCAAACTATGCAGTGATTGCCAAAAGGCAATCCAAGGCACCCAAAAGGGTGCACAATAGTCTTTGACATAAGAGCTCCTGAGGCACCAAGCCAGCATGACGTCACCTGATACAGGCATTTTGATTCTTCTCCCAGTTTTTTCCTTTTAGAAAATGGATGTTAGGAAGTTACAATCAGAGTAACTATTGGAACCTAGCTTGCAAGGGCTGTGTGTGCTGAGTATGTCCATCACTCAATTACAGCTGACCCCAGCTTTCCACTAGGAGTCCTCCCTCCCTGATGCCACCCAGCTGCAGTTTCTGCAGTTTTTCTCCTCACTTTCTACCCTCTGTTCAACACCTAAACCAGCTGCTATCTATCATGACACCTGAATTTCTTATGTCAGGAACCTGGACTGTTTTAAGTAAACTAGAATTAGAATCCAACTGTGAAACACTTCAATTAAGACACATCTCAGAATCTAGTTTTCCAAGAAAGAATTGCTTTGACCCTGATAATAGGTATTCAAACATCTCATACAGTACTGTACCTTCTGCACTTCTCCGCTTTTCCTTCACATGTTCCTGGGCTGCAAAAAGGATCAAGCGAACCACTTCAAGAGCAGCAAGCTGAATATCAGGTGACTCTCTGGTCAGTATAAGTCGATGCAAAACATTCAGCAGCTCTACACCCAACTCCTATAATAAGAAAAACATCTAATATATTTTAAATTTAATGCAGGAGTTTTAAGAACTTGTTAATACTTGTTAAAGCCAACAGTATTACTCTGATTGGTCTCACTAAGGAACACAATGTAATGATACAATCAGAGGAGCTGGCATTTTCTTCAGCTCCTAGCTCCCAGTAACAGCTATCAATTCTCCCAACAGAATAGTTATCACAGCTATTTAATATATAGGGCACTTAAAACAACAAAAAAAGCCAAAGTAATCTTTGTCTTCTTAACTCTTGAAGGTGGGGACACTACATTGTATCCCTCCTACACTACATGCATTTCCTTGGACAGAGCATCAACAGAATCAGCAGAACTTAGCCATGTCCACAGGCTTTATCATTTTCACTGGGTTAGACAATTGTATGGCCCGTGGGCTGGTATAAACCTTAATTTAAAGGAAAAAAAAAAAAAGAAGATATTTCAGAATACTACTTTTTTTTAGGATCCCTGTTGTGGTGTGGGTCTTTTTTGGGTCTGGCCCTTTTTCTTTTTTAGTAACACTGTTTTTGTCCAGTCTTCTTTTACCAACTTAGATTTTTGCAACAAAATTAATTCAACTATGCCTTGATGGAGAGAGAGTAAGAGAACTCTCCTTCCCAGAATTTTGTCTTTGCCTGGCTCTTATCCTACTCATCTAATTACTCCTTACTGATGAAATGTCCTCAAATTCTCTGCCCCTCACCTTACAGGTGGTTCTTTTTTATCTTCTCCCTCTACAGCTTTGGATTTCAGTAAAGCATACAGTTTACCTACGACCTGTATGTTGAAGATTCCACAAAATACAAGAGATTGTAGAGGTACTGTTCAGACTAAAACTATGTCTTAATTTTGGGGGGCATTTGGTCATTATGCATTACCTGATCACCACCTATTTTAGACCTTGGCCACGGAACATCGAAGAGTGCCTGTAGGGCATGTAAGCAGGCAATAATGTTCTCCATTGCTGCATCTGATCGAGGAGAGCACAGGAATTCCACACTAATTCCTGTAAACATCAAAAGAAAAAAAAGCGTACTTGGGATTTTAAGAAGAAATTTTTTCCACTACTAAGTAACCTCACAGAAGGTTGAACAGCCACAGAAATAGCATTTTAAGTGAATTTATCTCCTATTGCTAATATGTTTGGGCAAGATCGCTATTTCCATCAAAACAATGAAAGAAACATCACCTTCTAGACAGTAAAAGACCCAATTATAACTGGCTACTAACATAAATAAAACCCCAGCAATTTCTGAATAAAATACGAAGCCCAATGAACAGACAGGACAATTCATAATGAGTATATAGCAGAATATTTGCCTAATCACTCTGATTTATGTAACAGAAAGAAATTCTGAAAGTAATAGTAGTTCACAAACTCTAATGCTTTATCTTCCCATTTAAAAAAAATGCTAAAAATCCCAACTACCACAACTAGATAACCAGCAGTAAGTAAATTACATGAAGCCTATGCTTGTAAATCCTAGAGCAGATAAGAGCTCTTTTTTCTCAACTTTCAGGAGTCCTCAAAATATTGGAGATAACCTTCATATAAGATGCAATCCATACTCTCATCCCAGTTATACAGCTGTAATTCCAAAATGTGTGATGACTTGGGAAACCAATCAGTGTCTACTAAACAACAGCTGTGCAACAGAAAAGCAGTTTTAAAATCTTCCAGTTTCTCTGCAGGGAATGAAAATTAAAATACTATTTTATTCAAAAACAGAATAAACAAGCCATATGCCCATGGTCAAGTACATGGAATCTGATGCACTAAGCATCAGCAATAAGCAATAGAGGAAGCAGGGAAAATGAACAGCTTTTGTATCAGAGGTCCCACTTCTACCTGAGAGAGCAATGGAATTCAACAGGGAGCTGGCTCTCTGCAGAAAGACTGGGAATCAAAAGAAGACACGTGCAACCAAGTCATACAAACCCATTCCAAAAAGGGATTACAAAAGAGGATACAAAAGGGAGACCAAGAAAATAAATATAACCAGAAATCCCTAATTGTGTAAACTTAGAGAATTGGGACTGAATTCAGCTACCTGATTAGCTCCTGCAGTAGTAGAGCCTTAAAAGAGCTTTATATGAATCTAAGGAAACACTATTTTTACCATGTGGGTGACTGAGCACTGGCACTGGCTGCCCAGAGAAATTGAATCTCCATCCACACAGATATTCAAAAGCTGTCTGGACATGGTCCTGGGCAGCTGGCTTTATGCTACCCTGCTTGAGCAGGAGGTGGACAGTATGATCTCCACAAGTCTATAAGCTACTGTGTGATGTAAAACTCTACTTCAGTGAAACTAACCCATATACTCTGTAACTGTACTGGCACAAACACTGTAAAATCCACCCCTGGACTTGCATGTTCTTGAGAAGAGCAATAAATATTTGTTTACGGCTTGTTTAGCTCACAGTGATTTTTGCACCACATTTGGGAAAATGCCTTAGAATTTTCTCACTAGGACTTAAAATTCTTCTGGCCATGTTTTTCCAAAAGATGTGATATTGAATGATACAGTTAAATTTGAATAATTAAAAAATTATTTGTTAGCAGTTTTATCTACATTTTGAGTTACACCATTGAGGCAGACTATGCACTCACACACTAACCCAAGATAAGATGAAATCTGTCAGTATTCACATCCTCAGGAGATTTCACCAAGGGCCTGGTAGAAGAATCTTGACACATGGTAGTTGGGGTAACAGGTCTGGAGAGATTTGTAACTCCTTCATCTGGATCAACAACAATGAAACCTGTGCTAGTGAGCCATAAAGCTGTAGCATAAAGTATCAGTGCCCAGGAGTTGTAGTAATGAGGTCTGGAATTTTCAATTGTCTCTGCTGTGTAAAATGTACCACCTACAAGAAAAGAAATTAGTTTTAAGGGTGTAATTTATTTTCTACTACTGTATTTTCTCATTCTTTAAATGGGATTATGTTCTATGTCTGACTTTTTTTTAATGTTCAGTACTAAAATTCAAGCCAATGAGGGCATTTCATTTAGATTTATTTGGACTAAATGCAACAGATTACCTATTTCTTCTTTCAACCATAAAAATAGCCAACAAATAAGAATACCAAACCACTCTTCACATCCATGAAACCTCTGTTCTCAAAAGCAGTTCTGATCTTTAAAGAGGTCCATAAGTAGGCTTATTCTCTATAAAATTTAATCTTACTATGATCTTAACACAAGTCAGTTTGCTTACAAATGACTTAGGAAAATACAACTCATTTGCCTTTTTACCTTCAGCAGGTAGCTGTGATGCATACTCTGGAGGCAAAGTTAAGAGAGCAAAATCCTGAAGTGCAGCAAGCCAGAACTTGCTCAGGGTTCCAAGATCTGCCTGAACCAAGTCCAGAAGACCACTGGCCGAAAATGTTACATCTCTGTAGCTGTCCTCGGAGGAGTTTGCAATTTTTAAACAGTGCTTGTGCATATCACTTTGATTTTTCTGCTTTTCAACTGCAACTATGTAAACCTGTTGATACATTTAGATAGAGAGTTACAAATAACACTTGGAAAACAACTGGGATCACTAGCATGACTGCCTGTAAACGGGCATGAGATTTCCTAGAATCTATTTCTGCTTCAAATCCAGTAAGCATGGGTGAACAAGCACTTATTTTCTATTCTTTCTCCAGCTAATCATGATGCAAGGATCCCCCAGAAAACGGGAAAACTACTAAAATTCCTACCTGCAATTAAGTATCCTGCTCTTAAAAATTAATATATTATTTGTCCAGTTACTGCTTCCAACCATCAAACCCTGTTAGGTTTGAAGGCTAAATAACTATAAATAATATATCTATAATAATGATTCGGAAACAATACTTAACCCACTCCTAAATATTTTTTTAACTGAAATGCTATATGGCACGTAGAACTGACTTCTCAAAATTATGTGTTATCTCATGTTAGCAGTAAAGAATGAAGAGTCCAATCTTGCACAGTTTGCAAGCTTTGGGTGTTACCATCTATAGGTTAATTTCAGTGTCAATTTACCTAGATACCTCTCTGCTTATCAAGAAGACAGAATTGAGAATGTTTCAAACAAACAGCTTTCTGTAGTCTCTCCAAAATGCCCCTGGAAGAAAGCTCTTCTCAACTATAAAGCAAACATCTAGATTCAATGAATCTCAAGTCAGCTTTGTTGAATACTAGTCTCCTGCAATTATGATTTCTGCATCTTTTTCATGTTTGCTAGTTGTAGTGGGTTGTCCCAGACCAAACATTCATCAAGTCCTTGCCTCAGGCCTCCCTCCAGCAACAGGATGGGGGAATTCCTTCAATTTCTGTAAACTAGAAATGGGTAAGATTCTAACGGAGAAGGAACTGCCTAGGGCTCAAGTGAAATATTTGTAAATTACAGGTCACAAAAGCTTATAGGAAGCTCTACAGAGTTCCCCCTGAAGAATTCTAGTGATCTTAATTATAGGCTGGAACAATCTACAGATCTTCACTTCAGACAGTTGAGACTCACATCTAGTCTGAATTTTGTCCTGGCTTCTGATCAGTGAAAGGTTGTTATATGCTATTAAAAATCTTTTCTTCATGTAATGATTTTAAATTGATCACATTACTTTATCATTTCCTGAATAGATAAAATAGACCAATCTATTTAAATCTTTCAATGTAAGCATGTTTTCAAGATTTTTATTCCTACCTACTGCTTGCTTGTCTCCAAGGGCTTTGCTATTTAGTCAATATCTGTTTGCAAATATGCACATGAAACATTGGTATATTTTTCTACAAATGTTTACATTAAAACTATCTATTGCCTACTTTCTCCTTCAAAGTACCTACCTGGTTATACACTGAAATGTCATCTACCTTCACAGCATGTTCATCTTTAGCCGGTTATCAACCATCAGCATCCAAGGCCATTATTACTACATTCTAATACTCATCTTTTGGAGGTGGTGTACATGGTTCACATTTTTGACTTTGAAGTACTTAACCTTGCATTTACACATACTAAAACAAGTATTCACGTGAGCTCACATCAATTTAACTAAAGCAGTTCTGAACTGACAGTATTAATTTAAAAGATCTAAGATATGAAATGCCAATAGGCAATGAGAAAAATGACACCTATTTAAAATAGTACATTGACTGAACCATCACCATAACCATTTATAACATACAACTTCAAATCAATATTGAACTATTCAAATACATTAAGGAATTAATATTTTTAAGAATGACACATTATTCTTAATGTCTAGTATAATAAAACCAGTTTAATTAGCAGTGCTTTTGTCAAGTTTACAAAGTTCACGTACTTTTAGAGGTAACAAAGCACAGCAAAGGGTCAGCACCCTCTATTTAAAGAAGCATGTTAGAAATTCCTGAAAATTCTGTCTGAAAGGTTCTAACTCACCTACCCAATATCAAGGCTAACACTGCAGAGCTGTTATACTAACCTCTGCCCAAGCCTTAAGGACAGCTAGTACTTCCATAGTTGAAGTGCTTTCATTATATTGTTGATTTTGTGCTTCTTTTCCAGCCTGCACTTTGAGCAAAGAGGACACAAGCAACTGGTGAACTCTTCGAAGGTCATTAAGATCACTTACTACACCACTTGCTATCCAGGCACTGCATACCTAGCGTTGTGAAACGGAAACAATGAGGAACAAGAGAAAAACACCACTGGACACTCTTTTTTCTGTCTGTAAAATTATGAAAGCCAGATTTAATTTCTACCAAGGTACAGTTACTGTCAGACAATACCAAATGTTAAATGACTTCCCAGTTTAGTACACTTAAGCAGTGAAAACCAAAACATTAGTGGGGTGTCACAAATATCAGCCAAACTATCAACTTCAACAAAGTTTCTCAAAAGACTTTAAAGTGACAAAAATCTTTGAATTGTCACAATATAAAGGTAACATAAGTGACATTATCTTTTGTGAATGGAGGATTTAAAGTTAGAGGATTTATTTCCTTTTTCTTGTGTTGGATATCAAACAAAAAAAAAAGTTTCAGAGGGTCTATTACCTAAGAGATTTCTGACTTTCAACACTTGCCTGACATGCTTTTGCTGTGACATCAGGAGGAGTTTCGGGAGCAAAGGCAGGCCTAAGTGCTGCTCCAACCTAAAGAGAAATTATACAACATTTAATACATAGAGAACAATTGACTAAAGACTTACTTTTCATAATCAGACTTTGTTACAGTATTCCTTTACAAAGCACAGTTCCTTTGTCATTTTTTCACGGACTGATTCAGCGAGATTAAAGAGTACAGAAACAGTTTCAGTCAAACTTTCACTGTTTTGCTTACACTGAAGATACTGTTCTTTGAGAGAGGTCTTCAGGGTTGACTCTATTTTTTGCAGAGTCTATAAAAGAAATAGTAATGTCTTCCTTCCTGAATGCTTGACTTGATGAGGAGGCCACAAAGAAAAAGCAATGATCTGAACAATGAAAGACTTGCAAGATGCCTACTGAGTGACATTTCCTTACTCAGAAAGAATACAGATTTAAGAAAACAACCAACTGAAGCTGGCCAACTTTGGAAAGTGAAAAAAGGAGAAAACACAAATCCCATTTGCCTAAGAAAGAATACACAAACACAAAGTTACCAGGCTGCAGAGGTTTTACCTACTCTCACAGCTGAAAACCATTTCACTAAAGGCTAATAAAATATTCCCTAGCTGCTTTAGCATGTATTTGAAAACTCATATTTAAGTTTGATGTATTATACTTTCATCCCAAAGAGTACGGACTACAATTAAATGTTTGTGAAATAAGTGAAAAGGATTTGTTTTTAACGGAAATTTATGACAATTTCTTAAGATCCTCTCAAGCTGATATTTTATTTATGGAACTACTGAATAAGATTTTAGGAAGTCATTACCTAGGTCCAGAAAATTTTATATCCATCTTTTTCTGGATTATTATCATTTTTTAAGGAAAAAATCAGACAATGTAGATTTGATTTTTAACAGTTTCACATCTCTTAAACTTACATGAAATAGCTCATGAGATCTGTGCATGGTATTAAAAAAAACACTTTAAAGGTAGTGAAGCTTAAAAGAAAAAATATTAGCTTTACTTGATGGTTTTGGACAGCAAGGACAGATGGTTTATTTTTTTTCCCTTGATAACTTCAGACTAGACCAAGGCACTTCATTCCCACAAAGGTATGCCAAAAATATGGAATTATAACGGCAAAAGCAAGATCAAAGTATGTCAGGACGTCTTCAGTCTCTCCAATTCTATGAGAGAAAGTGATCTGACCTATTCAGTGTCTGCTAGAAATTAAAGCTATATGAGGCTTAACACAGCTGTCTGTCATATTTAACACAAGTGTGGTCTGGAATGCTAAACAACTAGGACATCTTTTCTTTAAATCTAAACCAAGACTTAACTGAAATGGACCATTTGAGTACAGTCCACACTCCTCTAGCTTGTTTATTCGCCAAGATCTGCAAACATGATGGCTGCTGTGCAAAGGCTACTTATTTCTTCACACTCTGAAACCAACGACTTCAAAAAAACCCCACCAATGATCTACTTTGGTTTCGTTGTACTCAAGAGGGAAAAATGTTGAAATTTGAAAAACTTTGGAGATAAAAAATTATATGCCAACCAAAAAGATGATTTCTAAGGAAGTCTGAATAAATTAACAATACTTGAGTAACAAAGTAACTGAAACCCAGCTCTATACCTACACACTGCAACTGCAAATTTCTTCAGTAACTGACTGTGACTGTAAACTTTTCTAAGATATTAAATTACTATAACTTTATCTAAGTTATTAATGGTGCTTACATTGGCTTGATATTGCTCCAGGATGACATGACCTGGAAACTCTGGTTCTGGAACAGCTGCAAACTTCCGAACAATAATTTGCAACATTTGAAGCCCAGAAAGACGAAGCTGGTCACTGTGATCTGTGGCAGCCATGAAAGCCATACGGACCAAGTCAGCTAAATGCAATACCAAAAAGTCATCTGAAACAGAAATTTAAAAAAGAAAATAATTATAATAAATTTAAATTCAGACATGATGTGTTTTATAAGACTGTTCCAAATGTTTCCAAAACACATATTTTACATTTTACCTTAACACGTATCAAGGATTCACTTCAGGCAGCTCACCCACAGACCAATTTTACTTGGCTACCTTATGTTAGCTGATCTAGTCTGCTTTCCATTTAAAAGTAGAAAAAAAATATTTAGAAGAAATATAAATATCTTCATGTATGAGACAGATTTTTTTTTTAAAAGTGTTGAGGAAAACACCTCCAGATAAACACAGAGAGGTACTGAAAAATGGCACTCTACTGGTGATTATGTAAATTATGGAAAGAAAAGAAGTGGCATTATTTAAAGTCATACTCCTAGACACCAAACTGTGATGTTGTAGGCTGGTGCCAGCTATCACTTGTGACTGCCAGTGCTTATACAGAAACAACACCTTCCTACACATACACCATGGTACTATAACCAGGAAACTGAGAGTAAACGCTGCAGCAGGATACCATTCTTTCAGCAAATAAAAATTTCTCTACACCTGAAATACAGGCTTCCAATAAGAGTAATTAGAGGCTTCATTGGTTACAAGCAACAAATTTATGATGAATTTCATTATGATGCAAAGAGCTAATACTTACTTTAAGCATACTTTGCATTCTATGAAAACCTTATGGTGCTTAACACCTACCTCTTGAATCACGTTGTTTTCTTTCCTGAGCCAAAGTTATGTCAAAATGTGCACTGCCTGCATTTTCACACTGGCTTATAATTTTACAAACACACTCTGCAGCAAAAACTCTGGTGGACCATCGTGGATTCCGGAAAGGATGGAACCTGTCATCACTGTCAGATGTTAATACAGATACATCATCTCCTTTGGCAGTTTCCTCTTCTTGAGTGGTATCTATTGATGCTACTGTATTGAAATCTGTATTTAGGACACAGAGAGGAAAAAACCAACATAATATTCTTTCTTACTATAACTGAAATCTACAGAAAGAAATCTCTTTGAAGTCTGTCTCTAGCCTCAAATTCATAGTGACTCCTTCAATCTTGGTATCTCACAGTAAATGCTAGAATTCAAATGTAACCGATTTCAAATATAAAGCTAACATTCGGTTGCTATTACTTGCTGGTAGACAAGATCAATACCATGAAGGTAAATTAAGAACTGCAGTGAAAGAAGCAAAAGAAAAAAAAAATTCAAGTAAGTATAATGCATTAGAAGCTAGTACTGTTCCAAATCAAAAAATCTAAAATGCAATTAAGTTTTCCTCCTGCACCGCAGGTACAAGAATTTCCTTCACTCCTGCATATTCAGCACAGTAATTGATTTTGCATGCTCAAGAGTTCCATTATGATATAATAGGCCTGCATCCATTCCATTACTAAGAGAAGAGCAGGTCAGAATACTTTTCTTGCAGGTAATTGCACAGGACTCACAAACTCAAACCTATTCTCTATTTCCATTTCTGATATGGAAATGAATTAACATTAGGAGTATAAATCAACAAGAATATGAACAGGCAACACATCCTAAGATGTTTACAAGAACTTGTTCAGTGGGGAAAGGGAAATCAGAAGAGAGAAAGGCACATTCCTCTGAAGGAACTCAGTTAAAGGATCCAATCTTTCAATATGAACGATGACTATACAGTCTATAAATGACAAACATGCATTGAACACTTCATCAGTGGCATAGTGCACTCCTGCAGGCCTTATTTTGATTGTGTTCTCAACTACAGTGTACTCACCAGCAGAGGCAGCAAGAACATCTTTACAAAGCTTCAGCCAAAAGGAGAGCTTCTCAACTGCCATTGAAGTAAGCATGTGAGTCAGTGTCTCTCTGATATCTTGGCTCAATCTTGGATCCAATTCTTTGTCCAGCAAACCCAGCAATGCCCCTTCCAGGCCTATTTCTCTGATGTTCACATCTGCTAAGAACAAAGTCTATGAACTGCGCACTGTACATCACAAAACTGCATTAATGACAACAGAAACCCCACTGGTGGTTGCACACAGGGTATCTTGTGAAAAAGTACTTACTAGCCCTGAAATATTTTTGAAACAATTACACTTTTCACTTTAAAACTACAACTAACTTATGAATACTAAAGGAATGTTGAGTTTTTACAGAAACATAATAACAACAGGAAGAAAGTTACTCCAGCAAAAAGTAAGACTCCTACTCTGAATTTCACAGCATTTCCATCACCACAGCATCTAGCTCCTGAAAAAACTTATTTCGCTCACTTCATAAAGTAATTCTAAAACAATGTATTCACTTGAAATGGAAGTTAAAACTATTCTCCAAAAAGGCATAAAACCAATCACATGGAAGTAATTAGTTAAATTAATCGGCCCAATTTTTATTTGGCCAATACTACAAATTTTAAATATCAGCAGTTTTTAAAAATGGCTATATAGTCTATCTTTTCTGAAAATTTCCATATGAGCTTGAATTGAAAGCTGAAGTGAAAAACATTTTTAACACAGGCACATGAAGATGAACTGGTGATCACTCTCAGGCCTTTTAGCAGAAAGTTAATACAACAGCTACTGGCTAGATAGGCTTAGATTTCCTTGGAACTCCCCTTGCATTTCCTCATTTTATCATTATTTGGTACTATAAAGACAACTGAGGTAGAAAATGTTTTGAGTTTGAGTTTAAGACTTCAAGAGTGAAGCAAAGTTTTCACACTCACAGCAAAGTGTGTTTAAAATTCACTGTCAATATGTCAAGTTCTTTGATCCCCAAATTTCAATATATTACCTGGAGTAAAATCTTCTTTGCTCTCTTTCACTAGTGCAACAGCATATTCTGATACTTCAGCAGCTTCTCTTTGCACAAGCTGACGTAAGCAAGCTACCACTGCACGTCTCAATAATAAGTATGAGCTACAGAGATTCATCTGAAACATGCAAGAAGATACAGTAAGATGGCTAACAAACCTCTGTGGCAATACCTCAGCAAGGCTGGTATTTTCTGAACACTTGCAGCTATGGCAAATCTGTTAACTCAATACACCTGCAATTAATGCTCTTTTTGCTCATCTCTTCTTTTTTTTTTTTTTTACCCCCAAATAAAATGTTTTCCAAGTCCTGCAATCAATTTTATGAAACATATTAGTACTTTTAGCATTTTCTCTCCAAAGACAACTTACAATATCAGTTTGGGGCTGAATCCACGTCTCAACCAATATTGTACAAAAACCACCATTAACTTCAATGCCAGGTGAATCATGGTCTCAATGAACAACTAACTCTGACTACTAGGTATATGCATACAACAGGCTTGAAAACTCACTACAAGTTATCATCAGATGTAACTAGAGAAATGTCAGTGAAACCTAGGGTGAGAGAGTCAATCAGGATTTAGTAAAACACAATTCCATGCATTAAAGGAAGTTCGTAAGAAAGGGTAAAGGGAACACTGCTGCAGTTTAATTGGAAAAAAATTACTCAATTTACATTAAATTATGTTTCAGAGAAGTTGAGAGAAAAGGTAAGAGTTACTGGTGAATGTATAACACTGAGACAGGTCAGCTCTCCTGAGCAGTCTCCAGCAAAAACGTTCATAGCACCATCATATTTTAACACCAACAGGCCACTGTGTGGGTTATTTTACTAGAAAATACACAACAGATTCACTATTACTGGAACAAGGAAAAACACTTAAAAAACCCCATGACATAGCCACAAGGGTTTTTCGTTAGAGTGGATCTTTCTGATTTTTATTTGCTTCTATAAATTTTAAGACAATCCTGAAGGGAATCCTAAAGATATGACAAACTAGCTGTGTGGTCAGGCAAGACAGCTAAACCAATATTTACGTGTCTTCTTCTAAATTAAGCTTACATTATAATAAAAGAATTGTTCTCTACAATTAAGCAGCTATGCACACTTAGCTGTTACATCTTTAAAACAGAGCTGTGTCTGCTGCAGGAAAACCTTGTGTTAGGCTGTGCTCCTCATTTGTCAGCAACAGGCCAATATATGTTAGCCAAAATGACTAATATATATTAGTTAACATATGCTTAAAGAAAGCAACTTAAGGAGAAAAAGAATACGCAATACAGAATTTTAGCTTTGTTAGATTAACAAAACTAAGCTTCATCTTTGGAATTTCTATGCATGCACATGAATCTACAATATTCAGAATGACATAATTAAACACAAAAAGATAAACTCTGCATAATTCTTCTACAAGGAAAGGAACCTGACTCAATATTATGTCTGCAAGGTACTTTAATTGCAACTTCAGAAACAAGTGAGTCTTAATGCAACATTTATGCAAGCAGGCTACACATTCTACTTCAAGTTGGACATGCATAAATTCCGTGCTCATTTTTAATAGGGAAAAAACAGAGGGCCCAATGGAGGCTACCAAAATAATGCAAGATGCACATTTTTAATTTCCCACATTCTAAGCAGGGGGCAGGACTAAATGACAGACACAAAATGCAAGCATCACATTAAAACTTAAACGTACAAACAGCTCCCTTTCTTTACTTAACACACTCAAAACAAAATTATCCCTCATTAAGCACATAAAGGAAATGTATTCCTGCAATTTCCAGAAAGTTAGGAAGGCTCTGGTTAGGATGACAATAAAATATCACTTGACATGCTAAAAGAAATTACATTAAAATGGTTAAAAAGAAAGATAAAAGATGAAATAAAAACACCACTGCAAACTGCAAAAGTTTAGGATTAACAAGGCACAGGGACCTACCAACACAGAATTATCCAACAAGATTTCCTGCACAAAAACAAATGACAACCAGTCATGACAAAACCAAAATAGATATCACAGTGATATCAACCACACATGGAAATTGTAACTTGTATGCTCAGCATGTAATAGAATTCAGAATCTTATCTCAAACATACCAAAAGCCTAATTTGCTTAGTTAATTTCTCTTATTTTTCATGTTGAACACACTTAAATTCCAATCCAACTGCCCCTAAAATTAATATGTAAACAGTATCAAGACAACAGCACAGCATAGTTATTAACATTGTATGCTTATTGTGTTTCATGAAAACTGACATTCATTGTGCTCACAAATACTACGTCACAAGCTTACAGAGATAAGCTCTTTAGAAGTCTGTGCTCACCTAAGTTAGTTTGAGAGCTAATTTTAGACAAGATTAAAAGCATACGATTTGTATTCTGCTGGAGCCAAGAATTCAAATAGCAGGACAAGTATGCATTATTACTTGAAGCCCTGTGAAAAATCCCATTGACAAACAGGGAACACTCTCAGAAGCTGAAGAATGGAAGCTAGATAATGACAAGCATATGTACACAGTATAAACAAACAAACAAAAAACCCACAAAACATGAGCCAGTGAAGCAGTGTGTCCATTGCCTCAGTCATGTTTTACCAGTGCTTACTGCAGTTACAACCTGAACTGCATAAATATACTGGAGACCTGAACCATCTCATGCTGTAGGGGCTGGGAAGATGGGTGGAGGAGGCAGCTTGCAGCTGCCTGCACAAGAAATTGTGTTAGTATGCCTAATGATGAAAAAAGAAATTAAGAGGGAGGAGAGGGAGAAGAGGGAGGGTTATGAGAAAGTGGAGGGATGTAAAAGAGGAGGCAAAGAGGAAATGGGGGAGAATAGCAGGAGAAGGAGAATTTTAAAAAGTTAGAAGGCATAGCCATTTAACAGAATCCTTGGGCAAAGAGGGTGGAGAGGGTTGTTGGCTCAAATGCTACTAAAAAAAGTTAAAAAAAATGTTTGCACATTTGTTTTCAAGATTTTATGAGTGAAATTCATGTTTCTATGGATGGAGGGGGGAAAGATCACTCATCTGGCCGCAGATTCTTTGCCTCTCCTGTTTTTCTTCCCTAAATAAAGAATGCAATGGTGAATATCCACATGATCTAGGGCCTAGCTTTTGGATGCTACTCCCCCTTAAGACTTGAAAATGCAATGCAATGGAGGACTGTCACACCTTGTTCTCCAAATTGCAGACATTTAAACTCATGAAGAAAAACTGGCTGAGCATCACCTTGCAAATAAACAGCACAGTGAACTGCAGATTTCAGACCCAATAACATATTCTGCTTCCCTAATGAGATGGTGATTTAGTGGGTGGAAACTACAGGGATGGATGGCGAGTTTTACAAACACAGAATTCTGCTTGTGCAATTATCTTCTCACAGACGGGCAAAGCACACACTTGAAAACCCTTGTATATAACACTCTGTTCAGAGACATACTGACATTACTGCACTGTCAGTGCCAGGAACATTGGCTTTAGTTGTACAAGTTCATGAGAAAAGATCACCCATGTGAGGCCACTGACTTGGTGAACTCCTCTCCCAGGAAGCCTACAGTCATTTCTGGGATAGAGAGGAACACATTCAGATGCATGAACACACACACTCAAGCCATGACCCCTGCTTCTCAACTGACTAATTAAGTATTGCGAAGTTCATAAACTTCTGTATGAAGCAATTTAAGACAACTTGTAAAAACAATAAAAATCAGTAATATTATATAGACAAGACAACTCTGTCATGGCATCCTCTTTTTATTGATATTAGTAGAGAGATAGAAGCGATTGCACATGGAATTACAAATGCTCCCAAGTGCTGCCACACCCTCCAAGTGAGAGATTGACTGATGGTTTGTTGTGATTTTATCAATGTAAGAAAAAATATGTTTTACCCAAAAAACAGAAAATAATTGTTAGTGGATGTTAGAAAAACACTTCAGATTAGTTCCATCTCTTCTGCAACTAGCACATCCATACGTCCATAGCACATCACAGTGTGGGGTAGAAATACCTTCTTCAGTTTTTCCTAGCTCCCACAATCATGTTTCTAGTCAAAGTAAATAAAGAAAATATAAAGAATCTAAACCTTAAACAAAATTAATATACATTTAGTACTGATACACAAGTGCTACCCAACGGAAGATGCGAATAAGACCTGTATTGAAATAGATGACATTAAAACAAAATCCAACCACACTTTGCTGTCTGTGGATTTCTGTTTCTCTCTGACTGACAGTAAGACAAGACAGTATTAACAAAATAAAACAAAACAAAACACTCAAATACCTCAAACCAACCCACCCCTCAGCTAGCCCCCAAATCCACCAAGGCTAATAGCTACCAGAAAATTATTTTGGGTTGGTTTTTTTTTAATAGAACTAAGTACTTCAGAACAGTAGCTATTCAAAGACAGAGAGATACTGGGTCAAAACAAAACAAAACAAACCCAACCCCACCCAACAAATAAACTGTCCCACTTCTTGTCAAATAGAGCTGAAAAAGTTTTATTTCTTCCAAAGACCTGATTGGACTATAACTTAGGTGTTAGAAATTTTTATACTGACTGCCAAGATGTCAGTACACTGAACTATAAATGCTACAGAAATTACAAAACAGAGAAATCTACAGTTTTTCAGCATAACTAAAAAACAAAAAAATAAAATTCCCAGTAATTAGTACAAACAATTTTTAAAAAATCAGTCCTTCAATCAAGGCATAAAAAGCAGCAGATGGAAAAAAACTGGCCAACATAAACCAAGCTGATAAAAATCCAGCAAAAAAGTTGTAATGAATGGTATATCCTTCCAGACAACTGGCCTCAATAAGAACAGCAGAATGTATTTACAAGCAGTTCAGAAGGCCAAGATTTCTACAGACTGTGCTTATCTTGTAAAGGGGAAGTAGAAACTGAGGAAAAAAAAGTGAAGATATATAGAATACTTGCCTGTAGGAGAACATGAAACACTTCATGCCTACACAATGATCAGTTTCTCTGCTTAGAGAAACATCTGCATTTTTAAAGGGTTTATGAAAAATATGAACAGATTTTAAAATAATAGGATATAAACTAGTAAATATATACTCACACAGAGGCAGCTTACAAGGTTAGACAAGTTGACATGTCGAGGAGCAAACATGTGAAGCTGCTGAAGGCAAGAGATGGCTTGAGCTTGAACAAGGCAGTCAGGATTATCTTGCATCACTGCACAGCCCAAAAGGCAGGAAGTTCTTAAGGCTGACACTGCTGTACTGCTGCCTACATTGAGAATAAAGAAGGTATTTTTTGTTGTTTTAAAAACATATTTATTTTTAATAAACATAACCTGTCTTTTTCCCAAGCCAGCCAGAACATTCACCCTTCTAAAGCCAGATCCTCATATTTGTGCTACACTTTGATATCAATGAGTAGTTGATCACATTGCTCTCTGGTGATTTAGACATAAATTTTAAAAGTCTTCATCATAACTAAGACATAGACAGGCTCCTAACTCTTGAAATATTAACACCTTCCGTTCTCATGCTAGACTTGTAAGAGTATAAGAAATGTAAATGTAAAATTAACGTATGAAATTTCAGACCAAGTCAAGGCTCAGAGAACCAGTTCAAACAAAGGAAATATGTCAAGAAGCACTATTTTTGGAAAACTAGCAGTCATGTCATCTTGATTGCATAAAGTCATGGCCTATGAAATATTATCTTACAACTACGCAAAGAAACTTAGATCTGCTTACTTGTTACATGTGCAATCACACACATTCAATGTTTAGCAATTTGGTTGCTACAGCAAACAAAGCTGACACATTTCTATGCTATATACCTTGCAGCTCAGGGCCCAGAGAGGTAATAAGTGTATTTAAACAGCGACCAAGGCTTTGATGAACTTCAGCATAAGCCGGAGGCACACTCAACAACAACATGAGAACAAGAGATAAGGTAGGCTCCACATGCACATGATACAAGGGCCCAGCCAGATCTACTACTAGTGACAGAGAGTGTAGTGCCCATGCCTGTAAAATAAGAGAAGCAGTAATGTAATCTCTATATGATATACATAAGAGCTTTTAAAAATTTTATAGCTGAAAGTGAAATTCAGTGAAGTGTAATAGAAGTTGCACTTTCAGGTTCCAAAGGAACCTAAAGAGAGGTTATACAAAGAAACTTTATGAATCTGTTGTTGAGCAAGCAGTTTTGAATATTTTACAAGGAACTGTAAGTTATGCAGTGAAACAACCATTTTAAATTTGTCATTGTTAATAAACAAAAAACTGAATGTAGTAGTAAATTGGTTAAACAGCGATTATTATTCCTTTATTATATTCTATTACTTCAAAAATTTCTTACAGTTGCTTTTGAAAGAACAGAATTGTGAAACAATACTAGAGTTTCTGAAAGAAACTATTGTTTGGTGTTAACTTAGCACCAATAGCCACACTTGTTTCATGTCAATAAACAATACCCCTTTGTGCAAAGATATTGTGGAAAAACCTTTAAAAATTCTTTAACTGGTATTTAAATAAAAACATTAAATACACTCAATGTCTCTTAAAGCCATTCTGATAGATAGCAGTTTTAGCCACAGAGAAATAACATTAATTAGTCTTCAAGATTTCTTGTCCTACTCAAGGATGTATATCCACCAAGTTCTAAAGCATTCAGGCTACAAATCCCTTTTATTTACTATATGACCCTACAACAAAATATGCTGTAAGGTAAACACTGTAAGACAAAAAAAATTCCCCCATGAACAAAAAACCCTAGATACTATCTAGTCAAAGTCAAGATATAGGTGAATGTGAAACAAATCAGTCCCTAAAACATCAGATACTGTTTTTGAAGTGAGCCTTATCAGCTTCACAGATCATTGTATAAGAACCTCCCACACCTCATCATACTTCTTTCTATGGAAGTTGTTGAAGGTGGATTTTGAGCAGCAGCAGTCTTCTACATGGCCACTGCTGCTCCAGCCATTACCTGTGAGGTATGCCTACGAGGTTGTGAAGTGCTATTCTTACAAGAAAAAGAACCTTAGACTCCAGAAGAGAATTCAGTTAATTTGTAACATAACATTTTTATATAAGTGACAAGTACCTGTACATCAGGAGACGTACTGTCCTGAGACAAAGTATAAAGGATTCCAACACATGCATTCAGGTGCTGAGTAGAACCTATTCCTCCTAGGTACCTATACAGACATCCCAGAGCCAAAGAATGACCTGTTCTTGATACCACATCCCTAGCAGATTTTAGCCTATTAATTGAAAGAAAGCTGTTAGTTTAATCACCAAGACGCTTACTATGTAATAAGCACATCTACAAATGAAATTTCTCGTATATAATCAGCAAAAAAAATTATTACACTATTATATTTCCAAAATTCTAAGTTCACACATTGTCTCTTATCTGAAGAAAGAACCAAAATATTTTAGATACACTTAAATGATATTGCTAGAACAGCAGCCAATTTAATTAATTTGAAATTCTACACACTTACTTAGTCTTACAGTAAGAAATACATGCAGAATTCAGGCAGTGCTTTTTCCTGTTAATTTCTGAAGTGATATTAAATTCACAAAGGAAAGCAGCTTAAAAAAATTTACTATAATAGGTGTCAGGTAGATTTCTCAAGCATTTTTATAAACTCAAGCAGTATCTTTTAATGCTTATTGTGAAGTTACCTGTCAAAACTGACTTGTGCCAATCCAGCAGTGAAGGCACTGTCAGAAACCACCTGGGCCAACCTGGCCAAACACTCTGCAGCAGCACATCTTAGAAGTGGATTATTGCTTTCCAAGGCACCCATTACCAGCATCAGGGTTGATCTTCTAACTTCTTCTGAACCTAAACTTCCCTTGCAGTTAGCCAAGTGCTAAAAATAGACATTAAACATATTAAGCAGTTAAGACAGTAATCAGTGTGCTTTTCTGTCACTCGTGCAAAAAATACAAGACCTGCAGAAGGATTTTGATTTTCTTCCCCTTTGTCTGAGGAATTCCTCTCTTTCAATTTGCTGTTATGAGAGTTACACATCTAACACTACATAATTGTACATCACAGCACAACATTATAGTATCAACATTATGATTTTAGGAAATACTGGATAAATTGCAGTAGAACCAGATAAACCAGCATATTAGCATAAAATTCAGGAAATAATATCAAGAAGAAAACCAGTGAGAACAGAATAACACACAAAAAAAATTGCAGTCTGAAACACTGGCCTAAGATGAGAAGAATGAAAACTGCACATGAACAGAGGAAAATATGAATAAAGCATCAGGGAAAACGAACAACAGCAGATAATAATCACTTCATTTTACCAATTGTTACTTTTTTATTTATACAGTAAGAAATACAAAAGAGAGTGACAAAGACAGAAATTATACTAACAGAATTTTTCCCTATCTCTCATATCTGAATGACACTAGTATGGATGCTAGTACACCAGAGTGTACTAGAACATGTTTCCTTAAAACTAGTATTAGAAAAAGGGGAAAATTAAACAGTGATGCATTTGCACTCAAGAAAGGTATGACATTACAAAACAATATATTGCCATAGAAAATAGGACTGATCACCTTAATTGTTAAACGAAACAAGAACTTCTGTGTACTGTGCTGGTTTGGACTGGGGTAGAGTTAATTTTCTTCACAGTAGCTAGCATGGTGCCATGTTTGGGATTTGTGCTGAACATGGGGTTAATAATACTGAGATGTTTCGCTGTTGCTGAGCAGTGCTTACACAGAGCCAAGGCCTTTTCTGCTTCTTGTGCCACCCCACCAGTGAGCAGAGTGGGGGAGCACAAGGAACTTGGAGGAAACAGAGCTGAGATAGCTGAAACCAGCAGACCAGAGGGAGATTCCATAGCACATGGCTGTCAAAAGAGATAGTTGTTTAACATAAGTTTTAAGTAGAATGAGTTACACAGAGTTAAATTACTCAGTGATTTAGGATGTTGTTTGCCCAGCTTTACTGGATTAGCATGAATAGCTGGTTTAGATGAAGTCTTAGGCCCATAGCTCTGAACTTAGGTCTAGAGATGTTTCCATCTGGAATGGAGTTAATTTTTCAAGTAATTTTCCTAGTAGCTGGTTCAATGCTTTGTTTTGTCTTTAGCACAAGAATATTGATATTTTAATTGTTGCTAGGTAATGGTTATCCTAAGTGTAGGGCTTTTTTAGTTTTCCATGCTCTGCCAGAGAGCAGATGCATCAGAAATGGAAAACAGAAGATCAGGACAGCAGAAGCTACAATTCCTCAGGAACTACCTACCTGCAGAGACAGGGAAAAAGAACCCAATAACGTATTAGAAGACCCCTTACCAAAAATCATCACTGCTCCCAGAGACATGTGCAAAGCATGTAGAGAGCATATGAAGGGTAGATGCATAAATTGTAAGGGTATAATTGCCTAAGGATCTTTGTTCTGAGTACCTCTCCCAAAGGCACCCAGCTTGAGCTGACCTGCTGCTGTATTAACTCTATTAAATGACTTAGTTTTATAAAATTGATGCCTGACAGTGCTACAGGAAATCCAGAGTCAAGATGTAAGAAGGAGAAAGCACACCAGAGAGTGAGTGTATATGACAAGGAAGAGACAAAGGGGACCTGTCTGCTCACTGGGGCTGCCAAGTGCAAAGGGGCTCCTGTCCCAGCAGCTAAAGTCTTGGGTGGTCTGTGTGCGATTCCTCAAACAGAGAGAGAATGGTCCAGCAGCAGCTCTCCCTTTAACATGGAATCATGCTCAGCATGTAAAGGAGGAGGCAAGGGAATATTTGGAGCAATGTTTTTTTTGTCTTCCCAAGTGACTATTAGGTATGACAGAGCCCTGCTTCCCTGGAATCAGCTGAACACCTGCCTGCTGATGGAAGTAGGAAATGAATTCCTTGTTTAGATTTGCTTGTGTGTATGGCTTTTGCTTTCACTATTAAACTGTCTTCATCTCAACCCAGGAGTTTTTTCACTTTTACTCTTTCCCCCATACCATTGAGGGGGAGTGAGCAAGTGCATGTGTGGCTGGGTTTAAACCACAGCAATTGATCTATTTGAATCAAGAGATGCCATGGTTTAGTAACAGAGAGAGAAGGAGAAGAAAAGGAGAGGAAACAAAGGGGAGAGAGAGAGCAGATTTACCTTTAAGGAAGTAGAAATGGCTGCCACAACATGGAGTTGCACTATTTGTTGTCGAGATCCTTTTGTTTGCTTTATGGTATTCAACAACTGTTCTAACACCTGAAGCCTTGAACAAAAACAGGAAAGAAACCACATAATTGAAAATTAAGGAAATTAATTCAGCTTTTTTATTTTATTTTAAAATCCATAACAAAATTTATATATAAAACCAGAAGTGGAACAAATCAACCCTCGAGCATTTTCCTTCAACTGGCATCCCTGTCTACTACAAAAGAAGAAGTACAATCCATATTAGAATATGAACTTCCATACATGAACATGGACTTTTAAACATTTGTTTCATTATATATATATATCACAGATAATCACTTAAGTAACATTGTAACATTGAAGTAAGAATTAAGTAACATTGTACAGATATTATTAAAAGGAACTATGTATGGGAATAACACATTTTCCAATTGAAAAAGGAGGAGGCAAAGGAAAAATAAATGAAAATGCATTTGTCTGCAGCAATTAATTCAAGTCTTGAGAAACAAGTGAAGAAAACCAACCAGCAAGCTGGTGACAGATGGGATAAAAAAAAAGACAAAAAAAATCCACAATAAAAGCAGTCATTGAAGTCAGAATTAAAAAGTATAGGCAAGTCAGAACAACAAATAAATCATGTGGCAATTTTATTGGCAGGTATTCTCATATACAAACAGCTGTTTGGAACTTAGACTAAACCCCAAGCATTCACCATTGTGAAGCCACCAAGACTCAGAACTCAAGTCTAAATATTCATTTTAGGAAACTAAAAACCATCACCAGCTAAACTGATCATGATCTAATGATCTAGGACTAACTACAGCAAGCTTTGAAAATATAAAGCTATTCAATTTAAAAATAATTCATCTGCTCTAAAGCTGCATTCAAAAATATTGCGATCACATGCAAAAATCTTCAGCAATTTTATGCCTTAGCAATCAGTGTGCTTATAAATAGGAAACAAAACAAAATGGCAGGTATGCAGTGAGAAAATACATAGAAAAAAAAACCCAAGAGAAGTTCTTGATCTCTTTCAAGCATTCTTGTACCTTGACAGAACTGTGTTGAGACATGCACTCTTGCTTATCCCCATCCACTTTTTATAAAGAATGTATTATGTATTAAGCACCACAAAAATTATGTAACATCTCTCAAAATAGCTCCCATTTTGATCTGGCTATCAAAACAAAAAAATTATTTTTCTGGGTCCACAGATTTGATATGATAGTAACCTTTTACTGGATGTGCCTTGTTGTGGTCAGTAACTTTAAAGAGAAAAGTCCAATAATTTGGTGGTCTGAATAGTGCTATTCAGATGGTTTACAGACTCCACTCATGCAATTCATTAGTTTTTCAGAACTGTTTTCTTCTGCACTCAATGTCAAACACCTTGACCATCTTACAAGATCTCCTAAATTCCACAGCAGTTACAGTTACTACTTTACCTGTGAGATTCTGTTATGTGGGAAAACACAACTCCAAAAAGACGAGTTGCTGCATTGATAACAGATAATGCAGGAGGTAGTGGTTTAGGTACTGAATCCCCTTTTGCAAATTTCTCATAAATTGAGTAAGGGTCATACTCCAGGCTGCCACCAGCTATGCTGTTACCTAAAAGGAGCTGTAAGAAGGAAAAGAGTGATATCCATATTTTTGACCAAGGCTAAATGAGCACTGACCTAAATAACTACAACTGTATGAAAATACAGTAATACTGGAAATACAGTAATAGTAGAACAAAAAGTACCTGCTCTTCAATAAATCGGTGGTCAGTCTCCTGCAGTAAGGGACCAAGTAAAAGGAGATCATTCTCATGACAAAGGGATGGAAGCAAGACTGCAGAGGCATCCATCTGGCTATCTGAGACAGTCAAGTCAGTCACTAACTCCTTTAGAACAGCACTGATGTTTCCTTTAAATGAAAGAAAAAATATTCAAAACTAATGGTTAGTTACTTGCCACAGGCAACTTTCGGAGCAGTATATTTATACTGAAAAAGAAATATCCATGTAATATTTCTCTTTAATCTTCATATGGTTAATTGGAGAAGACTGTTAGCGGGGAAACCACAGAGCAGTATCTGACATAAGCAAACTAAGCACCCACAGCAATCTAGAAGCTGAAAAACAGAGACGTTTTTTCTTTACAGAAGGCATAATGCTATACAAGTGGTAAGCCAGTAAATTAGTTACATTTACAAATAACGTTGAGAGGAAATGGCACTTATGAACACAGCCATATTTTCTTCTATTTCCTGAAAATTAATGCTGTGGAATTTATTACATAATCACAAAGGAATACTTGATCTTGGCAAACAGAAGTAATTTAAAACATCCATAGCTTTGATAAATAAGCAAAAAGTGATGAATGCAGTCCCCATTTTATGAGTTTGCATGCAAAAAACCAAAGCAGGAGAAGTCTATTGTAGGCTACGTTATAATAAATTTCACTGGTAGTTGAAACTTCCACATATTTTTGCACATGAGATTTCTGACAAGGTTATACATAATAAAAAAGAAAACAAAACCAAACCAAAAACAACAACAAAAAAACCCCAAAAAACCCCAAAAAACAGACAAAAAACAAACCCACAAACAAACGGAAAAAAAAGCCAAAACACTAACACTGGGCATTTTGAGTCAGACTTTTTAGGTTATTAAAATAATCACTATAGTGAGAGAACATTTCCAGTACTGAATCGCATGTGATGAGAAAGGACTGCTTTGTAATTGTGTTGAAAAACACTGCAGAACTGATCTTAAAGAATGTACTCAGTCTTTACACAAGTATTATGTAAGAATTTACCTCCAGAGCATTAAGACTGAAAATTAATTGGGAACTATCAGCTCTAAGAAGTGGGGAAGGGGGAGAGACAGGCACTTAACACCACATATCCAATTCCAGTTCCCTGCATTCAATTTTGTTGTTAGCTGATCACACAATTACGTTTGCATTAAAGTTGCTTTTAATTTTACAACACATGGAAGTTTCAAAAAGTGGGACAACACAGTTTTGAGCACCTCATGAGCACAAGCAGAGTTATTAGCATAGTTAGAGCTGATAGCTGCAACCAGCTATTCAACCCTTAGTGGAAATAGAATCTATTCTGAGAAGCTGACTTTCTCTCCCCTACTCATCAAACTCCTGGCCCTATCAGCCTGTCTCCCCTGCTGGCATCTTTTGCTTTGCCTCCCTGATTAATTTAAGCAAATATACAATTTTTCCAAAATTCTTTTCTCAATTCTAATTACAAAATGTTTGCACTATCAAATATATTGCAATGTGCACAGATAATGTGTGACAGGAATAGAAATTGAGTCTTTAAAAAACTTACAGTAGTTAACAACTACAAACTGTTCTTTCATTTTTACTCATCATGACAAAAATTTGTTTTCAAAATCCCCTTCCTATGAAAAATACCAGCTTTTGAAATAAAATTTCATGGAGATGCCCAGCATTTTTTAACCAAATAAAGGTTTATTTTAGTCCCAGACAGCTGGCAATCCTCAACACTTCAAACAATATTTGCCCAATGTAAAGCAGTTCAAAATTTTAAGCCAGAACGCTGTTTCAGCATTCTAGCTACTCATCTCATGCTATTAAGGAAGAGAAGTGAATGCCTGTATTCAATTTTGTGGGTTAAACAGCGGAACATAACAAGCACAAAAAGCTGAGGAATGAAAAGTATCCTAATGAGTTGTCTGACAAAACATATTAATTTCAGACAACATCAAGATATCTAACAGAATTCAAGCTACTGAAATTATTTTGGTGAAATTTTCAATTTGGACAATACAAAACTTTTTGTACTAACTTGCAAGAAATAAATGTTTAGCCTTGAAAACATGAGCACATTATAATCCAAAACTAATGACATATGAAAATGACCACAAATATGATTTGTCATCTTAGAACAAGCTTTCCTCAGCTTAAAAATTTCATAGTTTGGATTAGATAAATTACAAGTCTTATCCATTCATACCCAACTGAAGGCAGCAACTAAAACATGTTAAATGTTCAAGTTTACCTAATATGTTCTTCTCATATCTGTCACTGCTGAAATAATCAAAAAATCAATTACGACTCACGCAAACATGGTAAAACTTTATAATAGTCTGCTGTTTGAGCAGTTATGATTTTTAATGATGACAGAAAGCAGTAAAAGAAACATCAAAGAGGCAGAAGGTGAGCAGTAAAGGACTAAGAAGAGCCTAAACAAGTCATAGTATCTCAGGCCTCAGAAATCTAAAGGCATGCATTGACAAAGAAGCTTGGGTATATGAATAGTTTGTTTTCAACTATTTATTTTCCTGGCTATTTTGTTTTGTTCCTCTCGTACTAAAGAAAGCAAGTTTTGCACATTATTTACAAATACTAAAAGTTGAGTTACAACTTTTCTCAAAAAAGAAATAACTTACAGTGTTCTATCATCTGGCTAACTATCTGGACTGAAAACAACAAACACAAAAGAAATAAAACCATGAACTCGTGAAAGCTTCTCCATCAGTATGTCACTCGGAGCCATGTAAAATGAGCCCTGCTGTGCAACACAAGAGTACCCCTAATATCATTCATATTTATAATGACTAAATTTAGACACTGAAAAAACAATCCTGAGTTCCATTGTGATATTGTTTACCCAAATAATTTGTTTTTAAAATTCCCAGTATTTGGAAAGACATATAGTTTCTGCATAAAGCTATCATATAGGAAATAATATGGAACAAGTTCCACCTTAGAAACTTTTCATTGCATTTTTAAATGATGCATACCTATATGATAAGATATATAAAAACAAGTTCTGGCAATGTATGCATTTCCATTCCTTCCCTACTCTCATACTGCTGTATTACACATGAGTGGACACTTTTAAGACTACACTTGTCAAATTACTATTTTAATTCTAAGGCTGTTTTTAAAGATTTCAGCAGGGTGCCCACTTACAAATAACAAACTTTTCAAGCTTTTTATTTATTTATTTATTTACTTATTTATTTATTTATTTATTGTACTAGAATGCAGCATCCTCAGATAGACTTCTCTCTCACAAGAGGTACATTTTGCAGGTTAGACTGTAAAACACTGTATTTTCAATGAAGTTAGAACATATGCAAAAATCCCAAACACTCCAAGAAACTGCCAGTCCCAGCCATACCCATATATTTTTATTCTGCAACATGTTGCTCCTGTAATACAAGAATAAAAGGAATAACTTGTTCTCAGGGGTGGAGGTGTAATTTTCAGTCAGAAATGAGTGTTATACCCCATGCTTCATTATATACATACTTCTAACATGACAACAGCTTTAAGGCACAGGTCAGAGATTTGGCCCGATTCTCTTAGCAGTTACCACTAGATGGAGCAGATTTTTGAGTAAGGATTCCCTCCGAGATACAGAGGGCACAGCTAATTTAGAGCATGGTTGCTCCATATTGTCTCTGTCCTGAAAAGTACCCTGTAGTTCTCTTTACAGCTGACAAAAACACTATGGTTCCTCAGTGCAGTCCATGAACTACTGTACAGCAAATGGTTTAAAGACAATAAAGATATTAAATACTTCAGCTGAGAGTTAGACCCATCCAACTACAGTGCATAGTTAATGGGTCAGAGGCCTAGACTGTTTTTGTTATTTTCTCCTGTAAAAAGTAAGTCAATCCCCAGATTTTTTGAAATTGTTCTTTAAATACAAACCTTGTACCCACAATCTGCCCAGGATCAGATTAATATATCTATAAGATATGCTTAGTTAAATCAATTAATTTGAATTATTTTAATGGTATATATGCAATTAGTTTAAGCTAAATTTACACCTTTGGGAATCTGGATTTAATGCAAAAGTAAAACAGGCATGGAAGAAAAGAAATTTTTCAACTACTTTGAAACATTGTCTAACTTCAAATTTCAACCAAAAATAGAGCAAAAGTGTCTATTTGCAACAGAGGTCTGTACAGGTATTAGAAGGGAAAAAATATCATGAACACTAGCTTTTTGAAACCACTGTGACTGTGCTACAGTTCATTAAACTTAAATAGAGGGAATAAAATTTGTTTTTATGAAAGGTGAAACTAATTTTTGCTGGCTGAATACGTGTTGGACAAAAACTTTAAAATGAGCCCCTAGTATTTTTAATGGATTTCTCCTTGTATGAAAATACATACCTTCATAGGCCTTTGGGGGCAATACTGCTAGTAGTTCATAAAGTTTCTGTCTGTAAACCGTTGATGGTGTTTTTAAAGAATTTCCATATGGTTTGTGTATTGAAGAAAGCCTTAAAATATAAAAAGCACATCAGAGATAGTAGAGACATAAAGTTTCATGTAACACCCCAGTTTCATTTGCACCACACTACCAAATGCTTTAAAAATCTATATACTAGAAGTATACATTCTGATTTGCATAACTAATAGCAAGAGAAAACCTATTTATTTCACATGTTCTCAAATAATATCCGTTGTCCATTTCCAAGAGTTAGTTTCATTTCATACTAGAAAAATAAACAAGCTTTCTATTTCCATTGATTGTACCTATATTTATGACAACAAACCTTTGTGAAGATTCTCTAAGTTAGAGCTCAAAACCCAAATGCATTAAATTGTGCTATATTCAAAAGGCAGAAGTTTAATAAAACCCTTTCCAGCTTAGATCTGAAATTAAATTAAAAAAAAATCCATATTGAAAAGACGTTTTTACAGCATATTTTTGAACTTAGTTTATTATTTAATAAAAAATAATGGCATTAAATCCAAATGTGAATATAAAAACTAACTTTAAAAAACCATTGCAAGAAAGTCTTCCTTAGATTTTTCATGACACTGGAATCTGCAAACACATAAACTGTAATTTTTGTCCCTTGAAAAGAAAGTTATTTAGAAAGTGTACTAATCAAATACAGATTACTCTTGCCTTTCAAATAACAGTTTAATACACACACTTACTGTGCCAATAAATCAACAGCGCTAGGGAGAGGAGGTAGAAGTCTCTGAACAACTTCATCCGTAAGAAGACCAGCACAGTGGGAAACAAAGCTTTTAACAGCTACAAAAGGAATTGGATTCCAATTTACTTAGTGTGAGATATGTTGAAGAAAAAAAAATCACTTTTACAAAGTAATTACGATACTACCTCACAAATAATGTATACAAGTAGAGATGAAAAGAGTCAGATGCACTTAGTGTCTTAGCTTGGACATTCATATCCTGACTTTTAATTGAATACATAAATGCAATTTATTTTTGCATTTTGTTATGAACTAAGTGATGGTATGTAACTTAACTTCATGATAATTTAATAATAATAACAAAAAAGAAAATAGGAGGATGATCAAGTGACCTACTGCTTACTTTACTAGTTTTCCATTAAAATTTACTTCAATTACTGTACTCCAGGAACCAATTAATATATATATATAATTTACAGAAAACTAAACTTGAGTTTAATTTCCAAAAGCACCTAGAGAATACACTGTATTAAATACTTATTTTCTAAATAAAAATATTTAAAGTCTAATTGTTTAGGTACTTCTGAAATGAAATTACTATTGAATTCCACACTTTGTGACGTATCTTAATAATGACATAGAGGGATGCTTACTATACCAGGGCACATATTTCTGGAAAGCAAAGTACCCTTCAGTACTCTAGAATACAAGATTGAAACACATTAAGTATTTGAAGATCACTGTGGCAATCTCTTGGAAACCCAAATTCACATTATTTCTTGATAAAAAATTGCAACCTACCAAAGAGCAGTCGCATTCAAAGTGCTCTTTCCTGGCTGAGAATTGTAACTACTACCTAATTGTAATTTTTACCCAAGTCCTTCCAATTTCACAAACATGTTTGAATGAATCACCAATTCTATTTTGTTTATAGTAAGTTACCTGGTAGGAAACAGAACCACTATTTCCCAAATACAATAGACTGTATAAACAACAGAACATACTCTGCTTTGGATCTTAAGTCATTATTGTGGTTTGCTTGCTAAACAAGAGAAGCAACCTTCCTGCTTATCATTTATTGCTTGAAAATCAACTGATTAGAAGAAGGAGAGGAAAAACTCCTGGGATTGTTTTTCTGGGAGGGGTTGTTTGTTTGGTTTTGTTATTGTTATGTTTGTTTGTTTTGCTGTTTTTTCCACAAAAATGAAACTTATCTTTATCTGTAAATATTGATATACAAGCATGTAAGTTGGGGAGTGAATATAGTCTTTACCATCCAATCTGAAAAAAAATCAAAATGAAGTGTCTTTGTTCTTTCAGACGGAAAATTAACTAAGAGCCCCATTATAAATATTCAGAGAAAGACAGTAAATCCTGCTTACCACTGAGGGCACCAGCACGACCTTCCAGTGTTACTTGCCAGGTAAATGCATCTCCTCGTGTCTTCTCTGTTTCTAGGTCTTTAGGAGATGATGGAAAAATGCATTTCCAGAGTAACAGCACTCGTGGCAGATGATGTTGGACAGCTGCAGGACCTGTAAATTTTGGCAGTTATCAGGCCAATGCAAGGATTAATAAAACTCAATTTTCTTTCCTTCTTTTTTTATTGTGTTCACAAAATCTTTACAGGAGTAAACAAAACCATTTGCTACTTTCCCAGCCTTCTCATATATAATTTCTCAAATATTTACTGTTTTGGTACTTCATTTTCATATATAACTACACACCCATTGACACATTTATTAGTATGTTACCAAACCAAGTACCATGTCTGTGGATCACCAGAATAAAAGAGATGTAAGGATAAATAGTGATGTTCAAAGAACCAAACATTTAGTTTAGGCTAATATGTTGAGTATAACAATGCAAGAAAAAAATGGTAGTTGTTGAGCAGAAGTAATACTCAAAACCATTAAAAGTATGATCAAAGCCAATAAAATACATTCTTCATCAGTAATTTACTGATCACAGTCAATAATCTGACCACCAATACATCTTAGAAAGTTCTTTAAGATTTCAAATGCCTGGCAAGATGGAAATACAAACGTTTAGCTCATTTTTTGCTGTGACAAATAATTTAAAATTCTTCATGACCACTAGGACATTGGGTTAGATTTATTATCTACGTTTAATTAAATGCCCACTCCAATCACGATTTTTCAGACATTGCTCCCAATGAACTAATAGCAAATTTGAAAGAAATAACATTTTTGTCTCAGAAAGTTTTTCTAAATACGCCAACCTTTGGGATTTTAAAAATTATTTTGCAGCAGTAAATTAGACAATACCTCAAACTAAAAGTCAGAGACAGAACACCAAATACCTTAATGTAGATTAAGAAAAAAATGTAGAAAGCTACTACCTAATGTCATGAGAGCAGCTATCAAGAGCCATCCAGCCTGCATTCGCTGAAGTGAAATGCGACTGTTCTGAGAAGCAGAACACAATAAATCCTCTGCTACTGTCATGATTACCTTCAAAGTAAGAGAAAAACAGAGCATCAAATTTTGGTTACTACCAATTTTTTCAATACTATTTGGTGTAAGACTTTATCTTATTCTCTCACTCCCGGAGGAAGAATGCCATCCTCCTCTTACACTATGGCAATAAACTCAGGCTCATGAAGTTGCAATTCCTGACTTCAATACTAGTCTGGGATGGCTTCAGCAGTTCTCTGGAGTACTAGGGAAGTTACTTTGCTGCTTTGTACCCTCTCTTTTATCAGTAGTAAAATGACAACTGATCGTTTCCACAGGAACACGAATTGGAAGGATAGAAGTGTTCTGATATTCTATTTATGTCACAATGTATGCATGACATCTATAAATTACAGCTCAGAAGAAGGGGTGAGAGTGGTAATTATCTTTTTATCCTTGTTTCAGAATAAAGTCTATCATTCTCTCTGACTGTTTTTCAAATCAAAAAAAGGTATGACTGACAAATTAATTAAAATAGCATAGTTACAATTAATCCTATTTTAGCTGCTCCAGAATAATTGCACGTGCCCACTATGTGCTAAATGCAAGGTGACTCCACTTGTCACCAAAAGGTACCTGCAACTTATGTGGAGGAACACCCTTGTGTCCATGCACAATTACCACAGTGTGGCTACAAATGCTATAAGCACTCCACATATAGTTTGCTTCAATTATGTTTCAAATATGCTAAAAAAATCTTACAGCTTCCATTACGTCCAGTCTCCAAAACAAACTGCTCTTAAGTCGGTATGCCAAGTAAGAAGTGTCATTATCAAAAGTATCATTAAAAAGCTTCAGTACAGAAAACATCCTTATATAATTTTTTTTCACACTTAAAATGTCACGAAAGGTTGCACATGAAAGTTTGTTTCATGAACGTTTGAGATGTTTACACTTCATAAACTTAATTTGAAGTGTTTTTTTCAATCTGAAAGTATTAGTTTCCCCCATTAGCTCCATAATGCTACCAGGTGGTTGTAAAAGAAGAAACGTATTTGTATAGATTCCTGATAGAGTTAATACATTTGATTCTAAAACAAAACAAGTACCTTTTAAAAATTATACTACTAAAAATCACTAAAAACTTAGTACACTTAAACTACCTGTAAAGCATACATACTAGAAAGGATGCAATTTAATGATTTCTGACAATTTTTCCTCTGTGTACTAGGAGGAATGCCTTATATTTGAAGGATTTTTGAAAACTGAATTATAAGCAGTAGGACTGAATGTTAAATATATATGAACTCACAAATTATTTTAATTTCTTTAAGTTCTACCTGCAACTCTAAATGACCTCTAAAAGAATAATCCATTAAATATAAAACAGCTTCTCTACAGATCACTGTTGTCTATGTTTGATATTTCCTTTTCAAAACTTCTCTATTTAACACTGGTCTCTTTCCACTCCTCAGAAGAGGAGCTAGTCTGGAATCTGGCAGTGTTCCTAGGAGAGAGCAGAAAAGGGCTTTTGTCAGCTGTTCTGTTCTTCTCCCAGCCACCTTAGTACAGAATACAGTGTTCCTCCCGTAATTTTTTGTGCCTTCCCATACCTCCTCCCTAGCCCTATTTCATGCTATTATATTCCTCTAAGATAAATATTTGTTAAGAATTAGGTTTCTCTGTTTAAACAGAAACTTCAGCTCTACTTAGGTGCATAGTATTTGAATGGCACTTCTTATCTATGTATATGGACAAACTACATTAATTTTGTTCTCTCTGCATGATCTTTCAGCAATCACAAGGAAAAGTTCATCAGTCAGGACTCTGAATGTCCAGAATATTCTTAATGTCCACTGACGCAGAAAGTTATTTTCAGAAGAAAGAATGTAAGTTTCTACATTATGCAAAAAACTAGCATGTACTGCTGACATCCGTGATCCACCATATTTTTCCAAACATGAGCAACTCCGTGGATAAAGTTCTCATTGATGGAAACAGCTCCTTCTCCCAGCCTTTATTTCTACAGCTATGTATCCTTAAACCTTCAGAGCACAGCATCATCTATCTGCTAGTGAGGAGATTGTCATCTTAGACTGAGCTAATGCAAGAAGATGATTTGTGCTATATTCTGTAAAACAAAAGTGTGTATCTGTTGGACTTGACCAAAGATTTTCAAGATAATACATAACTGCAGTTAGTGCTGTAAGCACTGACTAACCTGTATACTTGAGAGTCATTCCCAAGAAACAGGAATTTCAGCTCCTGATACATGTGAGAAAAACACATGCTTATTTGGGTCACAGTATGCTTCAAAGTCCTCTTCATGAGGAACCAAAGTATTTCATCAGTATCACTGGGTATTGTGATCATGTTACAAAGAAAACATGCAAATACCACTGCAAAAAATATAAGAACAGCCTATATGTAAAGTATTCAGCCCATACCTTCCCTTTTCCATGTGGAATTCCTAAAGGACAATGTTTTACTGCACCTAGCAAAGCAGCAACAGCAAAACTATAGCCAGTTACTGCTTCTGGGCAGGATTTCAATGCACTGAGACGTTCAACGCAACGATCCAACAGCAGGGACACATAAGAGGGCAGTGCTACTGCAATACAGCGCAAACACCAAGCTGCTGTCAGTCTAACTGAAATGCTGAGATGAAGAATGACAGAGATTACTGCTTCCAGAACGCCTGAAAAATAAAATCCATAAACACAGTTAAGAAAGAGGCAAGCATATTTTCAAACAAGTAAAAGTGTATACACAGAACTGGCAAACATAACACAATTTCTATACTTCTTTTGAAAAAGTACTATTGTTTTTTATTTTTAAGTAATTGTAACAAATTTAAATAATTAAGTTCTTTTTAGAAAAATTTATCCTGGATGAAAAGTAACATTATGGACAAAACCTAACATATTACACAGTTATCACCCAACATGCATAGAGAATATCTGTAAGCTTCCGTAAGGAAGCAGAAATCCATGCCATGGATGCAGCTAAATGAGAACAATAAAGGTACCCAGATCAATATAACTGCTTTATAATAAACATCATGAAGTGTTGGACCTTAAATACAACCCTTAAAGGAGTAAAATTTGATAAAGATGTTGGTTTTTCTTTTTAATTAACATGCAGGTTAGGAAAGATACAGTACTCTTTGGGCAATGTCTGAAATTTCTCTACAGCATGTAAAGCAGTCAACTTTGCTCCTCCCCCCTTTTTATATTTAAATATATTGGAAGAAGACAGGAAATAATACAAGAACTATGAAGGATCCTGGTTAGGAGATTGAGCACCAGAAGAATAGCCGTAAGAAATCAAAGAAGATCGCGGTGAACTAATTAATATAAATTTAATTTGCACTCTGGTTCACAAAATAATTCTGGGCTTGTACCTGTACTGGAGTCTTGCAGTAATGGTGCTGCTGTAGTTCCTAAGCCATGAATGAGACTTCCAAGCTCCTGAAGTGCGCACACAAGCACATGCTGACTCGCTGTTGCATCTGCTGTATTACTTTTTATTTCCAAGTTACTGTCACTCATTGCAGCATCTGATAACACAATACAAGAAAATCACCATGAAATCATTCCCAAAATCACACAAACAGATGGGAGAAAGGTTTTTTCCAAAGGAAATTGTTTATATTACTAAATGAGCTTTTACCATTACCATTTTTATGATTGTTTTCACAAAGGGTTACCTTCACTGAGACAAGTATATTTCTTTTACTGAAAGGATGGTGTAGTAATATCTGAGGTGAGGGCAAGAGTATGGATAAATGGAAAATAGCAAATTGCTTATCTTCACATGATGGGGAACAGTAGCTAGCGAGAACAGTGCTATCATCTGCCCCACCAAAAGTAACTTGAAGAAGACACATTTTGATATAACTTGCCAGATTTTACTGCATCATATTAAAAAGGAAAGGGAAGAAAAGAATGCAACCTTGCAAGAGCTAGCAAATGAGAAGACAGAGACACAGAATGAAGAGGGAGGGGAAAATACAACGTTTTTTGAAAGTTCATCTTTTGAGACACAAATTATGTCTGTTTAAGCACAAAATATTTAGGTATTTAAATCAGATACAACATGCAGCTGTACACCAGAGGACAACAGGTAATGACCAGGATACTCTTTCTTATCCTCCAGAAGGAGAATGGTGGAAGGTCAGAGGCTTTTTCTGGAAGCAGAATACCAGATGCTATCATGAAAGAGATCTGTTTTCTCCAGGAGAAACGCTTGTTTGTCATCTAGGAACAAATGCTTCTTTTTTGAACCTTCAGTAGTGTCAACTGCTCTGAACAGAAAGTCAGGATCTGACTAGATATGCATTATCTGCCAACCTAACCTACTTTACAATACTATCTGTATACTATTACTGCAATTACTTCATTTGTTAATGGCTAAAATTACATTTGCCAGGAATGAAGTGTTAAAAAAATCTGTATATACTTGCATGGGTATGCACGTACAAAAACACTGTCACACACAAGCAAATAGCTAGCTCAAGCTAAATCAAAGCAGTCCATCAAAAGCCCTCTACATTATCATGGTAATAAATCAGCACTATATATCCTATTTCTGCAGACTCTGGATTAGGTAGATGGACAATCACTAAAAAAGGAAAAACAAAGGTCCGAATCCATAATCTTGTTAGACCCATACCTACAACTTTCTTCAGTTTCCAGATGGCCTGACAAATCTCCTTGGCAGCTGCAATCTGAGCCTTTTCCCCAAGCAGGCCTCCTACTGTAGCTCGAAGGATGAATGAAACACAGCGGCGACAGCCGACAGCATCCATGGGACTCTGAACAGCCTTAGGGTGAGACTGAGACACAAGATCTAGAATATGGGATAGGAAGACAGAGAAGTTCCTTTCAAGCCATTGCGCTCCTAACGTAGAGACAAATACCACATATGCCTGAAAGAGATTTGAAAATAAACATATTTTAGAGCAAAATACCTGAAAGTTCACTGCTAACTATCCTACATACTTATTTCTTCAAATCTTCACATTGCCACAACTAGAACACTGAACTGAAATGATTTATACATTTATGCATCCATAAATCACGTACATTCTCACCTTTAGCTAACTGCAAACTTTGTGGATCTAAATACTGTTTTAATTTTTAAAAATAATTTAAATTACTTTAAAAGCTATTATGGGACCCTTCCAACTCTGTGTATCTAAAATATTTTTGGTGCTTGCTTCAGATAATATTCTGTGATTCTGCACTAGTAATTTTGCAGCCTGCTTTAAGTTATTTCAAGCTGCTTGCCCATGTAACTCATACCAGAGTATGAGAAATGGCAGTTTACCCTGCACAGGCATTTGTTATGTAAAACATTGTGTTTGGTCTCACTGAACAACAGCTTCCAGCTATTTAACATTCTGCACATGAAGCCCAAATTTAATGTATGAATGCATTTTAAGAACTACTATGTTACAAAACTATAACCCATAACCCAGAGAAAATTTGGTTATTAAAGGGTCTGAATCAGGGAATATTTGCAGCCCTCAAGCACTGTTCTTCAACCCAATGAATTTTAATAGTTTGCCTTGCAATGGAGGTACCATAAAAAGACTATGTTTGTCATCACAAAGAGAAAGAATGCACAATCACTTTACAAATCTAATCACCACAAGACCATTTATTTTGCCACATAATAAGCTCCCCTACAATTGCCGTTTATGTGCATATGTTGGATTTTTTAAATGAATAGATCAAGAAAACGGAATATAAAAAATGAGAATATGCAAATGTGCACACAAAATTCCTGATAAGAAAGTTCACAACTACTGCTTATATCAATCAATTTCTGTATTTGCCTCATACATAATTTGTCTTGTGTCTAACACTAACAACAAAATTACTCATGTAAAAGAAAGGGAACTATTGTAAACAAAATAATTACACTATTAGATCTTGTCAGCAGGTTATTGTTCTTCACAAATGCTACTTAGGGTTCATAATGCATCAGTACATTAACCTGGTTTTATAGATTTGAAACCTGAGGAAATTAATAGAAAGACTTGTAAAGTCTTTATCTGCCATGGCTTCATTTTAAACTCTGTCTTGAACTTGGCTTGAACAAATATAAAATCTTCCATATGTAAGAAGTCATCTTCAGAGCATTTCTTATTTTTAAATTCATAATAAGCTGCAACTCGTCAATTAATACATTTTATAACTGCATTATCTATTCACGAGCACTGATAAATCCACAATTTTTCAAGCTTTTTTTGTAGAAACATTGCACTATTTAAACTGTTCTGGTACAGTCTGAGTGCACCATCTAGCACAGGTACTACTGTGTTAACATAGACATGCATGAGAAAGGAGACAACTTCCAAAAACCAGCACAAATAGTCAAAAAATTGAACTGAGATATCTGATACATTCCTAATATGGAAAACTAATAAAACTACCATAAAACTACTCTGGCATGCATTTTCTAGGCAAATAGCTGTCAAGGAATTATTGTTCCCCAGCTTTTCTCTTCTCTCTGCCAAAAGTTAATGCTTCTACTCAGCATGACCTGACCACAGAAGACCATTTGTAGCACCTTCTAGCTGTTTTACTGCAATACTGGCAGCTTGAATCAGTAATTCAAACTAATTTAAAGATCTTTTGCACAGAAGTTGAAATGTACTGACAAACTGCCTTCCTGGCAAAGGTGGTTATCATACAGCTGTGGGACTGTAACATACTAAAATAATCACAATCATTAATGTTCATCATGACCTTCAGTCTTGTTTCCCATTTGAATATCTACAATTCAGCATGTTTACATTTAAGATAATATTTACAGGATATAGCCAACCTGATATCTGAAAAATTTATGCTGTTCTTACCAGCAGGCACTACATGGCCTGGCTTCAGTCCTGTTCAGTTTACAAGATTCTATGCTTTGAGCATTCTGGAACACAGCAAAACAGATGCTGGGCTTTTCCCACTAAATTCTGTTTTCCTTACTTTTCATGCACTTTCTTAAAGCAGAACCATCCTTTCAGAACTAGACTTGGGATTCCCTACACAGAAGGAAACTATTTCAAGTTCAAACATTTTTGTAACTTCTCCCCTTCATTTTCAAGGGTAAAGAAAGAAGTTTTAATTTAAAATTGAGGAATTCATTTATACTTCTCATTTGAAATTCATGTAATATGAACCTTTCACAAGTAGCACATATCTAATTTTAAAAATGTCAAACTCTCAGGTAAATAATAAACAACATCAGAATTTTTTTCTTTTCTTTCTAGAGTGACTCAAGACCTAAATCCTTATTTTCAAATCAATACATTTCATTACAAATACAAAAAAAATTAAAGAAGAGATATATATAGAGCAAAGCAATTATACAAATGTTTAGCAATCTCATAAAATCGTAACTGATGAAATCCAAACCTGGGTGACTCCAACTCTAACATGTCTGCTGACTGAACTGGTCCCTTTCAACATATCACCACTGGCTCGTAGAAATCCACAACTTCCACGCAGAAATCCAGTTCCCAATAGCTCCAACACATCTTCCAAAGAGATTCTGCGGAAGTTATGCTTGGTGGATGCTAAGAACAGATGCGCATCTTTAGAGGAATAGTTAAAAAATCTTGCTACTTTTTAGAAGTAGAATTTCAAATCTCTTAATTTTAGTAAAAATAATTTGGACAAACTCAGCTGCACAATCAAATCCAAATACTGTTTGAGCATAACTTCACAAAAGAAACTAGGACATTTTAGCTCTCAGTGCTCCACTGAAGCACAGTATTTCTCAAGTTTTTCTGCTTTAACTACCTTTAAGTAGTTTACACCATTACTTAATATGCATACTTACATTTACCCACCCTCACTATTTACCATCCATAGCTCCTCTGCAAAAAGGTCTGTAAGGTCTACTCCTACCACCCACAGCTTCATGAAAGCCCTGGTTCTTACATATTCCACCTTACCAGCAAAGATAACCTCTGTTTCAAACCGCACACAGGGCAGATCCCTCTCTGCTACACTTAGCCAGGTAAAGGCACAGCTACAGATTCTCTTAGAAAAAATGTCAAGTCACCTCAGCATTAAGAGAGGCCTCTAAAAGAGTGAGAAAAACAAAATATGCCTGCAATTGTTTAGGAAAATTATCTATCCCCAATTCCTATCCCAATGTTTTATTTCTTGATAGAAAGTTAATTTAAAATACATGCTGGGACATGTACGTGTAAACTTAGCACGATGACAGCACACTGTGCGAACTGACCTAAAACTTCCATTGTATTTTTCATTCTCTTTCAAGGATTCAAATGAGAAAAAGATAAGAGGATTTGAGATAAAGTTGTGCAGAAAAAAATTAAACAAAACCCCCTCAATATCTGCAGGTTATCAGACAAAATGCACAAGTTTCAGGACTACAAATTTCTTCATGCAATACTCCCTCCACCTCTCCCCCAACCCCTTCTAGTCCCTATCTAGCTTCTGCCCCACTTAGCTCTAACTTCTTTTTAACTAAAAATAACTAAAATAAGGACAAAACTCCTTGAAATAGCCAACCAAATAATTTATAAGCTTCTTATATAACCTTATCTCAGAGCCTTAGAAATAACAAGTACATTGCTTACATAGATTAAAGGAAACTAATGAGTCTATAAAGAGGTCAAAATATTTTTTTTTATTTTATTGAGAAAAGATAATCGCTCAATTTTTTTCTGTAACACAATAATTCTCTTCAAAAATTTCTGGGGAAAATACTTTGTAAACCAAGACTTCAAAGTCTACAACACAAATGCACAGCCTCAAGTATTTTGAAAGACAGTAGGTTGGGCTTAAAGGCATGTAATTTTGTCATTTGCTGGTTGTTGCACTAAAGATCTCTGTTGCCATTAAAAGCAGAATGGTCAGTCTGAATCACAAGTATCCTGTATCCTATTATATTTTGCATAGACTACAGTTAGATTATTTAGCTTGGGGCTTCTAAGACAAAAACCACTCAGTCTGAATCACACAAAGTATTGGAGATGGTAACTTTGTGCCAGGATGCTTCAGTTAATTCAAGTACTGTCTGTGGGAAAAACTGATACACAGTTGTTGCGTGAACAAAACCGCCTGCTAATTTCTGCTTCTCATCATATTTATACTGCTATCTGCTGACAATCCAGATGTTGTATAGATTAGTGCAGAAAAACAGCTTGAAGGTATCCTTAACCTTTTAGTTCGACAGAGAGACTGCCTCAAGTCTTAGCTATGTCTAAACTGCTTATATTAATAGTGCTTTTAAATTCCTGAAGTTACTAATTTATCTCCATACAACAATCTCATAGCAGAGGAAAAATTTTATTACTTTCCATTGTTCATTATTTTATAAAGATAGATAGATAGATAGACAGACAGACAGATAGATATACACAACCAAAACCACAGCACTTCACAGGAAAAAAATTAGAAGAAAGACCAAGCCAGAGATATGAACAGTTGGAAGAAGCTTTCAATGTGATTTTACTTCAGGCTTCAACAGAACTTGAGAGTTTCTTATCATCTGACAGATTTTTACAGATGAGGAATTAGCAAAAAAAGCACATACTTTACCTGTTATCTGCTTAGACATTAGAGCTCTAGCCAGTATTGTGCCTAAAAGTTTTGAAACTGCTAATCGTACATCATAATTGGAACCTTCAAAGGATTTAAAACATAAGGTAACAACACTATCCAGGTCTGTACTCCACATAAATACTGCTTCATTCTGAAGTTCAAGAAGACACTAGACAAAAAAAGGGAAATAAAAGTGTTTTGACATGGGAAACCACTCAGTAAACATTTTAGTTTGCTATATAATACACTGAGTTCTCCCTAACAAAACAAGCACCTTGCTTCATACTGAAATTACTTGAATTTTTTCTGCCACATTAATATCAAAGAAACACAGATAAGCAAACTATGTTTTTACTTCTGTGTTCATTAACCATTAAAAAGAATTTTATGTTTAGGGAGCTACTTAAAACAGCCATTGGAGCAGTTTACCTTTGCAGCAGCACAGCGGACAGCCATGGATCGATCTGTTAAACACGATCGGGCAGCTTTGTAAATATCTCTATGACAGGGGATAGCAGCAGCTCCTAAACCATTTAATATATTTTGCAAACTAAGCATGATTTCATAACGACCTTGAGACTGAAAAATGAACAAGAGAAATGTTAAAGTTTTGTAGCCCAAAGTTCTTTGGAAATACAAAACGCCAACTAGTGAAATAGGTAAAAAATGGCTGTGACTTTTAGAGATCTATTTATTCTGAAATAAGTTAAAGCACATAACTCACTCCAAAACTCTATAAGCAAACAAAAATAGTAATTCTATGTTCTATTGAAAAGCAGTAATTACAAGTAGAAAACCCAAAACATAAAGTATGAGCTATAGAAAAAAATGTTCTCATTAATAATGCAATTACATTTTCTAATTTATCAAGTATTTTCATGAAACCAGATAAAGAAAAGCTGTGATCCATGCTTTTATAATCATAATCCATTAACTCTAGTACTTCTTTAGAATTTAGATGCTGATTTTTATCTGACTTTTCACAACTATTTTTTTGTATTTTGGTATCATGCATTTTCTCTTATTCATTGGTCCAGCTACCAACAATAAAAATCCTTTTATTTTTCCAATCATTTTTTAAACATGCTGTTCCAATACCTCTGCATTCTTCATTGCTTTAAGCACATTCCCAACGGTGTCAGTAAAACTGTTTCCCAAAATTCTTCCCAATTTTTTGTATAAATAGCCCAAGCATACCACCGCAGCACTAAAACAAAAGCAAATCCAAAGATGCATGAAAATGGATGCACTAAGAGATGAAAGGGATTAAGACGACTGAAGTAATCAATGTGCAAACAGCAAAATAACTAATAACCAAAAATGGTTTATCAAAGCGTATCATCAAAAAGGAAAAAAAATTGTCTGTATGTGGCACATATCTTCTATAAGAAATGCAGATACAAGAGGTGCTAAAGTAACTTGAATAATACAGGAAATCAGCTTATACAATCTTCCAGTACATTTTACAAGAGGAATACAATTTTCATATCCACCTTTGAACCTTAACATTAAATTCTTACTAAGCATGCTCTGTGTCATGCTGCAGCAGATGATGCCAGAAGTAGTCTGGGACAGGTTTCTTTACTACTTGATGGTTGACAGTAGTCAGATGGTCTAGTAATTACAATTCTGTCATTTATCTATCACAGTACATAATACGGAAATACCTTGAAGGAAATAAAACTATAAACATATATCCTTTTCACTGTAGACAGATTCTGAATTTAACTTTCAAGTGAAATACCTGACAACAGGAGTCTCTGCTCATTGGCCTTTAGAAAGAGGTGCCTAATGAAAGAGCATTCTCCTTTGAATAATTAGTTAATGAAAACACTTTGGTTTTATATTGACAGACGTATAACTAAATCAACTAATTTCTTAAATACAGGGACAAAAAGAATTCTGTATTTAATCAGCTTTCAACTTTTTTCCAGACCTATTTAAATATGTAGACATTACTCAGCATCCTCTTCAACAGAACATTTTGCTTGTTCCGCAACTGAAGTCAAGTTCCACATATATAATTTTAAACTGTCATACTGAATATATTCTAAATCTAAAAATAAATTTAATATTTACAGTAATTCTCTAAATGCACAGTAAGAAAAACAAACCTAGTATCCTTTATCTCTTATCATACTACAATATTACTTTATTAAATACTCGGTTTTTGTTATTGCTTTTATCCAACTCAGTACACACCATCAGTTTGGATTTAAATTTTGTTTATGGTGTGCCTGGGCATAAAACCACAATTTTCCAACTTCCCTTCTAAACTGAGCATCTGATGGTCACAGGCACTCTCAATAAAGCAATAAGTTGCCTTCATGCTACATGACCTGTTTATCTGATTTGGGAGAGGATTCATCTGATGCCAAGTTTTAGTAGCAGATGAGCACCTAACTAAGGCTGTGTTCAAAATGCTTGCCTTAAATATTTTCATCTTCCAACTACATGAAAGAAAAAACATGATAATCTATGAGATAAAAGACCGATTCACTGGAATCTGTATTTAAAGGAGTTCCCAGGTGTATCAACATATTGTGAACACTGCCAGTGAAGTGTTGCTATGAGACAACATGGGCATGCATGCTAAATATGGACAGATGGCAAAGACAACACCTTAATCAAGGTCAAAACAAAACAATAAAAAGCAGTTTTTCTACACTGAACACCAAGTATTTCATATATTTGCAGCCTAGGAGGAAAGAATTTACACAACACACAGTTCTGTAGTTCCAATTATTTTATGTAGCCTCTTGCCTCCGTGTCAATTCTACCAGAAATCCCTTAAACCAAAACTTGATTGAAGAAAATAATATTTTACAATTACCTTTTTCTCCATCTCTTTCTTCTTCTCCTTACCACTGCTTACATACATTCTGTACATTGCCACCTCTCTCTCCCCTCTAGCTACTACTCTGCACTCTGGCCTTGCTTATCTCCCATTTCTGCTTTACTGCTAACAGCCTCCCCCATCTCTCCTCGCTGTGCTGACATCATCCCACTTCCTCCACTGTAGCTCACCACAGCTGAAGCAAGACCTGCAGAGCTCTGTCCCACACTACAACTCAACCCTAATGTTAAAGCTTTTCACTGTTAAGAATGTAGCAGAGCAGTAATTTACTTTCTAAGACTAATACCATTTACAGCAAACTTATTTTTAACTCAAAAGACTGCACAAGAGGTCAACTGGAAGAAGAAGGAAACAAAAAAACGGTATTAGAAAATACAACTGACTCATTGCAAAATCCATTTTCAGGAATCTTTATTTGTGTTGTCAGAAACTGTTTAGTATGCGCAGTAAAGGAGGAAGAGAGATCCTGCTTTGCTTTCAATTCTGTATCATTAATGCACAAGGATGTTTTACTATCTCATCCTTACTACCTTAATCTTTATTTTTTTTCACTACAGTGAGAGATGTGCATAATTTCAGGAATGAAGGTTATTCATAACATTTCTGCACATAAAGATTTGGCTTCACTTCCTGAATTAACAGTTCATGTTTCTCTGCTCTGTTGGTTAGGCTTTTGGTATTTAGTTACAAACATTTCAGATGTTTTTAACTATATCTGATTTCCCAGCTGAATTAAGAAATGTACTCAGCAACTGTCTTTTATACCTGGAGTAGTACTTGTCTGTTTTACTGCTCTCCTCAGCACTATTATTACCTCTTCCTTGTTTTTGAAGAACCTGCCCTCTCATAACTCTGTTATCCATTGTTGGTATTCCCCCTGGCCTGATTTTCAATTGTCTGGCTGGAGACCACCAAGTGTCTTTTGGCTCCTGATGCACATATACAAGATGGATTGCCAGCACAATCCTTGTTTTATTACATATTTTGTGGCAGTGAACTCAGACGCATCTCACCACTTAAACCTGCCTTGCTATTACTGGATTTGAAGCTTGAGGGTAAAAACACACTTACAGTTTTGTAGGCAGATAACTTGGTGAGTCATCTTTACTCCGAATGAGTTCATTGCATTTGTCAATTGTTTGGTAAACAGAAAAAGTGTCTCCAGTGCTATAAAGTACGGCTAAATTCTTAGCAAGAAGCCGTCTGGTAGGAGGTCCCGGTGAATTATTTAATAAAGAAGTCAATTGTTCAACCAATTTCTTCTGGTTTTCCCTTATATCAGCCTGGAAATAGAATAAGTATCCAGTTAAAGTTCAGTTAAATTTAAAAGCCAGTTACAGGTAATTAATATAAATTATTTTTACTTTTCATTATTACCATTCTGATAATGACATTCTCAACTACAAATGAACACTTCATTGCATTTTTATACTTAAAGAAAAGATATTTCAAGTACATTACTATTTTTTACAACACATTTTTAGAGCACAATTATTGCTAGCAGCATTTCAAGTGTATGTTCCCTGTGGCCTATACTTCCATCTTTCTCACACAAAGCTGTTTTTTCCCTTTTTTATGCCTGCTTTCAAAAAAAAGAATTCATATATATATATATATGCATAAGTTTCATAAATATGTAAGTTTAGTAGCAAAGAAGAACTTCAAAGAAGCCGAGTTTCAAGAATTTAAGCATTGGAAGAGAAAGAACTTCCTTTAAAACAATTATCCAGTCTTATATAAATTTTTAAATACTCTTAAAGAAAAAAAAACTGGCACTGTTTTTCATTTACATATTTTCACAAATAGCAACCCTTAAATAGCATTATTTTGGTTTAGTTTACTCTTACATATCTACCTAACCTATTTAATATACACTGAACAGTGAATCAAAAACTAGAGAGTTGGCTGGAAACAGACCTTTTATCATTGGACTGGGAAAATTCAAAGAAAATTACAAAGAGCTAGATGTTACATTCCTGCTTGGTAGAGAAGCATCAAATAATTGTGCAACATTAGGGGGGAGCATTACTGATATTATTTATAATGGGGCTGCAAAATCTTGCAGTAATAATAGGAGTTAAAAATCATTAAAATTCCTTTAATTGGACAAGTAGGTCTGTCACTAAAAGGGCTGTGACCAAAAACTTATAACATTTAGAAAGCTGCTGCTAATACTGAATATGCTTTTGCTCCTTGTACATACAACACATGAGGCAAATAACATTGCATGCTACTCTTTGATTTCAAACAAAGTAATAAAAAGACAGGCTTTTCTTCTCAAGTCTCATTACACTTACTTTGCTAGTTACTGGTAAAAGCTTTTCCAAAAACTGCAACCATTCAAAAATGAACTCTGTTTTTTGAAATTCACCAAGCTGGTTATATGCTTCTTCATTAAGTAGCAAGCTGTGAGCTAACTCCATTCCTTTAATTCTTCCTCAAATCTCTCAACAGTGTGGAATGAAAAAAAAATCCAGTGAACTACCAAAACTGCATTAATCACTTTTCTTCCTCATTGATATCTGGCAAATAAGAAGTTTGAACACCTAAACAAAAAGAGTTAATAAAAAATCAACAATCACATATAATATTCATGCTTGACTTACTAGAATGAAAATTTCAAAGGAAAGCCTAATATAAAAAGGAAATTACAGTAGTTTTATTTAGATGTCCTTAGTAATACCAAATGCTTTTGAAAATGAGATAATAGTATTACTGTAATATGCCAGTTGAAGTTAAATATACTTCTGAATATATCAGGACTGATTTTCCCTCACCTTGTTTAGCATGAAGTGAGGTTTTCTAGTCCTTAATCATACACCTGAAAGTAATGACCAACTGACCTCAAACGTAATGATTTTGTTATGAAGAACAAAGCGCAGCAAAAGCTGCAGCCAACAATTAACAAATTCCAGTTAAACATATTCACAAATATAAATGCTGACATATTATTCAAGCACTTCAGGTATTCTCAGTGCCAAACCAGGTACAGCCCCCAGAATTTCACTGCTGAGCAAACCTCTAATAACTCTCTTTTGGGAAAAAAAAAAACTCAAACCTGAAAAGATTCTTTCAAAGCTCAGAGTTCCAAAGAAGTTGTGTTTTACTTATGTCTTTCAGATTATTTTGGGAATTTCCTCATTGTTAATAAGCAAACCAAGATGGAAAATAATTCTAATGATATCTGAACCCTCACACATCTAAATGCCATACAGCCTCAAAATACAAAATAGAATATTCTGTAGGCTTCACAAATAAAAACAGTCAGGGAGATACCGGTAAAATGTCAACCATATTTTAAACTCCCAAGCAAGTTATCCTTTTCAGAGGTGACAGACTGCTGAACACAGCTTTTCCTATGCAGTAACAATATTATACTGTAAAATGATCCCTCAAATAGTAGATGGGCAATATAAAGCACTGGTAAATAATTCAGTACTCAGGTTGTCATCCAACACAGACAGAGCAGACCACTTTCTACACATTTTTTACGTAAAATTTACAAAAAACATTAGTCACATTTATTATAATGAACTGTCACTTCAAATCTACCTGAAATACCAAGCAGTTTGACAAGGCAACACACTATAAAATGGCAAGCAGATGTAAATATACACAACACATTATACCACTACATATTTTTTCTGCCTAGGTGTGTAGAAGTTCACAGTTTATCAATTATCTCAATCCTAGAACACTCACAGAATTTAGCTCTATCCTCACATTTTTTGAAACAGACCAAAACAAATTAAGGATTAAGTGTATACTTTCATCACTGCTCAGAATGAAAATTACATGTATAGGTCACAAATGCTCCTTTTTCCCCCTCACCCAAGGTCTGTTCTAATGTCTACCACCTCTAAACCACCTACTGCCACAGCAACTTACCCAATTTACATATCTACCTCAGGATTACAACTCACAGCTGTTTTCCCCAACTGCAAACATTGCAGTGCCAGACATTGGCACTTTACTTACCTAGCAGGTAATTTCTCCTCATTGTAAAAACTGTCTCTCTGCTGCTCCAGGTTTTTGGATAAAGGATGTTAAGAACTCAATTTTCTGGGAAAATAATTAATACAAAGATCAATGTTTGAACCAAAGTACGTAAGATACAAGTGTTTCTACAGAAAACAAGAATTCCAAAGTCTTGCAATATCAACAATGTTTATTAAGTAATAGCTCACAAAAAAAGACTGAACATCCATTAATATTAGTAGCTTTTTATACGCTACCATTTCAATTTGGTAGACCCACCATATACACCATACAACTGGGTTCATTTAACTACTGAAATCACCTTTCTCATTTTGCTTTTGTTGACTCAGTTTAATTCTAAACCAGTAAACAATAAGTTCAAGCAGCATCATAACCATAACAATTTTCTAGAAAAACTTCCAACAACCAGCAGAGCTGGCAAAGGTGATTCAACTGTTCTGAAAAATTCTTGTACAATACTAGCAATACAAGACATGAGGATTATCAATCCATTCTCTTAGCCTCCAGATACAGTTTTAATACTAGAATTCACAGGCAAAAATATTTCCTTTCAAAAATTCAACTTGAACTTATTCTGGTAGGACATGAAATACAGGTTGCATGTTATTCTAAAAGCATAGACTTTTCAACAACTCTTCAAAAGACTGGCGCTGAAAACAAATCAAAAGTACATGTACATATCAGAGTAATCCAAACTTATTTTCACCTGGTGAACCAGTGTTCAGCCTGCTGAAGAAAAGGTTTAAGATGACCTCACAGCCTTCAAAAGGGAAGGTCACCAAGAGGATGAAGACAGATTCTTTACTTCATAATTAAAACAAGAAAGCTTCCCTCTTGATATCAAAAAAACAAGATTTTCACTGTAATGATTATCAGCCACTGGGACTGGTGTTGAGAAATTGCAGAACCTGTACCCTCAGAGGCTTCAAATACTTGACTGGACAAAGCCCTAAGAAACATAATCTGAAATTATTATTGTAACTTTTTTCTAAATGAAACACTTCAATTACATAAGCACACATTTGCAAAACCTATATAAATGTATTTATTTAATTTTAGCCTAAATTAAAGAGAGAAAAATATTCTGGTGAAGATGTGAATCATTATAATGAGTACCTGCTAACATGGCCAGAAACACTAGCATTTCTCAAAGACTATTAGGACTGAATTAAAAAGGCTAACTGGGTATTATGCAAACTGGGTATTATGCAAGAATTATTTTTGTAGAAACAGAACTGTCCATGCAGAAAAAAAAAATAAAATCCCCTGATTTCCCAGACCTGATCTCTCCACTGCTGATCAACAAGCAAACCTGGATTCCACACAAACCTGTATAGAAAGCAGCATACTCCCTACCTTACATGCAAAAAACTTATTCCAAACACTTACGAAGGTTCTCTTCAACAAGCTATAAGCCTGCACACCAGGGATACTTATGAAGTTTCACACATAATGATAAAAGCAGGGCACATGCATATAAACTTGGGAGAAGCAGGGCGAGAATGTAGGGCATTAAGATCTCCTGCAGCATACTGGTATTGCAGAGAACACAGCAAAAAGCACAGTGCTCACAGTGCAAAGCTGAACATAAGAACAGAACTTGGGGATGAGCTGCACACAATCTAGATGAGGGTCTAAGTTCTTCACACCTACTGTGTAGTGAAGAAAATAAAGTACTATTTAACTTACCTTAATAATAATAATTATTTATATTTTCTCATTTCATAAGTATTAACATAATTCTGCACTAAATCTGATACAAGATAATAAACACATGGATTCAATTTTGTTCCAATAACTAATCTAGCAGAGACATAAGCGCGTATTATTCCTCTAAGAACCTGCTGCTGTTACTCATTTACAGTAATGAGTAAAAAAGAATAATGAATAATAGTAATGATTAAGACAAAAAATGACCAGTAATAACAACCAGTGTTTTCACAACAGCTGCCATTGGGCTGACTACACCATCAATGCCATAACCATCCCACTGCTGAAAAACAGAGCTGAAGTACATTTATTTGCTAGCTTCAAGATGACCCTCTCTGCACCGCAGTGATATTTCAACTTTTCTTCAGAAAGCAAGATTTATCACTGTCTGCCTAACAAGCGAACCAATACATTTAAGAGAAAGCCTTCCAGCCTGACACGTTTGATTCCAGCCATTAACAGATGAGATCAATGTTGCTCCTGCAGCACTGTTTAAAAGTTTAATGGGATGACTGTTAGCAGTGCATCTGAGATGACTGCAAGGAGAGACATCGATGCTCAAACCTTTGTTACATCCTTGCACATACCTGTGTAATGTCCTCCAAACATAAACAAAATTCCTGCCCAGCTCCCCTGGACTTACTTCTGACAAGAAAAACTCAGTATGATGGTCTTTGCCAGCTGGCCAGAAAAACCTTAAAGCACCAGCCAAAGGCAGCTACTAATGAATGAAACACAGGCCAAAACCCAATAGTTACAGTATACTGTTTATGCTAGTAGGCAAAAATAAAGAGGCCCCCCAGGTCTGCAGAAGGCAAAAAGTGCAGGTTCAAATTCCAGCAACCTCAAATGGGAGCTATGGCTGCCCAGCAAATTTATAGCACAGACAGAAATAATCTGATTTAAATAAACAACAATTACAGAATTTCAGTAATTTCATAAGGAATAAAAAATAACTAAAATTTCAGCTTAAATGAGTTTGGAGTTTAGACACTGGAAAGATATCTGAGTGGGAATATTCAACAGATAAATATGTTTATAATTATTAGAAAGAGAGAGCAGCCTTTGTTTACTTACTGACTTCTACAAACTATTACCAATTAATTCACAGAAGTTGCCTCAAAATCTTCAGTTAGAGAAGGTAAAGCTAAAAGCATCAGTGCAAGTGAATCAGTACTTCCACATCCTCTGTGTGGCAGGATCCCCATCATTCAGCCAACTTGTGCCTTTTTTCTATAAACACAAGCTTTAAATTTTGGCTTTACAGAGCTACAGAAAGCAAGAGCAGGTAACTGCAGGTCCCAATGTAACAGTGACCCCTCTGTACATTATTTTATGCTCAGTAGTGCTTATCACTCTTGGCTTTTCACTCAATCTAAAAAAAAAAAAAAAAAAAAAGTTGGGGATTTCGTGTGTTCTTTTACTGCTTTCTTTCAGCACCAAGACAAGAAGAAGGGAGAGGAGGAAGAGACAAAGTTAACTCCCCTGAAGACTTTAGCAGAAACACTGGTATGTTTGACTGACTAAATACTTCATGAAGAAGTTGAAGAACAACTTACAAAACCAGTGCCCAATCTTTCAATGCATATACACAAATACTTGAATTTGTCACTGATCGGTCTCATCAATTTGAGCAAAATTACCCTTGCCATCAAACTGACAAGTGCTTTTCATCCAAAAGTAATACAGAGCCATAAAATCATCATGTATTTTGGAGTGTTACATTACGTTGATCAGTGGTAGAGAAATTTGAAGCCAAGCACAGAGAAGATGGGACCAACAGTTTGCAAGAACAAGCCATGAGAGAAAGTAATAACAAGACCACAACTCAGAGCACATGGAAAAGAATACCAGGCCACAGAGAAGATCCAAAATTTTAAGACCTTTAAATCAAGCAGAACTATAACTCTTAATATCAAATTTTGAGTGCATTCGCATGTGAAAAACACAGGAAATAAATCTCATGGTTGAGTACTCATATGTTTTATTGTATATTTTATGCTTTAGTTGAATTCAGGTTCCCTCACAAATCTTCTTTTATAAATAAAAATACGTACACATTTGCATCACATGTTTATCTCAAACAGCAAAAAGCAATGAAGAGTCTGTCTGACTACAAGCAACAAAAAATAACAGATGATTGCAGAACCACTTCCTCTAGTTACTGCTGAAGATTTGAGACTAGGACAACTTCCACTTAGATCATATTTTTATATGCAATTATTCTGCTTAGAAACATGACTCTGAAATCATAGCTGTTTAAATAAGCCACTTTTCTTTCAGTTTTCCCTCTAAATAGCACTCTGGATGAAGAAATTTGCCACAGGAATGCTATGTGTCTATTCTCTCACTGAAAATTTGGTAGTATTTATGCAGGGACTTGTAAAAGATGCAACCCAAATTAATATCCATATATTGCATGCTCCACATATGGAGGATTTGCAGTGTTCCCACAGTGTTTCAGGCTGTACTAAAGAACAAATATCACGCAGCCCAAAGAGAATTCTTGTTGACTTCTCAACTACTTCCATTTGTGTTGCAAAACAAAGGGGTCGTATGTTCATGCTTTGCGAACAATGACGCTCACACAAAGTACTTGTTTACTCCCACAGAAACAGTTCCAAATGACTGGTTTTCCTACCAAAATGCTTATGAAGTGTTATTGATTTCCAAGTTTGGGAGGAATTACCCTGTATCTGAAAGTGCAATAAAGCTCAAAGGCAACAAAGACCTATGTGAAATCTATCAGAATTCTTGCTCCGGGCTTCCTGGTTTTAAAAATATTCATTCAAAGAATGTGACCACCCACAATCTTCACATATAACAGTGACACTGACAAGAACTACGACACAATATACATTTGCTGAAGTGTGAAAGAAACAGCAAGACAATGACTTCCAGGAATGTGGAATGATTTCTGTGAAGTTTGGAGGACAAAGCTTGACAAAATTAAAGAAAAATACCCTGAACAAAGTGCGAGAAAATGCAGTAGCTGTTTTAGTAATGCAAAATATTAAATATTTTTTTAAAAAAAAGACATTAATTCATTCTTTGTGTTAAAAGTACATACACTTTGATTTCACATTTCTTATTATCACTTTAACTTTTATCTCTACATGAGAAGAATTATTCCAGGAAACCAAGGAACAGCAACATTCAGTTACTGAGAAATATAAACAGCCATTTCCTCAGCTCCACAGTGGGCACTACTGGCACCCTCTGACCCCTCATGCCTCACAACTCTTGAATATTATTAAGGTTCATTTCTGAAAGTTTCAGTCAAAAGATAAAAATTGGTTCCATTATAGGGATCTCAGAATATTATTTTGTTTACAGTCAACTGGGCAAATTGCATATAAATAATTACCTAATACTTCTAATACTCAAAAAAACAGTATCACATCTGATACTGACAAAGTGACTTTAAAACATTTTCTTTTTCCCCAAAACTGGACTAAGTAAACTTCAAAAAGCAATAACTAGCTTCAGTCTGAATAAAAAAAGCATAGAATACTTTGGGTTTATTTCTTTGCAGATTTGAAATCTGATGTGATAAGAAGGCAAGTGCATGAAAACCACAGGAGTATAAACATCCACCTACTAACAATAACCTATAACCATTTCAATGTATGTCTGAACATAGCTTTAGTCCTGAGAATGTTGTAGACAATATTGTTCATCTAATATAGACAAAATATACCAAACTAAGTATGCTGACAGGGTGGGGTTTGTTGTTTGTTTGGGTTTTTTTTTGTCACAATGACAGAAGTTTCAGGAAATGAAATTACTTGTTAAAATGTTAAATTGACTTACAGTGATATATATGTCAGCAGTACGTGATATATGCATATGGATTATCCAAAAACCAGCTTGATTTTAGTTACCAATTTTCTGTTAAGGTAAATACTGAATTTAGTCTAGCTTAGCATTAAATTAAGCCACAGGGAATTTTTGTTGCATATATACTGAAATCCCATAAAAGGACACATATTTTTCCTAAAAATCACTATAGCTTTTACTGTGATGACACTTCAACTGCACTGGAATACTGACACAGAAATTTAGCAGCAGCAGCAGAAGCCCTCACAGATGCAAACTCTGCAGGAGACTTGTTTGGCAAATCAGAGATCACTATCCGGGCAAAAATCACTGACATACCTCACTGCAATGGTTCATTCTCTAGGTATTTTATGTGGCTGTTCCCCAAAGAAAACTCCAAAACAGCTCAAAAAATGTAACTGCCTAGAGGTTTCAAGCTTTTTTTGTCTGCAATGTAGATATAAATATACTGTGTGTCTTTGTAAAGGTTCTGCTACCTGAACCCAGTAAAAACCAGATAGGTAAAAGCTGAATAGAGCAAAGAACCCATAATCTGAAAATGTTTTTGTGAGGAGATGTTTCTAATTTCCTGCCTCATTAGGGTATTGTGAATCTTAAAACAGAAGATCATCCTGCATGTAAAGTTTTTTATGTGTCGACACACAACATCATGAACTAGTTAGTAAATCAGATATTTCACTGATTATGATATTTCACAATCCTATGTTCAATAATCAAGCTCAAGTTTTCTATGTATGGCTAGACTTAGTGTAACAGTAAACTGGCTTCCTACCCCACCTCCTTTTCATTGTGTCAAACCGTCACGAAAAGAAACCCAAGTTCCATTCATCACACAACCAGAAGTAATCTATTTTCTATGTCTCAACTGTTATTTCATACATTAATTGAAGCTATTACATATCCTGTAGGAAAATACTAAAGCATACAATATAGCTTCACTGTTTCTGAAGACAGGGAAAGCATTTCTGGCACGTGAGACTAAAATAAATATACAGTTCACATCACAACTTCAAACACCTAATCCTACTAAATCAAACCCCAAACTCAAGGAAACACTACAATTAATTAATCCAAAATTCAAAAGATAGCAAATTTCACTTACAGAAACACAGAACTGGACACAACTTCCATATACCTTCCTCGTCTTCTACCATCCTTCCACCCATTATCTCAATAAACTTTACTCTTAAATAAACTTACAACACCTACTACTCTTGCCCACACTCGAAAATGTCAACACTAATGCAACTTCACAGGTTTTACGTCCCTGTGCCAGGTTTTTACCAGTTATATGGTATAAACTTAGTCACTGCTCTATCCAGACAACCAGGAATTCAAACCGCAAAAGCTTACAATAACATTTCCAGATATCAGAACGTCCAGTATTTCTACCCCCCACCAAATATTCTTAATTACCAAGGTTTACAAGGAAATATAAAAACAGACCCCAAAATCATGGAACCTCGGAGCGAGTGAATGCCGAGCCGATGCCCGCAGCCTCAGGATCCGTACGGCCAGGCAAACCCCGACGCTGGCCCGCCCCGAGCCCGGCGGCACGGCCGCTCCGCCGCCGCTCCCCGTCACACCCGGGCGGCGCCCGGCTTGCCGCCCCCTTCCCTCCCCTTCCCTCCCCTTCCCTTCCCTTCCCTTCCTTACGGGGCTGAGAGCTGCCGCGCATCCCTGGGGAACGGGACGCGACGGCAAGGGCTAGGCTAGGCTGGGGGAGCCGCCCGGCCGCCGGCTTTAGAGCTGGCTGTGTGTGTGTGTGTCACCTGCCGACCCACCTGGCGGCTCCGGGGATGATCCAGCACTTTTCGGGCTCAGGCCTCGGGCAAGCGCAGCCCCGTCGGACTCCCAGCTCCGCTCGGCCCTGCTGCCCCTTCACACAGCCCCTGCTGCCCCTGGCCTCCCTCAGCCCGCGGTACCTGCCGGCCGCAGCGCTCCCGCTCTGCGGGCTCGGCCCCGTCCGTCCGCCCGCCCGCCCACCTCCAGCGCGGGGGGGGCGGCGGGTCCTGCGCCCGAGCTGCCGCCGCCCGCCGGCGGGGAGGGGGGAGGAAAGGGAGGAGGAGGAGTACGAGGGTGATTCCGGTGCTCAGGACTGTGCAATCGGGCCCGGAGCCATCGAGCGCCTGCGGCGGCCGGGAGGAGGGAGGGAGCGGCCCGGAAAGCGCGCAGCCCGGGGCGAGTGTGGCGGTGCCGGCGGGGACAGAGTGAGGGCCCTGGGGGCGCTCCGAGGTTCCGCAGCCTCCGGGACGATGAACGGCTCTGCGTTCGGGGGGACGGCCGGGGGCTCGGGGTCGGCCCTGCCCCACCAAAATCAGCAACAAAGATCCCTCTTGGTGAAGCTTTGTGAAGGTAGCTCAGCTGGCACGGCTGGGATTTATACCTGGCTGTCATCAGCGTCTGCCACGGCTTCAGATTTCCACTCCACCCCTCCGGCATCCACGTCCGGACTTCCCTGGGAAGGCCCCTGGGAGCTGCACAGAACAGTAACAGGAACACGCCCTTTATGTGAAGCGTTCGTCAAACTCCGCGTTTGCAAAAGTTGTTATTCCTGGGTTTCGTCAGTGTAAACTGTGATCCCAAATCGATATGGAATCCCAAGCCAAGGAATAATTCTGTGTCTTACAGACAAGGTCAGCTGAAACTCCTCCAGGAATTTCACCTCGTTTCTCCTACATCATAGGTGGTCCAACTGGAGGACGTTGCTTTGTCACTGGGAATTACTTCCACCCTTCCAAATTTTCATTAGCGAACTCACTGGTCATGAGAAAATATCCACTGGAAGGATTTTCTTTAATGTATTCTGTGATCAGTTTAAGTTCTATAATAATAAGAGGAAAGTATACGTCTCTCAATCAGTTTTAAAATAAACAATAATCTTATTGTAGTTTTCCAGCTGATGCCCAGCCATGTTTGGAATTCAGCTCCCAGAATTCTCTCCACAAGCCTGTGTTTTCTGGGAATATCTTCTTTTAACTTGTGCAAACAGAATCTCAGAATCATTAAGATTGGAAAAGACCTGTAGGATTGAGTCTAGCCTTTGACTGATCACCACAATGTCGACCAAAACACAGCACTAAGCACCATGCCCAGACATTTCTTGAACACCTCCAGTGATTATGTGTTCCATCCAATCTCCTCCCTGAGCAGTCCATTCCAATGTTTAATGACTCCTTCCATAAAGAAATTCTTCCTGTTATCCACCCTGAACCACCGCTGGCACAGCTTGGGGCTATGTCCTCTTGTGCTATCACTGGTGGCCTGGGAGAAGAGGCTGATTCCACCTGGCTCCAACCTCCCTCCAACCAGTTGTAGAGAGGGAATAATGCCCAGGACACAAAACCATAGGACCAGAAATTGTGTCTAAATCTTGCATAAGCTTGTACATTCGACTTCACATAGGTTCAATATGTAAAGTTTACGTGCAGGGGTCCTCTGTGAACATCTGTACTCAGTTATGCAGATGATACTGCTGAGAAATATTTCAAAGAGCACATGCAGGGCTGCCTGGTTACATTTTGCTGTAGATGCCATGAGCATCAGGCTGCATTACCATATATGGACACTTGTTTCATTTTTACTAAACTGACTGTGATAAAAAAACATGAGCACTGATGCAATGACCTTTTAAAAAAAAATTCTGGCAATGGATGTGGTAATGAAGAATATGCCTCACACCTGAAGCAGGAAATTATTTACATATTACGTTTCACAGAAATCGACTCCACAAACTCATACTCATATAAAGGTGCTAATCTGTTTTCAAAAATCACATACATTCCCAGGAAAGAATTACTTGCTAAGTTAACCTCATTTTGATCAGGGCCTGAATTGCTGCTACTAATACAGTGATTTGCAATTCACTTGTGAGAAAGGTTAGCTGAACAATTTATATTCCAAGACTGTTACAACTTTTTCCATAAGCAACTCCAGAAAAACAAGGGCTCTCTGACAGTCCTGAGGTACCAGAAACTCCTGTCAATATTTGTGAAGGATTGATCATGGTTAACTCAGAAACAAAAAACCCCAAATCTAGAATATTTTTTGGAAGATTACTGCTGTTATTGTCATTACTATACCTATTATTCACTTTGTTATTGTAGCAGGCAGAGACCCACTCAAAATTAGTCTCTCATAATGATGAGTGTTACATGAACACAGGGCAAGACAAAACATCATTCATTAAGAAGTAAAGCCTCCATTTTCCCCCAAGAATTATCTTGCCCGGCCACCCAGGACACATGATATCAAATCTAAGTAATGCTTTGTTAATGCTAAACTGATATGAATCAATTGGGAAATAAAGGCATGTTGATGCAGGATGCTCCTTCCATCTCTGAGTACATTCAGCTTTGGGGTTGCTTTGTGCCAGCAGGGCTTACATAAGGGTAAGAGTCTCTCTTCATTGGATTTATAGCTAACTTGGATTTTTACTATTATTTTTCCTTAAATTGGTCGACTGTTAACCATGCACTGATTCAAATTAGCATCTACTTTAGCAGTTATGCATGGCATTTTTATTTTTCCCCTTTTCAATCTGAAATTAAAAAATATATATTGTGCAAATTTATAGAAATTTGTTCTGAAACAGAAAAAATAGGACAATTAGATGCATTCACCATGTATTAATTCAATTTCCCTTTCTCCATTAGTCCTGACTGTGCTTCAATAATAAATTACTTAATAAAATAAGCAACTGGCAAATAACTGAAATGCTCAAACCTACTGATCAGTCTTCTCATTAGTCTATTTTGGTAAAGTGGGTTGACTGATTTAGAGCATGAGTCAGTTCTGCCATACAAATTCCAGACATAGTAGAATATCTATACAGTCACATATGCCTCTGAGCTAAATATTTTCATTCTTTCAGCTTTATAATCCTCAGTGACTCTAGAGGAAGAAAAAAGAATGTATGCCTTTGAATGCAGTGGGACTGTCCATGCATGACTAAGAATCACAGGACTTGGGCCTTGATTTGAATAAAATGTTACATCACCAAATAATTAAATAGCAAACAAAACCAAATTCCATTATATTTTAAAATCATTAAGAAGGGATGTCTTAAAATTAATTATAAGATTAACCATTTAGTTTTACTTTCTGGAGGCACGTAGAACCCAATACCCAATTGATGTGTCCTAGCTTTTGTAATATTTTAGGAACCAATCTTGGGTTTTTTACACGTTGAATATCAAAAATAATGTATAGTTTTGTGCTACAATACTGTTAGGCTTCTTTTTATTCCCAACACAGTTCCTTTTTGTACTATCTCAGAATGCAAGGCCTGAATTCCTGCCAAGCAATTACACAGTCCTACTGTTATTTTAAATCCTAAAATGCAAATAAAAGTATTATGCAGGCCTTGATAATGTTAGATACAGCTATCAAAATGGAAGGGAGAAATAAGAAAGTTAGATCTAGGGATGGATTGCCGACTAAATACTAAGGTCTCCCAAAAACCTTTTACATTCAATGTTAATCCAAAACTTTCATTGCCAGTCTCTTTTCTAATGGAGCACATCTAAATAGCATCGAGCTCATTTCTTGCACGTTCTTAACACATACTGATGTAATAGGGCATCTATTTTGGCACTTACACCAGTAAATGTAATTAAGGTGAATGGAAAGCAGTTTTAAATTCAGAGTAATGAGATACATATGAACTAGAACAGTAAGACAGGAATGCCATTTATTTGCTTTCCCATGCTGTCTGGATCACTCCTATTTTAGAAATAGTATGAAGTGTTACTTGTACTGATACCATTGAGTGCATTGAGGTACTCAAAGTGCTCTGTGAACATTAGCTTAAGTCACATTTGTGAGGCAGAGGCTGAAGTAGGAGGTAGTGAAAGGCAACTTCCTGTAGCTCCAGCAAAGCTGAAGAGATGTGCAAGAGTACTGCCTTCCAATAGAAAGAGGATCAGAGGTGATTCTTTGCTTTTAGAGAAAGGGGGAATACCCAGTGGTTTTAAACCTCTTTCCCCCCCATTTTCACTCTTTCTTTCAGATCACAGATGGAAAAAGTGGAGCAGAAAATTGTTTTGCCCAAAGCCACACACTGGCAGTAATTGAACTAGAAGACAGCATTGGTTTAAATAGAAAATGTGCAATACATTCATAGCATTTGGGCTATTCTAACTGCTGTTTCTTTTTCTTGTCCACATACACCATTTACTTTTCAGCTGTAATTGCATAGCACTCCTGGTAACAGAACCTTTTGGGAATCTCAGGGGGATTCCCAAATTGTGAGTTGCTTTCAAGAAGCTTCAAGAAACTAAAAAGGAACAAATAGGAAATACCAAATTCATCAAATTCTTGAGAGAGTGTCTCAAATTTTGGGTGCTGTTTCCCCAAGAAAAACATTGAGGAAGCTCTGCTTTCTGTTCTTGTCCAGCAATTGTGACTGATGCCTAGATTAAAGCAGCTGGTGGATCTCCCAGACAATCCAGTCCTGTCCCCCTGTGCGGTGCAATACATTAAAACAGTGGTGTTCATTGTTTTGTTCAATGTATGGTCTTTGGTCAATATACGGTGAGGATCAAGACACTGAAAAGAAGAATACATAGCCATTTATTAGATGAGAATTGAGACACAAAGAATTTAAGAAATTAAGTCAGTCACAATAGAGTTTGGTGGGAGACCTCAGGTAATGAATGCCTGTGTATTTGTGGAGACCCCTCTTAGCCCTCTGTGGCATATTGCTACGCCAGCTTCCAAAGAGAAACAATGTGTTTGAAGGAGTCCATATAGAAGGAAGTAATAGAAACTAAAAGAAAAAAATAGCAGAAGCTTAAGAGTCATCCCTCCTTGTCCAAAGAAGCTGTTTTTGTATCAGAGGAGGGATTGAGGTTCAGCAGATCATCCTTTTAAATCCAAGTAGATGTGGAACTTTGTTCTCAAAGAGAAGCTAAAGAGCATTTGCTGCATTGAGTCACAATGAAGAATTTTTGTGGAGTTTGTGTGGTAAATGAGATCAGACATCACAGATGCATTAAAAGACCTGGTGAAAAGCACCACAAAGGCTGGCTGATATCCAGCAGCCCATCAAGTGGCTGCCATTTCAACATGGGGAAACAACTGTCTGCAGAAACTGCAATGTGCAAAATCTTGTTATAGGCAAAAAGAAATCCACCGTATGTTCAGAGTCACACCAAGTTTACTTTAATTGCCATCGTAGCAATTTAATAAAAGAATTATTATCAGTCCAAATCTAATTATTGCAGAAAAACAAAGGAAATAAACTATATAGAAAGTCTCAATAATAATAGTACAGTAAAAATTGTTATGCATGCACTATTTAATACCTGCCCTTACCCCTCTTCCTGGTGTCATGCTTGCCCTTTCGCCCCCTTATGGCTTCCACCTGGTAGAGGGAGCACAGTGGATCATCAGCATCTGGAGTCCTGTGCCTGCAGGAGTATGATATTGATGTTTATAATTTCTTCTTTCTCCCCTTCTTTTTTTTGAAATATCTCTCACTTGGGGTTCTTTTTATACATTTTACAATAAAGTTTTACTCCTTGCTTTTTATTCACTGGCCTGCAACTATGGGGGGGTTTTTTTGTTGTTAATCTTAAATGTTTTGCTTTTTGCTTATCTCCTACACTCGTTCTTTCTTCTCTTTTTTATCCCTAAGAATAGTTTTGCCCAGCTCCAGCTTAGTATTTCTTTAACTGACCATTAGCAAGTTGTTTATAGCCTTGGAGTCTCCAGTGCCAGCCTGTGCCCTATCTCTTACTATCTCGTGCCTCTACTTTACACTGCAGTTGGTGTCTTCATTTCTCAAAGTTCCTGCTGTTTTAATAGGCCTGTATTTCTGTACCCTGTAACACCATGTTAGAGTCTTAAAAATATAATTCTACACAGAATAAATACTAATTATCAATATGTATATAACAATTGTGGTTACACATAAAACAAATTAGCCATAGTCTCCTGCCCTTACAAACAATTTGTTACAGCCAAATCAAATAAAACCAAAGCTCTGAGAAGACTGGGGAAAGTTCCTGTATAACCCTTCATCCTGAGCTCTTGGAACACTTGGGACAAGGCCTGTGGACTGTCACTAGCAGTAGCAATACAGCTGCAAGTATTACTGGGCTACATGCTGTTTATTAACTTCCAGGTCTGGATTAATATTTGTATGTTGTAAATCCATATGTTGCACACTCTATATAGCAGCAGGGGTAAAAAATTTTCAGAAAGAGCATGGGAAGGAAGCAGGAATACTGCTGACTAGCAAAGAGGCCTGTTGCCCCTGAACTCATTAGTGAGTGTTTATGAGCCTAGTTCATAGTCCACACATGCTCAGCTTCAGCACACTGGGTGTGTGTGCTGCAAACAAGGTCACAAAAACCTGATATTGCAAATTTCTGCGTGGCAGATGAATTGGAAACATAATAGCATAAGGACAACTCCTCACTTCATAGGTTATTTCAAGGAAGTGGGGAATATTAAGCATCTTCTAATGGATATTCTCTAAGTATAGAACAGGATAATTATCTGAGTTTTTGTCTAGTAATATTACAGAAACTATTTAAAGAGGAGTCAGGTCATCTGTTTAAAGCATATATTCATGGCTGAAGGGAATAAGTCTTTGGCTTTGAAAAAGTAATTTTAATCATTTTTTTTTATCAGCATGTTATTCAGAAATGGCTTCCTTCAGTAAATGGATTGTGAATCAATAATGGATATAAATAAAGCAGTACAAAGGGTGCAGCATTCACGAAACATTTTCAAACTTCTCTCTCTCAGAAATCTTAAGAGTTCTTTAGAGAATGAATTTCCAGGCTGCCAAAGATCTTTCTGGAGACAGGAAGTAAATTAAAAGCTCAGACTTTTTATTATACCTCAAAAGGTTAATTCTTGACATATACTAAATACCCACAATTCCTGTAAGGTCTGTGAAAAGTGGTATTACTCAGCACTTTTTAGGATTTGACCTCCAACAGAAAGAGGAGTTACAATGTTTTTCCAAGCACACAGATCATCATGAATTTGTATTAGTCATTTGCATCAGGACAATATTACTTGAATGTTGCTAGCAGGAACTTTGAACATGACTCATATTGTGTCTGTCATAACTGTTAATTATTAATGAATGAATATGTCATTTGGGTCTAATAGCTAATATTTGCAGGCCATTTGTGTAAATGGTTGTTTTCAACTGTGAGAATGTCAGTTGCCAGGAATTCAATATCCTTACTTACTTCACAATTATTAGCCATATATTATGCTAACCTGAAAAAAATCTCATTACTCTCTTATCAAAATTATAAGTTCCATATCTGTTTAAAAAATTATTCTCATGGCATAGTTTGAGCCTACAGATTATACATTCAATGTTTTGTACAAAAGAACGATAAGGACAGATACTTGTAACTACTGGCCTACAATTTAGGATTGTGCAAGCTGCCATCCTCACTAACCATAACGTTTTATATATCTTCCAGAATAAATTCTTACTTAAATGGCAATTCTGGATAATTTCTGCAAACCACATAAATGTCTGATTTCACTTTGAACCCTTCTAAACCAAAATGCTGAAAAAAAAGAGAAACTTGAGACACAGGATGAACACATTTGAATCAGTTTTGTATTTGCCACATTTTAATATAGCTGTTCTGCTGTTACTGCTTTTGAAGACAGAATTTCCCATGATATCTTCTTAACACCATCTGTTAATAATGCTTATAACAGAACTGCTTAGGGGGTCAGCTGGGAAGGGTGGCCCCAAATGAACCAATTCTGTCTCTAAAAGGAAAGCAAGTCTCTGCCTAGCAGCTTCAATGGACAAAAAGCTGGAAGGAAGCAATAGGGCAGAGGGAACAAAGAGATGGCAGTGTACATTGTGCTATCTTTATTTTTTGTTTTCATTTGAATGTCCGTGTTCTTTTCCTGAGGCTCTGTTATGAAAGAATTGAGTAGACAGCAAGACCACAGTAACAAGGACATAGACCAAGCTACTGCAGGCAGCCTATCAAAACACATCAGAGATTTCAGAATGCAAGCTTCAAGTAAGCAATTCAGTGATACTGCTGGTTTCTAGATGTGCCTCACTTATTGTCCCCTGCATAGCCTATCATCAGTCCTGTACTACCCTGAGTCTCCCACCGTTACACACTCAGGTTGAGGGGGATTGACTTTCTTATTTAGTACTTACTCTCTAAGAGACTACAACTCAGTGAATATTTTTCCAATATATTAGTTAGAAAGCATTGTCATTGCACAGATAGAAAGCATAAAGGCAAAAATGGATGTAAGTACATCTAAAGTATTAGGTTTTTTTATCTATAAACCACTTCTTCAAGCTATACATGTAATACTTCTTTCAAATATGATTTCAAATAAAAAATGATTGCATTATTGGATCAGTATTAACAAATATTTTGAGCACACTTCAAATGCGTATGAGCAAAAAAACCATACTCATTATAGCAAGGCAGTCTCAGGAATCCTTCTACTCAATGGGATTGGTAAAACGAGTAAAGATGAGTGAAAGCCTTTTTTAAACTACCTCCCAAGGTAATCAAGCACTTTAATGCTTAGGAGAAAAAAAACCAAACCAAAACAAAACAAACAGAAGACACCAGTACTGTATTTGGGATACAATTTATTTTTTCAAAATTCAATCAGATGAGTGTAAGGTCCATTTGTATCCAGTTTTAACACCTGCCTGTTTCCATATGTGCCATGCTTGACAAGAACACCAGCTTCCATGCATTTGGCATTGGCAGCCACCTCTTTTTCACACAAAGTCACAAACTGAGAATAAAGTTCCAACCCTTTTACTTTTTCAATGTTTGCATGGTACTGCATCTTTCTTCCCTTTGGTTTACCACCTAGGGTAGCTTGTGGTATGATAAGTACATCACCTGGTAAATCAAGAACAGAGACAAGCTCGCCGTTTTCATTTTCACTTAATTTAACATTCAAGAGCGTATCAACTGCAAATAAAAATAAAGTAAGAGTTAGTCTAACTGAAGTTAATTGAACACGATATCATAAACAAGATCAAATATTTTGATGTGTGACAAATCACTGAGTAAAAGAAACTGTTTATTAATGAACTGAAACATGGACAATCAATACTTAACCAACTAATATGTCAGAGTATTGTAAGGAATGTGAAAGATATTAATATCATATGTCTAAAGTTCTATGTTTTGGGGAAGTGATTGCTATCTAAAATCCTAAAGCTGATTCTAGTTGGACACCCCCAAAAGAACCCAGGATGCAATTACTGAGCCTTTCTTAACTGCTTGATACTCAAATATGCAGCATCTGCACAACATTCCATGTTGTAGGACACACCATCTTCAGTGCATTTTGGAGAGCATTGTGCCCTGACTCTCTTTTCAATCTGGTTGCAGCAGTTTGCAGCAGGACCCAGCACTGATCTGAGCTGAAGGCACAGCTCCACAGTTTGGTCTCAAGTACAGCAAGTGTCCTTCAGTGCTCCAGTTGGAGACATGCAGCTACCAGTTTGTCACTTGAGACAGGAGGTGGGCAGGAAGGTCAGATGCAATTTGGCTTACAAGCCAGAACATATAAACTTGCAAATAAAATCAATGCATTTACTAACTTTAGATTTTCTGGTGTTTCTGTAACAAATCAAATCATTACCCCAACTCTGTAAAAGCTGGGAGGATACTAGTCATGCCTTCAAATCCTAAACATAAATGTTTAATGTTGTTAGAAGCAAAAACAGCTGAGTTGTGATTCAGGAACCAAACCCACACACTTAAACAGATTCAAAATATATTTATGAAACAATATTCTCTAAGACAGGCACTCAAGGAGGATGTCCCTAAACAGATCTCCCCATAGGAAAGAGAACTTTCTTTTTCTGACCTGTTTTAGCTGTCCCACAGCTGAAAATGTAGTTATTCTCAGACAACATTCTCATTAAATTCTCACTAGCACAAAATAATTTTTTATATCATAGATTTAAATATTTAGCATCACAGAAGCACAGTGCCCTCCAAGATCTCAGGAGCTGCCCTCAGCATTTTTAATAGCACCTGTACTTGTGCACTGCTGATCCCAACCAGTAGCCTGAAATAGACTGAAATAGTGAAATATTGTTACACAATCTTAAGCCAATTCACTAGTATCTGCCAGCCATATTAAAGAAAAGGGACACTTCTTCCTGGAATATGCAGCATCACAGGATTTCTCAGGGGAATCAGTGCTACTGATAGAGGAAAGGAGGGAGAAGAAATGCCATCAAAGTAAAAAAACTACAACAGAACAAAAAAAAAAAAAAAAAACAGGCCAAACAAGCCAAACCAGGACTGGCTAAAGACAGAAATAGCTACTATTTGACCTTATCCACAGCATCTTCTCTGCTTCAATGTAAATGTTAAACTGCATGTGGAGAGGAAGACAAAAATTGCAGACGTTGCTCTTATTGCCTCTGAACCAGAAAACTGCACGTTAACAGTGCAAGCACCACTGAAGTGAGATGGGGAAGACACTGTTTCATTATCCACACAACTCCCTCTACTGGCTATAATTTTAAATATTCTGCACATACAGTGAGATCAGTGTTAAAAAACTTTTCAAATCAAGCCATGAACTATTTGAAATGCATTTCTGTCCTGGACTGAAGCCACTGCCCAACACATGTAATATGTTTAACAGGAGGTGCAGCATTTTCTGTGTTTACTAGAATGCTGTCAGGGGAATTTGTTTTCTAGGCTGGTCATAAACAGACAACGAGGCATGGACAACTGTCACAAGAAACAAGACAGACCAAACAGTTCTTTCAGCCAGGTAAGTGATACAGAATAATGCCATCTCATGGCTTATCCAAACGGTTGCTACCTTCTCTGCCTCAACTGCTTTTCTTCCTTTTCAAACAATACAATAATGTATATGGATTATATCATACCAATTTTTGGGACAAGATCCTCATCAGCACCTTTGAAGAAGCATATGTAGATGACAAGTCCTCTCTGGATCTACAAAAGATTACAGACAACGACATCAATGTTTTTCATTATCCACAATGCATGCTTATCATTAAAACTGGTATCAAAAATTACGAACCACATAACAAAGGTTCAAAGAATAGCTTCACTTATTTAGTATAGCTTCAGACATTGAGTTTACACACCACACTGTGGAAGGCAAGGTATATATATACTGATTATCTGCACAATACTTCTACATACAATTAAGACAATTTATTAGCTCCATGTGAAGTAAACTTATTTGGAATGTAGAGTGTACTGTATTAACATAGATGAGGTGACAAGATGAATTAGTATACTTAAATCCAGCATAAGAAATACTTTCAGCTTTTTTCCTATCAAACGTACAGCTAAAATAATCTTCAGTGTGAATGATGATATTATTTCCAATTATGAATAAAGAAAAACACCACAGGACTTGTCAAAGAACTGAATTTTATTCGGATGTTGAAAGTAATCTAGTACAACATAAATCTGAAAAAACCACAATCTGTCAAATATTATGATCAAAAACTGTGAAGTTGTTCAGAATATAATAAAGTTGTTCAAAATACTATTTATCAGCTTGGGTAAAATCTAAATGGCAAAATGGAACCTTTCAGTACTGGTATAGAGTAAAGGGTATGCCACATCTTTAGCATTCAGAGAGACTATGTATTTGAGGGAAGAATTATGTATTTGAAGGAAGAATTAGGCCTCCACTGAGGAGAAGGCACAAGAAAACTCTTGCATGGCTTTTCTGCTCACTTGGTTAGTCTGTAAGGAATGCACGTGCAACAACCCAGGCTTTATTAAGCCAAACTGATAGGCTCTGCAGCCAGCAGCAACTATGTCTCACACACAAGTACACCTGCATGGCTTAACTTCTCCAGGAAAAAACCCCAAAGTATCCACAGGCAGACAGGATCCACAGACAGACAGGATATAAAGAAACCTCCCTGCTGCTTTATCAAGATAAGTATCTTTTAAATTTTGTTGGAGGAAACATAAATGTCAACTTGTGAAATACCACTGAAAAGATGTTAAATAGATTGGGACAGGAAGGAGTTATTAATACCAATGCTATCAAAGCAAAAGGATAGAAAAATGTGAATAATTTCTAAAAGACACTTAAATATTTTCCTCTATTTGTTTTTTCCCAAAATGATAAAGTTTTTGGTGAAGAAATCCTAGCTATACACATGATATTTTGCCCCTTTGTTATTGCAGAGATTAAACAAAATGCTCAAGGCAATGAATGAGAAAAGCTATGCCTTCTCAACTACTTTTCTAGTGACTAACTTCTGAAAAAAAGAGAATGTTCTTTGTAGCCAAAATGTCACATGCTGAGAACTTTCAAAAGCTTTAAATGGCTCCTTTCAAAACTCAATATGACCACTGAAGAATATTATACAGACTCCCAAATGACAGCCATGTTTCATAAACACTGTAAGAAATTTGATGGCCAGAATCTCAAGTGACATTTCAAATTATCTGTTCAAATAAGGGAGAGAAATGCAGACTGCCAAACATTAGATGTCCTTACATGTTTAGCTAAATATTCATTCCAGAAACAGACTGGTGTCAGGATACTAATAGTTAACAATAATGTACAAATAACTACTAATAAAAATATTTTTGATAAAATAGGCCAAATGTATTTACATTGTATACATCTAACCCCAGCATTAGAAATAAGTGACTGTGATACAGCACACATCACAGAAAATAATTTTAATTCTGAGACTTGTGGTTTTTTGTACAGCCTCACAGCAGTAATGATATTCTGCAAGCAGCTCATTTAAAGACACAAAAAGTAAGTAAAGTGACCCCTGGAAGTCCTAAGGCCAGACAGATAAAGTAAAACAAATCATGATTTTTCCAGCTTCTGCCCTTATTTGATGTCTGGTTTTGAATAAACTATTTATCACAAGATGAGACATACATACTGAAGAAAATTAGAGGGACAGGAGGTTAAATGAGAAAACAATTAATTCAGAGACAAGTTAAAGCTGACAGAGGGTGCTTCTATTTATGCTGCACATTTATGATCTTCTGGAACACTTTACAACCATGATACAGATGGAAGCTCTGCAACTACTTGTAAGCTGAAACTTATGTTTTCAACTATGACTGAAAACTGGGGTTCAATACGTGCAGCCACGTTTCAACCCCTTGTTAAGTCTTTGTTCTTCAGTTTTCTTAATTGAATAGAAGATGTAAAATTGAATGCAATTACAAGACCAAACCTAGCAATAACATGTGTCAGTCTGACCTTAGCTCAGTATTTCAGGTGTCCTAAGACTTGTGCTCATTGTCAATGTAATGTGTAAACTTTCTGAACCAAAGCAAAACCATTGCCATTGCTGCAGGTCCTCTGTAACCTACCGAAGCCTAGCTGACTGCTTCTCAGACCTATATTTAATGCATAAAGATTTGAGTGAAATAACACAAACAAGAAGATCATAAATTCAACATGCTGGTGTGCAAACAGCCACTGCAAGGAACCTACACAGTGACAGGAAAGTTGTGTTCTATGTGGATGTACTGTCAGCAGTAAAATGTCTACATAAATAAACCAGCAAAGCAAGATACTGTGCAGTTGTCTTAAGTAATCATCAGATCAGGCAACCTGCATCAAGAAGGGCTGAAGTACCCAGCCCTAATACCCATACAGACAGCCTTAGCAACACTGCCCTCAAATGCTGTTTTTTAGCTCTTTTGCTAGAAAAAAAAAAATAACTGAAAAAAGGAAAAAAGAAATAACTGATTCCTCCCTCACTCTCCTTACTAACTACATTCATCTGTATCTTTCAGGATTTCATTAGCAAAACTGAAATATATTCTGCAAAATATTATCTTTACCTTTTATTATTTTTTTCCTCCAGGAAAATGCAATAGATAATAGATAAAACAGAGATACTTTGTAATTCTTAGAAACTCAGCTTGTGAAACTTGCTTACATAAATTATTCTGCGACATTTGAAGTTCAGATTTACTACCCTCTGGGAAGATTTCCTCATATTTCTTATACTCAGTGCAGCAAAGAGAGACTACATCATCTGCCACAGGTCACAGAACAAGTCCATGCCTGGTATTTTGCACCTTTTTTTGCCATAGTAACTGGAAAATTAGTCAAGGGAAATAAGATAATGAAAAGACAGTTTTCCTTGCATAAAGTGTAGGCACTTACACTTTTTAGCTGAATATTCATTTTATGTTTCTTTTCTCACACAGTTATGAAATACACCAAACATTATTTCACCCTTAACTTTACAAGAATAATTTCTTTTTTTCTTCCTACGTTGCTGTATACCCAAACCTTTCATGGAGAGTATATAACCAAAATTTTCCATAAACAAGACATCTATGTGACACCTATGTGCAGTAACACTCAACAGGCCAAAAATCTCAATCATGAAAACACAACAAAGGCAGAGATTCACGTATAAAATGTACTCCTAAACTTTTTTCAGATAAAGAACATCTGCTCTGAAGATCCTAAAGTACCTACAGGGGTCTCTTACAGCTCAGAAGCTATTGAAAGCCACCTACATAATATGCCATTTATAGTATGCTAGAAATGTCTTAAGGTGAGGTCATACTTTTAATTGGTCGTAAAATATCAGGAACACACTGGTCCACATAAATAATAGTTGATGAAGTGCGTATTTTTTATTTTTGTGTTTTTGCGTTGACATGCAAAAATAAGGAGTAAAGTTACCCTATCAGAAAATGTCAGCAGCAAAATTTCCTTCCAACGACCTCTAAAATATTACAGAAAATACAAACTTACAGTTGGGTTTTTTTTTTCTGCATGGTGACTAGTTCTTGTTAAAACATACTTCTCTTAAAAAGCCCCAGGTACCCAGGAAAGACTGCCAAGGACCTACGATAAAGTAAGGTGCATGTCTGAACAATATCTGCTGGAGACCACCCAAATCTCTTCTAGATTCCTTTAGCGCTATCTATTACTCTTCCAGTAATTTTGCAAATTAGAGAGATGAACTACACAACCTCCTTACAGCAAAGTTATTCATAGCTCTCAACCACAATATGTACCTTTTAAGATAGCTTAAAAGAAAGACAGCAAAATTACATTTCTGCTTTCCTTTACTAGATCTACAATTACTTCCATGATTATCAAGCTAGAAACAGGCTATGTCTCCTGTAGTTAATTTATGCTGGGCTGAGTGAATTTTATTGTAATTTACATTATACTGGAGAGGCCAATAATGTAATGTACATAGCTGCATTACATCTGTGAAACACAGCATCTGTGAGATGACACTTATTTCCTCCCAGTAAAACATTCTGGCTTCCCAGACTGTACTGCAGAAACTAGTTCTGCTGGATCCACCTGCCCCTTCTGAAAAAGGAGAGAAATGTTTTAAGGCTGATGTGAAAGGCAGACAGTGAACTCTCTTCAGATGTGCTGAATGAATGCATAAACCCTTTAACCATACTAGAACTTTTTAAAACTTGTGCAAGTGACTGTATTAAGCCCCTTCTGTTGTAATAGTCTCTAAAAGGAACAAAAGACAAAACCAAAAAACCCATGGGGGCTAAATAGTTGACAAGGGCAGAAATGAGTTATTCTAGTGTAGTTAACTCACAAGCAATGACAACTACAGCAGGACAGTGCATTATTCCAAAAGGCAGCCTTCATGCTTTGGTGAAGAGCCCCGGGCTGCATGCACAGCACATCCATCAAAGAGTCCACAGACCTACCTACCTACCACGGCAGAAGACTGTGGAAGGAAAAGTAACCTTAACCTGTGTGGTTATCTATATGCTAAACGTCGTTTTTAGTTAGTGCCCTGGAAAAAAACAACCCCAAACATCAGAACCACTGCTGCTATAGTCCCATTGCCCCACCTGGCCTCTTCTCTCCAAGTTCACACTACCACACAACAAATAAACCCACCGGCCAGGGTTGTAGTGTTTCTGTGAAAGCGTGTTTAAGAAAAGAAGGAACAACACAGCTGGAAGGGAAGCGTTTGGCCGGGGAGCAGTCATGTTCCTGAAGAGACTCTGGCGTGCGGAGGGAGAAAGGGGAGTAGAGAGAAACCTCTGTGCGCCGACCTCGGCCTCCTGCTGCTCATCCCTTTGCCGATAACCAGAGGTCGAGGACAGCGTACCGGAGCACAAGCGAGACTAGGATGTAAAACTGCCCGAAATCGAGCCTAGCCCAGGAAAAGAGCCGCGGGAAGCTCCCCAGGAGAGGGGGGTGTTCCCCTCAAATGTCTCAACGCCCACCCAGCCCTCGCCGGCGCACGCGCGCAGGGAGGGAGCGCTTTCCCGCCGGCCGCCCCGATGGGCCCCGCTCCAAGGGGGCGATGCCGAGGGTGGGGGGCGGCCCGCGGCCCACTGCCCACGTTACCTCCACCCACTGGGCCTCGGAGCCGCGCTCGGGCGGCCGCACCTGCAGCCGGGCGGAGACGCTCTGCTGCAGCAAGGCCCGGGCCCGCGTCGCCGCCATGGCTGGCCCGCAGCGCCGGGGGAGGGGCCCGGCCCGGCCCGGCCCGGCCCTGGGTCACGGGGAGCGCGTGGTGGGGCCGTGTGCGGGTGGTTGAACGGGGGTCTCTGGGCTGCCCACTCTATGGAGCTTTGGAGCAGAATTAAACCAAGTATTTCTACAGCTCTGCTTCCTCATGTCCCTATAGCTAGCAGGAAGCAGGCTTTGGTTTCCTATTTTGATGAGAAATTGAAGATCTGGTCTTCTGGTGGGGAGGTGTTATAAACTTGTGATAAGAGCAGCATGCTGCATAGTTTATGCATAGAAAAGGAAACCTGAATTTTGTTTGTTACTTGTTCGTTACTTGTTTGTGTTTCAGGTGGCTGAGATCAGTATCAAGTTGGAGTATTTCTCTTCACTGATACTGCATTGGAGCAGAGGGAACAGAAGACGCAGTTAAAAGGGGTCTGGATAGCTAGGGATCCAAATCATCGGGGAAAATAAAGTGCATAGTTTTGACATGAACTCCGACTTCTAATGTAAAAGGTTAAAATATTGCGAGTGGTTAATTTATTATCTTCCAGGTTTTTGGCAACACACCCTGATACTCTGAATGGCTCCAAAACTGGAAGAGTTATGTCTTTCTCCCATACATGAATTCTGGCAGAGAAAAGTTTTGAAGCAGCAATGCCTTCATTCAAGTCAAGATAGAATGATGCAGAATCGTCTCAGTATCTCTCTCCAAATTCATTTTATGACCAAAGATTTTATTTTTACAACTGTGATTTTCAAATATTGTATTTTTTAAAAAGTAATAAGTTTATATATAGCAATATGAGTAAGAAGCTGATTTTTAGTACCTGGAGTCAATCACAGTGTGATATTACCAGAGGTTCCTATTGAACAGCAAGGGCCAATATACACTTTTGAATAATCAATGTTACACATAGGGATATATTTCTGTCTGTCATCTTAAAAGAAGATCCTTGATGTGTGTTCAGTGAGGTTGTTCTTCCCAAAGCAAACCTTCCTGGAAGAACGGGAAATTGCACCAGGTGGTTAGTGTATGAAGTAGCTCATTTTTGCTAGCTGTAAGGTATTGTAAAACATGATGTTTTTATTTAAACTCAGCTGATTTTATTTAAAACACCTTATGTTCATTTACTTGAAAGCTGTATCCCCAGACTCATTAAGAAGAGTTTAATGAGGTAGAAATGCATTTAAAATGAGACAGTTTTCCATATATGTTTGTGATATAAATTGATTGTTAAGGAGAATGGATTTTACTACTGTCTGAGCAAATTATAATAAGCAGATTATAGAGGGATATTAATATATAAGGCTATTGATTGTTATTTGGTGCTGTGCCATTATTTACACCAGGATATGATGGAGAACATTTATTCATGTGCAAGTTTCAATACAAATACCTGTGAAACATTGCATAGAAAAAAATAAGTGTGACATAATTGTTTTTTTATGGATTCTTCATGGAATTACGTAGTATTTTCCTTGGGAAGCCAAATAATTATATTGCACCTTGAATTTCTTGAATTTAACTGGCCTATTGTTAGATTAAAGGCCTCTCTTTTTATGCCAAAGAGTAATATTTTTGGATAAATTTGTTGGATAAATTTGAGGCGTGGATTTAACTGTTGGTTTTGTATTAAGAAAACCTACCTTTTGACAACTAAAGAATATATCCCTCAATAAAATATATTGGTATTTTTAGCAGGTACTATATAAAGGCATTTTTCTGCCTGTTTTGGATTTGATTGTTGTCCCAGAATACTTCCTGTATCCTCTCTGCTTGTTGTCACTGGATCTGAAAGTAGATATTTTGAGAATGGTACCCAGAAGACATTTCTGGTTATTTTCAGATCATTTCTCTTTCAGAGGGGCAGATGGCAGTCTCACAAATTGCAAATGGTTCAGTGTCTGAGTTCAGGAAGTGTTTGGACAACACTCTCAAGCACAGGGTATGATTCTTGAGGTGTCCTGTGCAGGACCAGGAGTTGGACTTGAAGATCCTGATGGGTTCCTTCCAACTCAGTGCATGATTCTGTGATTATGTGATTGTATGCACATTTGGAACAAATCCTTTTGTCAAGAGGTGGGTGGATGCTGGAAGGAAGCTCTGCCTGTGTAGAGACTTGGCTTTCTCCTTGACTTTCAGTACCAAAATGATCTCAAGTGGTTGAATTCTTCCCTGGGGATGTTTTTTTGAGGGTTTTTGTTATTACTATTAAGTTTGGTGTTGCATACTATTTGGCAGGGGCAGGAGTTGACTGGACCTTTGAAGGGACAAGATGTGTCCGAGATGCTTTTCCTCTGTCTATGGTGTCTAAAACATGATCAGTGGTCTTTCATGCAGCTATCACATCAGCAGAGTTGCCCCATCTGTTTTGAAGAGAAATTATACAAAGCTGTAGTGGCACTTAGATAATAGCAAAGCTACAAAGTAGGTTGCTCTCAAGGGTTATATGTGGGTAAAGCTATCCCCTTTGGGACAGTTGTAGCTGAAAGGCTCCAGAGTATCAAGAGAAGAATTGGATTTCAACATTTCATTTTCTCCATTGCCAAATTTGGAACTCTTCCCTTGCAAAACCAAAAAAATTCAATCACTTAGAATCATTTAGTACAGAATCACGGGTGGGGCCCACTACTGATATGAAAGGTGAGACAGAACCAGTGGATGTCCCTGTGGCAGCTGTTAAAGATTGCTGTTATATATTGCTCATCTTCAGAGCCTGGAAAGTGGAATTTACAACAGTGAATTGCAAACTTCCATCACAAGGTCAAGATATTTGCACAAAATAATTTGTAAGATGGGATTAACATTGGAATAATTTCAATTTGGCCATGTTGAAGCAACAAGTCAATTATCAAAGAAATCAAAAAGATATTGTGTATCTTTAGTCCAAGATGTTTAAACTGCCACAGGACAGCAGTTAGTGTGATTTGTTTCTGAAGTGTTGTTTATGATCATGCATCTTGAACTAAGTCCTTTGCTTTCTGTTGGACGATGACCTCGTTTTCTTTTTTTCCCAGTTTACTGATTCTGTTTTTCTTTTTGAGCTACTTGCCTTATCAAAAATAGCACACATAGGTTCTCCGGCTCCTATATTTGGTGATTATTTTTGTAGCCTATTTCTCAGTCTAGTTCAAGACCCAGTTAAGCCTACTGCAGCCTCAGAAATGTTTGCTGAAATGCTGATTAGTTGGAAGAGACAAGGTACTGCTCAACAGTGGTGTGGGTGCAGAGGAATAGTTGGTGGTGTTAGAATAATTTTACTGTCTAAGACACATTATGATGACTGTATTTAGTTCTGGCTTATTCAAACAACTGTCCAGAGGTCAGGAGCATGTCTGCCTCCCAACAATCATCCTCCTTCCCCCAGAGATATTTAAATCAGAAAAGCAAAGAGAGCATGAAGAATTTCTCTGGTACGAGTCAGACTGCAGAAATGAGCAGTCCTGTCAGTCAAAGACCACAATTATTGCACAATGCCTGTGCAGAATTATCAGAAGCAGCTCTTCCAGAGAAGACCTAGAGTGAACACTATCATCCGCTTTGCCTTCCAAAGTGCTCCCTAGGTCTGTTTATCATTTGAATGAACCATTGCAGACTTCTGGGGGAAGTTGATTTTAAGAGGAAGATGGTACTGTGGTTATCTTTGTGCTTTGCACCATAACTCTGAGGAAGGTCATGGCTTCTTCAGCTCTAGTTCTGTAGAATCAGAGTTGGTCACCTCTTTAGCACTTCCAGGAGAGCCAATTTAGTGTCCCCACAAATGTCAGAATTGTTTGCAGTGAAGGTTGGTATTCCTGTTGTGGAAGTACAGTTCTGTGATTTGAGCAGTTGATTTTATCTGCTAGTTGTGTTTAAAGAAAGCAACAAAAATTTAATACATGATTAAAAATAGATTAGTGTTTTGTTTAGTCCTTCATACGATTACAAAACAGACACTGAAATGTGTTATCACAATCAAGTCAATTAAACTTCTGAAAAATATAACAGATTCAATGTGAAAGCTGTGTCAGATAAAATGACTGGTTTTTATTGTGAGAAGCAGAAATTTGCATCTGTTAGGGGGAAAATAGTAGCCAGATAAAAGACACACAATCTGCTTACTTTCTGCAATTGCCTAAAGAAATAAAAACGCTATTAGTCAGTTTCTTTCTCATTGGGCCTATGACATTTAGCTACTCTATTTTTTTCCTGCTTGGGTGTTTCCTGAACCAAATCTTTGTCTGTATAATTGACAGGCATTAATGTTAAAGGGACTTCTGTATTGTGCTCCAGTGGACTCAGCAGAGCATTGGGATGGCCTGCCTGCAGTATGTACCTTGGGGTCTCACTGTAACATGGTGGACTGATTAGAAGCAATATGTTTATTTTCATGGAATTGAGCTAATCCCATATGCCCATATTCTCTTTCTTGTGCAGAGCCAATCTTGAGTGTTAACACCTCACTCTTAATTCTGGAATTCAGAAGGAAGCTGAATGGAATCACAAATCTGACTCCATGAGAAGTCCCTCAAAGCTCATCGGTTTTCTGCTTTACCATTAGGAATGGTACTGTCAGATCCACTTTGATCCCTGCAGGTGTATCCAAATGCTTCCCAGGTCTTCTGAGATTGGGATCTGGGTTCTACACAGCAGGAGCACATGAAAACAACTTGGGTGTAGGAGAGTACTGACTCAGTGGTGAGGGAATCAGTGCCCAGCACTGAGCTAGAAAAGGGCAGTCTTATGGTCAGAGGGCCTGGAGCAAACAGGGCAGGAGTAATAGAGTTCAGTGACAGTCACCAGCTGTACAGGCTGTCAGTGACAGTCACCAGCTGTACAGGCTGTTTGTCATCCCTGAACAAGCTCGGTAGGGCCACCCAGGCCACCTTTGACCAGTCAAAGTCAGCTTCAGCTTCTTGTGCTCTGTATGGAGCTGCTGACTACACATGAGTACAGAGCCTGGCACTGCTCTGGCAGGTGGGGGTCTGGTTTGCTTCAAGCCCCTCAGCTAACCCATGCCTGGCTGATGTAGATGTGTGCTGCAAATGGGGTTCCTCCTGATGGAGGAGGTATTTAGAACAGGCACAATAGAGCATAGCTCCAACATTCTTTCTTTTGCTACCATCAGGGTTTGATCTGCTGCATCCAAGGTGGATACTCCTCTTCCCCTGCCATGTAAAGCAATTAAAGTCTGTTCTACCTGAGTATTGCTGCATCACTTCTCTCTTCACCTTATAAACACTTTTGCAATAGCAACCACTACAGAATGTGGTTGTGTTACTTAATCCCATTTTTTTCATCTTCAGTGAGAAATTTTGATGAAAATATGAGGATGTTGCTATAGACAAAGATGTATCAATATCTTCTAGGATCTTAAATTTGAGGTTCCATGTTTTCAACAGATGCCACGTCTAACACCAGAGTATTGACATAAAGCCTCGTGTTATTAAAAATGGACATGAAATAAGATGTGGCTTTTTCTGTTCCTTTTACAAATAGTATGAGAGTCATTTATTATTCTCTCTGTACCTGGAGGACTCCTTGCCTCCAGTTACTGTTGAGTATGCAGGCATAATAAGGCTGCCTGTCATTTTTTTGCATTTATATGGATGACTTTTGAAATAAAACTCGCCACAGCTTCAGGCTGAAAGCTTTCTCCTTGAGTTACAGCTCCTATCATTTTTTCCCCTCAGGCATACTGATCCTTAGCTAGTCAGGGAAGCATGCACACAAATGATAGGTCATTAGGAAATTCTCTGAATGGTAAACCTCTGAAGTCAGCCCAAATGCTATTTGCCATGCATCATGATAAAATTTGTGAGTTTGAGGAGGCACTAATTATATTTTTGGTCTGCCATTAATGAGTTGTTGGAGCTGTTGTTTCCGGAACCCAGCAACCTCTTTCACAGCATAGTCAGCAAGATTGCCAGAGCACAGTAAGCCAAGCAAGGGTTGACAGATTTTGGCATTTTATTCCAATTTTATTCAAATTGGTACCTCACTTTGCCATAGTACAGCATCATATACTGATACAGTGATGTTGATCTATGGGCTTCTCTTAAAAGTATATTCTGGGAACTCATTTCCGTTAGAACAAACGGGAGCTTAAGACTTTCATTTACCATCAGCCTTTGGTTTTTGATGGTTTGTTTCAGTAATACAATAGTTATATACATATGTGTATATAATATTTTCATTATTTTAGCCCACATACATAAAAGGTGATATTGGGAGGAAAAAGCAAATGTTTAATACATTTCATACATTTAGTTTAGTGAACTAAATAATAAAAGATTGTAAATTCTAATAAATATTCATGGAGTCAAATAAGATAATAAACATGTCAAGAAATGATGTGGCTTTCTGCTATGACTTCCAGTGTAGATTAATATGTTTCAAGGAGCAGTGTCACAATTTTTTTTTTTTAATTTTTAATTTTCACACTCAAAGCACCAATTTTTTTAATGCATATTTCTGAATTCATTTAGGATGACACTACTAGTGTATTATTAGATAGCTCAGAAGCATTGCAATGATAGGATTTTTCACACATTCTTAGATTGGTTTATGTTTTGTTTAAGCTGCCAAAGAGTTTGTTTCTTTCTTGAACAAAAGATGCTAAATTGCTGCTACAGAGTGAAAGTGAAATACTTTATCTTCAATATTTGATGTTATAAAAGAATACAAAAATAGTGTTTAGTGTAACTCTTTCTTACAGAGCTTTTAATTTCACAGATAATTCTTGGAATTGTTAATCAATTTTTTGATTAGCAAAATAAAACAATTACTCTGTAACTTGGGATATTTTAATATCAATTACAGATGTTTAATATTTCCTTGGATACTCTGTTGCCCATAGGACAAAAAAATAATCTTATCTTCATAGTAACAGTCCCAGTGAGGACCACATCCAGATTAAAAAATCTTTTATTTTGGTGCCCACACATAAATTCTAGCACACTTATGACAAATTATAGCTCCTGTTACAGAAAACACATCTTTAAATAATGCACTCTGGAGCTTGAAGAATGATTCAGCTCAGTTTCAGGTGAACCTCTAGGCTGCATCTAAGAATCAACAGCAGGAAATACTCTTGGCCATTGCAACTCATCTTTACTCCCTGACGTAGTTTTGGCCAGGGCTTGCTCACTAAGAAAAATATTCAGTTTCTGTTCAGCAGTTAAGAACCAGTTAAGAACCACTGGCTCAGTGTAAAATCTTGAAGAGTCACTAACATTCACATCTGAGGATTAACCAGAGGGTTGTGCTCAAAGAACCAGTGCCCCAGCTTCACAGTGATAGAGTGCCCCCCAGCTCTATGTGACAGTGCTTCACACAGGGTGCACTGACAACAAGAAGAGTTCTTGGATCACAGTTATTTTCAGCTGAGATTGGTCCTTGCACATGAACCTCTGGAGCAGGTTGCTATAATTGTGTAAGGTTGTCATAATTGTGTAAGTGGTCCATACACACCCAAAGTTTATTGGTGCCTTCTGAAATACCTTGCACTGCTAGTGCAGGGATTTATGAGCAAAATTGAACTGGTTTAGAACATTAACCAGACTTCCAAAATAACTACACACAAAACCCAGTAAAAATTGATGTAATGTTTCAATCAGCATCATTGATCAAATAAGATTGTTTTGCTATATAGAACCTGTTTAGGCTCAGGGGTCTGATGTTAACAAAAATGTTTCATGTAAAACAAGCTTGTTACTGAGAAAAATTAATGAAGAGCAGAATTAAAATAATTTCAGAAATTGAAACTGAATGTCACTGTGACTCAGATCTGTAGTGTCAAATGGTTTACTCAGGCTTTTAGGAAAGTCACCATCTCTTTTATTCTGTCTTTGTACACTGTCTAAAGCAACAGGACTCGTTCTGCCCTGAGACTCTTATAACTGCAATTTATCTCCATTACTGAAAAAAAAAATAGGAAAAAAGAAAAGAAAGAATATGCCAGTCTTCCTTCAATGTTTGTAAACTATACAGCAAAGATTAGGAATAGTTTCAAAACCTTTGCGTTTATCTTCAAGTATGGAAATGCTGTTAATTTGTATTATTTCTATTCATGCAAGGAATATCTATGTACCTAAGAAAAATTATGCAGCTTTGTAACAGAAGGGCATATTCAACAAAATAAATCCTTTAATTTTCTGCACCACTTCCTAAAGGTTGGGAAAATTGCTGTAATGTAGGCTGCATCTTCACCGTGATGTGACTTACTATAGAAAGCAATATAAACATGAAGAACTTGATGCCCAACTTTAGAAGAGTCTAGTGACAATTTAAATAAGGTTTTCATCTCTTCTTGACTCTGAAGGACTGCACTTTTTAAAATTCCCCAGGAAAGCAATATATAAACTAAATTGGTCTCAATTCTTCAAGACCTTCTTCCTCATTTAGTGAAACCTAATGAAAGCTAACAATTTATTTTTCAGTTTAAGATTTGGCAAAGCTTTCACATTGGATGAAGCTGCTTATGTGGTCCTATATTTATGGACAATACTAATAAACATGATAAGGGAAAAAACATTAAATTGTTACTGTTTCTTGTGTGCTGTCTTTGTGCTTGTTAAAGATGTTGCATTTTCAAGTACTGCCACACATAATAAATACATTTCTTCTTAAACTAGGTAAGATTCTATGTGAAAATTCAGGTAAACCTGCCTTGTTTTGAATGGATACTTGAAATCAGAATCTGTTAAAATCCCTTGAGCCAAATTTACTTTGCAACAAGTAGACATAACTGCCTCCATGCAGTGACATCAGTGACGTTGACCTTGGTGTCTAAGTCTAGCAGGAAAAAGACTTTAGAAGAAGAATTCCAGTGAATGACAAAAAGGTAGTATCACGGCACAGAAGGACTCTCCTTATATAGACCTGCAGTTGTTTTCTCCTCTAATGCCTGAAATTCCCTATGTACACATTTTTGAGATGTGCCTTATTGATATATCTGGAGCCTGTGACCCCCAGGTGTTCCACTGTGCCCCTGTGCACAAGTTTCTTCAAGCTGATGTTGGTCTGTGTAGGACCAGATAAGTGTTTCAGCATTAAGTAAAGCAAGGTAGAAGTTGTTTTAACTTCCTTGTGGAGCATAGCAAAGATAAAACAAGGAACTCACACCAGTAGGCATTTTGGCTTGTATTATTTTGCAGCCTGATATAGTTTGTCAGCCCCACAGGAGAATGCTGTTTTGGCAAGAAATTACTCTAGTATGGTCTCAGAGCTGCCAAAGGGAGCAGGTGGCAGCTATGCTGAGACAGTGCAAGGGCTGAGGCAAGAAGTAAAGCTCAGAGCCCAAGGCTCATTAGCCAGGGCAGAGCCCTGAACCCAGTAATTATCACCACGTGACAAAAAAAAGATAAAAGGCATCATTTTAGCCTTATTTATCTTAAAGGTACCAGGGCTGGCCAACCAGCCAGAGGGGGGGAAAATATCCCAGAATCTGAGACTTCCATGGCACACATGCTTAGTCTAGTACGCAGTGGTATATCCATGGCCAAAGGTTGCAGGCCTGGTCATAAAGCTAAAATGACCTCTTGGTTCTGAAGAATCTTTTTTTTACCATTCTTTAATATAATTTCTAGTTCAAATAGTGACTGAAATAAATGGCTTATGTGAGAAAGAGTTTGCAGTTGCTATGATGTGGTTGATGTGGTACTATGCAGACACCCAGAAATGAGAATGGATACTTTTTTTTAAAGCCACTTACATCCTACTGCACACAAACCAACCTAATTATCTATGAAGTAATTTTTCAAATGTTATTTCATTTTTAAATTTTGGAGTTATTTTGGCAAGAAGTCTTTTCTAGCTATAGCTGGTACCCTTAATTGATTTTGGGTAGAGAAAGAATACATTTGAACAGAAGACAATTTAATTTCACACAAAAATAATTTATATTTTTTATCATGTTATTGTTCAGGCTGAATAGCAATTTTAGAGTCTATGAGACATTTTCCTACATTTACTTAGAGAAAACATCACTTTGCATTAAAATTAAATATTGTGTCTTTAATTTTGTTACTTTTGAAAAGTCCAAAGTGGAATTTTCTGAAAGATGCTGAAATCACCTGTAGTTTCCATCAGGACCCAAGTCTGGCAGTAAAAATTTTACTAATTTTTCGTTGCATTTTTCTAAACTCATATTTTACTACTGTACGTTGTGCTGTGTGTTGTGCAATAGTACACCAGTCAAACAACATAGAACAAGGTTTTCAGAAATTAAAATTTAAATAGGAAGCCAAGAGAAATTGTGAGAAGTGTACAATCCATAAAACTGTCTTCACAATTAGTAAAGATAGAAACACTACCCAATGCACTGCAGTGTATTCCACTAAGGTCAAGGCTTTCTGAAAATGCCTGCTGCATTGCTGAGCAAATGTAGTATTTGGCCCTCTCTAATGGCCAAATACTACATTTCATACTAATATCAATACAACCTACTGACATGTTAGCTACACTACTAACAGGGTAGTTAACAAACTAGTGCTAGAAGAAATTACTGAAATTAAAAATATTGAGGATTGTTAGCTCAATTTTAGTTTGTGCTAGATCAGCTTTGCAAAACCCCACAAAAATATTCGAGTATTATTGCTGTCGGTGTTGGAGCTGTTCTCAAAATGAAGAAGTGTCTTGCACTATTTTGCCATGTTCTTTTCTCTGTAAAGACCTCGAAGTGATGCATATCTCAAGTGTGTGTCTACCTGCGATGCCGCTGTACCGATTCCATTGATGTGACACGCACAGGATCTTGCACTTCAACACTGCCTCCAACTGCTCGAGGGGGGAAAAACAATTATGCAAATATCCTGCAATGCAAAAGGTAACATGGTTTCCATAGGCAGTGAAAAAAATCCTGGGAGACACATCTATATGTCAGTTTCAAAGTCCCTCGTTAGTTTTCAGTATTCTTTTTCAGTTTGGTTTGGCAGTAGGGTAAATTATTTGGAAGTGATTCGTCCTTTTCAGGTGTCTGTGGACATGCAAAATATAGGTATCTGTAGATATGCAAAAAATGCTCATGTGAGGACATCAAAAAAATGTAGGTTGAATGAGAATCACTTCAAGGATAGGGAAAACCAATATTTTCAGCATTCTAACTTATGTGTTGTAGCTGAGCATTGGAACATGCCTTTGAAAATGGTGGGGTTTAGCAAACTGCTTTATTAGAGCTTTTAATAATATAATTTAAAAAGCAATATTTAAAATGGTGACAATTCTACTCACTGTGAAAGAGAGGAAATGTTTATCACAATAACACTTTAAACTGATGTAAAATCCTCTGATCCATTACATATTGCAACGAATACCAACAAAAGACACTGTCTGCACTGTATTTTTTATTTGCATACTAATGACTTGAAAGTGCTAAGATCTGAATTATTTCTATATCACCACTTAGCTGAATAAGGACTATTCATGGGATTTTAAGGGCAAATCATGTCAAACCAATCTAATTTCCTTCCACAAGGTGGTTACAAGGCTTTTAGGTAGGAGAGAAGCAGACGATGTGTGTCTTAAAGCTTTAAGCAAATCTCACATGACATAAGGAACAGAAATGGGTTTTGATGAACTTTTACTGAGAGTAAACTGGATGGAAAAATCAAAACTATCACCAGAACAATGATCAGTGTCAAACAACAGGACAAGAGGCAATGGGTAGAAAATGATGCACATTCTACCTGAATGTGAGGAAGAACTTTACCGTGCAGGTGACCGAGAAATGGAACAGATTGCACAGAGAGGCTGTGGAGTCTCCCTCATTTAAGAACCATCTGGGTGCAGTCTTGTGCCATGAATGACCCTGTTTGAGCAGGGAGGGTGGACCAGATGATCCACGGTGGTGGCCTTCTGCCTTGACTAATTCTGTGGTTCTGCGCTTTACTATTAATAAAAAAAACTAAAAATCCAAATCAAAACAAGCAAAACGCCCCCCTACCAAACAGGCAGCACCTGACTCAGCTACAGGTCCCTTTGTTCTTTTAGGTAGCGATCCAAAGGAGGAAATGGGATATATTTATTATATTTGTAGAGGACACAAACCATGACAGGACCGGCCTCTCGCCTAACCATTTTGCGGGCCAAGATGAGAAATCAGAAGGCACCGACGAGCCGAAGGAGCACTGCGGAGAGGACCAGGACGAGCCTCCGCGGGGACAATCAGGGCATAATAAGGAATGAGCCGGGGGCAGTTTGTAATGCGTGCGGTCATTCGGCGGTGATCCCTTGGCCCGGTTTCCTCCCAGTGAGCGGCAGGCATCTCCTTTCCGCGTTGCTGCTGCCGCTGCCACCCAGTGCCGCCGCTCGGCTCGCTCGGCGGGAGGGCGCGGGTCGCTTCCCGCAGCTCCGGAGCCGCGGCCCCTCTCGGCGCCACACCCTCAGCTCCGCCAAGCCGCGCGCTGCCCCCGGGGCTGCCGGGCGCCCCCAGCGCCAGCCCCGCCGGCGGGGCAGCGGGCGGAGCGCGGCGCGGGGGGCGGGTCGAGGCGCGGCCGCACGGCGCCATCTCAGCGCGCCGGGGCGGCCGCGGGCATGGGAGGTCCTGCCTGGCGCTGGGCGCTGCACGCCGCCCGCCTCCTGCCCGGCGCCGGCGGCGGGAGGGCTCCGGCGGCGCGGCGGGGCGGCCCGGGCTGCGCGCCCGCCGCTTGCGCCGCTCCGTGCGCCGGCTCCGCGGTGAGTGAGACGGGAGCTGCGCCGCGGCCGCCGGGGCGGGGGCGGAACGGGGCGGGCGAGGGCCGGGCTGTGCTTGCGGGGTGCCGAGGGGGCGGCAGGCGGGGCGGTCTGGCCGTGCGCGGGTGCTCTGACAGTGGGCAGCGTCCTGCGGCAGCCGGTTCAGCAGCAGCGTCCCTGCGGGAGGGGATGCGGTCGCCGCAGGCGTTGGCGGCGGGGCCGGCTCGGGGCAGTGGCGGGCCGGGAGAGGAAGATGTTACCCGGGCTCGCGTGAGCTCCGTGGGAGCAGTGCACGGCGCTGAGCGCAGTGGCGGTACTGTTGTGGCAGCCGGGAGCAGGCGGGACGCTGCCTGCGGGGATGCTCGGCTGGGCTGGGCTGGGCTGCTCCGCTCCGTCCTTCCACCCGTGGGACCCCGCGTGTGGCTCTTCTTCAGCAGGAGCAGCGGACTGGGCGCGCTCCAGCGCACCCGCACCCTTGCGGTGCCTGTGGCGCGGTCCGGACAGGGACAGCGCTCGGACAGCCCTGTCCGGCAGTGCCTGCCCTCAGCACACCGGGTTCCTGCTCCTTCGCTCTTGCTGTGTTTGTTGTGCCTGAAACAACTGTAGCGGAAGGACCGCCAAGTCTAGTCTGTTTCATAAAGCTTCCGACTTCTAAGCAGTGTTTTGGTTTATTTCAGCACTTTTTTTTTCTTAAGTGTTTTTGGTCTTAACCTTATTTTTTTAAGTCTTTGTCAAAAAAAACCACAAAAACCAACAACAAAAACAAACGTGTGACTGGCACTATTTTACATTGGCCCAGTCCTTGCCTGCTTGTGGATCAGACTCCCTTTGGGAGCGCCCCTGTACAGAATGTTTCTCTAGACAAGTAGTGACAATTTCTCAGTGTGCAGGTAGGTTTCTTCCAGTCAGGTTTCTCTGTGAAAACTGAAGGTTGGTGCACATGCGTTCACTTGCTTTTTGGTTTTGTCAGTCCTCAAGCTCTGGGGATGAGGCTCTGAGGGACAGACGTGCTCGGATCCTGTCACGAGGGCTGCCAAAGCAGAAACCTATAGAAGGAGTTAAGCAGGTGGTGGTTGTGGCTTCTGGAAAAGGGGGAGTTGGAAAATCAACAACAGCAGGTAAGGTTTCTTTTTTTTTTTAATAATTACCTTTGTACTTTTTCTATTTTTTTTGTATGGAATATTAGATGCTTATGTCATTACCTTGTAATTGGGTACCATAACACTTCCATTTGTCTCTGTGAAGTCCCATTCCAGCCCCTGAGAATCTATTTAGTTACAGAAATCTTGGCTTTAAGTTAGGTGTGAGTTGAGCTTTGAAATCCTATCTTTGTAATAGTACAGTACGGTCCTGAGAGAGTGGGACATTTTAAGAGATTATGTAGGCTGAGATGAAGGGGGTCATATGCTAGTGCAGTGAGAGTTTTCCTCCTTCCCTGGCCACTTAGATGTGCCTATACAGTACCCTTCTGTAGAGGATACTAATATTTAGAAAGTTTCAAGATCAGGATGCTGTTCACTTTTCTCAACTACTTATGTTGGTTTTTTATAAAGAAAAGGTGAAACAGTACTTAAAAACCACATAAATTGATCAGAGCCTTATGGAGCGCCTTGAACTCTTCTCTCAACTTCACCATTAGGTGTTGAATTAATTTTCTATAATTTTTTCTCTACCACCTGTTCCTAGGTGGTAGAATAGGATAGTACATGGGTTATCAGCACTGTAGAAATTGACTTGAACTTAATCAAATAGCAGAGTGGAAAAATACTTGTTGTGCCAACAAATGTGATGGCCTTCTTACAGTGGTGGTAGGTGAGGGAAGAGTGACTAGTGTCATTGACCTGGACTTCTGCAAAGCATTTGGCACTGTCCAGCAAGACATCCTGGTCTCTGAACTGGAGAGACTGGGAGTTGATGGATGGACCACTTGGTAGATTAGGGATTGGCTGGATGGCTGCATTTAATCCAGGTCTGGGTCTCCCACCATAAGAAGGACCTGTGAGAGTGTGTCCAACAAGATGATCAGAGGGCTGGAGCCCCTCTGCTGTGAAGACAGGCTGAGAGGGTTGGGGTTGTTTAGCCTGGAGGAGAGAAGGCTTTGGGAAGACTAATCTTAGAGAACAGTTCCAGTATTTAAAGGGGGCTTACAAAAGGGAAGGACTCTTAACTTTTTATGTGGGCAGATGGGACAAGGGTGAATATTTCTAAATTAAAGTGGAGAGGTATAGATTAGGTACTAGGAAGAAATTCTATACTGTGAGGGTGGTGAAGCACTGGAACAGGTTGCCCAGACAAGGGGAAGTTGTCCTGTCCCTGGAAGTGTTCAAAGCCAGGTTAGATGGGGATTTGCACAACCTTGTACAGTCAAAGGTGTCCCTGTCCATGGCAAGAGTTTGGAGCTGGGGCATCCTTAGGGTCCCTTCCATCCCAAACTATTCTATGATTCTATAAACTTCTTTGAAAAGGTCTCTGTAAAGTGTTAGAAATTTGTTTAAAGATCTTAGCATCTAGACTGGAGAAGAGTCATCCTTTAGTTGAAGGATGTCTGCTGTTCATCTCTGTGTGTTGTGAATAACACACTGATATAGAACTTAATGTATCATTTTGGGGTTTATATTTCAGCCATGCTTGAAACAGACTGATTGTCTAATGATTTCTAGAACAGACTAACATGAGTGTTTTAATTCTTAATATTGAGAAAGAAATTTATGTCGTTTATTACAATGAGGATAAATTTCATGGTTCAGATGAACAATTGAATTTCAGATAACTTATATAAACAGAAATATTGCATGGTGTCACTACTGAATTATGTACTTAAAATTATTCTTACTTGAGGTTTGTGGGGAGCGTGTTTGGTGACAATTCTGCTGATGCATTTGAGAGCAGGAATTGAAAAGAAAGGATGCTAGTAAGCACCTTTGTTTCCTAAAGCATGACAGAAAATATAATTAGTCGTGTGTATGTCAGAAGGCCTGTCAGAGCTTTTTATTTTGTTATTTTTCCTCCAGTATAGTTGTGTTTCAGTTGCTCTGCATGTCCATTTCAGGGAAAGAGTATCTGCATTCTGGTCGAGCTTGTCAGGGTCATTCCCTAACCTGCTGAGTAACTCATTCTGTTTGTTGCACATGGCTTTCGTGTTGTAGTCTCTGTTGCTTCCAATGCTTTTTGGTCTTCTGAAATCACTGTAGTCAACAGTTAGAAGAAAGTACGTTACCAAAACAACAATGCATGTTTAAATACTTTGTTTTTTGTTGCTTCTATTTGCCTAATATGTTGCTTTGTTTGTTTGCTGTGTTCCCTGTCACTTTCCTGTCAAAGTTCTGTCTTTTAATGGCATCCGTCTATATTTACTACATCTGTCCAAGGTCTGGGGATTTTTGGTGGTTGTTTTTTGGTTTTTCCTTTTTATTTTTGTTTTAAATTCTTTTCCCTTTTTGCACTACCATAAAGATGAGAGCACTGAAGAAAATTGATCCTGGTGTGCAAAGAAGTCCAAAAGCAGTCTTTAAAGAGGGGAAATTACTAATTTGTGGAAAATCTTACTGTTTTCAACTGTGGAAATAGAACAAAATTAAAGGCTGGTGTTCTTGCTCACATTCTGCTAATCCTGATATTTGAGGAGAATACAAAAACTGACTACATGGACCTTCAGACATTTTTAATAAAGACTAAGAGGCTGAGATTTTTCAGTATTGTTCAGGGAAGCTGATATGTTTGACCATGTGTTGTATCTCAGTCTTATTAACTGTGTTTTAACTGCCTGCTTTTATTCTGCATGTAGGATATGCTATTATTGAAACTTTTGATTTTGGGCCTTCCTTATATGCTAAAATATTCTCATAAACTCTGTTTCTCAATGGTACTTACATTGAGAGGTATTGATAGGTATTGAATTGTAGGTATTGAAAGTTTCCTTCCAAAGTTCATCTAAATTATCTATAGGTATTTCACTGATGATGTGTATTAGCCATGTCAGATACAGACACACAGCTGGATCTTTACCTGTCTGATTTGGACCAAGAAGTTTTCTTTGTATTGTTAGCTGAGCGTTCAGAGAGCAGCTGTGCTGTTTATTCCCGGGACCAGTTTGGATTAGAGAGCTGGAAGTTACAAACTAATAAACCTTCCCAGACTTGTACTGATTTCAAGAGGGCTAGAGTCATAGAATCACAAATTGTGCTTGTTTGGAAGGGACCCACAAGGATCATCAGGTCCCACTCCTGGCCCTGCACAAGACCCCAAGAGTCACATCAAGTTCCTGAGAGCGTTGTCCAAAAGCTTCTTGGACTCTGTCAGGGTGGTGCTGTGACCACCACTTCTGAGTGAGAGTCTCTTTTTCCTAATATCCAACCTTTCTCCTGACTTGGCTTCATGCCATTGAAGCTGTGTCAGTGGGGGTTTGGAGGTTTAGTTTAGATGAGACTAGCTAGAGGTTTAGGTTGGATTAGACAAACTCTGATCTCCCTGTGCATCATTCCTTATACTGGTTGGCAGGTTTAACATGGGTGGAGAAACCTTAGTGGCTTTTCTTGAGCCTGCTGTGATGTTGTATAGAATTTCTGTCATGTATTGCCTTAATGTCCTGCACTCCTGGTTATGGGAGCTTAATTAGGGCCAGTATGAATGTTCAGGCTCAGATTAGGTCCTATTCTGCATGTTTGTGCCCTCTTGGAACTGACAGTAATTCAAAAACAAGGGAATGTCAGATTTAGCTGGGATTCAAAATGAGTTGTTCAGCTAGATACCCAGCTCAAAACCCAGCTCATAGGTTTACATGCTATGGTGTTTCCACTGTCTCCCTTCTTTCCCCTCAGTAGTCAAATATCCCTTATTGAAGAGGCATTGTGGACCATACTTTAATTTTCACACATGAAAGCTAAGATGATAGAGGTGTATAGTGATTTTAAGAAAGTCTTTTTCTCCCTTCTTCAGGTTTCAGATGGTGAATTTTCCTCTGATTTGGGGAATGGTTAATTGAGCATCTGTTTAAATATCAAATTGAAGAATAAAATCTACGCTCTTTGTTATCTTAGGAGGAAGGAGGCTGTGTGCCTCTTGGAGAAAGTGGTACAGTTGTCCTTGTTAACCTCCTGCCTGTTTTGTTTGAAGAAATTTAGCTTTCTTGGCTTTAAGTTCTTCAAGACAGGAATCTGGCACCCCAGCTTCTTCTCAGAACTTTTGTGTTTTTCCAGTAGAGCAAGGCTGATTGCAGCTTACCTTTCTTGGAAGAGTGACACACAGCAACGTGTAAAGGAAACAAAAGATACTACCCAAGAAAGGGTTGTGTGTGTTGGATTTTTTTATCGCGTTTTGTTTTTTTTTCTTCTAAAACATGTAACTTTTTGGATTATAAAAATTACCATTTGTTTGCACTGAAGCTTCTAGGTTTCCCAACATAACTGAAGCTGTTGAGCCATTAAGGATACCATTTGCACATGCTATTTATTTATGAGTGTTAAGTACTGATCGAAATGTAAAAGCTTAAACAAATGGTCTTTTTAGTTGCTTCATCTCTTTTTGTGTGTGTATTTTTTTTTAAAGATGCTTTCAGGTAGATGTGACTTTGTTTTCTGAATTAAAAATCAAGTGAAAAGCATGCATTACGCCTTCCTCCAGAAAATATCTCTATTCAGTATATCAGAAATCAAAAAAAGGGATACAATAATCTTTATGGTCACTTGTTTTAATAGTTTATGTCACTGCTTACCTAATTTGTAGTTTTATGAAAGAACACTAGAGAGTGTGGTGAAGGTTACTGATGGTAGGGTTAATTTAGTTTTATAGTATGATGTCCACTTTCAAAAGTTGTACTTCCAGAAGTTTTTCTTAATGTTATCCTTTGGCAAAATACTGAGACTGTATTTTTATTTTGCAGTGTCCTGTAGAAACTGAAAGTGCAAGGTTTTGCAGATAAGCTGGAGTTTGTTTGGTGGTTAACAAACACAGACTGAAGTGTAGGTGCTGCTGCCACTTAAACTGCAAATGTTGTAGAGATGCAAGAAGCTGAGAACCAAGATGGTGATGTTATTATTAAATAAATGTGATGTATTTATATTTTCTTGTTAGCAGTGATAACATTCTTAATATTTAGGAATTAAGTTTTCCTGCACTTAATATTTTTGTTTTTCCTCTTCTTTCTTACAGTAAATATAGCCCTTGCCCTAGCAGCAAATGATTCGGTAGGTGAGCATTTAATTATCAGCCTTAATGTGAAATGTGTCATAAATAAAACTGTTACTACTGCGGGTAGTCACATATATTTAATATAATTAATGTTTTTATTTAGTTAATTTTGAATTTGTTTTTGATGGGCTTTTGAGTTTCTGTCAGTTTGTTTATATTTTATCAGTACCATGAATAACTTAGTAGATCTCATGCTACTTCTGGGTTTGGCTCTGTCCTTTCTCTGGTGTGTCACTGAGTTGAACTGCAGTTCTGGAAGGATGTGCAGATGTCATTGAGAATGCTTCTGCTGGTTGGAGACAATAAATAATTAAATTCTATCACTTCAGAACACTGACTTGAAAAAATTGGAGTTAGTGCTGAATAGTGTCCAAAACATTTTTAATAGCTCCACAGATTTACTGTTTCTGGAGAAAATATATATAAAAATACTTTATAAACAGCTAAGGCAAAAAAGAAAATCTCAAAAACTATATATCTTCCCTAAAGCACGGAAATGCAATTTTTGAGTGATTTCCCAGGTAGGTATTACTAAAACTGTTGCCTGGACTATAAATAGATGGTAGGAATTGTTCCAGACTAAAAACTGCAGGTGTTCATCATAGCCACCTGCTGCTGTAGACTGGGAGTAGTTCCATTGTGCACATTATTGCCACACAGATAAACTCAGAAGCAAGCCTCGTTTGCCATGGGAGGGTGTATAATGCAGGCTTTGTACTCATAAAACATTAAAGACAAAATATCCTCAAGTACTTTAATTAGGCAAATATAGCATCTTCTTCTTGTAAAAGAGAAGTAAAACAAAAAAACAACAGGTAAAAGGAGTGAGGACTACATGCAATCTGCAAGCATTCTGGAGGAATTTTGTGAAAGATTTAAAAATATTTCCATTAACTCCCTCACGCTTAATAAGAGGAGTGTTTAAAGCTGTTATATGAAATATGTACTGTTTGTGATGGCATCTGATCTTGTTATTTCACAGTCTTTAATTCTGTGTTTTAAATAGGCTGTTGGAATAATTGGATCTCAGGAAAAAATCTGTCATCTTGTAAAGCAAAACTGCTTAAATGGTTCCTACTAATCAATTTTAAAACATGGCATTTGCTCTAATACTTTTGCAAAACAAGTATCAGTCTGCAATGTGATCTGTGTTGTGGGATGGTTGTTGAGTAGCTCCATGGAAACCATGCCAACCAATTGCACATAACTTTCTGTACCAGCTTTTGAGATGGTGTCTGATACTTCTCAAACATGCAGTTTTATGCATAGAAAGAAATAGAAGTTCCAATAAAATAATTCTGACATACACAAGTTTTGGGATTATGCCCTTTATTAGGAATTTTGATGTTAAAATTATGTGGCAGCACGTCAAGTTGGAGGCTAGCATCTGGTGGATGTTAATCAATGAAGAGCAGCTGAAACTGATTAAATAGCTGTGAATTGTGTGAACTGGTGCTCACAGGTTAGCAAGCTGTTACTGTGGTGAAATTGTGCATTGATGTAGTTACAAATTAGAAAGTATGAAATTAAGGTGGATTAAATAAACAACTGTCTTGTTTGTTCGTGCATTAATATATTTTTTCCTTCTGTGGTTTATTGTCCTTAAGATAATGATGACATGCATCATATTTACGTTTAACCTTTGGGCTTGAAGTTGCTGGTTTGTTCATTTATGTGCTCACACTGATTTCAGTTCATTAATTTTGTGAGATAAGGTTTTGAAATGAGAATTTTCTTCCAGGCTGGAACTGTCCAGTGCTCTGAATTCTAGAAATCATTGCAATTTTCGGTTTTGTAATGATGAATGAAGTAAATAAGGAGGTTGTTTTTCAGAGTCCATTGGTGCCTCCTGTTGTATTTTATAGTGCATTTCTTTGTCCTCAGGTATGCAGCAATAGTTGTCTTTATTTTACCTCTAGTAACTACTGATTGTGCCTCACCTTGCCATGGTTTTTCTTTCCTTCATTGCTATTGTAAGTTCATCTCTTTCAGAAGTAATAGTCATGATTGTTGGTAGACCAGCACTTCAGGAGGCCCCTGCAACTTCATTAACAGTCCTTATGTCTCTTACAAACAAAATACAAATTTCTAGAAACTGATCTTCAACTTGGTGTACTGCTTAAAGGAGAAAAGAAAGGATTTGTGGAGAGAAATAGGTCACTATGACTAGAAAGGTCTGTGTTACAAGTTCTATCCTTGTAACTGGTGTTCTTTTTCTAAGATAAAACAGGTTACAGACTATTGAAAACAACTGTTTTCTGGTGAGTGAGAGCTGTGAAAGATGCTGTCCTCTCAGAGGAGTTTGGATTAGAGTAGGTTCTTGCTGCTTTCAGTAACAGCTGTGACATCTTATTGTTGTTTGGTGTATTATAAGTTAGAAGATTAACAGTCAAAGTGTAAAGGATTTTTGTCCTCTTGATGAAAGAAAACATCCTTCTATCTTTTAAAAAATCGACACTGTGTAGTTGAAAAAACAAAACAAAAACCCCACTGTTTCTACTGATACATGTATTTTAAATCTTTAACATGGAAGCTTTTTCAGTTATTGTAGTTCTGAAATACTGTATTGTATTCTGAAATACTAAGGCATCAACAGAGCCTTGGACATTGTCGCGGTTGCACAGTGCTGTTGGCAGAGCTGGGATTAGAACCTTAGAGTTCAAAGTCTTGCATGCTGGTGCTCAGTCTGCTTTGCATATTTTCACCTCATGGTTACAGAGTAAATAATTCAAGACAGAAGTTCATTTAGATGCCTAGATACCATGTCCAGGACAGAGTAGGTTTTTTTTTTTTCCTTTTTGTTGGTTGGTTGATTTTGTTTTTTGATTCAGAGCCAAGGAAGACAAGCAGGGCAGCTCTTACTCCTTCCTAGAATGTTAAGTTTTTTGGTACCCTGGGTTACCTGCTGTAGATGGATTAGTTAAGAAATATATAAGCTCTTGGGTCTGCAACAAGGCCTATAAATCTATACAGTGTTCTTTTTGTGTTAAAAAATAACTTAAAGTTTTACCCTTGTGTCCTATTGTTAATTGCTTGCTTAGTTTGACAGCTGATTCCTTTCATTCTCTTGATGTACCAGCAGTCAGTTGTGCTCCCCTAGGAGCACTTGGGTGGAATTTCTGGGTTTTTTGCCAGGACAATTCATATTCAGACTAGAATGACTATGAAAGCTGCCTGGCCAGAGACAATTTATTATAGTAGAAACAAGTTGAATTAATAGATGGCAGCAATAATAGGGTAGGGATTGCTTGTTTATGAACAGAGTATTTTAGTGAGCAAACACCAGCTGTGCATGACTAAGGATGGCACAAATCCAGTTGGGAGGCTGCATGCTTGTGCCGTCACTGTGAGGCAAGCTCCCCAGTCAGATTTCCTTCGGCTCGCCTTTTCGTTCGGGAAGATTTACATTTGCACTATACGACGGAATGTGTTTGGTTTTTTTTTGGTTTTTTTTTTTTTTTTTTTTTTTTTTGAGCTGTGAAGGACGGAGGAGCGAGAAGTAAAACCGTACGGACCAAGTTAGCCTGTACGGCTTCTGCCTGCAGCAGCGGGGACACGTGGTGAAGGGCAGCAGTTTTCCGCACTGTGGCGTAGCCCGGCGCCAGGGGGTGACTGGGTGGTGCGGAACGGGACCGAGGTGCGGCCCGCCCGAGGGGCGCTGTTGGTGCGGGGGGCGCATCTCGCCGTTCTCCCGAGCGCCGCCCGCGGGCCGGCAGGGGGCGCTGCGGGCGGGGAGGGCTCGCTCCAGGCCCCGATGGTCCCGGCGCGCCGCGCCCGCTCTGCCGCTGGAGCCGGGAATCGGGAATGCCCGGTTAGTCGCTTACGGCACGGTACTGCTGTACGCAGCAGCCGGCTCTGCCTGTGAGCTCGCTGCTGTGATAATACCGCTCCCATTTCTTCAAACCGCGTGTTTAATCGAAACCCGTGGATTTTGAAGTTTCAAAAAACTCAAAAGCCCCCCTAGCTTGCTTTCTTACTTACGTTCCAGTTGGTTTTTGTTTTCTTAAAATATATGTTTGGCTCGTGTAATTAAACCATTTGTCCGTAGGATAATAGCTGACTGCCGCGTTCATAGGTGGCTTTGCAATGCATATAGATTTCCTGATGGTAAAGGAAAAAATTCCATGTGGGAAAACAAGTCAATTTAAAAGAATTTAGACAATAATGGGATCCTTCACTGAGTAATCATACCATGAAGACAAGTTTTGACATGTTTTGGACTTTTCCTATGCAACTTTTCTAATTGTTTGTAGGCATCTTTAAACTTATCTTTGACTCTGTCACATGCACAATAAGAAGACTTAAATCATTGTAGCTGAGGTCTTTGTGCTTGTTTCTTAATGCTGAAAAGTTTCAGTGAACCTGGAGATACCAGTTAGAATTGATTTGCTTTATTTGCAATGATAACTTAGCTTCTAGATCAATTTAAAAAATGAGATAATAAAACTTAAAAAATTAAGCTGTTTTTCAAAGAAAAAATGAACAAAAATATTTTAGCCCAGACCTCCTAAAATATATTATTTGAGTTAGATAACTATATGCTTAATTTGAAGAAAATTTACTCTTTGTTTTGTTTGTTTGTTCATTTTGAAGTTAAATACCTGTATCCTTAGTCTTCAAGTCATTGAAAGCCCAGTGCAGATACCAGAGACACTGATGTGAAAGGTGGGCCCTTTTTTATAATAATTTGACACGCTGTGAAAGTGAAGAGGCATCTTGTAGAGATGTGATAATGCTGGGGATTCTGTTTTGGTAATTTATTTTTCAAATGGTTCTGTATTTTTTTTTTTTTTTTCAGCAGGATGGATAATGGGCAGAAAGGCCAAACAAGGTTGAATTACTGGTACGCAATTGTTAAGAATATTGAGTAGGAGCTAGTGCAGGCTGGAAAAGAAGTGCTGGAGAAGTCCTGTGGCTGGCAGAAAATTGGAAACACTTCATATAAAGGAAAAGGGCTTTTAAAGTAGCAGCAGACTGTTTAAAGCAAGTTTGCATTTCTAGGATAGAGTGAAGAAACTGCAGTGGTACATTTTTTACTTTAATCCAATTTACAGCTAGGCACTTAAATATTGTGCAGCTGAAAGAGTTAGAGAATTAAGGATTAAAAGATGGCTATTCATTGTGTCAGTATGTCAAATGAGGAATCCATAGCCTATCCTGATTTTGAAGTTCCCTTTTGTCCTATGTGTTGCTGCTTGCACTCTGGGATTAGCTCTAAGTCTATAATGACATTAAAAGGGTAAATTGTGAGTCCTGGTGGTGGATTAAGAGTACCAGCTTTAAAGTAACTGGCACCTTCACTTAGCAGAGGTGGAATTTCTGTCTTTGCAATGGACTACAGCTGCTGAATATTGGGAGCATTTCTAGTGTAGGAAATTCTTCACTGCATAGAACAATAACAGCTCATTAACCTGTGCCTTTATCCCTCCCAGGCTAAACACCAGGGAACTCTGGTGGTTGGCAGAGTTTACTTCAAAGTAAAATACTATCTACTAGCATCCAGTGGGGATACATATGCCCTAACAAATATAGGGAAAAGTCTCAGAAAATATGAGCAAAAATGAAATTAATGCTGTCAGAGAGTCTCTGGATGTTTAGCAGTAACATAGGCTGTGTTGATTAACAGCTATTTATAGCAGCTTTTTGTGAACTCTTTATTATCCTTTTTTTCTCTCTGTTGATACGAAGTCTCTAATCAGGTCTGTTCCTCAATAAAGCATTTGGCTACTTGGAAAAAATTAGTATCACCAGATTCTCTGCTGCACGCAGAATTGTGTGGAGTGGTCCTTTGTGATATGCAAATGAAACTAGTTGCATTTGGTTGAAAATTTGTTATTACAAAAGATAAATGATTTCATAGTTAAAATTCCCTGAAAAACAGAAAAGGGAATCTACATAAAGAGAGTGTGGAGAGGGACAAAACTATTCCTAAGGTTCTGCTCAAAGAGCTAAAAGGAGGAAAGATATGGATCATTTTGTCATTAGCATTAATTTATGCCACCTGAACAAGGATTATGTACAGTAACATTTGCCTGCCTAAGAGAACAAACATAATAGCAATTGAATACTTTCTAATCTACATAAGGAAAAGGAGGCAAAATTTATTGGGTTTTTAACATGACCTCTGCCAGGAGTTTGGCTTTTAACAACTTCTTTTTAGTTTTTTCCCCCAAAAGAATTACAACTAAGTTCAGAGCTTGAAAATCATTAATTTAGAATACTGGTGTCTTGCAAATCTCTTATTACTCGCAAGGCAGTGTCCAGGTTCAAGGACTAAACTGGAATTTAATTTTGTAGAGAATCTTGCCAGAGAAGGTAAAGGAAAGGATCTTTTTAGTGAGGTTATCTGTGTCTGTAATTTGTACAGTGCACAAAATGAATCTGTAGAATTCTCAGGGATACATGCAAGAATATTTCCTTTGTCTACTGATGTAGCATTTAGTTTTCTTGTAGATATAGAATCTGTACCTGGTGACTGTGAAAACTGGATTTTGATTCTTTGTGTAGGTGAGAGAAGTTTCTAAATCAGAATGAAAACTTCTTTGCATTTTAATGGGTTAAGAGCTGAATGAAAACTTCATTGCATTTTAATGGGTTAAGAGCTGCAGTGATTATGTAACATAATACCTCATGAAGACTGTATGTCAGAAATCTTTAGAGAGGTCTGATGGGCAAAGTAAAATTTTGCTGAGAAGATAGTGACAGCAAAGTAGAAAGAATTACTTAGTCAATGATGTAAAAGTAGAAGATGAAGGGGACTTACAGTATTCTTTATTCTGTAAAATGTTCGTGTTCTTGAGGTCACCAGTGATCAATGAGACGATGACAGTACCAGTACTGCAGAAACAGGAAATCCTAGCAATAGTTAGCCTATGCTAGAGACTGTTTGCCTACAGTGGGGGAACCTTAAAAGCATTGATAAGGTAAATGTGAACATTTGTAAGTTTTTAAGTATAGCTTTTGCTGACATGGGAGTACTTCTGTATTTTCATGTGCTGACAATAGGTTTATTTCTAATTTCATGGTCTCTGCCTGATGGAGTTTTGATAAGGATCTTACGCTGCGTGAATAGGTCAATGATACTGCATGTGTTTGTATATTTTTTCAAGGTCGCTTCCAGTGATGTGGTTAAATCATATGGGAATGGTTACATTGTCACTTGTATCTTTAGAGCTTAAGCTGCAGAATTTGCAGTAAGGCAACAAAAAAAATAAGGTCTCTAGAAAATACTTTCCAAGTGTAGTAACTTGAAGATTGATTCAAACTTGCTTTCACAGCTGGGCAGATGAAAGGAAAAGGACAAATGTTAACTTGAGAACAGCTGTTTTGAACTTGGTTATTGCTATGCCATCTGAAGAGATGGAATGCTATTTGTTTAATAGCACAGGAGAGAACTATGTTTATAAGGAGAAAATACAGCTATAAGGAGATGGTGGAGTTACATTTTCTGGATCCTTTTCCTGCCAGAGTGCCAAGGGATGCTATAGCAGTGTGATGTGCTGTGCTCTCAAAAGCACTTAGTAGCAGGGAGACTTCTACGTGCTTGGGTGTGCTTTAAGTATTGCATTTCTGTCTGTGTAATACGTATTATTTAAGAAAAAAGTGATGCACTATTGGTGTGAGAAGTATATGCATATCAAAATAATGTCAGGGGATATAAGAGGACTCTTAGAGCTTTTTCCCCTCCTTCTTTTTACCTATTGCCTTTTTGGTCGTGCTTTTGAGTCCCCATAATCTACTCCTTCTGCCCAGATGTTTTTTTTTTTACATCTTGTGTGATGTTATATATGTTTTCTTAGGATTTGTTTTAATGCATCAGTGCATTGAAGGATGTGCTGTTTTTTATGAGGTGTGGGTTGTATGGGGAGAAAAACCAATTTATTAAAATTTAATTTTTTAATTTTTGTAACTCATGCATCTGGATTATATTTCACCCAGCATGATATGTATCTGGTAATTCTGATTGAAAGTTTCATGTGGTAGCATCCAGGTGTATGCATATTATTTCTTCTCTTAGGGATTTAAAACATTGTAAATGCTGGAAGAAATGATCTGGACTGTACTGTGCGTGTCTTACAAAATCCCTTGGTTGCTGCCATAATATTTTTCTGATATAATTAAACCTTGAGTAAAGGGTTATTGGCATTCTAGGGATGCTTACATGCTGCAAAAGTGGGGATAGTTGGGAGGAAGAAAACCACAGCGTGTTGGGCTAATGCTTTGTGTATAAGCTGCTGCTTCTAGGCAGTGTGAACGCTACTTACCTAACATGTTGAATTGCTTGGTGAAGAAAAACCCCCTGCCTTAGGCTATTTGAAGTGAGGTTCTGACAGTGATTTCAAGATTTCTGAAAGACCATTTTCCTATAATCCTGTAAAAAGCACTTTGCTTACAGGAACACTTGTGCTTTTGTTAACATGAGTCGTAGAAACTTGAGAATCTGTTAATTATTCTTCTGTTTGAAGACAACTATTTTATTTAGCCATATCCATGAACAAAAATGATGCATTTCAGAAACAGGCACTTTTCTTACCTTTGAAGAAGTGTGTAAGTTTTTTAGAGAAACGGTCAGGTTGATTGTTTTAGCTTGGTAATTTCAAGTAGTAGCTGAATTTGTAAAGTCCTCTAGGATGCTTTTCTCCAGTGTGGATGTTTTTATTCTTTATTTCAGGAAATTCTGTACGCTTAGGTTGGATAATGGAGATATAGTAGATGCAGTGCTGCTGACTCCTAGGAATATGTAGTGGTGAATACCTGATTATGTCCAGGAGGTCACAAAGTCATTCTAATTCATTTAAGTCATCTTCAGTGCTTAGTCACTTTGGGCTGAAAGTGAAACTCTGGTGAGTTGTGAGATAGTTGAAGTCAATCAATAGTCACAATCCGTGCATGAGGGGGAAAACCCTCAAAAATTCAGGGCAGGAATGTCATCAGATTTAAAACACTATGCAAGATTTTCAGCAAAAAAAATTGCTTGTTTTCATTTGGGTAGGAATTAGGTGGAACAGCTTGTAGATATTTTGATGAGTTTGATTAGCTGCCTACACAGATAAAGGGACTGAGTCATGAATCTTTCTAATCTGTTAAAATAATGCATTTTGTACAACAGCAAAAAAGCTCTAATAGTGTTTTCCACATCTTTAAAGTCTAACATAAAGATGGGTCTCTTCAGTGTTTTTGAAATTGCAACTTTCAACAGTAAGCAAGAAGAAGAATTTGTTACAGAAACTCCTGAACTTTTGTCTAATAGTTTTCAGAAGACATTATAAAGAGAAAATGTTAAAAAAATCTAAATTAAATAATCCATATAATTATATATCCTTTGCTCTGTTTTGCTAATGAAAAGTATATAGAATAACTGAATCCAAATTTGATTGATTTTTGCAGTAAAAACTTATTTTTCGAAGTACATAGTAGATCAAATATGATAATTTTTTTTTTAACTTATCTTTCTATCTTTCCCATCAAGACTGTGATAACAAAATATTTTAATATATGATACAAAATTAGAAGAGCATCATCCGAAAAATGAAGTACACGCTTTGAAACACTGACAGTGGAAGTCTGATTTGGCATTGTTGGAAAAGCTCCTCTTGCTGCTTTAACCTTTCAAACAAGCTCTTAAACATACTTGTTTGCAATTTTGCAAAATGTGGAATACAGTTAGCTTTCTATATTAGAAAAACTTGACATTCAGCACTTTAAAGGGCTTGCTCTTTACTACTTAATTTGCAGAACTTGGTAATTGGTACTGTGTCTTCCCATCTGTAGGAAAAATAGTTTAATTTCCATAAAATATGTATGTGTATCTATTAAAATAATAGAGAAAGGAGTTTTGTAAGTCTAGACTACATAGTTGAAATAATTTTTATTTAACGTTTTTTGCCTAATGTACCATATGTAGTTGAATAAACCCATTTTTTAGCATACTTTTGTGTAAATGTATTGGATAAAAATGTTATGCCTGCTTAATTAGCTTCAAAGATTTGCATTTCAGTAGCTTCAAGATGTCCGCAAAAGTGTACTCTGGCCACTGAAATGGAAGATAAAAATATGGTTTTTATGTATTTTACATTCTTTGTAATCAGTAGTATGATTTAAATTGCATTCATCTGCGTATACATTACAAATGTCCTGTTTTGCTTTTTTGTGTGGTTTGTTATAGTTTTTTTTGTGTTTTTTGACAAAAAAATTTGATACCTTGTTTAAATAATTAAGGTGCTCTGTATAAAAGTACACAGTGTAGAATGGTCTTTATAATGCTTGTTAATATAAAGTCTGTGGTCTACACTGTGAGTAAGAAACTGTACAAGTGAGGATTCTTTTTATGGAGAATCCATAAAAGTTGTAAAGGCAACTGACCCAACTTGTAGACATTGTTATATTTCATTCTTCAATTGCTATTTACAGAGAAGGGAAACAGTGACAACTGATGTCTCAAATTGAGATCTTATTTTTTCTTTAAAGAGTATTGAATTTTGTTCAGCTAATAATACAGAAATGAAGGCATTTTGATAATTCCTTCTTTTGTTCTTACACAGACAAAAGAAGTTGGTTTACTTGATGCAGACATATATGGACCTTCAATTCCAAAGATGATGAACCTAAAAGGAAACCCAGAATTAACACCAAGTAAGTGTAAAGGATTTTTTGTGCTGTTTTTCTGTAAAGAGATGAGCATGGTCCACTCATGGGTGCTTCCTTGGTGTGGCACAGAAGGAATGCAAACAGAAGATAAAGACTGAGTTTGTATTTATTTATTTACTTCTAATATTGAGGTTACTTTCAAAGCTACCTTGTGCAGCTAGGAGCATAGTTCTATTTTTTATTAATCTTGGTCCATGCAATCTCATGGATTTTTACTAGAGACTCTGGAAGGGAAGGTTTTTTATCAGTAGTTTTAAAATTACTGTGTAGTATCCTCCAATAGATGACTTTCAGTTAAAGAACAAAACCCACTAATGTAGGGAAAGAGACACTAAAAACAGTAAGAGAGGGGTTATTACAGTAGCTTGCATGAAATGTCATTAAAATGATTCTGTTTGGTCTCTCTTCAGCCAAATGTGCCATGTCACTTCACTCATTTGTATTTGAAGTTGCACATTTAAGAATGCAGTGATGGTCACTACCAGAAAGTGAAGACAGTAGACAAAACTCCAAATTTTCCTTCTGCTGGGAAGAATTCTGGGAAACATAAATTCAGGTAGAGCAGTCTTCAGAGAAGTAAGGTGACCTGAAGTAGAAAGATCCCATCAAGTCTGTTTACCTTTCAAAAATTTAACTTTCACCCAGGCCAACCAAAGATGAAAGTGAAGAATGGTTTTATCTTGCTACCCTGTTCATATGATGTTTGAGTGTAAGGCAGTGTGTTTTTTTTTTTTGGGTGGTAAGGATGCTGGGGTGATACAGTTTTTTTGGTACTTTGTTTTGTTTTTCCTGTGAGAGAGTGCATGTAAGTAAAAAAACTAAAAACTTGTAACCACGTAGAAAACAAATAGCACACTGTAGCAGCTGGTCAATGCATTAAAACATACTCGGATTCTTCTAAAGGAAGTACAGACTGGCCATACCTCTTGTCAGGGAGGGATCAAGGACATCTACCAGTTCAAACAGGACATAAAAGGGCTTCAGTGAAGTAATCACCTGTAATATTTGTGGGCAGCAATTGCTAGGTAAAAGGAAAGTTAAATATTCCTTCTGCTTCTTTTCATGCCATGATCTCTCTTTTTTTATCATAGAAAGGTTTGGGTTGAAAGGAACCTTTGAAGGTCATCTAGTTCAATCCTTCCTGCAGTGAGCAGGGACATCTTGAACTGGATCAGGCTGCTCAAAGCTCCTGATCTTGAGTGTTTCATGTCCACCACCACTCTTGGCAGTCTGTTTCAGCATTTCACCAGCTTCATTGTAAAAAATTTCTCCTTTGTATCTAGTCTGAAACCTACCCTCTTCTGATTTAAAACCATTACCACTTGTCCTATTGCAACAGGCCCTGCTAAAAAGTTTGTCCCCAACTTTCTTACAAGTCCTCTCTAAGTACTAAAAGGCTTCATAAGATCTCCCTGGAGCCTTCCTTTCTCTAGGCTGAACAGTCCTGATGCTCTCAGTGTTTCATCATGGGAGAGGTGTTCCAGCCCTCTATATCTACTCTAGTGTTGTTGTAGAATGTTCATTTGCAACTCATCTTAATTTGTGCATGTATATGGATATTATGATTGTTGATCTATATGTTCTCACCTGGTATAAAGCATGCAGAATGAAATGCCAGTATCTTTAAAGGGTTGTATCAGTATCAGCCTCTGAAGACTTAATGTGGCAAACTTAGTATTTCTTATGTAATTAAAGTTCTGTCTCCTTATGATTATGCCGTGTACTCTGGATAAAGTAATACATTTCCATGTACTGATGCATTGCATGTGGTTATACAGACAGCTGTCAAATTGAGTACTTCCTGTGTTTAACTACCTAGCTTACAAATACAGGTTTTATTTAGATCAATTCCTAAGACAGAAGGAGAGTACTTAGTTTTATTTGTTGAATTTTTGTTATATCTTTTGAAGTCAAAAGGCTGCTGAGTGATAAATAAATAAATAAATGAGCCTTTTCATGTATCATCAGTAGGATTTGAGTTCCTGATACAAATGGGTGTATTCTTGCATTCAGTTGGACTTTGAACTCCATTGAGGATGCATGTCATACAGGCTGTGTTTTCCTGTAACATATTTTCTCGCTCTGAATTTTGTATTTGAAGTGCATTGTGCAATATGAACACAAAAGGGATTATGTTGTGGTGCTCATATCTCTCCTCTTTTCATTTTTATGTGACATTGACTTGTTTCTCCATTGTTTTCCTCACTGTCTGAAAAATGGATTAGATAATTTAGAACTCCATCGTTTTGCTATGTATTTTATCAATCCATACCTAATTTAAATCTATGTCTTGAGCCACAAATGAAAAAGCAAATTGCTCAGTCTATTTCTTGTGGTTGTACAAGTCAGCTTGCTAGGAATGCAAGAACTTAAGACTGTATTCACTCAGATATTGAGCAGCTCAGTTTTGTTTCAATGACTAGATATTTCTGGTAAACAGCTCAATAGAATTCACTGCAAGTTTTGTCTTAGCATGTTTCAAGTGCTGTTAGAAGTGCAGAATTCAATGTAATAGAAAAAAAATTGGAAGATTTCCATGAACTGAAACTGCTGCTAACATCTTGTAAGCACTAACGTTTTGATCACTGAAATATATTCTTTCTAGTTCTGTGTGGAATGTACAAGTAAATATCAGGATTTGAAGAACATACCTTTTTTAACAGACAGAAAAAGGAATTTGTGTATTTCAGAAGCTTGACAGATGACAGAAGTCTGCTGCAAAAGACAGAGTAATTTGGTATGAATAACAAGATAGAATTTATATTTCAGGGATTCTGCTCACTACCCTGTGTATTTTTAACTAGTTGAAACTGAAGAGTAACAGCAAGAGAAGTACTGTCGAAGATGGTTTAATTGCAAAATAGGAATGACATAGGAAACTTCAATTAAAGTTTAATCAAGGATTCCTTTAATGAGTGTCAGATTGAATAAGCTTGCAAAGAAGTGATCAATCATAGGTATGTGTGTATATGTATATATATCTATGGCGTGTATATAGGTGTATATAAATATATTGATATAAAAGTATGTATGACTCCTGTATTTTGGTATAAAGTTTGGTGTATCTTCTCGTTTCTACTGTATTTTCAAGAGTAAAACAATCTTTGAAGAAATATTGCATAGCAACTGAGAGAGCCCAGGCAGTTCTGTGTTACAGAAGTGCATAAACTATGTCTACATAACAATAAATCAATTAAAGACATTTTTCATAACATAGCAATAAAAAAAATGTTTGAAGTCTAATGCTTACTTCAGTGTGAGGCGTAGATTTGATAATGAATCTGTAGAGTAATCCTGGGAGGTTCTGAGCACTTTTGCAATCTTTGATTTCCTCTTCTTTTCTCACATGAAAAGGGATTAGGGATGCCCAGTACCATACAAAATAAGTTCATGCTATAGCTATTACTTCTGAATAGAAATTATTATGGATACGCTATAATTTAAGCATTCAAAATGAATTAGGAATTCTTAGTGAGGAATCTGTATAAATGGAAGATACTACATTAATTTAATTTTGGAAACTGTAGTACATTGAAAAGTCTGCTAACATTTAATAGGTTGTCATTCAAAATACTTTAACTAAATGGTCAGGGAAATTCTGGTTAATAAGTTCACCACTGAATTTAATGAGCTAATGGAGGATTATCTAACTATGGAATTAATATTAACATCAGCTAAAATATATATGCAGGGCAATGCTAATAGCATAAGTTACAGAAGTATTACTTCTATTATTTCCCCAAGTAATTTACTTGAAAGCACTTTTCTGGCTCAGTGAATCACATTATTTCATTTTTTTTCCCTTTTAAATCTGCCATTTAAATTAGATGGCAGAGAACAGAAACTGTTATATTGCCAAAAACATTTGCCACTTTCCCAGATAGATAAAGTTTCTTTATTTACTTTGATTATGAAGGTTTTGGTGCATAAATCTTTGACAGGTGACTCTCTTCTTAGTATTTGAGAAATTTTTTGCCATTTTATGAGTGCTTCAGTGTCTTTAATTTCTTAATAAAACAGTATATTCAAAAGATCAGTAGTAGACATCTATTTGCACAATTTAGAATAAACTGTAGTTTCTTAGAGAAAGCTGTGTTTGTGGCTTCCTCATTGAACCTAATAAAATTGCAGGAACTATAGAAATGGACACCTGAATTATTTCACTGGGGCATATTTACATATCTTAAGACTGTGATAGTAGACTCATAACAGAATGTGTAAATTAAAAATAGTTGAGACTCTTTGAAGATGTCTGCTGGAATAGTAACAAGGCATTGTGGTGCATTCATTTGAGGGTCATAAATACAAAATTTGGAGTGGACTAGGGAAATAGACAAAATGTTTTGTAGGTAGCATAGGTTTTTTTTGTAACCGTGAAGAATTTTCTTGACCTTTGCTAAGGATTTAAATTTAAAGGTAGGGCTTGAAGTCTCCAAGGTGTGTATATCTTTCTTTTTCAGTGGAACTGCATCACAGTTAATTTTTAAAAAACCCCAAATTTGAGCCTTTAAAAAAAAATTTGCTACTGACACTAGATCTTGATTGGTGAGCAAGTGATTTTTAAATTGTGTATAGTCTAATGATATGTTTTATTGATTCTGCTTTATAAGTAGCCTGAGCTGAAACCCTGTGTTTTACTTTTGGTGATATCTTACCCCAGTTTATCTGTATGGAGGAATTGCAGTAGTCCCACATGTCTTACATGTGACAAAATAATAATTAAGAATGTCGTAATTAATTGTGGTTTATATTTTGGAGTCTTTTAAAAATGTGATTGAGTAGTTGAAAATGAGAATTCTACTTGAGTGCTTAATATTTTATTCTGGACCTTGACTATTGCCCTCAAACCTGTAACAGTAAACCTCAAGGTGGATTAGTCCAGTTATTGTTGAGTTTACTTGTGGAAAAAATCAAAGACCTTGGAAGGGAAAGGAGATGGAGGATATCCAATTCTGCGTGGAATTATTTATAGGCATACAGTTGTTAGCTCCTGTTAAAAAGAAAAAAACCTCTAGGGAATTAATTTATTAAAATTTTATTCTTCATTATACGTAAATTCATACAATTACAAAAAGTATAGGAATGGAGTGTAGTAATTAAAGCCTCTTACTGAGAGCAGTCTTTTTGGATACATGGCAAGTCAAATTTTACCAAATGCCATTCCAGTATAAATTACTGAAACACTCTAACCTGAATACATTTGAAGTACTTGAATGCGGATTTGTATTATGCTTTATATTGTTAATCTTGTAGTGCAGTAATTCCAAATGATTTGATTTGAATTGTGGCTAACAGATATTTACTATGTTATGAAGTTTTAGAGTTTTTTGGTTCAACTGGTACAAAAACTGAAATTGAATTGCGAGATGGCTTTGTTATAGGAACATGATAGATAGTCTTTTCATTATACATGCATAAACAAAAGAAATCAATCGTGCTTTTGTAGACAGAACACATTTACCTTTTTGCTTATTTTGGAGGAATAAATGTTTCCATTTCTCTGCTAGAAGAAAAATTGAAGGACTCCAATTCTGAATTTTCTCGATATTTTTACCTTGCAGTTTCACTTCCATGCTTTTTTATTTATTTTTTTTTTCTCTGTGGGCTTCTTGCTGTATTCTCTTTCCTTCCCCTTCTCTGCAGTACAATGGAGTGACTTTTCATAATAGAGAAATGAAGCAGAACAGATCAAAAACAGGGAAAAAAGTGGTTTAATCCTTTCCCTATAGAGCCCAGAGGCCCAAAATGATAACGAGTTTAAAAGCTAGCATCTCTTTCCTTTGCTTTAGTTGATGGTTATGATCATTTATATACTGAGTGTGATGCCATATGGGTGTGGGATATCCCTTTTTTGAGGAGATCAGCTGTACTGATTGTGTCCCCTCCCAGTTCCATGTGCACCCCCAGCCTGTTTTGCTGGTGGGGTGGGGTCACAAGCAGAAGAGGCATGGATTGTGTAAGCACTGCTTAGCTATAACAAAAACATCTCTCTGTTATTAACACTGTTGTTGTCAGAAATCCAAAACAGCCCTATACCAGCTACTGTGAAAAATAACTATCTTAGCCAAAATCAGCACAATTATACATGATCCTTTAAACAGTTTCCTCCCATGTCTCTTCACCTGTATTTCCTTTTTTTTTTTTTTTTGGGCGGGGGTGAGGGGGAGTCTTGATTACAGGATTGAACCTAAAAAGGCTGAATTGACACAAATGCATTGAGTTCTGTAGTTTTGTTTTGAAAGCAGTGAAAGTCCCTAGTTAACTGGAATGTCTTTTTGAAGCTGGGTCTTAAATTAAAGCTGATGTGCAGTGAATCTCTGCCCCAGGGTTCCTGCTGTTCCTTATTCTGCTCTGCTGTCTGGCACCCTGTTACGTGACTGACCAGGGCAGCCCTCCTGTCACAGCAGCAAGTTATTGCTTCAAATGACATGAGCTTTCCCGAGGTTTTTGTGTGTCAGGACAGATGCCTTAAACTGAGCGTTGGGTTAGTCTGTTTCATTTCTTGTGGGTATAATGAACTAAAAGGACCTGCCTAAATTAGTCTAATAAAGCTTTTGATCCATTATAAATAATTTTTTTGGCTCCTTGGGGATCTGAGGGCATTTCAAAATGTGGGTTATTTTAGCAATCATAAGGAAGACATCTGTGATGGAAGGTAATGGTATGATGCTTAACTAGTCCTGTGTTTTAAACCTATTTTAAACCTAACAAGTCAGTGCTGTTTCAAAATGTGGCAAAGATGTTTCTAAATCACTGTGCTCTTTACTTGTGCCAGTCTTGCTTTTGAAGTACAGTCTTCCAGCAAGCAATTAGTTCTTTTGCTTTTAGGTAGGACTGATGAAGTCATATCTGCAAAACTGTTCTGTTAATGAAAAAGCTTTTACAGAGCTTTGTTTCCTCTGCAGTCTGTTGGGAGGGGAAAAAAAGTGTAAAACCTTCTCAGGTAATGGGACTGGTAGACCCTCTAAATATGAGAATCAAATCTCTTGGGGAAAAATTGCATTTCATTATGCATATATTTCTTGAAATTGAACCATGAGCATGGAATTATGCTCTTTAAGTCTCATTACTAGTTTGCTTTGGTTAAGTATTTGGGATGTCTTAGTTGTTAGATAACACTATTAGTGCAGGTTGTAATGGGCAATCACAGCCTTCCTTGTGTGGAGCTCTTCAAGCATAAAATACAAATTGTAGTATTTCTGGGGCAATCCTGCAAATAAACTTACAACACAGTGTGAAATCAAGCCTGAAGTCTCAATTAGCCTGTCACTTGCCCTGGAATATTCTAAGCATCTGGCATAGGCAGTTAAAACAATGATTACAGTTAAAATAAGGATTTAAAATTTGTGACTTGGACTAACCTTTTGGTGACAGCATCCTTTACCCTCTTTCATAGATTGGTGTCACTGTTTTATTTCAGGGTACCTTGGAGCCCTGTTGCCATTCATTCCTCTCCCCTCTGTGGCATTTCTTTCCTCTTTACATTCTGTGGGTGGAATTCACTTGCCTTTGCATAGGAAACCAGTACTATTTTAAACATGCCTGGAGTATGGTGTCAGGCTTCTAGCTGTCCCTTCAGAGGGTATGTCTCTCCCTATACCCTCTGTCAAATCTGCTAGCCCTGTACAAATCTCAGCTCCCCAAGGCTTCCCTTTCCCTTTCCCCTTGAAAATTCAGAGCAACTCTTCTGCATTTGTGCTTGATGAGCCAGTGAGTTCAAAATACATTTGCTAGGGTGTTGCATGATCCACTACAATAATATTTAATAGTTATAAGCTACCTTTGCTTTTCTTAAACAGTATAATGCCATCTAAGGAGATGTAGTACAACATCACAATCTTCTGGAATAATGGTCTTTACTTACCTGATGGGGTAAGACTGAATGTAAGCTTTTGCTTGCGCTAGCACATCGCTCAACAGACCACTTCCAAAAACTAAGCCAAGAGTTGGAATGTCTCCTTTTGGCTTAACCCTGGGCTCCATCACATTCCGCTGTTATTTGGGAAGACAAACACCACAATGCTGAATGTGCTTAGTTTTTTCTTTTATTTTTTTTTTCTGCTTGCTTTTTTTGTCTCCCCAGCTATATGCTGAGCATGAGGTCATATGGTATGGGACATCCCTTTGCTCAGTTGTGGTCATGTGTTCAGGCTGTGTCCCCTTCCAGTTTCTTGTGTACCACCAGCCTGCTTGCTGGTGGGTTGGTGTGAGAAGCAGAACAGTTTTCGATACTGTTTTTATCACAAATCCAAAACATATCACCATGCAAGCTACAGCATGGTGAAGAAATGTAACTATTCCAGCCAAAACCATATATATATTATATATATATGTGTGTATGTAGATCTGTACATGCCTTCTGTGCTGTACTGACCCTGTGACCCTGGCCATCATTGAACTGCTATGTCAGTCTTTTTAGAGAAACAGTGGAATAACTCAGTTACCTTGTTAGGATAGTCTGAAAAGCTTGATTTGTTTGGGGAGAGAGAGCTTAGTAAAAAATAATTACAAAATGCATCTTCATTGATGTAATGAAGATTCATCTTCATTACAACAATGTTACTCTTCCCCATGTGAGTAACAATTCAATTTTCAGACCAGTCCCAGAACTCTTAATCAGCAGTCTGCTAAAATGCTGTCATGAATTTGCACATCTGCCTTTTCTAGTGCCCTACTTGTATTCTATCAGAAAAGGCATTTACTGACATGTCATTGGTGCAATGTTGATCTTACTGATCTGATTTTGTATGTTCAGAGAAAACACAGCAGTCCTTTACTTAGAGCCATTAAGCCTAGTGGAAAATTGCAAACCAGGCTATTTTATTTATCTCTTGACATAGGTGGTATGGTATTGCTGTGTGTTGTGATTTTAAGAAATCTGTTTCGTTGTGTGTTGAATTTTTGGAGCTGTATGGTAGGCTTCTGATAACAGAAAAGTGAACTCTAAGAGCAATGGGAAGTAGAGATGTAACCGGGATCTTATTAAGCTTAATCTTCTTTACATGTTATGTTTTAGAAAATCTTCGTGAGACCCACAGTGAAAGAGAAGGAAGGCCTGTTGTTTTTGATGAGACAAGGGTGATTACCAATGCTCACTGAAGCACTTTAGATTTGAGATTAGTCTTAAAAATGATTTTTGGCAGTAGGCAAACAGTGGGGAGCTCTGCAGTATTTTGTATTACTGTGAAAATATGCAGAACATTATAGTCAGAATATACAGCAAGTTGTGAATTGTTCCTGTGCATTGTATAAATTTGATTAAATCTTCCTGCTCAGAGCATTTTATAGTCCTTGTTGTTAACCAAAGAAAATAATATGCAGTTTTAATAAAAGGAGACTGCTGTGGAGAAATAAACCATGCATACATATATTTTTAAAAACAGAGTCCCCTTTTTGCTGCTCTGTAGGTCAGTGTTTATCTACTCACAGCAAGTCTGTTTTTTGAAGGAGATGTTGGAAGGTGTGTGAGCTCAGCCTATGTACCTGGTCTCTGTGCAGAAGAAATTGTCCATGCAGGTAGTGGATGTTGAGATGTCTCTGTATGTTTGACTTTCATAGTGTAGAGGAGTTGGACTGAACTGAGAAGTGGCTTAGTGTTTTGGTGAACTTCCCAGAATAACACATCTTTTCCATTCAACTTACTTTCCAGTTCCTGAGTCTCATGATTGGCAGTCAAAGCTTGGCCTCCCCTTTTTGTTTTGTTTTGTCTTAAAATTGTCCCTATTTCATGATAAAAAGTAAAGGAAACCTTGAGTCTGCAGTGGTATACACTGTTGCAAATACTGTTTTCCTATTTATTTTTTTTTTTTTTTTAGCCCCTGTCTTAGGTAAATATGTAGTAATTTCTCTTAATACTTCTAACAATATTTTAACTTGTGGTGATGTATATCTTGTTTACCAGGACACCAAAACAGTGCCTAGAGATGGCTCTGGGCTGAAGCTCCAATGTCATCAAACTCTTGATAACTAAACTGTCTTACTGCAGGGGGAGAAGTAAGACTGTGATTGCTAGAAATGTGGTTACACAATATAATACCACCACAGTAAGCCCTGACTCAACACTGAAGAGCTGTGCCAGTTGAAGAAGAGCTGATACACTGGTACAGTGTATCAGTGCAAGCCAATCTCTTTTTCAGTAATGGCTTCCAACTCATTCCTGACTGCAATAGTCATTACAAGTGATTTGTTGTTTTTCCTGTTTTGTTCTTTTCGATTTGTAAACCAAAACATTCAATTTATTCTCCACCATATTTCTACAAAATTACATGGCTTGAATGCTCACTTACTTGATTGCTTGAAAGCTTTCATCTGTAGAGTTTAGCTGTTTAATTTGTATGCTCTTGGATGTTATTTTGTCTAAATTTGGAGTTCAGATTTGAGTGCACTGTTTTTATTTTACTCACATTGTTTTTATTTTGTTCTCTTTATGTATTTTACTTTGGGTGCATCAAGATTTCTGTCCAAATTATAGTATATTTTATATTGTTTAAAGTATACTGTTTTCTGCTAGTCCCTGCCTGTGCATGCCCTTCCAAGACATCATCTAAACCAAGTAAAATTCCATTTGTTCTTTTTTGTGTGTGCCATTTTGAGACAAGGTGCGGATTTAGATTGTAGAAAACATGAAGAAGAGTTTTTGGCTTTTGTGAGATTTTGTTTTGAATGCCTCCTTTATTGTTTTGTTTGCTTTCTGCTTGTGTGCCCCTTTGCCAGCAGAACAATTACAATATTCCCTCCCTGCTTTTTTTTCTTGACACTGGAGGGCATAGGAATAAGAAGCATGACAAGGACAACACATCTGCAATATTCAAATAAGCATCTTTTGTTCCTACAGAAATTGTACAAGTCCTTCACGTTTCTGTCAACCTGAAGAAATGTGGGACTAATTACCTGGAGCTGTTGTCAATGTATAGTTTAAGGATGGCTTTATTTGCTATGCCTACTTTGGGGTTTCTGTAGCAGATTTAACAGAAGGAGACAAATTCCCCAAAATCTGATACTCTTCTGATTCATGAGATGAGTGAATAGGGTAGATTGAAAAATAATTAAAATCCCACCATGTTGTATGACTTTGGTTTTATTCCAATATAAATGACACAGCTTTTAGTGATTCCTGATAGGGAGTCTATGCTTTCCAGCATAGGGATTTGATAAAAATAGATTGATTTTGGCAGCGCAAAGTGACATTATATTATGGGCAAATACATTGTTACTCTGGCAAAAGATGAATGGTATTAGTAAAATGTAAAACCTAAGAAAAAGTGGAGTCAGATTATTGGGCGGAATAGGTAAATGCATATATTTAATGAAGGGATGAGGGAAAAATAAACAACTGTTTCAATAGAGAGGGAAAATTGCTCTTAAAAGATAAAAAAAAGTATAAGCTTGTTTCTTAGAAAAACCCCGAAATACCCTGAAACCATCTCCCCTCCAACAAAACCCCCCTTGTTTGCTTTTATTTTAGAAAATCTAATGAGGCCCCTTAAGAACTATGGAATCGCATGGTGAGCATATGTTTTTATTTAAATCAAGCTTCTCTTTGTATGTACTTGGTGTTGTGCTGTAAAGCTCAAGTATTTGCCTTGTTGTTTCAGCATGTCTATGGGTTTCTTGATAGAAGAGACTGCCCCAGTTGTGTGGAGAGGGCTCATGGTAATGTCAGCTGTTGAAAAATTGTTGAGACAGGTAAGGCTTAGTTATGCATATCTGCTTTAAAGTAATCAGTCATTTTAAATGCATTTAACTGATACATGAGTGTCCGCAACATTATTTCATATGTTAGTGGTGGGAATTTTTGTGTCTTGGTCTTCTTAAATTCAGGTAAGGGGGAAAGTTGATACTTTCGTGTTTACCTATGACTCTCAAACAGAGCTGTTGTTCTGTGCCTTTGATGAGTGAATTACCCCAATCTGCCTTCCTTCTCATTCCTTTTTATGTTTCTTTATGCAGTTTTTTTTTTTTTAGAAAGGCATTTTGAAGTTGCCTAAGGATTTGAATGTATAGGTATCTATGCATATCTACAGCTGTATTCCCTTATGTGCTTGTTAATTCACCAGCACTAAGAATTCTTGGATGGCATTTGATGTGACAGGTACAGGAAAATCATTAGCTACAGTCTCTGTGTAATGCAGATAGCCTGTTAGTTAATAAATTTTCTGGCATGTAGAAGTGACTTCTTTATTTTGTGGCAGATTTTTTTTATATTTTATTGTGAAGAGATCTGTGAAGTGCTAATGAGACAAACAGCTGAAAAAATGCATTAGGATTGCATGTTTAGGCTTAGAAGAGACCCAGATTGTTCACAGCTGACATCCATTCTAGGGATCTGCTGTATACAGCCTGGAGATCACAAGGTTTCTATATGTCTTTTTTAAATGCTTCCAGTTATTGTGCTCCTTTAATGACTGAAAATAGTATTTTTTTCAGCCTTTTTCCATTTCTACTAAATTCTCCTTTAACACGGATTATAGAATAGTGGCACTTACTGCTCTGGTCACAAAAGCCATGCATCTGCCAAAATTTCAGGAAGAACATCTTTGTCTAGAATTGACCTTTAAAAGTAAGGGGTATCCATGCCAATAGCTGTGGAGACCATTCTGACCTTTTTGTGTGCTGTGTTGCGCCGGCTGGCTCAGGAGACTAGAATGTAAAACCTTGAAGGTAGAACTGAAGTTAGCACCTGCTGTATTGGCATGCTCTGCCCTGGGAGACTGGAGGCTGGCAGGCACTGCAGGGCTGTCCCTCAGTCAGTAGTGTCCCACATGGGAAGCGTGTGCCAGCATCCTTGTGCAGGGTGTGGGTGATGCTGTGTAATGAGCTCACTGCTCCCTAGCAACCAGTGCAGTTACACGCTGGCCAACCGTGCTGTGGGAACGAGACGAGTCCATTAATGCTCAGGGCATCACTGGTTTCCCTGGCAGTGAAACCTAAACTGGGAAAGAGGAAGGATTTAAGGCTGAATTTTTCCTGCCCACGTGCATTTTGCTTCTGTATGACCAGGATAGTCTTAAATCTTGAGCTGGAAAAAGTTTGCATCTCTTTCTTTGACGAGGAGCTCACAGATCATGGGGAAAATCAGCTGGTCTGCTTGATGTCCAGGTGGCTTTAAGAAAGGAAGGAATGCATTTTTCAGATAGAGATGCGCTATTTTGTTTTTAAAAACTGTAATCTCCCTTCTGCAGTTACCAGCCAGTCTCAAGAACAGGTTAACTGTAGGACCAATAGTTTAATAACCTTGGACACCTAAACAAGAGAGAACCACAGCATGTGATAATTCTTTAAAGATACTATTGTTGTATTTTGTATTAGAAATAGTTTTGTGATTTGTTCAGGACTTCCAAAATTTTTCTTGTTTTCTCTTTATCTGTTCTGGTTGGTCTTAGCTATTGCCCCTTGTTTAACAGGATAAAGTTGCTTCCGAGAGTAAAATACTTCTGCTTGTATTTAACTTCCTAAAACCATATTCTTAAGAAATAGCTTACCTCATTAGTTGCATAGAAACAATTTAAATTACTCCCTAATGCAGATTTGTAGTATAATGTAAGTATAAGAAGTCTCTGTGCATTCAGAGAAGCAGATAAAATACTGAGTTCTTAAAATAGTTAATTCAGCCTGAAAGGAAACATAAATTTCCCAGACTTTCACCCTGAAAGCACTGTTGATATTTCATATTTGCATTTGCTGTTAGATGGTGGGGAGGGTTCTTATTTGTTTGATAGCATCAAGACTATGCATTCACTCTGTGAAAAAAGTTTGGATGCATTTTCTTTTTATAACATGTGAACAAATCTGTTTTCCAGAGTTTATCATGCTCCAGATACAGCTGTAAAGCATTTGAATTGCTTAGTTTCCAAATTCTGTAATGGGGCCTTGTTGACTCACAAATACATGCGCTTGTAATGAGCATTTAAATGCTTCTTTTACACTTGTAACTTTTAAACATTTATGCAATTCTTACTTTGTTAAATATATTTGCTAAATATATACGTAATGCTTTTTGTATATACTTCCTGCATATGATCTCACTCTTTGTTTACAGGTTTGTTGAGTAGTGTCAAAACTGGTAGATAACAGGCAGTAATAATGAAGTATTGAGTAGTGAGTGCTTGGTGTTTCTCTGGTAATGCATATCTCATGAGCAAGGATGGTTTTCTGCAACACATCATATTGTTCCCTTTAGCAGAATTTGAAGAAAATGTGCCTTATAATACCAAAGTAAACAGTTCAGGATACTGTGTTACTTACATTACCTATATATTGATGTATGTGTATCAAATTAGTATATAAATGAAAATACATAGCATATTGATTCTATAACAAAAGAATTGATTAACAGAAAAGAAGGAAAGTGTTGATTTTAAGCTATTGAAAGAGCAAGAAATACAGAAGGAAATTATTTTTCACCTGTAGCGAAAGTGAATTGCAAACAGTAATGAAACATAAGAATCTTCATAAACATATTCATAACTGTTTCTCTTAAATATATCTCTAATTTATATGTATTGAAATTGCCCAACATTTTGTTGTATGTGAGAAGTGGCTTCTTTGTTAACATAACATGTATTGTAGGCGCATTTACTCTTCAGGATGGTCTATCACTTATCTGGGTTTTAACTCTTATTTCCCTGTCACAGTTATCTTTATGTAAAAAGTCTTTCACATCTGTTAACACTTCTTTAGAATCTTGCTTGCCTGTAGGTGAGATAGAAGAGTGGATTTTTTTAAATTTAAGTTTTAAAATATTACTCTTTTCTCTAAAGGTATAATTAAAGTCCAGGTAAGGAAGCTTTAATAGCTTTCCAGTGTCATCCATGGCACTGGGCTTTTTCTATGCAGCTCTCACTTGAGAAGCTGCCTACTCTTTTTGTCTGGTCTCATTTACTTTGTTCCTTTGCTCAGTGTATCTTGAATCAGTGTGATGGTATTTGGTTCAGATTAAACAACCTACCTCAAAAAGCGTCATCTTGCTGTATTTGTTGTGGGAGTGACTTATGATTAACCTTTAGGCTGAGCACAGTAAAGATACGATTTTTTTTGAGAGTTGCTGAAAGCCTGTACTTGAACAGTATTTGGGTCTGAAAAGCTGTTGAAATAACTATCAAGTAGGTAGGTAAAAGCCCTAGACATACAACGATGATTTTAAAAGAAGACAAGGCAGGCAAAACTTGCTCTCTGATTTGAACTGCTTTTTCAACAGGGATTTCAAATACCATTACCACTGTCCCGTACATTCCATGTGGCAAGTTTTCCAGCACCACACTCTTTTCTGTCCTAGGACATCTCGACAGTTGATTAGCAAAGGAGAAATTAGAAGGGTGCAGATACAAACCTGCTGTATGTCTTGGAATATGTTGTGGCAATTATTCTGCTAAAAGGCTCTGAGAAAGGAAGTGGGACTCTGCTGATTGGCAATTTACTATCTGCTATAGTCATATGAGCAGTACAAATGGAGGGGATTTCCTGTTTAGAGAATAATCAGTAAAACTTTTAATATTACAGATAGCAAGTGTTCGTTTCTCTGATCCTGGACTCGCTGTCTTATTCTGTGTGTCTTACCTAGTTGAATTATCAGCAGAGAAGGAAAAAAATAAATATTCTGCACACAAGTCTGCTTCTCTTTTAAAAACATGATATAAAAATGGGACTACAGATAAAATGCAAGAGCATATTTTATTATGTAATATTCTCCTTGTATCTTTGTCCTATCAATAGATTAAGTTCTATCACTACTGGAAACAAGTGTTGCCTACACAACATAGGCTGTAGATACCAGTAATTCTGTTTTGTGTAAACAGTCCCCTTGGAATTGGACTAGCAATCTGCTCTTTTTTCAAGGCATGGATCTCAGGCTGATGAACACCTGTAATAGGATTTCATGCCCTGACATGACATTTTAACCTACGTTTTTGCAGGTTAGTCAGATCTTAAGAGGCAGCACTCTTATATTTCTTCCTTATCATACTTTTCAAGAGTATCCAGAGTATTTTTTGCATCTTTGGTATATTATGGCTATAAAGCAGAGCCTCAGTGTTCCTAAGTATTTGTGAATCCTAAAGGTTCCTTTGATGTACTTGATAAGGATGAAGCCATGTTCCCCAAAGGATGATGAAGTTTTTCCTACAATGGCTTAATTCTAATGAAGGTCTAAAATGCTCTTACTGTCATAGAATTCTAATTCCTTCAGCTCTTTCTTCCTGCTTATTTTAGCACCACTGTAGCCTCTGTTTTAGTCAAGGTACGTATTGAAAGAAAATTAAAGAAAGCTTCACTGGAAAGGATATAATTACAAAGGAAGAATACAGGGCAGTTATCAGAAAGGAAATTAAATAAAACTACTAATGCAGAGTCATTGCACATCAGCAGAAGGAAGTGGAGCCTTGCATTCTGATGCTTGGACAGGCTTTATCCCCTGTAAACTCATTTTTAAAACCATAAATTAAGCAGAAGAATGATCAAAGTTACTTTATTGGCTAACCCAGAGCTGAATAGGGCTGTAGTCTAAAGGTTCAGCCATATCTTTTTTTAAAAATTTGAACACAGTTTGTGATTATTTAATCTGTACATAATTTTAAAAATTTGGCTAGCAATGAGAACTGTGTCTGCTACTTTCTTTCTAAAGCAGCACCTGCCAGAGGTAGTGATAGTAGTAATTATATAGTGGAGTGTGTGAATGTATGCTTATATACTTGGACCTTTTTTGTACCATAATTCTCTCTCTGATGCTCAGTTATCATACATAGGTAGTTGTAGAGTATATCATGTTGTCACTGTGAAGAAAATTGACTCTACTGCAGCCAGAATCAGCACATATGCATTCTAGGGAATAGGGAAGATATAGACAGATGGATAGTCTTTAAAATACTGAGCAGACTATGGGTTGTGAGGTCTGGGTTATTTCAAGAGCCTGTATGAGAAAGCTGCCATAAAAGCAACTGTTGTTGTGTGAATAGAACAGTAAAAACCTCCTATTTAAAGATTTGGGATTAAGGTATCTTGGAAACAGAAGTAGTATTTAATTTCTGGAAAGCAAATACTATGGAGGCTATATTGTTTTGAGTTTCTGATCAGTCTGAAGTGACTCATCTCTGTAGAGGTGATTCTAGATATTCAATACTATTTTTGTTTGAGTTACATTACTTAGTAAATTCCTGCATGCACTTGCTACTATTTGACAAGTGTGTATGTAGTTACTGGTATCCTCATTTCCACCATTTACACTGGAGAGGTTGCAGAAAGAGATTTGGGCCAAAATTTCTAAAAGTGTGGTTTGTTTAGCTATGTGTCGATGCTACACATGAGAAGACAAAAATAGGTAAGGTATTGAGAGCATATGTATTTATACCTGGTAAAATAGCTACCATGCTGCTGTTGGCTGTTTTACTGTGCGCACTCTAGGCAGCAGAATGTTCTGTATATGATGGCTGTAGATATCAGTCCAATCTTGGCATGTATGTGCATAAAACTCTTGTGTTATAGCTCATAAATTCTTCAGTCTGTAAATTTTCAGCTTTGCACTGTGTTATGTGTCTGTGCGTATAAATGCATTTCTTATAAACAGAACAATGGAAAAACTAGAGGAAAGCTTTTCACATTAGGAGAAACCATGTGTATTTGATTTGAAGCATTAAACAGCAAGAACATAGTCGCTGAAGTAGTTAAGTACTGCATGCTGAGCCATCTGCCACATTGGTTAGTATGGTTTCCTAAGAGTTGTTCTTCAGCTTCTGTTTGTGACCATGTATTGTCTTTTGCCTTACATTTTTGGGACCATGGAAATTTCATTCTGTGTTTATGCAGGGTTCAGCACTGTAGCAAGTTACCATTTTTTGTCAGAGATGCAGAGAGATACAAAGACTAGTATTTATAACTTCCAAATAAATATAAATATTTTTCTTTGATACTTTTTAATATTTATAAAATACATTTTTAAAACCTTTTCTCTTTTGAGCACAATACATTTTGTGTTTCTGGTTCTCAGTGTCTGTGCATATGAATGACATATATCTGTTAAGAATGCCTGAGATCAGTGTGAGTGTACCACTGGCATTCGCCATGACTGGTATACTTCAGAACCTAAATCTCTTTTGCAGATACATATGCAATTACTTAGCTTTTCATTGTACGTGCTACCTTGCCTGTATATTCTCCAGCAAAGAGCCATCAAGGTGATCCTGGAGGGTGATGCATGTAATGTGCAAAGAAACACTGAGGAACTGGGTTTATTTTGTTTTCAGACAGTTAAAGGGAGATACAAATTGCTGTTTTGAACTACCTAATGGATACATACAGAGACAATGAAAATAGATTCTTTGTGGATGTGCACCTTAATAGCACAAGAAGTAATGAATGTATGTTGCAGTATATAGTAAGAAATGTGAGGCGGTGTTGGTGGTTTGTTGTTTTGTTTTTTTTTTTTACAGTTGAAGCAATTGCATGTCAGAACAGGTTACCAGGAGAGATTCGTAAAACTCTTTTTTGGAAGATAGTAAGAATTCAGATGGGCAAGAATCTGAGTAACCTGCTCTAAGTTGTTTCTCTTTTGTGCAGGCAAATAAAAGTCCCTGAGGTCCTTCAAACCTAAGTTGTTCTGTGAATCTGGGATTAGTTCTAAAATTGGCATTCCACTGCCTATTTGACTGTTGGTCCATTAAAACTTAGAGAGAAGAAAATGGTTCTGCCTATCATAGAAATCATTGGTTAGAGCACTCAGTCAAAACCTAAGCTGAATGTAGGTGTCTCTGATATGACTTCCGTAATCACTAAGCGAGGGAGTATTACAATTAAGTGTTGCAGTCAAATGAGCATGTTTCAACATAATGACTGAGACCATCCTTTCCTCAGCAGCATTTGTCTCTTTAGACTGTAGTGGTGCTGAGGTGGAGACATAAAAGTCAAACCCAAATAGGCCTTGTCTCTTGAATAAGCAACCTTAATATGAACTATGAAAAAAAAAAAAGAATACATTTTTTGTTTTCCTATCATAACTCTTGTTTTTATAGAAGTACCTTAATCTAGGAGATCTTTAAAGCACACATTGATGTGCTCTCAGGCACTAAGAATTGAGTAGGGATGGTATAAAGAAGTTTTGGTGAAGACTTCTGGCAATTCTTTTGCATTAGCTTTAGTAGTTTACTGTCTAGGATGCAGGCCTCTATGAACCTCAGAGGTCTTGCCATTCTCTGTAGTGCATGGGGAAGAATATGTTGATTTTGTTTCTTTGTTTAATCCTGCCATCAGTGTCAGCCCTGGGTAATTTAAAGTCTAATTGGACAAATAAAAATTCAAAGATGGCAGCAAAAGTAATCTTAAAAAAGCAAGTAGAAGAAATCTTTTATGTCAGATTTTTGTAGACTAAAGGCAAGCAGGAATGAATGCAGGAATGGACTCTGGAGACATGATTTGAAGGCTACCATGTTTTTAAGTGTTTTCAAAATAGGAATACTGGTGGTATTTATTGGAAAATTTGAAAATGTGTACTGCAGGAGAAACCTAATTCCACTCTTGTTTGTTTGTTTTTTCACTAATAAAGAGGTCTGTTCTTTCTTGCTTTCTAGCTGCTTTCTTTCTGCTGTAGGTTAGGTGCAAAAAGGGATGTTGGTATTGCTGCACTGAATATTAGAGTGCCTCAGCAGTTGGTGCCCTGCCTGCAGGAATGGAAATTTGAACCAAAGTCTAGCCTGGAGCTACTGCATGACTGGGGTGGTGGGAATACATCACTTATCATTCCCAGTGGTACTATTTGAGAAATTATTTTCTCCTTCTGGATTTATCTCCACACTCTTTGGCAGTGTTCTTAAGATAATAGGTGCAAACCTTGGATTTTAAGGGTAGCAAAAACTTGTCATCCTTTAGATCCATTTCTGAAACAAATTGCCAGAAAGTACCCCTTTAGCTGTGTTTCATCACTTACATGATAAATGTCAAAGATGAAATTATTAGTAGTGTGGGCAAAAAAACTGTCTTATCAGTACAAAATTAGAGAAACAGAATTGGTGGATGGGAGGGAGTAGTGAAATGGTAATTAACTGAGAATGGCATATACGGTCAGGAGGAAGACAATAGCGATTTGATGACTCTGATTTTTTTGTAGCTATATTTTCAGCAAATTGAAAGGATGCCAAGAATAGTAATAGTGAATCAATGCTGAAAATTATTCATATTGTAAATGTAAAGAGAAAGTGGAGAAGGAGAACTGCTGTGATGCCGGATGATTTTTTTTTTTGTGTGTGGATTTTATTTTTAACACTTTTTGGGTTAGGAAGGGAACTCTATCAAGAGATGAACATTGAAGGCATTTAACTGGCATTTATGGCACTACATTTTCAAGACAGGAAAAGAGTGAGATGGTGCAATGGGAAATTTTAGCAAAAGGGGTAAGAAGAATAAAGAGCTCTTTGTTTTTCTAACTTTCGTAGTCTTTTCATGTTCTAGTACAAATGTAAGACTCTATGCACACTTGTTTGTGGATCAACAGAAGATATGTGCTGGAAATATATATGCTTAGTGCAGATTAATACTGTTTTCCTCTTTCTATGTTTTGTGTTTTGGCAAATATCCATCCATGCTAGGATACTTGCTAATTTCAAAACTGACATGTGTTTCACAATATTCATGTTGTTATCCAGTTAATCTCCAAGTATTTGAGGCACATAGTCAGTAGCAGATATTTACAGTTTATATTTCATAGAACTAAACAAAGCTGCTAGATGTATATGTTTATATTTTAAACAACAAATATATAATTTTTTGTATATTTGCAGTGCATAATTCTAAATTACAGTGTCTTAAATTCTCACAGTGTCACTACAGTGGAAAATTTGCCAGATTTTCCACAATTACAAATATTTTTTCTATTTATTTCTTCGGTTTTGAGATGCGTCAGCCTGAGGTGGACACAGAGATGGTTAATTCAGGCTCAAGTCTGCCACCTTGTAGTTTTGGCAAAAGGAAAAAGTTAATCAAAGCAATAGGAGCAGTTGCATCTTTAGGGAGTTGGAAAGCTTTTCTATTTTCGTGATCTAGAGTATGAGTATGAAAAGATCTGGATGTTTCATTCCTAAACAAAAGATCATTGGTATTATGTATTTGTTCTGTTTAGAAAGGTCCTCTGCTATTGGAAGTATTTTGAAAAGAGGAACAGCACTCAGTAGTAAATAGTGGCTGAGCTGCCTGTGCTATAACTGCACTGGGATATGCCACTAAGACTGCATCTACAGCTGGAAGATGGTAAACGACTCCAAATGCTTGTGGTATTTTTCTTAAGTCTTCAATAAACTTTTTTTAAATCAAGGAAGATCAAGTTTTATTCTCTTGTTTTATCACTGAAATTAAGGAAACTCTTTCAAGGGCAAGATAAGATGACCCATTCATACCTTAAAAAAATTAAAAATTCTTATACTTGTTTTTTGTTATGTTTATTTTGCTGAGATTAAAGGACAATTAAACTAGTTTATTGTTCAGAATGGACTTAAATCACTGGAAATCTCGACACTAATTTCTATGCCATGGTTCAGCTGTGTTGTTGATGTTTAGAAAAGCCTGCTACAGGATTTTGTATAATCATCACTAATTTGCTTATATGTTAATAATCACCTTGAAAGGTCCTGTCTGTCCAGAGAGAACTGCCTTAACCTGTCCCAATCACTATGTACATATTTAAAGGAAATGATGGTAATTCCTGGAGATCAGAAGCTCATCGTTGATGCAGAGATGTACTGTAGCCAGAAGTGTGGGAGATGACAGAAAGCTCTTTTCTTTCCACTCCTGTGTCCCCCAGTTAGAGTACTTCTATTGTCACCCTTTGACTTGGTGTTCCTATGTGTTTTGGAGTGGGTGTGACTGAACGAATATGGGTTTGATTCTTTTTGTTTCCATCTGAAGCTACAGAACCTTTCTTCCCTTAATGAAGCAGGATCCATAAAGCTCCCTGTTGCTTTATTGGTTTGCATTAGCCACTGATATGAAAAGGGATTATAGTTGCTGAAAGGAATTGACAGTCGTAGAAAGAAGAGCTAAGAAAACCAGAAAAACCCAAAAACATTAGCCAACATCTTACAGCTGAACTGGAAGCATTTGCAGTAAATGTATTTTAAGTGTCTTTGAGGATTAAAAAAAAAAGGCAAGAAAAGCCTAACAGCATAGCGAGAATGTATTTGCAGCACACATTTCTTGGCCTGGTTCCTTAGCTGTCATGGTTATGACTGTGCAGTTACTGCTGCTGTGGGAACAGGCTGGGAGAGTGTTTTCTTTGTTCTGCTTCCAGTAGTCTCATCTCTCTTATACGTTACACAGGTATGCATGTGTCTGCTCTCCTTTGCATAAAACAAAACAAATGCAAAACGTGCAACTGTTTTGCTGGGTTTGTTGACTAGACAGGCAGAGAGCTCATAGTGTCTCAAAATGGCTGTGCTGGGGTTTGATTTTTTGATTTTTTTCCCTTCAAGGTTTTAAAGGAAAGTTTTTTGAGGTTTAAGGTTTCTGTGCAGCAAAGTTCAGAACTTTGTGCTTAAATGGCATCCAGCATCATTCTTAGAAAGAGGTAGTGATTTAAGCATGATTTGAAGTGTTTGCTAGGCAGGAATAGTGGTGATACAGGAGCAAGGGAAAGAGAAGACACTGCTTGTTTCCTTTTCTAAATAAAACTTCCATTATTTATGTAAACTTTTTCAAAGAGAATAGGAAACACCTAATGCTACTCTTCTACTTGCTCTGTTCTTCTCCATTAATAAGAGGGCTTGTTCTTTGTTTCTAGCTGCTGTAGGTTAGATGCAAAAAGGGACATGGCCATGGCTGTGCTGTGCCTAAGAGGCTGGTGCCCTGCCTGCGGGAATGAAAAGTTAAACCAAAGCTTAGCCTGGAGTCACTGCATACCTGGAGTGGTGAGAATACATTACTTGTCACTCTCAGTGGTACTGAGGGGTTACTTTGCCTTCCTGGAGGTACTTTCAGACTCTTTGGCAGTGCCTTAGCAGAATGGGTGCTGTATCTTGGAGCGCTGAAGTTTAGAGCTTGGTGTGGAGTAAGTGGAAATTAATAATAGTGTAAGTTAGTTGGAGTAGGTTTGCCAAGTGGAATTAGGCTGTGCTGAAGATGTTGAACGAGAGGGCTATAAGGAAAAGCCTGTGGGCTCACTTGCTGTCTCTGTCCTGGATTTCAGCCACTTAAATGTAACCTATTGGACAGCTGTGTGGAGTGAAGATTTAAAGCCAAAACTGAGCATTTCTGTTATGTGCCATGATCCTTCTTTCAGCTGAACTTCACAGGCTTATTCTCTGTTCATAATAACAGTGTTGGAAGCCTGGAGGTGAGAGATGCAAGTTTTGTTATGTTACCAGTTCAGCATTTAAGGCTGTACTACCTGCTGCCCTGGAGAGTGCCCTGCAATCACATGCAGCAGTCACAACTCTCTGCGCTACAGCTGGAGATGCAAGATTCCTGAGGCCAGGACTAGATGTGTGAAGGGGGAGCATAACCAGATCATTGCAGGAAATTCAGATAACCTGGAGCTTTAGCTTTCTAGGTGAATAGCTTGGTTGCTGGCCTTACACAGGATAATGGTGGCTTCTGTGGCTTTTGCATTTTTGCTTACACAGTTTTATCCAGCTAAATACCACCTGCCTGGGAAATGAAAACTGACATCTTCCCGTTCATAGGTTGGTTCTCTCATATGTCTAATTGTGATATTAAGCAGTTGCTATTGTAACAGCAGAACCACAGGCTTTGCTATTTGTTTTTTGGTTTGATTTTTCTGTTTTTTTAATGCCCATATGTACTCAGCTTTGTGTTGTGTTCAGTGTTGCTAGTGGCAGGTGCATTTAGAGAGTGCCTGCTATATTGGGCTTGTAAGACTTGGTCCTTTCCCACAAATGTGTGTATAATTAATGGATCCCAAACGGACTTCAGGTTGAAATTTTATGCTCAATGGAGATTTTCTCTTTCCCTTCCTGAGCAGTCAAGATGTTTGGGAGAATGTGTAAGGTGGAGCTTATCAAAGCTGCTTTTTGAGCATGTTCTTTTCCCCATTTGTCAGTCTTTCTTTTTCATCTTTTTCATCAAAATAAAACTGGAACCTTGCTGTCTTGGAATATTGATTGAACTATGACACATTTTTTAGCAGTACACATTAATTTTACTTATTAAATAATTATGAATGTAACTGTATAAACAGATTTTAAAAAATTAATAATGAATTAATGTATGTTAAACTGCTCAGAATTGTTTCTTTTCTTTTTAATAATCCAGCTGGCATTCTGTCTGCTGGGAACTGACAGATTGATCCTTCACTCAAACCATCCTCCCATATCTCTTTTGCTCCCAGAAAATAACTGCAGATATCCCAGAATAGCAGCAGGGTTTGTACCAGTATTCTTTGTAGAAAGTGATTATTTCTCACATCCCAAGTGATTGACACAAACGTAAAGTAATTGTGCTTAAGGTACCAGAGATTAGTGTCATGGGGCTTTTTTTCCCCCCATCCCCCTCCCTAACAAAGAAAAAACTTCTTTTTTGTACTATTTATGAAGCTGTAGAAGATGTTTCAGTTCCTACTGTGTTTTGCTCTGTCAGTAGAATCTTTTAAAAGAGAGATTATGTTCTAGAAGAATGCTGCCTTTGGAATCCAGCTCTTACTATGCAACTGAAGTGGACACCCACTTAAAATTCTTTTTCTGCTAGAATTTTTATTCTGTGTAAAACAACTATTAAATAAGAACTGGAGCTAAAGAAAAAGTTAGGAAGTGAATAAAAATATGAAGACTCTTCCTTACTTGGCACTAATCTCTGTATGTGCCTGAGACTAATGGTATCAGCACCTTCAGCAAATAAATTAATTACGTTTAGAATACAAGTAACACTTTTATTGTTGTAGATTCATAACTGAGGACATTGGTGAATGCCAAAGCATGGTTCTGTTGGCAATCTATAATTTGACACTTTAACAGATTCTGTTGTCTAATTCATAGTAAATGCTCTTACTACTCCAGGAATATGATGTTCAGCGCATCTTAAAATTGTGGCTATGGTATGTGTGTGACTGCAAAATGTGTATAGTTTTAAAATGTGTTTGTTTTTGTTTTTACATCTTGTCTGTGTCTTTAATGTCTGTGTCTTGTTTTTACATCTGTGTCTGTGTCTTTAACACATCCTTTCTGTGTTCTGCTATTTGTAAGGAAATGTGTATGTAATTTTTCTTGCAGCTTTCTGACCTAAAGGCAGTTTTTTTGACAGAGAATGTATACCAACTACACAGTCCCAGTGCCGTGGTTATGAATCTGCTCTCTTCACCCTCATGCCTACTCTTGCTTACCTTCTTTTCTCACACTCTTTCATCTTATTCAATCTTCCCATGGAGTTGAAAGGTTCTATATTTTGTGCAGCCTTGTTGTTACTACTTGTTGGAAGTACTGATTTTTGTGCTCTGAGATAATTCAACACTGCCTTCATTCGTAAGGGGTGACTTTTTGAATTCAGTGACTGCGTAAGATATACCAGTGAATTTAACTACAGAAATTTTGGAGGACAAATTTTAATCTATATTCATGAAAAACAGGTTTTTTTTAAAGAACCCCGCATTTTATTATTTAAATGTTGTGTTTCAGCTCAAAGCTAGTTACTTTAAAACCTGGTAACTTCTCACCAGGGAGAAAATTAAGTTCTATATTGAGATTTACTGTCTTTTGGCCTCTGTTCAGTGGTCTACATCTAATTGATTCTATTTTAGTTTTTATGTTGCACTATTTATGGTAATACTGGAGGGTTTTCTTCATTTTAAGTTACATGAATAACACCTATCGTGTTACTTTCTCCAGTAATCCTTTTTTCAGAAGACCTTAGACTGGCCTCTATAGAAGTTCCTTTTTCTGTACTAAAAGATCATTGTACATCATAGTTGAGAAACAGCATTTTCTGACATTTTAGATTAAATGATTTTTTGTTTAAGTGCTGATTTAAAAGCATTGTTTTAGCGATGGTTTTGAAATGGTACCTATAAACAGTTTGCTGGTACCCCAATAAGGAATTTATAATTTTTTTTTCTTATACCAGAAAATGAACTGAAACTTAAGGAAGTTGAAGAACGTACTAAGCAATTTTGGAATATTGCTTTCCATTGCACAGTTTAAGTATTCAAGTCTTTTAACATCATTACAGAAATATAGGCTAAAATACATATGGGGAGTGAGCTTATTAAGTTTCTCCCTTTTGATATTTGTGGCCAACACTTGTAGTATTTCTTTGTTGTTGTTTTAGGGAAAATCTGATTAAGAGAGCTTATATAAATTTTATGAGCTTAAGTTGGGTCTTGATAATACTGGCTTAAAAGTGTGTTGTTTGGCTTTGGGTTTGATAGCTAAACAATGATTTTGCTGTTGTGTATATTAGTAAGGAGAACTCAAAGAGAATGAGTGGTTTAGATGATGTTTTTAACATAGCTGTATCAAGTCTTTATCAGAATTATTCCTTGTCAGTCACCCCCAGAGATCATCCCCAGGTTCTTGTGGACATCCCAGACTGCCCCACAGCTGCGTTCCATCTTCCCTTCAAGCTGATATGATATTGATTGGGATTCCTGAAGAAACTTGGTGTTGAGTGCCTTCCTGTATCCTGAACACTACACAGAGAATGACCTCTTTATTGTTGCTTTCTGGCAAGTGTTTAGTTTTGTTGGTTATACAAATGAAGGTGACAGAAAACTTCAGGTTACTGTGTTTGCCTTCAGTTCTCAACATTATTAAAAGCCAACAGGGAGGAAGAGGAGGAGGCCAGTTTCTGTTTTGGTTTTTGAATTGAACAGCACCCTGGCATTCTTCCTAGGCAGTTATTTCTATAAGTTACTCTTAACCTATCTAGAGAAAGACTAGGAGGATTTCCTTCTCCTTGCGCATGTATTTGTAGCAAACTGTTCTTGGGCTTCATCTCAGTTTCTCTCTGAACTTGGCAGACCAGACTGCTCATAAAAACCTTAGAGGGAATTTGAATCGTTGCAGTGCATCTCTTTTTTCATGGTGTTGCATTGCAAGGCTTTGAGATTGGTTTAGCATCAGAGGACAAGTCAGAGGGGCAGTTGTGTTTGTTCAGAAAGTGTCGAGTTGTGTTAAGCTGTGGCATATCCTGTTGTGATACTACCAAAGAGAAAGTTTCCGTAGGGGCTAAAGATCTTCTGGTTTATATCTGGGGAATGTCTTCTTTCTTCATCAAATACTTCTGAAAGTACGTTAAAAATTAGATAAAAATGCCATGTTTCATTATACTATTCCGAAATTGTCTGTTTGCTTACACTGTGAAACTATTTACTTGTTCCAAACATCTGTGTGTATGTCTAAGCAGTATCTTGTAAGTAATTTTTCTAGGAATTATTTTTGAATAAATAGTTTATCTTAAAATACATGTTTTTTTATTTTAAATGCATGTTTTATCTTAACACATAAGTACATGTGAATAGGTATATAAATCTTCATTTAGGGACACAGTTTCTTACCTTTACTTTGTTCAGCTGTTTGCGTGTATTAAATCATTAACATACACACAAAGTAGTTAGGAGAGGAGGATTGATCTGGCAGGAATAGAACTTAAACTGCCTGCAGTGTCACTTTTGCTGTTTTTCTGATACGGGTGTTCAGAGTTTGGCTGGCTGCTGCCAAGTCTGCACCTGCAAAATCATTGTAACTCTGCATGTATTCCTCTTAATAAGAACAAATAAATAATATCTTCTGTTGTTTACCAAACAACCAAACATGAGGATTACTTCAAAGTCATAAGTAGCAGTCCCTATTCTGTTCTAATGTTCTATCATTTCTGTCTCATGCGCAGAGGATGCTCAGGCTTCATTCCACAGCAGAAATGTCATCTATATCTCTGTGTTGTACCTTGGGTTTAACTTGCTATTTAGACCCCCTACTCAAAATGCATATCTGGTATTTTGATTATGGATTGTCACATAAACAGAATGATTGATGAAAGTAATTTACATAGAAGTATTCGTGGGGCTTCTGAGCAAGGGAGAATACACAGAAGCACATGGCACTTAATTACTTTGCTTAACAATATATGTCAAGTTAAACCTTTTTTAAAAAAGATGAATGCTGTGCTTAAGGAAAATGCAATTACATTTCTATGCTTTGAAATGTTTTACACACTGTATACATTAGAGGGGCAAAGACATTAACAGCTCTGTACATGCAAAGGTGCTGACAGATTTCAGATGCTACAAGGGAGGCTTTTGTAGCCCTCTCTGCCTATTGCTTGCAAAGGGAGCTCATTCACTGTAACGTGCTGTTAATCTGAGCTCATTTTCTTGTGTGAAACCACATTTGCATACAGACACACTTCTTGGAACTCTTTGAGAACATGAAGACAGTGGTCCTGATTTGGTAAATTGTTGCATGTAAACAGGATTTGCATTCAAATTAGTGTTTTATATCACAGTCCGATTATGTGTTCCATTTTAATAATGTTGAATTAATGGCAATAGTAGATTTCAAAAAGCCAGTCCTGATTTTATGTTCCAGTTCTAAATTTTTAATTAAAATTGTCTTTCCCCTCTTTCTTTCTACTATGTTGCAATTTAGTAACAAACCTGGAATCTCTTCTGCCATTAAATAAAGTGTACACTTCTTTAACAAATTATCCAAATTACATGCAATAATGTATTTAATAAAAGATTTTATACTACTGTATTCCTGTGGGAGGGTAATGGAGGAGCAACTGAATGTCATCCAATCCTTGCAGAATAGAAGCAAACAAGAGGAAGTCCACAGTGAGAAATGGGATTACGTGCAGTGGTCCCCAACCCCAGTGTAAGCAAACCTGTATGTCTAGACACTACTGCTCACTACTAGGCAAATAGACTAGCTCAGTTCTTTCCAGAAATTATGGCTATATCGTTTTGGTGCAGCTCTCCCTTCTTGCCCTGAATTACAAATGAAAAAGAGGAAAATGAAATTTTGAGGATAAATACTTGACTGCATTTAAAATAAAACCCAAAAGTTAGTTTTAATTAGGAATGGTTTTCTAGTGTATTTTGCCACCTGACTTTCATCAGTTCAACACCACCTGCAGTGGCATGGCTCAGGGAGGTTTGTGGAGGGTAGTTCCCTCATATATTAAATATTAGGGACCTTGGCATCTTTGCTATGGCTTTTTCTGAACTTATGGAACAAAAGTCCATCTTCTTCCTACTCTACATAGCAGCAAGATGTCCTCTCCACTGCTGCTGGAGTGGTGTAGTTTCTTCAGTTTTCTGTGCTCAAATTTGTAAGTATTAAAACAGAGTACACTTATTTTGATAGGCAGGTCATTTCTTTTTCTTTTCAATCCATGAATTTGAAGCAAATACATGAAATACGATGTTTAGACTGCCATAAATTAAATAAAGCATTATAATTTAATTGCACTGTGTGTTAACAGAATACTTTTCCTGTTGCCTAGCAATGAGATTTACCATGAGATTCACCATGTGTGTAGGACTCCTTTATTAACTTCAGTTTTCAAAGGTTTATAACTTCGTTAAAAATCATTATTGTAGGACAATCCAGAAAGTATATGTTGGATGTAATGAGGTTGCTTACTAAGGAATCTTGAGGCAGAAAGCTCTGGTGCCCTCTGATTTCTTTACCCTTTCTCCTCTGCTACAGTATGGGGTAAATTTTGAAAGTGAGTTCTTGAGCAAAACTTTGTGTATCCCCACAAATCTGAATGTCTGGGAGAGGCTTTGAGCTGCTGGTATTTGCGGTTGCCTCCAGTAGTGTTGCACAACTACTTGGTATGTTGCTTGTTACTTTGGATGATCACATGGAACATGATGAAGGAGAATAGTGCTTGAAGAGTTTGGAGGAGCAAAAAATTGCTAAGGCTGAAAAGAAAAGCTCTAGGTCAAGCCCAGAAAGTCACTGGGAGGAGCTAGCTTAGAGTCTGCAAGTGTATGCAAAACCAGACAGCTTTTAGCTTGAGGAGAAAATATTTTTCATTCCAGTTACCTCTGATAAGGGTGGGATTTGGATTGTTTTGGATTTGGATTCCATAAGGCAGTGCTGTACCTAAAAGGACTTGTATTTGAGCTCCTGGATAAAAGGGCTGAAAGCTACTAAATATTGAAGTTTTTTTCCCAATAATATATCCGATAACAAAGTGTTTTTGGCAGACAAAATGATTAGAAACTGTGTTAGAATGATAGTGGTGCTATGCCACTCATGGATATATTTCCAGACTGCATCTTGCTGCAAGGCAGAAAGCAAAAAACCATTTACTTATTCTATTTTGTAGAAGCATTTAAGGAAGGAGATTATGATTACTGGAATAGTGTTATATATTGTCTGTATATATATATAGACTTAACAAAAGATGCCAGAATAAGGCTTCATGAAGATGTGGGAGGGGGGAAGTATTTTGAATTAATCCATTAATCCTTTTTAAAAACTAAAACTACCTATACCTACCTACCATTTTAAAATGGTGTGATTATTATGAAAGATTCGGATTTTGCATATTGAGACTTATGCATGTTACTTACAGAAGATCTGTATGTTTAGTGGCAAGTCTTTAAGGAATGTGGCTTTATTCATGTTGTAAACTACATTTCTGTAATTTCAGTTTTGCACCTTTATAATGGTTGATTTTTAATTAAGAAAAGTAGAAATTTGAAGTTCATGCCATCATGTGAGTGAAGTAGTTTTTAATGGACCAGGAGGCATTGATCAGCACTGCCATTTATCTGGTGAATTACTAAACAAGATTAGTTAAGAAAACCAAAGTAAAATCCAGACTTTCTGTTCCAGATGAAATGGCTTCTCTACTTGTGATTGTTTCAGTATGTATATTTGTGCACATATATGTAGTTTTCCTTGGGGTTATATAGTCTCAGTCTGATTATAAATGGTAATTGACTTTAGAAGTCTGCTAGATGTATGCATTTTTTTAAACTGTGGATATTATAGATTACATAGATCAAATGTGAATGTGATGACAATATCAAATGTGAAAAAGTACAGCATTTACTGTGGTTAACATAAGTGGCATTTCCTGTTTAGCTACACTGTTTTAGGCATGGTTTAGTATTCCTGCAGCCTCCATATAGGAAACGAGAAAAGAGGGCTGTGCCTGAGAGTTCTTGATTTAGATGCCTAAAGTTAGAATTTTCAGCTAACCTTTCACATCTCTTTTCTCTCATAAGTGCTCTGAAATCTTCCTTCTTCCTGAATCTGTCTTGAAAAATTCCATTTCTCACTGGAGGGCATAGTGGGTTAGTGATCTGGATTTCATGTGGAATGTGCTTCCCTAGGAGATCATCATCCATACAAGGATTAAATGAAAATGAATGAGTGTTGCTCTGACAAGGTCTAGTATTCCATGACAATAACTAGAGGACTGACAAAGTACTGATTATTTTTGCTGTTAAAATAACACTTGAGGAAATGTGTAAAATACAGTTCTCTGGTTTGGCATTTTCCTGTTTTAAAGCAGCTCTTACAGTTGTTGGGTGAATCAGAAACATAACCATGTGATTCCATTATATCTGTTGGGAAATGTTTAGAAAAGTATAGGTAGGCTGTCCATCATATAGAGTAGGCCTAGGATCTTTTCTCTTCTCATTAAAAGAATATTTATCTTGGTGCACTATGCTCTAGGGAGAGTTTTTTGGCTCTCCTGGAAAATCTGTCCTAGTAAAAAAAAATGTAAGTAATCACAGCATTCTTGTAATGGAGTCTAATATTTTTAATGCATGCTCTCATTTGATGTCTAGCAACAATTAAACTTTTTAAATTTTGGGATTTTAAGAATGTTGTCACTCTGTATAATTATACCTGCTGATTTTAATGTAACAAATCTGGGTGTTCTGTTTTTTATTTTTCTTCTCTCCCAGCACCTCTTTTGCTAGGAAAAAATCCAGTACTGATAGCTCTAACTTCATAACAATGAAACAGAAAAAAAGGCTACATATGTATGTAGTAAACAAACTATGTAATTACAGCAAGTGATAAGAATGAAGTAAAGTAGTCTTAAAATAATGGAAAGAGCTCCTCAGTGACATTTGTTGACAAACCCCTTGTTTTTAGCCTGAGTTTTACTTAACATTTGCTTCTAACTCATGATTAAGCAGGTGCAAAGTAAACACCTTAAGTTATTGCTAATTTTTGGGAGGGAAATAATAATTGTGCCAATGAAGTTAATGATAAAGTTGCACTCATAGTTTTGAGTGATCAACAAAGATTGTGTCTCAGGAAAATAATGTCTTGATCCTGTGCTGAAAGTGACTAAGAGGGCACCTCAGTATTACTCTTTTAGATGTTCTTGGTTGGTTTGTTGATATTACAAGAGACAAGGACAACAGTAAAACACAAAGTGCCCTAAATAAAACCATGTAAATCTCCACATATGTTTATATTGTTGCCTTCTAGGTTGACTGGGGTCAACTGGACTATTTAGTGATTGACATGCCACCTGGGACTGGAGATGTACAGCTGTCAGTATCACAGAATATTCCAATTTCAGGTATGTGTATTGCTTGTCTGTTTCAGAAATTTGCAGTTAATTAAGTTTGATAGCTTTAGAAAAATATTATTTTAAAACACTAGTCAAAAATTACTTATACTTTTCTTTCCAGAATGCTAAGGAATTGTTTTGTGGGTTGTGTGGTATTGGAAACGTTATCAGTGATTTTTAGCATGTGAGCATTGTATTTGTGTTACTTTCTTTTAAGCTAAGTTTTGAAAAGATGGAGAAGTCAATTATAACTCCTGAAGGAAAGACAATCTTGCCAAAACCTGCAAAGTTTTGTGGTAGAAAATTTCCTTCTCTGCACCTACTACATAGTAAAGAGAATAAAATAAAATAGCAATTCATACCCATTTTCTTAGATACAGTACCTAGTATTGCATGAGTCAGTAGCAAAGCAGGAAGGCCTTTATCTCCCATGGTTTTAAGCAATGAGGTGAAACATGACTGGCACAGAAGTTTTTAGTAAGGTAGAATTTAATAGAATAATGTACACAAGGGCAGTAAAATGATGCGGTTAAAGAGTTGTGGCTTTATTAGGGGCTTTTTAAAGTGCAATAGGTATCGACAATTTCTGTTTACTATAGTGCACCTAAATGTCTTGATTTAACATAGAAGAGGTCATTAGACTCTTGAATTTCTAGGGACTGTTGTGCCCTTTCCCCACAGAATTCTGCACTACTTTGGGGAGTGAGTGGTTATGGTGGTGCACTGGGTCCTCTGGGACAGAGAGCTGATGGAAATTACGTTAATCCTGTATGTCTTCTGAATTTTGCTGATAGCTGATTTTTATTTGAATTCTAAAATGGCTTCACGTTGTTCCTAGAGTTGTTCAGCTTATTTTTTCATCAATCCTAGCTACATAAAATTAGGAGTGATAGCATCACTGTACATTTGTATTTCTTATTAGTTGGTTTTATTGACCATGCTGAAGTTGACTAGTGCAATTTAAAAAAAAAGAATGCATTCTGCTTTTGATGAAGACAAACACAGCAGACAAGGAGTGATAAGATAGGTAATTCCCTGTGTTCTTACTGGCTCCATGAATTTTGATTTAGGAAGAGTTTTCTCTATTGTTCATTGTGGATATTTTTCTTTCACTGGAAGGATGTATTTTTGTGTCTTACAGCTTGAACAACTTCTTTTCTTCCTTCTTCCTCGTCCCTTCTTCTTCCTTCTTCCTTCATCCTTCTTTCTTCTTCTCATCACTTGCTTTAGGTCTCTTCTCTTAAAGAGTCCATCACATTGTTTAGCGTGCTTTTATTTTCTTCAACTCCTGTCAAGGGTGTAGAAGAAAATGTTACACATTTTGATGATTATATCTTTGGAGCAGAGTGCAGAATTCTGTTGGTTTGGGGACTCCATCTTCTTTTTCAATTCGTATTTTCTAAGACTCTGTTGTCTTTTACTTTGGTACAGAAAGTATTTGGTGTTGTGAAGCTCTGTTCCCTTTCTGGTTTTCTTGTTCTTTCTTTATCCCTTGAGGATGCCTTGAACAGTCATGGTATTAGTAGGATAATTTCTGTTTTTCCTGAGAGACAACATATGTATCTTAGTTTAGTAAATTTAAAATGCATTGTCAAATTTGTGTGAAAGTTGTTCTTTGATTTGCATTCATGCATATGTGAGATACAGTATTTACATTATGATTCCTTCATTATTAATCTGTGTCTATCTGTGGATAGATGGTGTAGAATATTTTTATTTTGCCTCTAAATAAATTTACAAAACCCCCACATATATTATTGCCAGACACTTACAGAATTTTCTGTGAGTGGAAGAAGGAGCACTGGTAAAGATGTTTTGTTTGTGGTGGGTTTTTGCCAAAATGGGGAATGAAAAACTGTAGCTTTGCAACACCTGAGTGTAAGAGAGACACTGATAGGATACGTGAAATCGTATTGGATTTTAATTTTACAAGACTGGTTTCTTTTCCTGCATCACAGGTCCCATAGCTTTCTTGAGTCAAAAGGAGACTAAGGAATACCTAATGGGTGTAAAAGCAACACAACAAGATATGTCATATAATTCCAGTAGTCATTAAAGAGACTGTCAGCCTCACACAACCTTTGCTGGAGCAGTAGTTTTGTGTGGGTACTTCTCCTTCTTTAAAAGATGGTGGAAAAGGAAACAGCTGTGACTTTTGGTTTTATTAGTCTTAGTTATGTTAAAATTATTTATTATTATTTAGCATATTACTCTTTAATCATCTGTAACTTTGCTCATCTTGTAGTCATTCTTCAACAAACTCATAGATGAAGAATGTTACGATAGCCTGAAAACGTGGTACCTATTTCTGCATAAACACCGCTGCTTTCTTCAGAGGCAAGTTTGGTTTCTAGATGGAAATCCAGTATCAGTCTGGAGAAAATGGCTTTGTTCATGTAAATTTTTATTTAATTTGTATTGAGTTCCTTACTTTTACTTTATTCTTCTGTTTCATCTTTTTGCATGAGCAAAATTTCCAGAAATGGGTTCTTTAACATGTATTGAGCATGCATGCTTGGAGAAGTTAGAAACATCCTTAACACATTTTCCAGCTTTTTAAACATTTTAAAAACAGAGGGTTACAGATGATATTATGATGTTTGTTATCAAAATAGTGTGAATTAATGATGGTATGAAAGGTAAGGCTTGTGATTCCTTTACCTTACCTAGTTTCTAAATTGAGAAATCTAACTCTGTGGATTTGTTTGATCATTTAGCTAAAGGAGCCATAAATTTAATAAATATTATTGGAGATGGGTAATTAGCCTCCCTAAAGACTGGGAGAGCAGTATATTATTCTCTCCCTTTGGAGTGTGAGGGCTGCGTGGGAAGCAGCATGAACATCTCTGTTCAAGAGGCAGTCTCAGAGCCCTGCAGGAGTTTCTGCCTTGTGGAGAAGCTGCATTGTGGGGGCTGACCATTAAATTGGGCTGTCTGCTGCCCTCTTCTTATTAATGTTTAAATGAAGTCAGTGTTAGTGAGGTGTGACAGCTTGACAGCTCCAGAGTCCGATCCTGTCTCAGCTGCAGCTTAATGCGGGAATTGTTCCATTTGCTAAAGTTTGTCATATCACCCTTTTCTTTGGCTACTGAGGTGCCATAGCAGTGAAAACCATTAGAAGTATACATCTGCCCTGTGGGAAGCTGACTGACGCTAACAAATAATTTCACGTTTTACTGAGCAATCTTTTAATAATTACAATAATGAGTATTCAACTAACTTGTTTGTAAAGGAGACTGAAGGGTAAAAAGCTTCAGGAAAGGTAAAAAGCTTTCAATGATCTTAATATTCCCACCTTCTGAAAGTAACTTTTTCCCCCTACAAAGCACATAATATAATCTATGTAACAATAAGATCCAAAAAGGTTATTAATAGGAATCAAAAAGACAATTAGTCAAGATAAGCAAAGTGAAAGCAATGTGAATACTATTTGGTTTCTCAAGTTCTATAAAACTCATTGCTAGTCATACAGGAAATTGCTTTTCTTGCATCTCAGATTTAAGATCATCATAACACAGAGTTCTTACCATTTTTAATTGCCTTATCCTGTAAATGGTGTATTTTTTCTGAATGTTTGCATCTTTCAGCAATATATATGTCTTAATTATCTCCTGAATGCCTTTTTCAGGTGGGGCTGAAATATTTATTAAAGGAATTTTTGTTAGTTCGAATATGAATTTTCAAAGAATTAATTGGATTTCTTCTGGCAGTTTTGATAGATTATTTTAAATAAAACCAAAAAGCATATTTTTGTCTCTACTGGTTAAACATTAAAAATCTGATTTCTATTTAATGTACATTGAATAGGAAAAAGTAAAGGGATGCCACCAACTTGAAGACATTTGGCATTTTTAAATTCTTTGTCATGTGATGCACCAAACTTGCAAACCAAATTATTTACTCGTATTTGGGGCAGTGTCACACAGACCATGGTGAAGCCTTGTGCACAACTATTTTATAGCAGTGTGTGGGACTGAACAGAACCAGATCTTGGCTCAATATATAGTGATGTACAAGAACAGGGAGTTCCAGGCGATGAGTAAAGAGTCTCTTCAGAAATGAACATTAATAAAAAGTAGATGGAGAATTTCAAATCAGCTTTAAAAAACCACTGTTGATGTTTAATAAAACTATGAATGATTTAGCATGGCAAAGAATTGTGATTTGGGTAAGGGTGACTTTTTAAGTTACTGAAATTGAAAGCTGAGTAGATATGGTGCTGTTCCGTTGTCTTTTCTGAAGAGAAATGATCAAAAAAAGCCCATTGCTGCAGTACAAATTGTGTGTAGCACACAATTTAAGAAGTATATCTGTATTCTGTCATTGCTCTTTGTTTAAGTGTTTGTTTTCCCTTGTTGCACATCTCTTACTTTGGTGCACACCACAGATGCAAGGCATCAGATCGTTCCTTTTCATTTAATGGTAATATACAGTGTTTTTCTCAGTTTCTGAGCCTGCCTTCTTCTTCTGTGGTGAAAGTACATAATTAGTTTCTGCACTAAATTTTTGAAGCTGTTTTATGGGAGCCATTTGGGTAACAGTAAATTTTACTTGATTTAGATCTGAATGACAAATACTTTTAATATCAGATTTTGATGTAGATTTACTCTTCATTTCATGCTGTATTTTGATGTTTAAGATAGCTGCAGGAAAGTAAAGGCAAGTGGGTTTAGGATAGATTGAAAAACAGAAAAAACCCTGAGTCTCACCAGTGGGGATTTTAAAACAGTTCTTTGTATTTATCCAAATATAATTTGCATGTTGATATAGTCTACTTCTGTCAAAATAAATGTACTTGACAAATGCAAGTTATTGACAGGGTTCTCTTAGCTTTAGACACTCCTGGTGCTTCATTATGAACTGTCAGACTCAGTAGACTCTGTAAACTTAATTTAGAGACAAAAATACAGTATGAGTTTAGACATTAATACCTCACACTCTTGCAATATAAATTTAAATTTCGTTCTTGGCTCATGGAGTTTAACACGCATTGCCTGTTGAAGCGGACTTGATAGTGTATTCAGTGCAAGTTCTTTAAATTTTATTGTTTCTGAAAAATAGTTTCCAGATATTCAGGAAAAAAACGCTGAAGAATAGAGGCTTTGCAAACTGAGTTCTCTCAGGTCTGGCAACAGTGGCTAAGTGTATGCTAAGTACTAGATTAAATGCAATTGCCTTGTTAGTTTTTAGACCAATTATTCCGAATAGGAAGAACAAACTAGCCTAGTGTTCAGCTGACGATTGCTAAAGGTGAGAGAAACTCATTTGAATAATGGTATTGCATTTTTTTCCTCTAGCTATTTCTTCTGAAAAAAGTAAATGTTCAGATCTGCTTCTTACCATCCCCACCTCCAGGGGAAAAAATGTAAACAACAGAATGATTTGGGGAGCTGATTTTGAAGTAATCTCACTGTTGTCTTTTTTCTGCAGTAGAATTACTCTTTTACCCAGTTCTCCTTTTGGATTAGGACCTCTCATTTAAAAAAAAATCATTTTTCATTTGTCAGAGAGACTATGTGAACTTTGCTCTTGCCTAGTACAATTCTCATAATAATCAAGACGTGATTGACAAATGCTCTTGAAAGCAGGAGGTGGAATGGAGTTGAGCAGAAAAATGCTAATTCAGATAGCCAAGAAAGAGTGCAAAGTGGCAGTGTCTGTGAGGGATGAGCTTTTTGTTTTAGGCCTGTACTTTGCAGATAGTGCTTGTTCACAGATGTTGTGAATGTTTTCAGTGTTTTCACTTCACTAAGTAAATACTTTATTGTAAATTGCGTTAGTGTGACATATTCGTTCAGTTTGCCATGACCAAAACCAAACATTTTACCACAGTGAGTTGTCAATCCACATCTTTCCCCATGTGATCTGGTGTGACATGGATGTTATAATACTTACTGATCAGTATAGATCAGGGCAATTTAGCTTTAGGGTGACAGCTTTATCCAGCATGTGATACTCCTCTGCTCGGTTGTTTCACTGACAGTTCTACTGAGCAGGAGGAAGAATATTGCTGTAAGACTTCTGTTCTCTTCTCATGTGGGCAAGTTGGTAGTGTCCTGCTCTCTTACTACCTGCTAGTTCTTGCGCAGAAGGTGTGTGGCTGTTGGAAACATTGCCTGTCTGAGCAGTTGTTCAATAGCTCCTCCAAGAAGAAGGTAGCAATCAGGCTGGAGGTGTGATGCAGCCAGGATCCAGCCTTTGGGACAGTTCTGAGCTATATTATGAGGTTGAAGTGAGGATCCTGTAATGCAAAAGCACACTCTTGCTTCTTTTAAGTTGCAGTTTGTAATGAGATGCTACAAACAAAAGCTGAAGGAACTTCTTTATAAGGTTTATCCAAGAATATTAACCATTTTCTTATGTTTGTCTCTAACAATTGCCAGTTGAAATTACAGCAAAGATAAGCCTTTGTTCTTGCAAGATCTTTTTCTGCATCTTCAAGTGCAAAGATGTATCTGTAATTGCAGGCAAATTTTATCTATGAAGGGACAAAGTTAACAGAAGGTCAGAGGGACTCTGAAGAGATCCATGGTAGAGAACAGTCACATTGACCTGGCCATTTATGGCTGGAAGACATCACCTAAAAGTTGGAATTTAATGCAGTGGAAAAGGTAGCAAAAACTACAAGAAGTGAATGAGTGGTGTGGTCAGATCAGGCCATCTACAGCTGTACTGAGGCCTGAGTGTGGTTCCTTGCTGAGAGTGTTCAGTGCCTGTCAGTCAGCAGATATAATTATTATATGTCTTTACTCTCCAGAACTCTGTCAGTTATGCTTCACAGCTTTTGAGGTGGCACTGTTTGCTAATAGTCTGATATAAGACATGGTTTAATACTTGTGTGTGGTGGGGTCCTTAATCATCTGTCTTGGATGAGAGACACACACCTGGATTCTGAAATCTGTCTGTGAAAACAGTGGAGAGGAAAAAGAATATATTAGGGGCATCCCTTTCATCTTAAGGTAGACCTTCTATATTGCTGCTGCTCAGCTGCTTTTTAGACCTCTGTGTTTTTTGCTTGGGGACAAATGGACCGTAGCTAAGGTTTGGTGAGATTTCACCTTATGCTTTGTAGTTCCAAGCATCTAACGCAAGTCTGAATGATGCAGTGAATATAGGTGATATTTTCTATACATGGAAGTTACAGGCTGTTTCAGTGCTTGCAATTTCCTGAGTACAAGTCCACCAGAAGGATACCAATGTGCTGTGTAGGCACATTTTTCTTTTACTGAGGATTAAAGGACCTGGGGTTGAAATAGAAAGGCAAACATCAGTGTTACAGGGTATTGTTAGTTCTGTCTCTCTATATAATGTATTCTAAGGGTTAAAAATACAGTTAATATAGTTTTTACTAATGTAATCTCACCTGGAGTGCTGAGTCCAGTCCTGGATCCCTCAATAGCAAAAGAGTAATGGAGCTCCTGTAGTTGGACTGGCAAAGAGCAAAGAAGAATAGGGGATGGCAGCATGACACTTATGAGGGTCTGGCAGCTGTTTAGCTTGGAGAAGAGAAAACTGAGAGGGGATCTTATCAATGTATATAGGTATCTGAAGGGAGGATGTCAAGAGGGATCTGGGCTCTTCTTGTGGTACTGAGCAGTAGGAAGAGAGGTAGTGGTCAGTAACTATTGTGCAGGAAATTCCACCTGCACATAAGTAGGAACTTCTTTAATGTACAGGTGATAAAACACTGGAACAGGCTGCCCGGTGAGGTTGTGGAGTCTCCATCACTGAAGATACTCAAAAGTCATCTGGACAGAATCCTTAGTAACGTACTGTAAAGGACCCTGCTTGAGCAGGGAGATTGGACTGGGTGACTTGCAGTGGTTCCCTCCAACGTGACCCATTCACACATTCTGCATGATTCGGTGAACATGCATCAGCTTTTTGTCAAAGGTAATATAATGAAAAATATTAAAAAAAAATGGAATGCATGAGTAAGTAGATGAGTCAGTTAAACATAAATGTGCCCTACTTAGATATCCTTAGTATGCTCAAGGCAAGAAACTATTTTTCTGCACACAACTGCAAACACAGAATTTTTAGTCTGTTTCAATGTGTGATGTGATAGCTTTATAGTTTCTGCAGCTTCTCCGTTCAATTTGTCAGTCTCAATTTGTCTCATTCAGACACTTGTGTAAACATTGCACGTATTGCTTCAAGAGACATACTGTGTGCATGAATTCCATCATATTTTATTACTTTATTGATGAAAATAACTCTTTACTGTTTGATATTCCTATTAACTGTGTAGAGTGAAGATAGCAAGGACAATGTAGGCTGCGTTTTTTCTTGCTTATCATTTGAATAATTTTCTGAATTAAATATATGCAAACTTATTCAGGGAGGGGAACACCATGAAAAGTCTCTTTTGCCATATTTGTTTGCTAGAAAGGGAAATAGTGCTGCAAATAATTTAGAATCTGGAACTTCAGGTTGGGTTTGTTAGACTAGCAGAGAGAAGATCCTTGTTTTGTAAGGTGTTGGTTTAAGTCAGTACGAGCTGGCTCTGAATAAATTTTGCCTGTAACTAGTTCAGAGTAAAAAGGAAAATAGGGGAGAAACAACTATTACACCCTCAACAACAGCTTCTTTAGCATGCTGGCTTTCATTCTATGGAAGAAGACATGGAAATTGTCCACAAGCATAATTTTGACTAATTTATTTCAGGAACCAGAGGTTTTTTATACAGACAGTTGGTACTTATGGCAGGTCAAACTCTGTAATGTGCCATTCGGTCTTTTTGGCATTTTGTGCTTCTTGCTCTTTGGATGAGAATTTGTTAGTAAAAAGTATCTCTCTGTTAAGCTGCTTGGGGTTCTAGTGGGTGTCTTTGATGTGCATAGTCTGTCCTTCATGCCATGCCAGTTATTAAATTCTTAAAACAAGTAATAATGAATCAGAAAATGTAGGCTTCAGTCTTGTTGACTGCTTATCAGGTTCTATGTGAAGATCCAGGGAATGCTGAGCTAGCATCTTCAGAGAAGGGTGTGGATAAAGGTGTGTATACACACAAGGCACATATTTCCAATTTTGCTTTGAAAGGAAGTAGTAGTGAGCATTTTTTTCAAGTATTGAAAGATTTTTGTTTTACAAATATGCAAAAATCTCAAGGACTTTAAGTCTAAGTTATGTACTTGTGGCCTGTGCTTTTAGGGAAGGGTGCATTCATTTTGTAGAATTGACCCTACATACATTTCAGTGCTACTTGTAAAGTAACCCTGTGTGTGGTGAAATGAGAAGCTAAGATGATTTCAGTGTAACTGAAAGGCTTAGACATTATTCTTTGTGATGCCATTGGAGACAGGTTGGTTTGTGAATACCAGCAAATTATTTGGCTGCCAGAGTTTTAGCAAATAGGGAAATTACATTTGCTTGGTACATTACATGTGCCGTTCAGTTTTTGGACTTGTGTATAATACTGTGCAAGGCACAGATTGGCAGCTTTTCAGGAGTGAGGTGCCAGATTGTATTTTTCTTTCACAAATTAGAGGTTAAGAATGCTGGCTGAAAACATTCAAGCATGCTGTCAGGCAGCGTTTGGAAACGGCTGGCTGTCAGCAGGCAAGATCCCACCCGGCAGGAGGAGGATGCTGAAAGGGGCAGGGCTCCCTGTCCCAGAGCTGCCAGAGCCAGGAATGCTCTCAGAGTGCCAGGGCTTCTGGTGCTCTGGTCCCTGCCAGTGATGCCAGGGTTGCATGCATCTGGAAATCTACAGGATTGCGAACTGCAGGCCCAAGGAAGCTATCCCAGGCATCTAGAATTCTCTGTTGTGATTGCTATTAGTGTGAAGTTTGACATAAATTTCTTGTGCATGGTTGGCTCAATGTGACTGTACAGAAATATTTTTGTAACAGAGACTTTTTGACACTAGATGGTCAATGTGAAACCAAAGCTAGTCAATTGACCACTAATGCTCATTTGTACATTACATTTTTATAAAATAGGGAACAGTTTATAAAGCGTGAACAGTTTTTTGTTGCAAGTTTTGAGGAAATAACATTTTAAACCCTTGAGCATTTGGAAAAAGATGCTCTTTGTGAAGTGATGTGGAATATTCTGATGCCTGTATTGGTTTTTCATGCTGTATTAATCAAGAAGAAATAACAGAATGGGATAGTAACCTGTAGGCTTACTTTACTTTAGAATCTAACTTTGTCAAGGAGCTCTGGCTGTTTTGTATGCTTAATAACTCTCACGAGTACTAATTATCAGGTAACCTGGAGCCATGTCTGAAAAGCCAGCAACACTTTATTCAAAGCTGGTGCAAGCATGTATCAGCTGGGCTCTTCCTTTGGTGTATTTTTCATACTAATGCACTGGGGTCTAGTGTGGCATGGTTCAAGAAAGTCTAGCAGGTCTGGAAAACAACAGTCTGATTACAAGCAGCTGCCTCCTGATTTTAGAACAAGATTTATTGTTCAATTAAAAGCTTTCAAATATAACTATGGCCTGGGACTGTTATTGTGTAGATATTCCAAGAGTACCACCTCTGCAATGTCAGCATGTGGCTGGTTGGAGGACACTAGATAATTTTTCTCATTTAGAAAGTATTAATGGTTTCTACATAGAAAAAGTTATGGAGAAAGCATCTAAAACATTTTTATCACTTCATATCATATCTCAGTTATTTTGATCATTGTCTAATTAAAAAACCTGGCATAATTTGCTTCCTTAAAAGCATGTAAATGTGTGACTACTTTGAATTTAGTAGAATATACTAAATATTTAAAATATTTAGCAAAATAATTAATAATATGCATTTTAATGGGATTTCATGCTTTCTTTTCCCAGGAGCTGTGATTGTCTCCACTCCACAAGATGTGGCTTTATTGGATGCACACAAAGGAGCTGAAATGTTTAGAAAAGTCCATGTACCTGTAAGTCTCTACATGAAAAATGCCAGAAGATTTTTATTTTCCCAAAATGTAAAAAAAAAAAATTCCATATGCAGCAATAGGTGAACATTCAGAAATCACTTGAATTTAATAAATTCTTGTTAAAAGACTTAGAATCCATTTTATATCTCTATCAGGAACTTGGTTAAACAGAAAAGAGAGAATTTTCTCAGGCTGAGGCCATAATAATTAATAATTTGTTTTAAATGTTTGTTTCATCATGTGGAATGGATTAGATTGCTAAACAGAGTATTTAAGAAGTAATGCATGCCTTTCAGTTATACTGTGTGTCCTCATTACATGTCATCTTCAGCACTGTCTGTGTTGGGGCTTAAAATTTCATGAAATGTAGAAAAATCATTTATTGGTATTTTTTAAGAAGCAAACTCAAATTTTTGTGGAAATGTGTGCATATCTACTTATTTTGCCATTTGAAGGGCTCTGTAACTATCATGACAAGTAGAAGGCTGTCTAATCAATGATTTTCATGAGATTTAAAGCTTGTATTTTAGCTTACTCGTTTGAGAAATGAGAAATTTAAGAGCATCCACAATTAGGATAAAATGCTAAACAGGCTAATATCCTTGACTCAGTATTTTCTCAGGGTGTTACAAGTTGCTAAGTAACTGAATGTAATTAAAATATGTTTATGTAGAGTTTAAAGACTTTGAAATAGGCAGTCAATGAAAGAAAAGAATATGATTTGAAATGCTTCCTTATCATAAACTTTAAGGAAAAAAATATATTTTCTTGCTTACCTGTGTGAAGGTCACTTTTGCTCTTTCTTAAGAAAGGAAGTTTCTTTCACAGCTAGTGTTCTCCTAATTAAAAAAAACCCAACAGAAAGTTGAAGTGAATGCTTTCCCTTTTTTTTAATTCACAGGATGGCTTAACAAAAGAAACACTTTCATGACTTCCTTATTACTAACTATTCTTTTAAGCATATTTGCATCAAAATGGAAGTATTTTAACATTTATAATTTACTGCCAGAAGGAAAACAAGAAGAATAACGTAAAGCACATTTGGTTTTGAATTTGTTTGGGTTTGCTCAAATGATGTAAAATTATTTTCTTCAATTTAAATTGTGTTCAAGTTAGTACTTCACTGAATTTTCCTCTTGTTTTAATGACAGCTTACCAAAGGACATTGTTTTGTTCAATGTCCTTTGAAGAGAATGGCCTCCAAGAAAATCGTGCATTCTAGGATGGACTTGGCTAATACTGATTTGACTAGTGGAAGATATTAAGTATGATATGTTTGGGTTCATTGGAATTATCTGATCTTGTCAAGTCAAGTGGAAAGTCACAATAAAGCTGTTACACGACATGTAGTTTGAATGCGCTTGAACCAGTTATCAGGCCTTACCTTTTTCATTATGCTGCTTTATTTTATTCTACCCTGTATGTACAGGTGTACAAATGTGTCACTTACTTGAGCTTTAAAGCAGCTTCTGCCTATGTACAACAGTTTTAACTGAAGATGAGGATCTAAAGGAAGTGAAATGACAGAATTTTTCATGGCCGACTTTACACCTGAGGTTTATGTCAGAGGTGGAATCTGCAGGCCTGTGCTAAAATTGCATATCCTGATTATGTAATAAACTGATCTTTAAATTTCTGATCTCTGCAATCCTTAATCTTTCAGAAAGTGCTTGCAAAGAGCTGACTTTTCAAAGAAGCAGATTCTGTAGGCTGTTGAACTCTGATTATGCTTTGTTATATTTAATGAACTGTGGTCTCTCCTATGTACATACAAGCCTATATATACCACCTTCTTCTCACCCCCAGTGTTATTAGTGTCAGAGATTCAGATGACACATGTAGAATTACCACAGTAAATTGTTAATGTTTGTCCTTTATTGAAATTGAAGTAGAATGGCTGAAGGAGCTAAGGAAAATCCATCAAGGAGAGTCAGCATTAAAACCAGGATTACAAGACAAAATTCATATCTTCAGTCTTAGGACATAGTAATTACAAAAGAAGTGACATCTCTTGTGCAGTGGAGCACACCTACACTTGGAGTGAAGAGGGAATTCGTGTTGCTGACTTCTATCACAAGTATCAAGATTCTTGTCTGTTATGCGAGTTTGGCCAAAGTTTTCTTGCTTTCCCAAGAGTGACTCAAAGTGAATAATTTTGAGTATTTAGGGAAAAAATCTGCCTATTTCCACCTGCTGAGGCTGAGTTCAGTTTATTATTGTTTATCTTATCAATTATATACCTGAAAGAAAAGATAGGGTTTTTGTTAAATCTGCAACTTTTCTAGAAGTTCACTTGAATTGGAGGGTTGTGCTGTGGATTTTGCAGGTTTCAAAAAAACTGCTTAAACTCAGCTGTGTATTTTCTTCTGAGTTGTACTAAAATGGCTTATTTGGCTATATTCTTACTGGTATTTCTGAAGCATCCAGAGTAACCAGCCACGATTATGGCTTCATGTTGGGAGCAGATACTAGAGGCAGAAATTGCTCATTATAAAATGAAAGGTAGGAAGACAGAAATATTGTGCATGTTTACTTGAAGCACTGACTGACACAGGAAGCTGATGGCAGAGGAGCTGTAAACAGTCCCCATCAGACTGAAGTCAGCCCTCAGCACCATCCATCCTTAAGTACAGTGAATCACTGAAATGGGTTTCTCAGGAATTGTCTCCTAGTGTAAATACAGAGAGCTTTCATGTCATCAGTGTATTTTCTTTAACTTAGAAGGTTGTATGTTTGGATTTAAGCGTGATTTATTGTGTAACTAAAAGGTTAGCTGAGCACAAGAAATATGTAAACATTCAGAAACTGCGTGCAGATAACTCGCAGTGAAAGGGTTCTTTCTTCATTTCCTGTTATTTCTTGCAAGATGCCTCTTCGCCATTTGAAATAACAATTAGACTAAAGGGAATGCAGCTCCATGCTGCTACCATAGGTTAGCTCCTGTACTGTGGTGCATATGAGTTTTCATGTCATTCCTGAGCCAAGTTTTCCAAGCTCACCAAGGAACAAGAGTAGAATTCACACACACTTATGGAGTAGTTTGTGTAGATAGCAACAGCTGCTTTGAAGCTATTACAAGTCTATTATTTGAGCAGAGAAATGAGGGTTATTACTGACTTCATTAGCAAGACCTATTACTTTGTAGATTTAAAAGCTTTGAAGGTTGTAAGGAGCTCCCTTCTGTAAATATATGTGTTGAAATATGCATGGTAAAAATGCACTTGAGGAGTAAAGTTGTGTGTTTGCAAATATTCTATATTATACTTAGTATTTTTAAGTGACATTTTCATATTCCAGAAGAATAAATGATATATTATTAAATATGCACTATTTATTGGCTAACAAACAGGACCAACACTGAAAAAATTAAAATTATCATGTAATGTTGAAATGTCATTTGCTTTTAGTAAGGTTTGTTTAAATGGAAACAAAAATGTACGCTGTATAAGGCCTCTAGAACTGGTCTAGCATTGGAGATACATTTGCTTTTGTACTGGCTGAACGGCTTGCTAGATAATAGGTTACTAAAGTATGAACAAAAAAGCTGTAATAATGCTTAACTATTCACAAAAAAAGTAGGCTACATAAATGTTTCTTTGATAAATTTGCTGAATCATAAATGTTGTACGAGTACTTTGAAGAGAACAGAAAGTTCAAACCCCAAGATACCTGAAAATGAATTAATTAAAGTGTAAATTTCAAATTACTTTTATTTTTCCCATGCACTATCAAAAATGGCCTCCCTATATCCTCGTGGAAATAATATTTTTCTTTTGTCAAAAATACTTCTTTTAATGTTCTTCAGTTTACCAACAGAGTGAAAACTGCATGACTTAACTTTAGGGGACAGCAGGATGAATGCCTGCTTAGAAGTCATCCATGGAAGGCTGTGGCTATACAGGTCCCTTTTTACTGTCCCTGCACCTTGTAGCCTTGGACATGCAGTATTTCATGTCTCTACTAATTTAAGAACTGGACGATAAAATTACCTGTAATAATGTGTCAGTTATTCCTCTTGCTTCTCTGACAGTCCATGGGAGAGAGTAGAAAGGGGGGAAAGTCTGAGGTGTTAAAATGGAAGTAGGTAAAATTTTTTAAACATTATTATTTCTTGAAAATGTTCCTTGCTTTAAACCATCTGAGAGTTTTACGTATGTCAGGGAAGATGTAGCAAATATGGTGGTATAGAAAAAACAGGTGACCATCTTTTGATAAATTTCAGCTTAGAACTAAGGAAACTTTTATTATGATACTGTAAATAACATACTTTTTTATTTTAAGTTCAGTGCCAGAAGTTGTACATTCACTTTTAATTAAATGTATTTGTTGGCCACATTGAACGCTACTGTTTCCTCCTAGATATCCTTCATTAGCATAATGGATATGTTTCTTCTCTAGTACCTGGAGACCACCTTGTTCAAGCACAAAACTGGAAGGTTCAGGAGAATGTAGAAGTACAAAATGCTACAAAGTAAATAACAATATAAATGGTGTATTATAAAAAAATATAGTGTATGTGACATATCTAGGTAATATATAAATCTGAAAGTGGAATATTGAACACTGAATCTCTTAAAGCAGGTGTTCTGTTCATTAGCAAGTGGATAGAAACTTCCACCCTGTAGCATTTGAACACTGTTTTCATCACTTATGGAAATTTTGCTCTGCCTCAATGAAGAGTTTTGCTTACTATGTGAATAAAATGAGATCATTAGCATTATTTCACATTGTGAAAGAAGATTTTTGTGTGAATGACTTGGCAAATTTTTATTTGACGTATTTTGTAAGGATGATGTTGAAAACCTGCCATCAACAGAAAGGTACCTAGGATGTGTGCGTTAGATTTTTATGCTGTGATCTTTAAAATGTGTTTCTCCTTTTCAGAAGAATAACAAATCTAGTTCTTTTTGAAAACATTTCCATGCAGGATAACTTATAAAAATACCTTAAAAGCATGTCTGATTGTGTAATTTCTTGTAATGGTAGGTTTTTATTTTGTCTTTCCTGAAACTGCAAAGTACAAAACTGTAAAACACACATGAGAATGCACACATGAGTATTCAGAATCTGAAAATTAAATACTGGCAGGGAGAGTTCTTGGCAAGTTAGGTTTGTGCAAGAAGTACTTTTTATTGTAAATAAGGCTCTTAGTCTTCAAGAGGTATAAATGTGAAAAAATTGAAATACTGCACAGATAATAGTGCCACTGAGATGGCTAATGAGAGCTGATAATTATATTAATGAGTCCGATTCCTATTTTTAAATAACCACTCTGTGTTGGTTCTTAATAGAAAATCTATTCTGTATTATCAGAGATGAATAATAGAAATGCCAGTGCTTGGTTTGAACGTCCTTTCCTTTACTTCACTTTGACAGGTTTTAGGACTGATTCAAAATATGAGTGTTTTCCAATGTCCCAAATGTAAGCATGAGACACATATTTTTGGAGCTGATGGTGTAAGAGATCTGGCAAAAACCCTTGGATTGGATATTTTGGGTAAGAATATGGAAATGGTTTTAGTTTTGAAGAAAAATTTAATGGTGTGCATGAAGCGTTAACTGAACTATGAAACTGCATAATCCTAGATTACTTTGTATTCAGACTGTTTTCAGATATAATGGAACGAATAAGTAGTATGCTCTGTTCCTTGTCAGTCTTGTAATGGTAATGTTGACTGCATATGAAAATTCTTGAATTGCGTCTTAAATCTTTGTATTTACAAACAGTCCAGAACATGAATTGTTTTGACATCAGTGAGCTATATTACCTGAAATTCATTATGTGGTTGACTATACTTGAGTTTTTACAAATAACCGAGAATTCTGTTTAGTCTTAGGACAGACCTAAACTCTGTCCAATAGTATCAATAAATATTTTCTCATTTATTTTGTTTAAATGAAATGAGTTGTTACGTATTGACTTAGTGGAGGCCTTCTAGCAAGAAGCCTTCTGGTACCTAAACAGGTCTTAAAAGAAAGCTGGAGGCTTTTTACAGAAGCAGGCAATGATAGGGTGGTGAAGAATTACTTCAAACTGAAGGAGTGTAGATTTAGATTAGGAATAAATTCTTTACTGTGAGGGACTGGCACAGGTTCTCCAGAGTTATGGGTGCTTCATTCCCGAAAATGTTCAAGGGCAGGTTGGATGGGGCTCTGAGCCACCTGCTCTACTTCAAGGTGTTCCTGTCCATGGAAGGGGGGGTTGGAACGAGATTAATTTTAAAGTCCCTTCCGACTTAAACCCATTTTATGATTAGCTATGATTAAGCTATCTGTCATGCCTGTAGGCTAAAATATACATGGATCTTTAAAATATACATTACTGATTTAAAAAGGCATGGTTCAACCTGCGCTGTAAGTAAAGAATATAACACAGTGTAATTAAGTTGGTAAATGGGGTAATTGCATGTGCTAATGATGTGTTTCCATGTATTACTCTAATTATCTCAATGATTTTCTGTAGCTAATTCATTAAAAAGAACCAGGAAGCTCACTTAGAAGGATCAACACAGAAACATCAAGGTCTGACATAGACTTAAGATAGCAAGGCAACACATAATTAAAAACATGCTTTTGGGCTGTCTTTTAGTTTTCTGAATATATAATGAGTTGTGATGAGAGCCCAAGGGTACTTCTACAGCCCTGGGTTACGCAGATAGTTATGTAAATGCTCTGCAAACAGTTGAATCAAACATACATTTAGATACAAAGGCACAGATGATGTACCATGGCATTGGTCCCATAGGTGGTTTTTGTTATTTCCTAAGAGTGCAGAACTGATTGTGATTGGATTTAATTAACAGTGATGTGAGAGATGTACAGATTTATCAGGGGATAGATGAGATGTGCAGAATGAAGTTTAACTTCAAACTGTCAATGCAAAACAAGACTAAGATTAAGAGTAATGCCCCAAGGTTTAAATTTAGAAATACAGTACTTGATCTGATTACTATGGTCCTCCTTCCAGGGATGACCATTACATAATAATACCACATGGTATTGTAAGAATTGCTGCTTACAGATTTTACATTAATTCATCCCAAATACAAGTTTTATCTCAGTATTACTTGAATTCTGCCCCAAAATCTTGAGAACATATTTTTACATATATATCTGTAACGTGCATGTATTTAAAATTGGTAATTCTAAATTTATTTTACTTGTATTTTCTGACATCTATGGCTGTTCTGTTTGTTTAGATAAGCACCTAGTCCTCCTTGGAAACCCAACAAGATGTTTATCACCCAACATCTGACAAATTCCAAAAGTTAGCAATGTGTAGGAATTGAAAAGTATCATCCTTCCACTTGCTCAGAGTTGGCTCTATTTAGTATTATTGAATACCTTATTTTTATTTATGAAAGAAGACAATTACCAGGTGACTTTCAAGTGTAGTCGATTATTTCATAAACTTCTGATTGTCTTGTATTTTCACCATTCTCTAAATGAAAATATGACAAGGCTGATTTTTCTCTCCCTATCTTGGAAATCTTTTTCCCAAAGTGTGAGGGCTGTTACCTTGACCTGAAAGCTATGCCATTGGTATACGTGATACTGAAATGATAATTTCTGTGTTTTCCATCCTGACCTTTGCAATTCCTGACGTATTAACATTATCTGGTTCCTGACCATCAGCTGTGACTGCCAGATTTTTAAAATTCTTTGGTTTTTCTTCCTACAATAAATTTATTCTCTTTATTTGCAGTCAGCAGTAGTTGTCAATATTAGAAAAACTTATAATGACAAGTTCCCATCACACTGGGTAGTGAAGAATAGTGCAGAAGTTTTACCTTCCTCAAACCCTTATCACCCAAACAGTTATGCGGATGTTTTTGATGTCTTCTGCTTAAATATTAGATTTTTGATTTTTAAAATTATAATGCCTTTTTCTTTGTCTTCTGACTGCAGTTCTGTTCTTTCAAGTCCTGTATGCTCCTGTAGTACCAGCACATGTTTTTAAGTCTGAGGAGGAAAAGAGGGAGGCTGCTATTTTGTAATTATTGGAGATTGTTATTAAGCCGATAGTGAAGAAGAATTTTTCCATTAACAAAACATCCATAGGAAAAAAGAGATGACTCTCTACATAAAGTAAGAGTAGGAAGTGAATGTCATGGATTTACAATGTTGCTGTTAATCAATTAAGAATGTTTATGGTTAGAAAACATTCAGAGGAATCCCTGAATTTTTTTAAAATGAATATATGAACAGATTATACCTAAATTTATTCATAACTGAAATAAATAACAAAAAAATAAATTTGAAGGAAATTGACTGCAGTTATCCTAAATAATTGTAGGGTTCTTCAAAGATTCAGCATGCTAATCATGGAGCCACAGCTTTTGTGTTTGCTATTTGCTTGTTTTATGTTTGTATTCCTACTTGCTTTGGGTTTTGGTTTTTTAATTTCTTAAACTTTGTCAATTTTCATACAGTTTGTTTTTAACTGTTTCTTTTTCTGAATACAATGAATCTCAGTAATTTGCACTGGCCTTGGTTTTAGTTAAATCAGGTCGCTAAAATGTATGAATTAAACTTGTATGGTTTCTGATATGTCAGGATTGAACTAAGGCTGTTCTGTCTTCATCTATCCATAATGTAAAATTTAGCTGTGTCTTCCAGTAAAAGAAAGTTGATTTTCAGTTCACTTCAAAATTATTTATGTAGCAGTGAACTAAACATAGGACTCTCAAAGTTTTCTGTAGTGGTGAAATCTGTGTTTCAGAAAGTATGTCTCAGAATGGAATAGGGCTGCTAATTGATTCTCCTTTAGAATGTTCCTTTCCTCTCTGACAGTTCCCTGCTCATTATAAAAGCAGAATATAAAGAAGATTTCTTTTGGAAAGAAGAATGAACTGAATAGTTGTCCACCTTTGAATTAGATCCAAGGCCTAATAAGGACAATAACAAATGCTATTATTTGGAAATTAAGTATTCAAAGAAGTCTTTGAACAGTGATTAAAATCTCAAAACAGCACTGAAAAGAATTTAAAATGAGGAGATACGCTGAACATAAGTTGCATGATGAACAGTTGCATAACACTCAGTCAATTTATTTCACATAAACAAAGTAATTTGTATCTCAGCCTGTATTTTTCTAGGTGTTTGAGGCAAAAAGCCCTTCCTTCTCTATTAAATGACTAAAGCATAGTCCTCTGTATTCAGAGAATCAAAAATTCAAAATATGTTTGGCATTATTTATTATGGATGTAAGAAAACTATACTGCAGCTAACTTTCATTTTAAATGCTAATTTTTGGAGATAAAGCAGTCCAAAGAGTATAATGAATGGGAATTGGGTTTCAAGTTGCTGTAGGGCTATTTTAAGGAAACATTTAAGAAATACTAGATCTTCACATATGTGTGCCTTGGTATTTTTTGATGCAGGAGATGTTCCACTGCATGTTAACATACGGGAGACGTGTGATTCAGGACAGCCTGTTGTGATCTCTCAGCCTCAAAGTGATGCTGTAAGTTTGGTGCACTGCACTTAAAACAACAGAAAGCGCTCCTCTGAAAGTGGAGAGTGCTGCTTCTCATTCTGTTTGGAAAGAAGTGTGTGTTTGAATGAAGTAAGGAAATAAAGTAAAAGAAGGTAGTATCAGTAAGGCCCTTGATTTTGGAATGCTGGTGATCTGTTCTGCTTCTGTGCGTTCGGTTTTGTTTAATTAGGCTGAATCATTCAGAATAGAGGAGATTTGATCTGGGTCCTGGCATGTTAAGAGGAGGAAGGTCAGTGTCAAGCCTCATGAGACCCTTGCAACTAATGCAGGTCCTCTAAAACTGTCAGTTAAACCTTTGGTAGTTGAGCCTGGAATCTGTCAAAGGGTCTTGTCTGCAGATGTTTGAAACAAAAGTTTGTATTGTCAATACCTGGGTTGTTTTCAGCAGGAAGTGGAGCAATTTACACGCAAGAGGAATGGATTTTTCAGTGTATTTACCATTGCATTTTATTGTCAGTGAAAAATGAGAGTTGGTGAGGTAGTGAGAGTCAAATAAGCAAATCTGTAAAGGAAAGTAATTGTACATATAGAATTTCATTAATGCTGATAGAGTAGCATTTTCCTGTCTATCTTCTTTCTCTTCTAGAGTTTGTCTGCCAGGCTGTGTGGGGCAGGTTGCTGTGCACAGTATATGGCATAATGCAGCCCCACTCTTGACTGCTGCTTAGATGTAAAGATGTATAGTAAAAAAAAATTAATGCTGATCACAGACGATAGAATCAATTCACGGTAAGGTAGACTGTTCCTATGGAACATTTGAATATCACTAGCTTTTCATGAATGCTAGGCACATGCTGAAATATGTTTTTTCCTTCCCAGGGGAAAAAAAAAAGGGAGAGGAGGAGGAGAGTATTAACATTGTTAATCCAGTGTTGTTAACATATTGAATGGGATTCTAGAAGAACAGTTGCAGTCTTAAAACTGTAATTTTGTTTTCAAAGAGAAGAGGCAGCACTCTGCTGTGTTGACTTCTAATTGAGTGCCGTATTTTTCCTTGGTTTGGGCAAGACCTGTGCTTTGGAATAATGTAGTCATCTTGAGTCCAGGTCTGTTTGAAAAGGAATCCCTATAATCCATATGGTAGTTTCTCTCTGGGCAGTTTGATCATCAATGTGAAGGTTTGAATGGATACATGGCTTTGGTCAAAGCTGAAGTAAAACAGCTGTGAAAACAAGATGGAAGGCTCACAGTATCTGAAATCTGTAATAACCAAGAGTCTGTAGCTTGCTGGAGTGTTGATCTTAGAATTCAGATCTGTATGGGATAGCATTCTGACAATAAAAAGGCAAGAAAGTTTGTTGTGTTGCCATCTGTTCCTCCTTGAACTATGTTCTTGATAACAAAAGGGTGCATTATAATCACCATTTGTGGCAATTAAGGTAAATATGCAGAGGAATAAAGATTAACAAATATGTGTGACTCCCAGGAAAACTTTTAATATTCTCTGCCATTGTCTGTGAGAGAATCATTCTCCTTGGAAATGTGTTGGTTTTTTTTTTAATGTCATTAATATCTACAGAATGAAAAAGAATTTTCCTTTATGCCAGTTTTTTTTTCTCATTTTAAAGACAGAAAAAATACCATGCTCATATTTTCAAAGACAAATTAAATTCTTAGCACATAACTGATGGTGGGAGAGGTCATATAAGGTCAGATTCTAATCTTTAATACATGACAGTTATCACCATGTTTCTCAAATAAACTGACATTGTGGCTATTCATGCATTAACAACTTTTCAGATAAGGAACAATGTCTGCTGAAGTTCTCTTCTCTTGCGGCTTAAATGTGCATTGGATTTTCATAAAAAATTCTGTGCTGATTTTGTTAGAACACACTTACAAATCAAATACGGAATCATAGACCTGAAATAATAATACCAAGCAGATTCAAGCAGTAGGGAATAGGGATGGTGATTGATTTCTTAGAAACCCAGCATTTTGTCACACCTTTTGAGCCCTGTCAAGCCTAGAATAAAATGGTTTCTAAAATATGTCAGTTAATACATTTGTGCTTACACATCTGCCATGGGGTTTATCTTGCCTTGCAGATTGTATAAAAGTATATCTCTGACTTTACACTGGAATTTCAAAATTGTCTAAATTTAAGCAAACTTGTCTAAATTTATTATTTGAGAGCTTAGATGTAGTTGGTGGGAAAAGGGTTTCCTTTTCACAAATGACAAGGAAATTACTAAGAACTAAAAAAGAAAATTACTTGTAGAATGGTGCATGTGTGAACTTAAAAAGTTCTTCCTCAGGGAAGGCACAGAATACGCAAGACTAATCTGCTTATGGAAAGTAGTGACAATATAGCTAAAGGATAGGAAGGTTTGATGAATGGAGTTCTCTTCTGGTGAAGCTTGAGGCAGTCCCCTGGGAGAAATAACAATGCTGGTAAAACGATTTTGCTCTTGGTATAACATTGTCTTACATTAGTGTTTCAGTCAGCTTAGTTGTTTAAATTGTGGGGGGGGTTTTGTGGCTTTCTCTTAATACTCTTCATTGATAAAACTTTGTGATGTAAAAATGGAATATTGCTGTACTTGCATGGTCAGCCTAATGCAGCAGCTGGGAGTGACCCAAGATCCTCTACGAGAAGCTAGTAATTCCCTGTTTCAATCAACAGTGAGGGCTTACCTTCTGGAGTGAGACCCTTCTGGAGATTAATTGAGCAATTTTCTCCTCCTTCACACTATGGAGGTGGATTAGCTGGGCAAGGCTCCATTTTTTTGCTCCCTCAGATGCAAGGGTCAATGGACAGCAAAACTGGTAAATGAAAATCAGGAATGCTGCTAAAATGATGGAATAGGTGAAAAGGTAAAATAGGGAAAACAAATGAGGAATCACTGAAACCAGGTGAAATTGATCATGCTCAGATATACTGGAACTTCCTACGGACCCTGGGAAAGGAGCCAGCAGCAAAACAGGCATTTGGATGAGACATCCTAAAGGTTGCAGAAAAGAAGACTGGAGGCACAGCAAGAGATATAAAACATGATTAATTGCAGTGGGGTTACTCTTCCACCAAAGGAGCTGCTTAAATGAACTCTCCATCACACTGGGAGAAAGATAAGTAGAGGTTCCTGGAAGCTCTTCCTTTTGTGAGTGTAAAGCCCAGAGAGTTATGGAGCAGTTGGTGGTTATCTGGTGAAGAATTCCTGCTAGAACCTTTTAGGTATATGACAGCCTGGATGGTACAGTGGATTTATCAGTATCTTGGCAGAATAGACAGGCTACCTGTGATTGCTGAGCACCAAACTCCCACCTGTCTTAAAGTCGAAGAAGCAGCTCAAACAAGTACAAAATACATTTGCTGTACCAGTGTGTCCATTCACATCTTGTATGTCCAGGTGGAGGACTTTGAGTCCAATAAATTGCACACTGATCTATAAGGGAGGACAAAAGGCCCAGTCAGGTGTAAAGCAGGGACACAAGGCATCAGCAGTCTGAAGGAACAGAGCAAAATAAATTTGGTTAATAATTCCTTTCCAATTAAATCAGAATGTTACAAACCTTGCTGTGGTGTCACCCAGACAACTCAAATTTGTATTCAGAAACACTTTTTCTGAAGAATGCTTATGAAAGGGTGGTATATAAATAGGGTAAAAACATACAGCCTTTTAAAGATTGCAAGAAGTAGTTGGAGAAAAATTGAAGTACTGGTAGCAAATAGTCATAGAATCCTGCTTTGTGGTTTAGTTGTCATGAATAATTCCATTTAATGAGTGGTCAATCCAGGGTGTGATATTTTTAAAAAGAAAAGCAAACCCTCAAGAAGGTTGCATGGTATGATTTATAATATGTCTTTATCATCAAAGCTTCCTTTGAATCATCACAGTATCATTTGGTACGTGTAGGTTCAAATCCTTCATTCAGGATGTAGATAGTACAATGCATCATCAGACCCTCATTTATGGTTCTGTCTGGTGCAGAAAATGCCGAGTGTGAGATAGTCTGTTTGAAAGATGTTGCTGTACTGCATTTGATTTGTACTATTTTACTTGCCCATGTTTTTTGGGCAGCATGTGGTTTATATGTCTGTAACAGCACCTTGGGATAGCAGTATTACACAGCTGTGGCTGCCTCCAAGAGTGGGTTGGCTGTTACAACTGCTGATATATAGGATTAATAGGAAGTTTCCTAGAAGCAATAACAATTTTAGTATATAGATTTTAGTATATCCAGCTTACTTACCCATTTACTCCATTTCATGTTATAATGTATGGATTGACTTTTACTGTCTCAGAAAGTTTGGCTTTCTGTCTTGAAACTTCATTGAAATTTGGCAAGAGTTGCTAGTACATGCAAAGAAGAATCTTATGGTAGAACTGCCCAGAGGAGGACAGAGTCTGGACCTCTTTTAGCAACCAAGAATTTCTCTGGGTGACATGAAGCTTTTATCTGAAGTAGACTCATTTAAAGCTGTGTTTGTCATCATGTTTTTAGTGCTTTCTCTGTTGATCACAGTAAAATACAGACATTGGAAGGCAGCTCTAGTTGTGCACTGAAGGCTGGAGTTGTGTCGAAGTAACAAGCAATTTCCATGGAAATTAAAGCTATTTAAAAATCTGATTGAACTGGCAAATAGAACGTGGTTGTGCAGAGAGTGCTTAGAACCAAAATAATCAATGGCTGGCTGTGCTTATTTTCATGTAGATGGTAGCTAAGACAGTATTTGTCCTTGTGATAGTCACTATTTGATTAGTTGTTCATGGTGGCTAGTTTCCTTCAGCAATTCATAAATTGTTAGCTATAAGAGATCAGTTGAGCAGATTTAAATTCCTTTTCCTTCTTTATAGGTATATTAGCATCCATAGCATTTGATATTCGAGACAGTCAGGACTTGCACAGATTCTCCTTTGGATTGCTGGGCTGGATAAAGCAGCTTAAAAGTCTTGGAGTCTTGTAAGCAAAAATAGACATTAGAGACCATGTCAGTACTGGGATTTATATACTATGGTGTATGAGGCCTACAACAGAGTGATGGGATCAGATTGTGTTTCTGAGTTGCTGGTCTGAAGTTGTTTATATGCAGTGGTTTGGGTGAAGGAAAATGTGATAACATCTCCTACGTGTTTTGACTTTGTTGATTGTAGGTTGGGTTTTGTGTTTTTGTGGCCATTGCTCCAGGTACTGGCAGGCACTGTAGTGAGCTGTTGGCAGGCTGAGATCTGCATCCCAGTGGAAAGCAAACCAGCAGGTCAGGCCAAGCCAATCCAATCCACGACAACAGGGCAGAGTCAGCCATGACCTGTACAGTCTGCAGTAATCTTAGCAATGATGCATACTTCCCTCACATGTAAGATTTTTAGGGAGAATGACTATAACTGAAAGGTTCATATTTCCCTAGGATTGCTATAGGACTTACTTAGGTGAGCTTGTAAAACATCTTCCAGTTGAGATCTACCCCACCTCTATTAGCCCATGATAATACAGATTTGTTGCAGGGTGATGAGTCTGGATGTTCTGATTATTTATGCTAAGTAGGACTTTCCACTCCATTTCCTGGTGAACTTCATTACAGGTTCTCTGTTTCTTACTCCACCACCAGTCACTTCATCATCAGCTGTACCCTTGATGTCTTAAGATCTGTGCCCTTCTGGTGCTGTACCGCGCTGCGAGAGCTGATCAGCCTCTCACGTGGCTGTTTCCCAGCTTTTTTGGTTTGTCTCTATGAACATCACCTTCCACCTCTACCTCTGCCTGTCCCAGTGCTGCTCTCAGGCCCCATCTAGGCAGTGTTCATGATAAACAAGTCTGGTGTGGTTTTAGGGCATTTTGTCTTCCTGTACACTTCTTCATCCTCATGAAGTGGGAAGAGTGATAAGTGATCTGCTCTTGTTAAATAAAAAATTGTCCATCAGCAAAAAATATGGTTTTCAGAAATTCTATAAACCATTCATTTAGAGTTTTCAAACATTAAGGGAGTAACTGAGCTGAGAAGTTTGCTTTTATACTATTAAAATAAAAAAGGTTATGGGTCATGAATAAGAGCTCATCCTTAACTCTTTCTCTGCTGGTTTTCCACCCAGAGAGGAAATAGTAAACCCTGACAGTTTTCAGTTGCAGCCCAACTTCTTTTGCTTAATAATGATGGATTAATAGCTGAACTGAGCTGCACTCTCTGTCTACGGATGCCACTTGAAAAGGTCACGAGTAGGAAAAGCTATTCAATATACTTAGTGTTGTTTTTATGGAGTGCATATTGACAGTCACCAAGATTCTGTTTAGACCTTCCAGGTATGTTGATTGCTAGGTCCTCACTCATAATTAAATTATTTATTCAAAGACAGGAATCTAGGGCTCAAAAAGGTTGATTTTTTGCCAAAGCCAGGTGACTGGTGGAGTTCTGTTCGGACACTTACTGCTCTGTTCATCAGGCCAAGTGGTGATCCAGGAAAACAAAAAGCCCAAAGCTCAGCAGGCAAGACCTGTTGCTGAGAACCCTGTCTGGGTAATGCTGGCATGCTGAATGTTGGACCAGGAACCTCGTTTTGCAAAGTGCTGATCAGCTGCTTGGCAAATGAGGGTCGGTGTACACTGGGGAGTGTTGTTCAGACACTCATTAATAGCATTTTGTGGGAAAAGTATCTTTAAGTTTTTTGGGCTCTTGACATAAGGTAACATTTATACAAGAAGTTGAGTCTGTTTAGGGTGAATTTATAATCCTGTGTACAATTTGGTCAACTCTGGAGCAGTCAAACAGCCTGGGCAGTCTTTAGAAAGGGCCAGGTTTTGTATGCAGGTTGTTAATTGACTCATTAAAATGCATGAATTGATCTGTGTAAAGTGGGAGCTGCCTGTGGGACTGTTCCAAATAGTTTGAAATTCCCACCTGGAGCGTTCCTGCACCAATTAGTCAAATACTTAACTGCAAAGGCAGCCTAACTTCAGTCAGTCTCCTTACTTCAAGTGAGTATTATCTTGTCTAGGCCACTGGTTAGTTGGGAGGTAGCTGGACCACCCAGGCCAGTAAGAGTTTGGTTAGGTGAGTGTAGCACACAGGCTGTTACCCAACTGCACTGCAACTGCAGCTATAGAAGTTTGAAATTCAAGATTGTGAATTAACTTCTAAATTCCTTCTATCATTCTTGCCACAAAGTCATGTATGTGAGAGAAAACAATTCTGTCTTGCTGTCTGCATTCCTTACAAACTCAGAAAATTTTATGGCTTTAGTTTTAAGGGGGTGTGGCACTGAGACTATGAGGTATAAAGGGTGGGAATGCCAGAAAAGAAAACCCTACAAGCCAGGAGCAATCCCCTAAAAAATGAGGAAATGTGGGCAGTGCATGGCCCTGAAAAAGGCTGACAACTTGTTCAGAGCAGTGACAGTGGGTGCTAGTGGCCCTGGTGTGACATACAGACCTTTTCTTCCTGTTCCCCAAGCTCTGGCATCTGGCATGTGTGTGTTTGCTGTTTTAAGGGCTCATCAGGGATACAAGGATTAATTCATCCTGCAGGAGACTGGAGAAAACAGTGTGGTAGAGATTATTGTGGAGATTTGTTCGAGGAAAGCAGGAAAGGTTGTCAGTGTGGTCTCTGTATGCAGACTTACTGGAGAAGATGGAGTAGGTTGGTCATGATGGAACAGAGTAGGAGCAGAGAGCAAGCTCAGCTAGGGGACTTTGCTGTGTGCTAGACAGACACAGAATGTGATGCACCAGCTGGAAACTGAACTATGACAAATTCAAATTATAGGTAAGGTGTACATTTTTAACAATGGAAGTAATCAACCTCTGGAACAGTGTACAGTGTGTGTATATATGTGCACACAAAAGCACTATTTTAATTAAATATTCTTACATCACTCTTTGAGATTTTAAAAAGTTGTTCTCTTTTGACTACAAGTTATTCAGCTTGGTACAGGAATAATTAGGTTTAATTTTGGGATTTTTTATGTGTTGGACTCTATACAGTGTTTTTATATAGGTCCCATGACATTAGATGTGTTTATAATTGATGGTGGACTGATCATGGTCCTAGCTGTGTCATAGTTTTTAGAGATGTTAACATAATTGTGCTTGCTTGGGTTGCTCTCTGTAGTCCTGCAGTTCTGTGCTATTGTGCCCTCCAGCTCAAAGTGTCTCACCAGATGACACAGGCTGGTGTGAAAGAGAGCTTTAACTATATGGATTCTAGTGTTGCAGAATTAGTTCTTTGCAATACCTACTTCAGTCTTTTGGAAAGGTGTCTTTTTTAGTAAAATACTTTAAATGTCTGAATAGGAAATTTCCTAGTGATAGTCTAGTCGCTAATAAATTAATTGTCTCAAATTTTTTTTTTTTTAATGCAGTTGTTTTCTCTGATTCTCTGTCTTGTGCACGGTTCATCCTGGTTGTCAGGATGAGGGAAGTTTATAATTAATAGTACCTCCGGGACTAAAGAGTCTATCTCTTCCTCATCACTTCTCTTCCAGAAGGCTATTGACTCTGCTTGTTAAATTGTTCAGTTAAACTCTCCCACCAATATTTTTATATAATGCTTGTGCTGATTCTGTGCATTAATGCATTGTTTTCCTGAGCACAGGCTAAATTTAACCCATTTATTTAAACATCTTTGATTTTCTCTTTGTGTGTAAAAGAATGAATACCTGATTGGTTGTGAAATATTCCTTTTTATAGAAAATTGAGTGCTTAATATATGTTTCTGTTTTTGCAGGCTAAAGCCTATCTAAAGATAGCTATGGAAATATTAAGAAGACTGCCAGTACCTCCTGCTTGAAGCATTTACCACTGAAACTTAGCAAAAATGTGATCTTTGATGCAGCCAATGCAGAAGAGTCCTGCTACCTAATTACATGGAAGCCATATGTTAATTCTAAGAACTTCTTTAGGAATTAATTTACCAGAGGTTAAATTAGGATTGTGATAATTACTGTTTTTCACATCGTTTGGCCACGTCCAAAAGGATTCACGTGTGATGATAGATAGTGTTTCTAACTGCTGAATTGTAACATCATCAAGCAAGAAGGGGTGAAGTTTATTTTTTATGTGTGCCCTGTTTTAAAGACAAGAATGAAAAACAGCCTCTCCATGCAAGGAGAATAATAAGAGGTATGCCAAGACATAAATCCGCTTTAAAAATGAAATTTTCAATACTCTAATTTCCTTCAGTTTTTGTTCAGCTTTTTACATGGTTAGCTATCAAACTGACCTTAAATTCTGCAAGATTTTAAGAAGCAAAATCAGTTCTGTAACTGCTGTACTTTGTGTGTTCATCTTTAAAGAAAATTTTAAAATTCCACATATACTCTGAAGAGTTCTTGTGATGGATGATGAGCAAATTCATTCATTATCGGATAAAGTTCTATCATGAGGCAATTCACTGTTTAGTGGAGAATGGATTATGTGACCCTGCGGCTTGTTTCTCGACTGTTTTACATTATAATGAACCCAGACAGAAGACAAGGTAACAGAGGTCTTCACTGAAAACTGGATATTTTTCCTGAACTCAGTTTGCCAGGGAATGCAAATGATCAAAATAAATTAAATTTATGATTGCATATTCCTACTACAGTGCAGCAACTTGGAATTTGAGTATAAAGATACATTTTTTGAAGTAAAGAAATATTTGGTCTTCAAACTGTGTGGCCTTCTGGTTTATTTTTTCATTGCCTGTGATCTTTATTTTTGTATTGGTGTGTGGAAGTGAAAGATTATGCCTTCAGGGAATGCGTTTTCATTTACAATTAGATCTTTGAGTTGACATTTAGGCTTTTCTATCTACACAGTCAAGTATTGGTATCTTAAACACACATCGTAACCCTACCACAGAGTGAATATAACCATACTAGGGAGCTCTGCTCTTGACCTCTGAGGGACCAAGGTTTTCCCTGTATTGCAAGTACAAGTACTCTAGTCAGAATTTTGGATGTAGTTTTTTCTTGCTGTAATGATACAACATAAAAAATAGGTGTACATTTACATTAAGAATATTTAAGTAATATTCTTACCTAGAGTTTACATGAAAAATCCAGACACAAGTGATGAGTTGAATTTCAAGCTTATGTGATATTCCAAATATGTAAATTATATAGTCCAAAGCTGTTGACTTTTTGCTTCAAGTCAGCCTCTGAGCCTCCTTCCCTGCACCCTCCCCCATGAAGTCTCATATCAGTGGTCAACTTTTTCAGTAGCATATTATCGTTGCCTGAAAATTTACAAAATACTCAGTTCCTTTCAGTTGTCTGATATATTTTACAAAAGTTAAAGCTGGCTTAATGTTCTCCCCGTTCATACTTTATTGCTAACATTTTTTTTAAATTAAATTTTGTCTCTACATATTTATTAGCTTTGCTTTACATAGCACAAAATTGTTCATATACATGTCTGTAAGTAATCCTGTGGTCATTTTAGCTAGAATAATCTTACATTTCAGTGGAAGTACTGGGATTTCTGACTGGTTTTTAGCAAAAGATAATTATATAATCTAAGTGTTAGTATTTGTAATTTTCATTCTGTTAAAAAGTTTTTGAATGTCTTGGCACCCAACCACCATGTTGAGCCTGGGTGAACAGTCAGTGCACAGACAGGTGGTTATTCATCTCCCTTTTGTTTCTTTCTCATTATTTCTTTGGTTTGTTGAAGGATGAAATTTGTTTTCAAGTTTTCTTTTATTTTTACTCCTTTTTACCTTTTCTCCCCCCTTTTTATTAAGTACTGTGGTTTTGTTCTGTTGAATCTTTCAGTTGCAGAATATTTTGAATGCCTTTATCAAGAAACTATGTTATAATGATTAAGTATAGTTTCTACACCAGTCTGGGAATTCATACTTAGTTAACAGTTTTGTGGAAAGATTACACAATGTCGTTGATGTATTGATTGCAGGTTGTCATTAATTAAAAAAAAATACATAATTGTACAGAATTGGTAGGACGTATCATGTTTCATATCATATCAGCAGTCAACCCAAATTTAAATAGAGAATGTATTTGCTTTATTTCCCTCTTTGTCATGAGTGAAAAACTGTTTCACAGACCTTTTCCTGCAATGGAAATGAAGGGCACTGGCAAAGTGTTATTGGTTCTTATAGAAACACATATTAGTATTTTTTTATAATACCGTAGACTGTTAAGTACATAGTAATGAATTCCAGTCAACATGCTACATTTGAAATTGTATTGATAATATCATTGATATAAGTTGTTGGACGGGGGGTTTGGTTGGATCAGTTGGAGATTTAGCAGAAGGTGATATTTAACTGTAGTTTATAAATATAGGCTTGACACACAGTGATGTTTTCTCTTTTCAGCTCGAATTTTTCACTTTATTCTAATTGATATTTCCTAGTGTTCTAATAAATTTTGTTCAAAAAATGCTAATCATAGAAAGAGGGCCTGGCTGTATGGGTAGATGCTCTTTGTTCACCAGCAGGGAAGAGTTACTTTGCTCATGGGTTACCAGCACAGAATTACTAAAGTCTGTAGCCCTCTGAGTTCAGTTATACACTGGAAAATCCCACAGAAGAGGAAAGAGAAAGAACAAGGAAGGCTAGGGAGGCGTGGGGCCAAAGGCAGGAATGGGGACAGAGGCAATTGTCAGTCCCAGTTTACCTCCTGTGTAGTTCAACAGCAAGATTCCTGAGACTCCCAAGATCCTTTTGCAGTGCTGTCAGATTTAGTTTTGCATTCACAACAAAACTCTTTGTACAGTGACCACACTTCTTGTGTTTGCAGATAATTCCTGCATTTTCTTGGGTGAGGGCTGTGTCTTAACACAGTGCATTTCTTCGCTTTCAGAAGTCTTTTGTTTTAATGAAAATGAAACTGAAAGAAGGTATAGAATTGTTGTGCTAGTGAAGTATTTTGCTATAAAATTTTTACTGCTCTGTTCAGCCAGTGAATTGTTCAGACTTTGAGACTGTGGTTTGCACAATACTTAGGTGCTCGATCCTCACAACAAAAAAAATTGCTATTTGAATTTACAAGAAAAACTAGTAGGTTAGTTTGCAGGTTCGTTTTTGTCTACTAATTCAGTTTGTCTACTAGAACTACAGCCTGTTTTAGTTGCTCTGATTGATGATTGTGGTTATGAATTAATGCAGAGAAGTGGCAGAAGCAGGTGATTTCAGTGTATTAACAAAACATCTCCTATAATTCTGAACTTACTTCAAACAGTTGGACTCAGATCCAGTTCAGCAAGTGAAACCCCCTTTAGCATCTTCCCCATAGTAAGTGTGGGTTTTACTTAGACCAAATGCTGTGTGACAATTTGCATTTTGGGGTTTTGGTACTTATGTGCAAAGCTTCTTTCAGAGCATCCCCAGTCCTGACACTGACACATGAGCTGAGTACCCAATTACCCAAGTAACAGGAACTGCTCTTTTGCTTCCAGATACTGGTGGGGATAGGATCTCCATGTTTATTTTCTTGCATTGTTTTCAGTAATTGTCCAAGACACAAGAAACTTGTTCTACACCCAGCTTTGGTTAAGAAGATTCAAGTCCATAGCTCCTAAACTTAGGAGAGGTCTTCAGTCACCTGGCTTAATCTTTGCTCAGGACCATCATGGAATGTACAAATGTACATCACTCCTTTGGATAAACCTGTACTGCTTGTGGAGGAAGTAAATAACATAGTGCTAATCTCAGCTGATTTTTTTTTTGGGGGGGGGGGGGGGGGGGGGAATGCTCAATGGCTTCAGCTGGGCTTTCTTTGATCCTTGTTCCTAGCCTAAGTGATTGCTTTTACCTAATGATGGTATGAATAAAATTATCAATTCTTAGGCTAATGCCTGGCATTTTAGATGCTTACAAATTTGAGATAAAGCTCTGGGATTTTGCATTCAGATTTTGATACCTACATGTCATTTTATTTTCTCCTCGCCACATCTGGGGCAATATTGTCAGTTTTTTTTAACAGAGATGCTTCCTGGTGGAGATGGCTAGGGGAAAGCCTCCTGCTTAAGAACAGTTGACCATTAAATGAATCTGAATTGCTGATTCAATTTCAGAATTGACTTACAATGGCAGGAGTTACAATAATGATTACATTTTATTTTGGCAGCTTTTCAGCCAAGGCATTGGTTTGTCAGCCACATATCACAAAGCAGCAAAAGGAAAAATTAATTCCCAAAGTAGTTTTCAGCCTAAATTTAAGACTTGCCTTTTATTTTTTTTAGGCTCTCTTTTACATTATAAAGATATTAAAGTCTGAAGAAAAAGCACATTCAAAGTTCTGTATGTTTCCATTCTCTATTTTTCAGCAAGAAGAGGATGGGCACAACCTGCCCTTCCTTATGCACCTATTTGTCTGTTTCTCCACTTCTATGAATCTAGATCTGAATACTCACTTTAATCAATGCAAATCAAGGACTTCTCCTAGAGAGTCTCCAAACAAGCTAGTGGGGGAGAAGAACTTTTTAACATTGTTTTGAGGGCTTACAGATTTATTTGAAGTGTTTTCCCTCATACCACTGGGATTTTCTAAAATCTGTTATTTCCTGTGGTCCAGAGGTTTTCTCTTTGAGAGAAAGGCAGGAGACTCCCCACACTTGCCTACCCCACGTATGCTTCCTGTTACTGAACAAGGTCTGTTTTAAACATACAAGCTGCTGGTTGCTTTTTCTGGAAAGTTAGCTTATGACTTTCTAGTGATTCTTGTAAGTACTTTTTACTTTTAGGGACAACTCTTTTTCCCCATATAAATAAGAAAGAAATGCTATAATATATTTTTAAAGCCCAGTTTTGCTGCATATTTAGGAAGAGTAAACAGGGTGAGAAACTATTTTATTTAGCCAAACCCACATTCAGTAGATGTAATTTTGGAATGTTTGTCCACGGTGTAAATGTGGCAAATATTTTTTATCTCATTAAAACTCTTAAGTGAAGTTCAGAAAACTGCATGTACTCCTGCTCAAATGCAGTAGGCATTTGAGGGTGATGTGAGTTGAGTCTGTAGCTGGTTGAACAAGCAAGGGTGAGTTTCCATGTTGACTTATTTGCTGAATTGGGAAGTTTCTACATGTCTATATTTTTAGAGGAGGAATTTCCATATGAACGGGCTTTTGTCTGTGGTACCTGGAGGCCTCTAATTAATTACATTTCAGATGGAGTCAGGAGGTTTTGGGTTTGCACTCTGCACTTCCCTTTGCAGCATAATGGGGCCCAGTGGCTATTTTGAAGAGTTAGTTTTTAAAACAAGTCTTAAAAGGCTGGGAAAATACACCTCATAAGCATCTAGGCTTTGAAACCAACCCCACATTTGTTCATGAGTATCAGCACTACTGGCATCTCTTTTGTAATGCATTAATATCCTAAGCTTTTAGAAAGCCTGTGAGTTGTAGCTTATTAGCACTTTTTAAAAAATGCATTTCTTATTAACACAGTGCTACTTCACTTTTGTCTTAAATTTTTTGACAGTGTACATAAACCTCTTTTTGTAAAGCAGTTTTTCTTGCCTATTAGTAATGCATCCAAAAAGTTACTCCTCTAGAGAAAGAAAAGAGCTGCTTGATGCTAAATACCTTCTTTCCTGTAGGGTTGATATAGGAAATTATAGTTACTGTCTCAGTGAATTGTTGATTTTGTTACCCTGATGGGATATGCATCTTCATTAAAACAAAAGGAAACTGATGATAAAATGCCTGTTAATTGTTTAGAGCTTGCAGCTCATGAACATTGAAAACATTGCACACTAGAGTAATTTACTTAAAATACTCCAATTCATAGAATTTTTAAAAAATATATTTTTCTAGGAAACTCATAGTATTTAAGATGTTTGGACAAGGTGTTTGCTGTTGAAATGAATTGCTTTCCACTGTCTGAAAAGGTCTGCCATTTTCACAAAGAATATGACTCAGACAAGTTATATACTATTCCCCCTCAGTGCCTGTCTACAGAATCCTAACTATGAATCTGCAGTAGCAGGTGGCAGGAGGGAAGAGAGATGACATACCAGTGTTTGCCTGGAATGACCTCATGCCAGGAAGCAATAGGAATTTGTTTGGCACAGCAGAAAATATAAGCAGGGTTGCATTTTTAGGAAAGACAAATTGGTCGGAGCAAAGCAGGGGATATTTTATTAGCTGGTAAATGTGACTGGGCATATGAAAGGAAATAAAACATTCTATGAAATAATATAATAATTGGTCAGAAATAAAATGGGAAGCATATCTTTCCCACTTCTGCCAGAAAAGTACAGCCATATGACCTGGGATGCCTGGCACCTGGGGTTGTGTTGGTCCTGGTGCTTCAGAGAGGTGACAGGACTCAGCAGACTCAGGAGCCCTCATTTATGGCACTATTTCTGCCATTTAGGGAAGCAACTGAAAAATGTATTTACAAGTGAATAGTTGAAAACAGTTGGTATAGAATATTCCTTGAGGAACGGGATGTTCATGATCAGTCTGTTTCACATCAGATAGTGTGCCATACCAGGGTGATCTTTTATTATTGTCTTTAAAGACAATTAATGTCTTTATGCTTTCTTTACCACAGGACCTGAAGTTGAACATAATAACAAGATATATAATCTCTGGAAAGCACTTCACCTTACACTTAGGTAATACCAAGTGTCAGGAAAATTTTGAATACCTTGCTGAATTATTGTACCTGAGCTTAATATGCAATAACTTGCAGCTTCATTCTATTCCAATTTCTTTTTTTTTTTTTTTTTTTTAAGAAAGGTTTCACATTTCCATCTCCAGCACTTCACTACTGTTGGTTTGTCAGATATAGACAAAAAGATTTGTGTACAGGGGCTCCTAGAAGGAATTTAGTGCTTTGACATGAGATATCATCTTCTTTAAAACAAAATGGTCAATGATAGGTTGTTCTTTATTTTCTGTTTCGTTTTTTAAGAGCTGCAGTCACCAGAAGGAAAGATAACAATTAGACATAATTTTGGATAGTCAGATTGGAACTCTTCTAAACAGTTGCTAGTCATACCTTGAGAATACAAACCCACAAGCAATATGATGCTCTTTCTTTGAGTATATGAAATTTTTATTTAACCTTACTGTCATTTGGTATGGAAAAAAATAAAGAATTGTGGCAGATAAAATGCAATCCTTAGAATTGAAAACCACATGAGTTAATGGTCATGGTTAAGAATCATAAAATAAACCTGCTGAACCCAGGTTCTGGATGCAGCATGTTCTTGTGCTGGGCCTGGAGGAACCAGCAGCATTCAAACAGCAGGTTTTGCCTTTTAAGTGAACTCCAAACTAATTTTGTGATTTGCTGTTGAGAAAAGTCACACCCTGAACTGTGTCAGCAGTAAACCTTTAGACCATAGGTTTGCATGTCGCTAACACAGGAAGTGACTCACTGAAATGTTTGTTCTTCATGTTGTTATCTACTGTCCCTGGGAAAGCAGGGATCTCTTTATTCCACAGTGTGTTGGTGCTTCTTATCAGACTGTACGATGTCCCCGCCAGGGCCGCTGCTGGTCCGTGTTTGTTAGCTGCTGCCGTTCTGTTTGGAGAAAGACAGTTGCTGTGTGCAATACTCGGGAAGTATGCTCATGTTCTGCACCTGCAGCAGCCCTTGCAGTTGTTACAGGCTCTGATCTCCGATTTGCTTTGCATTTGTGTAATGCTGCGTTACTTACAGGCAACGCATGACCCTGTAATTCTTAAGTGTTACCATTCCCAAGATAAAATCCCACACTGAGAATGACCTCTGGAAGTGACACCTTACTCTTGTGACTCTACCGCTTTGGAAGGAGCACTGTGTGGGCTCTGAGAGAGTATGGCAGAGCTGTCCACTCTTATTAAGGACTTACTTGAGCCTCTTGGGACAGAGACAGCTAAGGGTCAACAGAATGGTATGAGGAAATAGACTGCCATGCTATATTTGAACATGAAATAGGAGAGAAAATATAATGGAAAGCTTGTGACTCAAGAAAAGGATGAAGAGATCACTCACTGGTTATAGTCGTGGGCAGAACAGACTCAACTTGTCAAAATTAGTTCAATTTATTGCCAATCAAATCAGCATAAGGTGATGAGAAATACACCCAAATCCTAAAGCGCTTCTCATTCATTCTTCCTTTCTTCTTGGGGTCCACTTCACTCTTGAATTCTCTACCTTCTCCCCAGCAGCTGCATAGGATAATGGGGAATGGGAGCTCCAGTGAGTGCATCCATCACATGTTGTCTCTTGTTGCTCTTTCCTCGGAAGGGAGAGGACTCTGCACACTCTTCACCTGCTGCAGCAGGAGACAGTCATCCACAAACTTCTCCAAAGTGATTCCTTCCCACAGGCTGCAACCTTTCTTGAACTGCTCCAGTGGAGGTCCCTTCCATGTAGTGTAGTCCATCAGAAACAGACTGTTCCAGTGTGGGTGCTCCATGGCACCTCCTCCAGCATGGGCTTCCCACAGGGTCACCTGCTTGGGTGACCTGCATGGGGTCCTCCACGGGTTGCAGGCTGATCTCTGCTCCACCCTGGATGTCCATGGGCTGTGGGGTCACAGATGCCTTACCGTGATCTTCCTCATGGGCTGCAGGGGAATCTCTGTGCTGGTGCCTGGAGCATCTCCTGCCCCTCCTTCTTCACTGGCCTTGGTGTCTGCGGAGTTCTCACATATTCTTCTCTGTTCACTGGCTGCAAATTGCTTCTGCCCAGTAGCACCTTTTTTCCCCCTCAACTTAAATATATTATCCTAGAGGTGCTACCACTGTTGCTGACAGCTTGACAATGCCCAGAAGCAGGTTCATCTTGGAATCTGTACCTCTTCTGATTTCCACTGGCGTTCAACTGCAAAAATAGAAGGAATACACATTTGATTGGTTTCTGTTTAAGTAACTCTTTAAGTTTTGAATAAATCTTTACTATTCTAATGTGTACTTGTCAAGCATAACTTGGAGCAAAATGTGAAGATGTTTCTAACGCTTCTATTGGTCTTCAAGTTATTTTGAAAATGTGTTCATAATACACTTTACACATAAAAATAGTTCCTTAAAATAACCTTTTTCTTTTAAAAAGTAGCAGTGTTTAATATGTTCAACTAAGAAAGAAAACTCAGAAAATTCTTTATGACACAGTTTTATAGTTTCCGATGGGCCATATGAAATGCATATTTTCTGTAAACTCTGCTTTCTATTAAAGTCCCAGTAAAATATAAAATAATAGAGCCTGGTATCCATGGAGCAGAAGGGGTGAAAAAAATTGCAGAGAGGTAGCTTGGTTGTTTGCATAGTAGCATAGAGAAAGTAAGTTGCCTGTATCTCAGAGCCAAGCTCTCAGTAATGATCTCTCTGCAATTTAGAAATACAATGATTACTAATCCTTAGTTATAAAAAAGAATTCATTTCACTCCTGTGATGTGCTGGGGGAGAACTGGATCACTCTGTTTCTGTAGAGGGCCAGTTAACAGCTTGACAAGACAGCAGCAGTGAAGTTTCCTAGCAATAAATGCCAATGCCAATCTTCAAGAGGATTGTTTCATTTTGATTAAGATCAATTTTTTGTCATGACTGTACACAAGCTATTTGATTCAAACTATTTGAATTTAAACCTCCAGGGATATTTTCCCACAAGACATCTGGAGTTTATTTTGGCACAGGGTCCAAAAATCATTGAATGACCTCTAGCCTGAGGTGCACAGCTCTGTGTGTGCATGGGGGAAGCATGCATTGCAGAAGTACTGATTCATCATCTCGCCCAGGAAACCTCTGCCTGGCTCACTTTAAGCCTTGCCTCCTTAAAGGGAGTTTTGAGCATTTTTGCTCTTTTAATGAGTTACATTGGAAGATAGTCTTGTGAAGCAGAGGTTCCACAGGAGCAGAAATACTGTCAAAGCTCCTTCATCCAGGAGCTTGTATTAACTGCTCGTTGCCAGTGTTTGTCATTTTTGTTTTCTTCTGCTGTTATTTTGGTGTAAGCATTGTCAAGTGATCTGACAGCAGAAGACACTACTTTCAGAGGGTTAGATGCAGCTGAAATGTATTTCTGGCTCCAAGGAAGTGTGTGTAGGCAGTGCTGCTCTGCCGTGGGCCCTGCTGGCTCCTTTCAGCTGGGGCAGGGGTTGGGATGATCCTGCTAAGGGGTTGTTTCAGATGGACTGCAAGTCATTTTGTGCATCTTGGTGTTTGTTGTGTACACCTTGACCAACCCCTTTCCTTGCATTACAGGGGCTCAAAACACAACAACCTCCTCTTGAAAGGGTAAAATCAGCCTCCTTAATTCACTGAGAAAGAGCCATAAAATGGAGGTTCTTTTCCTAGCGTTTCTTGGTGTGAGAAATTTTCTTAACCAAGTACCCCATGGGAGACAGAATGTGGGAATGGGCCACAGTGCTGGGGCTCAGTGACAGACTGAGCAAGGCTTATCTCCCAGAGCCCATGGTGAGGGAATGGCCCAGCCCTGCTGCTTCCATATGGGTTTCTCTATTTGATGCCCTGGAGGTTGTAAATCAAATGCAGGTGTTACAGATCCCTTTTGTGTCCTGCCCAGCACTTCCTGCCCCTTCCTTGGAACTGGTGCAGGACATATGTGTCAGGTAATGGTCTGTTTGGGTGCCACACTGGATCAAATTGGAACACGGTGACAGTTTCAGCAGGGAATTACGTTCTGCATTCAAAGCTGAGTACTAGGAGTATGCAGAAATACAGAGATACACAGAAATCTGCGTGTGTGTTTGCAAACTAACTGCAGTGGGTTTTTTAAAGAAAAGTGAATAAGAAGAATAGCTGCATGTTATTCATTAGGAGGCAAGGAAGAGGGAGAGCAAAAGTGCAAAGTCCTGGTTGTACAGACAAGCTCTCACACATGTAACTAATGCAGTAATTCTCCGAGTTAGGAATCTGACCTAGTTATTCCCTTTCAAAGAGAAATGTGACAATGACTGTGAGAATTACCCTTCTTGACAACTTTCAAAACTTTAATCTCACTCTTCCATTAGTGGGTGAAATCACAGCCTTTATTAATATAAAAGGAAGTAAGTGACTTGGGGGAAAATTTTACCTGTAAGGTTCATTCTGCATTGCAAACACCTTAGAAATCGGGGTTATTCTGTTGAGCTGTGTAGTGCCAACCTTTTTAACATCAGAGTAAAGGCACAGCTAAACTCTTCAGCACAAGCAGTTTCGTGGAGGGGTGACTACCACTGCCTGGTTCTTCTGCTCCATCAGTGAGATTGTTTGCTAACCACACAAAACATGTAAACTGGATTCACAGAGAGGCAGATACATGGGACATGAACACTTTTGTTCATAAAAAAAAATTCTCCATGAAAAGTCAGTGACTTCCTTTTCATTGACTTTTCTTCTGCCTTTCATTATTTAAAAATCCAACCAAACCAAACAAAAACAACCAACCAAACCTCCCTGGTTCTTTTTCTGTTTTCTTTAAATGCCTTAGTTATTCAACAGAGAACATTGAGCTAGGTCTTAAGTTCTAAATAGCAGGAAGCGTTGGAACTGGCAGCAGCATTTGGGTGGAGACTTTCAGAATGTACCAACCCAAGCAGGATAGTCATTTGAGGTAGATTCCATTAATTTAGTTCTTTACCAGAAAATACACTTATTTTTCTTGGCTTTCTCTGCATGACAGATGCCAAGAAACTTATGTTCCTTCGTAATTTCATATTTATATGCCTACCCATACAATATGTTAAAATAAGCTTTTTTCAAGACATTTATGTGTTCTTTTAAAATATATATACATTTTCTTTACATTTTAAAAACACAATTGGTAACATTAAGGCTTTGATTTTCAAGCTGGAATGAATTGCATCTTATTTCTTAAGGATTTTTATTCTATATTTTGGTATATTTTATACCAGGCCATTGTTAAAATTATGTGCATTAATTTAAAATCCTGTGACAAAAATAAGTAGATGTGCAATTACCTCAGATCTTTTTCTAAGTGCATAGTAATAGGATATATAACATAGTTGCTTCTAAATCCAACTGATTGTCACTGTATTTATGTAACATTCTCTTCTACCAGCTTGCAATTTATATTTCATGAAACGCTACAATGTACATTTATAACATTATTTTGACCCAGCTTATTTTAATAGTGGGATTTCAAAAAGCAAAAGAGAGGAGAGTAATCCTCCTCCCCTTCTGTAAACTACACATGGTGTGGCTCGGTAAGGTACTGAGTAAGAGATCTGCCTTGCAACCTCTGTTGTTTTTGTCCAGTTTGGAGGTGGCTTGGTCAGATGGCCCTGGGGTCTTTCTCCAAGATCTACAAAACAAATAGGTTTGTCACAAATGTTAGCAGCAGAGGCAAGGAAACTTCTGGCTGAGAAATCCTCTCTGTTCTATTGCTAAAATGAAATACAAGGAGATGATGCTGATCACAGCTTGGCTCAGGTATTTGTCATTCAGAGGAGGAGAATTGGGCTTTAGCCCAATTTTATAATGTTAAAGAAAATGCACAAAAGGGCTGGAATTATCTTGGTCTCCGGTACGATTGCCTTGAATACAGTTTGTACAAAGACGTAATCTTCATTTGCATCCTGAATACTTGATGCCTGCATATCTTGAAGGTATAATGTTTCTACCAAAAATACCCACATACTCAAATTTGGCATACAAAAGAATCTCTGCTCCAGGGAACGAACAGGTCTGAACTAACTGAATGCCTGTGAAGAGATGTAAACCTGTCTGTAAGAAGGAATGCAAACCTTGCTACCAAAATGGGAAGATTTTTCAGCCTGGATTGCTCTGTTGCCTGCAATTCCTGCATACATACAGCAGTAAGGTGATTGTAGAGCTACTGTTCTGCATAAGGACGGAATTCTTGGTGCATTTATTTATGTATGTGCCTAGTAATGCTCCATCTGAAACCTCTGTGCTGTCATATTTACTTTGCATACAGGCCTGATTGCATCCCTGCTTACTGCCAGCCCTTGAGCATTGCTGGTGTCACTGCCTGTGGCCCCATGTGTGGCACAAATTTCTGCTGTCCCTCACACTCCCCCTTGGCAATCCTGAGATTTTTTTGAGGAGCAAAATGTACTTCCAAAAGAGCTGTAAGGTCAGTGATACCTTCTTCATCTGAAATAAGTAAATCAAGTCCAAAACTCACCACTTTTGAAGAGTTCTGTTTTCCTGTTCCTTTGGGTTCTTCTCACCACCATTACGACAGTAAGCTCCTGTAGGTTGAATGCTCAGTTACTCTTTCTGGTATGCAAGAGACAGTAAAAGAAGAAATAAGTTTGTGATTTAATACTGTTTCCATAGAACAATTAGGGTACTCCTTCTATTAAAATTATGTTGTTTATATCAGTTCAGCTATCTAGGTATGACTCATGTAATTTTTATAGAATAGGGGTTTGTCAAGCAATTGGTTTAAAAACTGGGAGTGGAAATCTCTTCTGAAGAGGGAAGGTCACCTTCAGTGTGTATGGACAAATACTGCCAGATGTTCTTTCAGAACAAAAGGGAGCAATCCATCACTTCTATTTCAAAGTTGCTTAGTATGCCCTTATTTTAGTATTTATCTCATGCAAACAATCATCTAAAAATTCTTCTGCTTGTCTCATTGACATAAACAATTCAAAACCGCATTGAAAGTGACTTCTACATCTGTTTGCCTTGTAACTTATTAATAAGCACATACTGTCTAATACATTATTTTTAAAAATTAAGAATTCATGTTTGCGATACATGTACTTTTTTTCTTTTCAGAGAAGTGAGAAAATACCTTTGAGTTTGATTTTTTTCCCCTTTGTATCTGCTGTAGATGCCTTCTGTCAAGATACCAGGTAGTGGACAAAACATTGCAGAGGTCAGAGAAAATATCTTTTCAATACACTGAGGTAGTGAAATGCTAAACAGGGAACCCAGTCCTGGAAGGTCACCAGTGACTGTGAATAATTTAAAGAGTCAAAACCAGTACCTAGATTTGCTTTATGATTTTGCATTCAAATGGTGGCCTTAGCATGCAGTCCTGTTGTCCAGATTTTTCTGATGTCTATTACCAGTACTTTTTCATTTTCCATGCCAAGATGTGGTTTCTCAGAGCTTACATGTTCACCTCCTGGGTTGTACCTCAAGGTTACTTCCTTGTGACTTGGCGCTTTGTTGAGGAAGTTCCAGTCTCTTTGTTTCCAATATGCTTTCATGCATGATATACCTCCTTATATGCATGGCATATCTACTAAAGAAATTATCATTATCAAGATGGCCACATATGGCCTGTCAGGGCACCTGGACATTTGCTGAGTATTGATTCTTCTGCTCAGTGTAAATTAATGGAAAGTTTTAAATCTTGAAGTCTCTTCTCTAACCTGCTGATTTACACAGCATTGCAGAGTTGTCAAAACAGAGATCTGAGTGAGTGGCAAAGGAACTGACTGTGTGAGTTCTTGGTGTATTTGCATGATTTGGGATAATTAAAGCTAAGCAAGGATTGAGAAATGACTGTGAAGAGCAAAACACTTTTATACAGCTTGAAAACAGATGACTTCAGACACCATAAGGTTCCTCTCCTGTGACACCTTTCAAACAGCTCTCAGACTTCAGCTGACACCAACTGATGCTATAAAGAGAGAATTCAGTCATCACTGGCCTTTTCTGGCTTTATTTCTAAGGGGGAGAAAGAGGTCAGAGTGGCTAAAATGAAGGGAATATGTGTATTCACTCAAAAAGGTGAATATTTTAAAACACACTTTATATTTCTTAATGTGACTACCTCTCTAGGCAAATGAAAATGAAGGTGAGAGCAAAAAATCGAGAGCTGATATTGACTCAGAGTGATCTTAAGTTCCTGCAGTTCCTGAAGTTCATCATCAGGTTCTTGTACCTTTCATATGTATGTCCCTTCCAGCCCGAGTTCCCAGGGTGACTGACTTCACACAGACTAGAGAAGCGCCAGTTTTTCAAATCTCCAGCAGGTTTCCATTTGACTTTCATGCACCTGGTTCTGACCTTACTTGTTATATTTCTCTAGCCGCTGGCTGCTCCTTAGTCACAGTATCCTCAGGGTTTCTGGAGATTCTGTGACTATTTAATAAATTATGCGATAATGGATATTTGAAATTAATCAGATCAGTGAGTAAAAGTTGTTTTGGGAGCTCGGAGAATGGCATGCTTTGTGCCTGTGAGGAGCAGTGCTGCTCCTCTCTTCTGCTCCCTCCCAGGTTGTATCTGGAACAATAGCCTGCAGTGCTTTCCAACAGCTCCACAGCTACTAAAGCAGTGACCCAAAGCTGCACAGAGTGAGGAGAAAGAAGGCACCAATGTTACAGCTTTGAGGCTGGAGTGGGTATTTGTGAGACTGGCTCATAATGCTCCCAGTGCTCATGGAAAGAGAAGCTGTGATGGAGAGAATAATCTCTGCACTCCAGTGTCTTTTACTAAGCCACAGTCTGCTTCAGAAGCTTAATTCTGTATGCAAATAAAATGGAATTGCTTTTCTGAAAAGTGTCAGTGTCAGCACAGCACGCAGACTTGTATACAGACTTCTATAGTGAAAAAGAGAGTTCATAACACCTTTTACTCTAGTAATTGCTGTTCTTAATTAATAAGTCTTTGTTATCTCCAAATTGAAGCAATAGTGTGAGCTACCGGTGCTCCCTGCTTAGCTTTAGTTAACTGTGCAGACATTTGAGTCAGCACTGAGTAACCTGGATGCCCAGTCCATATGTGAACGGGTTCCCTGCTCGGAGGGCACCGTTAGTTAGCAAGCTGCCCACGTAACGCTGAGCACGTGGGAACTCCTGTGTGGTGTGAATGTGCTGGCCCAGCAGACTTGTTTCACTGCCAAAATGTCTCACAATCAGACATAATTTTTCAATGTCACATACCCTTTCAGGGAACTCTCCTGACACAGGCTTTTGTTTTCTTCTTTCCGAACAACTGTGAGGTGCTCAGAGATTGCGAAGTAAAATCTGCCATGAGACCTGGGAGGCCTTTGTATGGTTTGCCCACTGCCTCCCTTCCCTTCTGAAGCCAAGGTGGCAGTGGCCATGAAAGCAGCTATTTTCCCACTTCCTCCCATTCTCTTTAGCTTCACAATGCCCTCTGAACCTGTATTTTGGAGGATTATACTAGGAGATGTAGAACTGAAATATAGATAAATTTAGCTGAAAAAGAAATGCAAAGCTCCCAAATTCTTTAGTTAGGGAGATGGTATAATTTGGCATGCTGACAGTGCAATGCCATGAGTGTGATACCCTCATACAAAACCCATCCCACGCCCTGTGACCTGTAATTCAGAGTGAGGTATAACCAAGGGCTGCCACTGAGCCTAACTGGGTACCAGCCTGCAGATACAGCTGTCTCAGGCTGTAGGTGATGGCAGTGCTGTGTGAGGCTGCCTCTGCTTGAGACTGTTGCAGCTGTGGTAATCCAACAGTATTAGCAATGTGAAGTTTGCAGGTGGAGGGAGTATCTCAGGGTGTCAGCTGGTAGAGCTGGGAAAAACTGATCAAGAAACAGAAGGTCAAGTATAAACTCACCATTCTCATGTTGCTGCAGAACTGAAGAAACCTGAAAGCTTGTCCAGCCTTTCCAGCTCTACCAGCTGGTCTAACTAGAAGTGTTTACCTCGACCTTCAAACTTTTTAGGTGTTGCATTTTCCCTGCTAGGAGCTACACAGTTAGAGGTTGTGGGCCAGGTTTACTGAAAGGAATAGCACTTCCTAGCATCACTGGTTCACTAGCACAATGGGCTTGATCCAGTCTGTCATGTTTCTTCAAACCCCCTCAGGTGGGAGGACAGAACCAGATGTATCTTCCCACCAAGGTGTCAGAGAAGCTCAGCATAGTTAAAAGACCACATTGATGTATTTTCTATGTACTTACCTGGTCTCTCTTCCCTCTCAGCACAGCTCACTCTTATGGCTGCAGTGGGCAGTTCTAGGATTACAGCAGACTCCCCAAGGTCCTTGGTTATTGTTGCATAAATCCAGCTCTAGACCTGTATAAAAAGCAGTGAACAAATGCGACATAAAAAGGTGGAAGATGAGAATAGAGCACTTGTATTGGATCACACCACCAATCATTGCTTTTACTCTCTTTTTTCTACTCTGATTTTGTGGAGAGAATTTTAATCCTGTCTCTTAGTGTTCCTGTAACATTGTACTCACCCGTAATTTTCTTACCTTAGTGTGAAGTTCTACCATGGTGAAGCTTGCAGAAACTTTCTTTCCCTTCAGAATTCATACCCATCTTTATTTTGTTTCCTGCTGTGAGGATGGAACCTTATCCACTGCTGGTGCTGTGCTGTGTTTAGGCAGAATGAATTCTGTCCAAAAAATAATATAAAGAGTTCTTTCCTTACCAGGGGGCTCGACAACATTTTAGGGCTTGGGTTTCATTAGAGCAGTGAATGGGACTTCGTATTTACAACTAAGCAGAGTCCATAGTCCTTTCACAGTCATGGATGATTGCACATTGTGCTCTTAGCAGTTTCACTTCTTTCACATTTTTGAATGGTGATTTCTGCATCCCCGATAGGCTGGGGAAGTCCTGGAAACAGGCTTAATACTGCATATGGTTGGAAACTTCTGGGCAGGTGTTTTCCTTTGGAAAAATGGTTGTTCATTGAAACTGAATGGTGCTGGGGACATGGATTTTGATTATTTTTCTTAGTGCTTGTATTTTGCTGTAGATTATGTTATTAAGTCTAGTTGGTACAATATAGAAGGCAGAATAAAAGAAAAAGAATGAAATGAAGAAAACAGGAATGAAATGCTTTGGTTTACTGGATTTTTAATGCTCTTTTGCAGGGAATTCCAATTTTTCAGTCCACTCTGGAATGAAGCCATTTTTTGCAACTTCAGTAGTTCATGTGAGAGGCATTTTGAAAGTGGCCAGCACTGTGTGCTGGTCTGCACTGCTTGTCCACCTCTTTCCAGCTGGCTGTACTGACAGCTTTTGCTGTGGTCAGTGGGGTGACTTGTCAGGAAGCCCTGGAAAGGTTGTCTAAGTATCAGTCTCGAGAAAAGACTGTGGCAGCAGTGAGCAGCTTCTGCTTTAGCCAGGCAGAAAAGATGCCTGGACAATGGAACAAAGATGGAGGAGCCTTGCTGGCTGCAGTCCTGACTTTGGAAAGTCTGAGGGGAGAGTTTCAATAACTTTATTTATCATTTGTATGGCAGTTCCTCTGCAAAGAGGAGAGGAAACAATGAGAGTCCTAGGAAAAGAGAGCAGAAGTGGGGAAAGAAAAAAGAAGGAAAAAGTTGATCGAGTTTTCACATTAAAAAAATTAGTCACAAAAGTACTGAAAAGTCTGTTAGAGGAAGAAAAGGGGTAAAAAGTGAAGGTAATGGAATAAGAGTTGGCTCCATATGTCTTAAACATGCTGAGAGAAAAGACAGGATGGCTGAGACTGGGAAGCTATAGAAATTATAGACAAAAGTGGGGAGAAAAAGGAAAAAAGAAAATCAAGTGAGGAAAAAGCCAAGAACATGGTGAAGTTCCCTTCCTAGTAATTTTGTGGAAACAAACAGTGGTTCTGGGTATGAGGTGCTATTTTCTGTGTATTGTACATTGAGGTGTATATTTTCTGTATATTCTGTGTATATCATTCTGTGAATGATAAGCACCCTAACTTTTGGTACATTTTCCCATCTACTTCAATGTCTTGAGAGGCATGATATTTACTTGAAGTCTGGTAACAGGAACAGGTTATGCTGTGAAGTTCTATCACTTTTAATTTATCTGGCCACCATGGATGTCACAAGGAAGGAGTATCTTGCAATTACTCTTTAATCATATGATTAGTTAATAGGGTTTCCTATTAAACACCGTGTAACTACGTGGAGATTACCATGTAATTACCTTTAGAGGATCCAAAACTAATTAGCATATAACCTGTATTCTTGCCTTGTGGTTCAGGAGGCTATAATCTTGTAATGATATGGTACTCACTGTGTTGTCAGGCTGCCACTACATGCTAATTTCCATGTAGTTAAACGCACAGTAGTTTTCACACAAGTAGTATTTGTGTTCTGTTACCAATTGTCCCATAAACTTGTGCCCCTGTTGGCACTGACAATGACTTCAACCAATTACATTTTCAAATTGCCTATGTGAAGGTCTTTTGTTAAACCCTTTCCTCGCTGCTGCTCTGTAAACTCAGCTGGATGTAAACAGTAAAAGCAATTTTGAGGCAGGAGACTTGATTAGCTTCCTTCATTTTCTTCACCAAATCCAGTGCCAAATTAACATGTCCATGTTACTGATGCTTACTGTTCATTTGTGGGGAGTAGTGTCTTCTGGGTAGTGAATGCTGCAGGTAAAGCACCAGTTCAATAATCATAATAAAAAATAATGTGTACTTTAAAGATAAGCATTCCTGCTCAAGTTTAAGTGGAAGTAAATTCCTTTTGTATTGTTTCACTTTTAAAATTCAGCTGAACTACTAGTGAGCAAAGCTTGGTTGCTTAATAAACAGAGGCAGGTTTTATCTTTTACCAGACAAATAAAACTATTTAAAAAATAAAGTCTCTGTGATTTTGCTTAGATTAGAGCAAATAAACTGCATTTATCTACAGTCTGTTCTTTGCTATTCAGTTTCCAATGAAAAGCTCCATCATACCTCTTGGCTGGGATAGGACAGGAAAAATGACCACTCTAAATACAGTTTGGTTGATTTTTCCATTTTCTTTTTCTTTTCCTATCTCTTTTCTCAACATCTACCTTTCTGAAATGCACTCCATATATTTTACAGTTTTCCTTGAACCCAGAGTAACCTCAAAGACATAAATCAACTCTTTTGTGTCCCCCATTGCTCCCCACCTTTTACTCAGAGGTCCTTGCTAAGCCCTTCTAGGAGGACCTGGAAGACACTGGTGTTTGAAGTGGTGGCTAAGACATGTTAGCAAAGTGGGCTGGTTGTGGTTTGGGTCTGATTAATTCCATTGCCCAAACAGTTTGTGCCCTGTGAGAGTTCTGTCACCAGTGGGTGCAGTAAATTCACATTCTAATGTTCAGGCTGCCCAGAAAATTATTCAGCAGGAGGAGACCCAGGTGAAACCAGATTGTTGCAGATATCACTACCCAGTCTTTGTGTCCTTCACTCTGATAGTGACATTGTGCTGGCTTTGAATGTATAGGATTTTTCCCCAACTAGTTCTGTACCCATCTTCCAATAGTTTCATATAGACTGTATTCTCATAGCCTATTTGTGCTAGGGAATATAATGAGAGATGGTGTCAAAAGCCTTAATAAGTCATGATGATGTGCACTTATTCTTTTCTATTGCCATGTCTGCTTCTTTGACAAAGAAGGAAATTACAATGCCTTGACATGGCTTCTTCTTGGCAAATCCATTATTAGCTTTTACTCATCTCTCTCTCTTTCTCTCTCTCCCTCCCTCTCCCTCTACTTCTAAGATCTTTGAAGTAGTTTGTTTATTTGCTGCTTTTCCTGACTGCTTTAAAAAGGTTTTCCTCCTGAAACCATCTCTGATATTTTTTTATATATTACATCATTTATCTTTATAAAAAACATTACATCTCCCTATCAACCTTTTCTGGTGTGTATCTCTACAGTGCCTAAGGTACAAAACCCTGCTGCTGCTACAGTATTTACACAGATTGGTCTGAAATTCCTATTTACCTCTTTCAAATAAGAGCATGATAGTGCTCTTTTTCCTTTTCTTGGACCTCTCCATTTGATATTCATGAGCTCTGAGAGAACTTCTAAAAATGCTTGGGACACTGTTTCACCTACTCCTTCAAGTATCCCACGATGAAATTAGCCTGACCAGGTGAGCTGAAAACATCCAGCTACTCTCTGATGTCTTTTTTGCTCTTCCAGGCAGCTCTATTAACCCATCTGTTGTTGGTACTAGTGCTAGCAAACTGATTACATGAATTCAATTCTTTGGCCTCTTACGTATCTACTGACAGCTTTCTCCCCTGTGACCAGGAAACCAACTCTTGTCTTGATCTTCTTTTTACTAATAACCTATTTATAGAAATGCACTCTTCTTGACCAGGAAGTTTCTTCCTAATTGTATCTCATCCAGCCCTTTTATGATTTTGCTACACCTTTATTTTAGATCCATTCTTCTGTGCCCTAACTTTATACTTTTGAGTATGTTTCCTTCTTGTCTTTAGAACAGTGAAGAGCTTATGACACAGAAAGATGAGGAGATAAGCACCACTTTATACTGAAGTATTCTGAATAGATATATGAGATCACATGTACGCGAGATGCATAAATATATGACTACAAAGGATTTGGATGCACAAGTGGACACAGGTTTGGAAGAAACAGAGTTAGAGAAAATTTTCCTGTGCTACATGTGATCTCTGCAGTGGAGTGGTCTTTTTTGTGGGGTGGTTAAGGCCCAGCTTTGCTGCATATTGTTACTTGTGACTGATGATGTGATTTATCACTTCAAAGGAGGTTTTTAGGAACTGAGATCAGGCAGCAGCACTACAGAGCAGAAGACTCACTGCGCAGGAAAGCTGCAGCATAAACTTGGAGGCATCTTTTATCTTCCAGATTTTTTGTATCAGTCTTAATTTTCTTTGTCATTCTTCTTCTTACATTTCAATTTCTTGTCTATCTTGAGACGTCAGAAAACTGTGGAAATCCACGTGGAAACAGGGAAAGCCTAGCATGTCCAGGCAAAGGTAGAAAGTGTTAGGAAGTTGGCAGGTGCTCTTGTCTGCAGTGTCTGTGAGTAGGCTGAGAGAGAGCCACTGCCTGTGAGGTTACTGTGGTGACACTGGAGTCCTTGGTGGAACTGGGATTCTTACTAGCAGAGGCTGGAAGCTGCACTGGTGATGAGGTCTGCTATGAAGTCCTCCTTGGCATTTGGTGTGATACTGGGAGCACAGCAGGACTATCATGTAGTACCAGAATCTTGTATGTCTATACTAATTTTAGGGACACAAATGAGGAGAGGAGCTTTAGCAGCTCACTTGCTTCTACTTACTTGAAGTCTCTGAAGGTGACAGACCCATGGGCTCTTTACCAATGCTTCAAAAATAATCAGTTCCTTTACCTGTAGATATACTTACGCTACTTTGAAATAAATGATCTGTAATGAAGCTGTTTTCACCTGGGGTGCCTGAAATCTGGTATTTGATGAGAAGGCAAGTACAGCATTGTTCATCTTTGTCTACTCTCTGGTCTGTGATGTACTAAATAACTTTAAGAACATGTTGTGCAGCTTGTGCTGGCTCTGAACCAGAAGCAGCTTTGTGTGTTTGATAATGAGATCAATGCCATTGAGGGCAGACTTGGTGCTCACTCTCAAGTTTAGTGCATGATGTTTTGTGCTGTCTGCCAATAAAAGATTTCTGCAGTACTCAAAGTCCGGCTGCCTGGAACCTTTTTATTTTTTTTTTTATTGTTAATTTCTCTCCTGTTACGGAAAAATCATAGTGACTTGGATGGTGATTATATACATAGTTGTTAGACTCTTAAATGTAGGAGAGAGAGAAATCTGTGGTGTATGTTAAGTTTAGATCTGGGAACAGGTGCAGGCTCTTTCTGAGGTGGTAATGAGAATATTGAAATAATAATATCCTAAAATGACAGAAGTTTAGTAGCTGACAGAACAGGTGGAGTTCACTTTTCAGAAGCATACATATGAAATGTATTGGTGGCATTCAAAATTTGATTTCTTTAAACTTCCTATCCTCACAAGAGCTCTGCCACTTTTACCTGGTCTGAATGGAGCTGGAGAGAACATCCTGACCATAGCACTGGTATTTTACTGAGGTCTTAACTGGAGCTGTGCAATGTCCTGTTGACTCTGCACTGGTCCTGAGCTGAAGGACTGTCCTGGGTCTTGGTGCTCCTTCCCTACCTCAAGGCAGAATCATTTGGCTGTGTGAACACAGACTGGTTCCTGTGATGGCACATACACTGAAGGCAGACTCTGTACTTCTGGCTTTTATTAGTTCTGCTCCTGGATCTCAGACTTCCATGTGGGACTGGATACATTGGCTTGCCTCTTTCTGAACGGGGTGCTGTGATCTGGACAACACAGCAAAGGTGTGTTTTGAAAATGGTTCTTGAATTGTCCCAAAGAAAAAGTTATTTAACACGTTTTGTTTTAATTTAATTTGGATTTTTTTTAGTCACCTATAGTAACCTTTTTTCCCTCTCTTTTATAAAATGCAGATTTTAAGAATATGTTTTTCCATTCATCTTTCTGATTCTCAGTTGAGAGCAAAATACAGTTACCTGTCAGCAGCTGTGCATGAAGAAGTTTCCTGAGGAACCAGTTGGATGTTTTCCAAACATTTTCTTTTTTTTTTTTTCTGTTGCAGTGATTCAGTAGACACAAAATCACCCCAAGTACTGTGGTAGGTTTAAACTGTATGGTTCTCTTTCCACAGGTGTAATAAACAAGCATAATTTGTTTAAAACTTCTGTTACCCTCTACTATTCTCTATTGTAACTCACTTGAAATATTCACCCTGCAGATGTTAAAAAGGAAGGTATCAAAATCATCTGCTTGTGCTCCAGCCCCATTATGGAAATGTTACTAAACTGTGTCTTACTTGTTTACAAAGCTGCATTATTTAAATGAAAATAAGCCTTTCAACTGTAAATATTTTACCTCTCAAAATACTACTGAAAAATCTTCTGGGGAAAAAAAAAAAAAGGTGAGTCCTAACAAAAAAGAAAGGCTAAATGAATTCCAGATATATAAGATGGTATTTGTGCTTTTCAAACCAAAACTGACAGGAAACTGTTATGAAATGTAGCCTGACCGTAGCTATTCATGGATAGTGTAAGGCTTGGCAATGGAAAAGGCACTGCTTGTGCACGATTCATGTTTTATATTCACATGGCATTACCTCAGTCTGCTGTCATACAAAGCTATGCTCAAACAAATAATCACTAGAGTCATTATTACATTTTAACATATTTGGCACAATGTTTGAAGGTGTACAGACATGATAAAATGCATTTTTCTAAGCTGTAGTGGGATGAATATTTGTCTTACCAGCCTTTGTCACAGACATTTCGCAGTCTGAGTATCCCAAAACCATTATAATGTCTCAGATACTGAGACAATTGTTTCTCTTTCTAAGCAAAAGAAATTTAAGTATTCCCTTCAACTTGCTGGTTACATGAAGTTGCTTAAGTACCTTAATTTCTGTCTCAGGTTTTTGCTTTTAAATCTTCCAAGGGTCCCGTCCTTAGGCTAAGCTCACAGTCATAAAAAAATTGACAATGAATCTGGTCCTAAATAAATTTGAATTAATTTCTGAATCTTTGCTGTTTCTATAATGTGCTTTTGATAGAAACAAAGGTAGTACCCTGCTGCCCATGTTAGAGATTCAGTTTCAAGAAGAGACTTGGACTATTTCCACTTCTGAATCTGCTACATTATATGGCAAGGCAGTACAAATGTGCTCTGTATGGATGATATCCCTTGCATAACAAAATTAAGAAAACTGGCAAAAATTGTATTCATGATCACTAAATAGAGATCACATTCACAATAGAACATGGATGAAAGGAAAAAAGTGGCAAAATAACAGATGAAAACAAAGGTGCCATGTGATTTTGGGACTCTTAATGAAAAGTGCAGAATTAGGCAAAAAATGTTAGAAGGGGATTAAACATAAAAATGAATTTCAAGCAGAATACATTGCTTGATGATGTTGACTGACAGAGCAATATGGTCACAGAGCATTATATATAAAACAAAGTGTTTGTGCTCCTGTATTTGACCAGAGTTTTAACAGCTTGAATGAAAATTGTGTCCTTTTTCTTTACCTCTCCAAAAGCCGTGTATTTAATCTAAGCTAATCTTTTAAACATCGTGTGTAGTGTCACAGGAGAAGGAGAGACAAGGAGCCATTTCCTTGCCATTTTAAATCTTTCTTTGGTTTGGCAATGAGCTCTCTATCTGCACCAGACAGATACTTCATCAGGTCTGGACTGCAGGAGCTCTGCTGTTCATGCAGAGCTTGGATAGCTGACACAGCCTGTGAGCAAGGATGCTGTGTTCGGACTGTGGGCCAGGGCAGGGACAGAATGAAACCACACAAAGCTCCTTCAGGACTGGGACATGAATATGATCTATAGTGATTACTCTTCTAATATGATCTGTGTCTAGACAGATGAGTATGCTCTTGTTAGCTGATGAGTTGTGCTAATGGCATTGGTAGCAATGTGTCTTCAGACAACCATTTACTTCCTCTGAGAACTGCATTTATGATGTTCCACGAATACTGTACACAATTCAATAGATGTTGAAGAGCCTCTGAATGTTTTTTTTCACAGTCTTGATGTTTTATTTTAAATAGCATGTCATTTACAAGACTCCCAAAGACAGATAGCTTTCCCTGCTAGCTCCGAGTCACTTGGCAATTATATGCAGCAGACATTGAAATGATGATGGTGGCATCTCACTGCTGCATTTTGCTGCTGCTGTGATCTAATGTATTTCAGCAACAAGCTATTCCCTCTGCATTTTGTATTCATCAGATTTCAACATTAACACACTGTCACTTCTAGCAGCTATACTCTCCTTTTTCCAAGCTTGTAAAGTGTTTTGTAATCTAGAAAAAGTGTCATCATATAACTGTAACTGTAAAGGTGGAAGTTGTCCAATGCAAAATTAGAGCGATGCCTTACCTTTTAAAATCTTATTCTGAGTCTTAAGATACATGTAGCAGCCTTTATGGAGTTAAGTGTACAGGACTGAATTTCTCATGCTGTAAGCTTAACTTATATTTTTCTCTGTACGCATCTGACTTTTGGCAAAAACATTGATGTGATGTGCATAGTGACATTTGTAGCTATTATTTTGGTTTGGTTTCTTGATGATGGTCTAAAAGCAATTGTTGAGGTTCTGTCCATCCTTGACCACAGGGGAAAAAGCAGAAGAAAAAAAGGATTATATATGCCAGATTTTGCTCACAGATAGCATCACACTCATGCTACTGAAAAATTCTCTGTGAGGTTCCAGCCTTTCCTAAGTATACTGCACCTCCCTGGGGGGCATGTGCTTGTTTACTTCACAAAGGTATCACCTATCCTTAGAGGAGTTCACAGTTCACACAGGACATTCTGTGTCTCCTTTTTTATCTCTGTGATATAAAAGTCTGTCAGGTTAGTTTTTATAATGGAACAAAACAAGGAGTAGTAGAAAACAAGGGGAAAGCATTTGTTTGGTTTTCATCCCCATGGCTGTAAATCAAGAGATCAAAGAAGTACTGAAAGGGCAGCATACTGAACAGTGAGTAGAGAAAATTTCCTCAGTGCGAATTGGATATTAATACATGTGTAAGAGTCTGGAAAAAACTGACCTTTTTCTTTACCTCCTATTTTTTTTTTCTCTACATATTTGGTTTACAAACACATATTGCAATGAAAGTTCTTTTCCCACATCCTACTGGTTGAAGATTTAATTTCTTGTACGTATCTAAAAATACACAGAAAGATAAGAAAAAAAAGTTTGCATGCAGCAACTTACCACCATGTGAGGACTTTCTCTGCATATGCTCAGTGTTTTAAAACTGCATCAGCAACAAAAAAAATGCACACGCAGCCTTTACTACTGACCTGCACTAACTCTTCACTCACCAGACAAAACTCCCCACTGGAATTTTTTTCTCTCTGCTAGTTTGTACCAAGGCTGCACCTTTGTGCACTGTACACAGCTGAAGAATCTTCAAGATCAAAGCCTCATGCCTGAGCATAATCTTGTTCCTGACATGTCATGCCAGGCCCTTTTCACTGTGAGTGCTTTGATGCAGCAACAGTCAGGAAAAATAAACCAAGAACAAACTGAGAGAGGAAGGAGACAATGAATGCAATGTGTTCTCATGGTTCTAGGCTTCTGCATTAAAGCTAATATGTGTAAACCCTTGTTTGGATAGGTTTCTCCTTGTTATTATTGTTTTTTCCAGTTTCTGTTTCCACTGTCATGTCTGGAGACTTCATTCTCATGTTCTTGTAAGGTGAAAACATTAAGGATCCAGGATGGGAGCAAGAGACTATTTCCAGCTGTTCCCAGTGTAGAAGGAATGGTGCAACCTTGAACCCCTTGGTTCACCCAAACCTGCACCTGGCCATCAGCAAATGGAAATACAGGGCATGGTATTATGCATTATCACCAACCTGGGAGGTTTGCAACAACCTTAAAAACTCTGTTGCCCTTCTGTGGAGCCCTTCTTTGCTCAGGAGTGGCTGTTCTCAGTGACTGATGTTGTTCTGAGTCTCCTAAAGGAGTTTGCCATCAATACATTTTGTTCTGCCAAAAGAGGCCAGGACATAGGACTGAGAGTGGACATCAGAGATGTGGAAATTCAAGAGAACCTCTAGGACTTCTGAAAAAGTAAGCAAGGTTCCCAAAGAGAAAATCATTGAGTGCCCAGAGGAAAAATGTCCCTTTGTGAACCCTTTCTGAATACTACAAAATTTCAGTTATGCCAGGAAATGAAGGAAAAAAGAACCACTTTGGAAGTCAATAAGGAGCAATACAGAAAAGCACAATGCTGATAGAATTACTATTTCAAACATGACTTCTGGCGGGAGTCAGAAAATAAAACTTTCCTCTTTTTTTCCTCCTGGTAGAATAGGACTGCTAGCACCCTGGCTAGCTGTTACATTGAAATACTGTGTTCCTACTCAAAGTCTTTTCACCTGGAGAATATGGCAGTTTTGTGCAGGAAGTCTCTTTGGTTTCCTCTCTGCAGAGAGGGCAGACAAAACTGGTTGCAAAGAGAAGAAGGTTTTTCACTAGAGTCGGGGCATGGTCCCTCAGGTCAGTGCTGGGGATGTGTTTGTGCAGCTGCAGCCAGAGCACCTCAGGAGGTACCACAATACAGCAGAAGACAATTGCCCAGTTTCACAGCAGTCCTGCAGCTCCTGGGCCCTGCTGCACCCTGAGGTGTTGTGAGGTGTGTGTTGGCAGGCTGTCAGCTGCAGACACTTGAACCCCAAGGAACAGTTTGGGAGTTTTGTGTCTGTGGCACGTCAAGGGCATTTCTTTATCCAGCTCCTGCAGGTGTATGTGCGTTCAATTAAAGCCAGAAGAAAAATGGCTTGGTATTTAGCAGATATATGCTCTCTTTGTGCCTTAACCTTTACCTAGGGGAAAGTCCTATTAAATTCAGTAAAATTTTTCATAAGCTGAGATTTTAGGAATTAATAAGAATATGGATTAAAATTGCTTTTCTGTGATTATTTATGGCAACACTTTTTAAATACTAGACAAGTTGCAAACCTGTAGAGATGAGAAGTTCACTTGCTGAAAAAACTCACTGGTTTTCACTTAGAGAGACATACAATAACCTAAACAATTACACCAAAGTTGTCATCTGTACTTGCTTCTCCTAGCTTGTCTATAAGGATTTGCCAACCCATAATCAGCGAACTGAGAGCCAGTAGGGAATACAGAGATTTTCTTCCTCTTTACCTTATCATGAGTTACTGTCAATAGCTGATTTTGCCAACTTTGCCAAGGCTCACAGCTGTTGTATGTTCTTACAGCTTCTCTTGTATTTCTTTAGGTTGTTTGCTGTGATTACTTAAAACTACCTGCTTTTAATTGGTTGTCTATGAGCAGATGTTTTAAGGTGCCTGTGCGTCGATTTCACTTATTCTTGGTTTTTGCATAATGCAGGAGCTAGTAAGTCACAGGGGATGTTCTCTGGCACAGTTGCACTACTTCCACTTTACTTCCATCTTTGCTTTTATCAGTAAAAATCCTTCCGATTATTTCTTTGCCAGATAAACAGAAAAATCCTCTTTCAAGCCGCAGAGGATATTACTGCATATGGGCAATGCCAAGCTTCCACTTTTGCTTTTCCTTTCTCATATCAACAGGAATAAGTGCTGATAACAGACAAATAGAGCATGGGTTAAATTCCACGAGTGACGTTAATGTTTGTACTTTCACAAATGATGCCTGTAGTAATTGCACTTAAACTCCCTGTCTTTTTTCCACCTGCAATCATTAGGTGATGTCTCCTGTGTTGTAAGACCGGAATTCACTAAAATAATATGGCATGAATTCAAGTGCCCTTCATCTATTATTCTCTCATCTGCAATTTTTCTCCTCTTGAACATACCAATTTTTCAAACACTGGCCCAATAACAGGACTTAGTACGTGCATCAGCAATTAGAAAGCAGACACAAAACCCAAAGGAAACAACCCCTTAATGTGCTGCTTTAGAAGATCAAAATGAGAAAGCTGCTACATACACTGTGTTCTTAATGAGATGTTTGCATCCTGTGATTTTTAAAGCATTATATTTGCAGTGTTAACCATTAGCTGGTCACTGGAAAAAGGGGGCATCCTTAAAGATGCCACATTATCCTAGTGGATATCCTATCCTAAAAACCTATGGGTATGTACTTCTGACTAGAAAACATGCTAATGAATTGATTCAAGCCAACCAAATCCGTCCATTTCAAACTCTCAGAGACTTTTGAATAAAGATCTAACACCCCCACAATGTGGATCATCCTCAAAAGTCTTCATTCTGTGCGATGAAAATTCAGGGAAGTTTTCTCTACGTCTCTCATGGAAACAGGCTCAAACATGTTATCCTGCCCACAGTGACGGCAGCATCAAAACTGGCAGACTTTTATGTTCACTGCAAGAACATAATTGTCAACCATTTGATATCTGAGAAAGCTGAGCAGAGAATGTTCTCCATTGTTATACATAATAAAAAGTAATAAACAACATTATTTTTTTCATAGACTTCGAATAAAAAAATATTAAAACCTTTTAATTCAGGAGAAATTCATACAGATATACTTTGACTAAAGATTAGAAATACATAGTACAAATACTTTTTTAAAGGTCAATACATTTACCCAATATATATTCTCACAATTTTGTAACTTGAAGCAGGTGTAACTTGTACAAATGTGAAATGACTTGTGAAATAAACACAAGACTGTTTTTCTACAGACAATGACTGTAGGTGCCACTGAATAGAAAAGACTCAAATTATTCTTCTTTGTAGGCATCATTAGGTTTATACAAATACTTACATTCTGGTTTAAACTTTAAGTTTTATAACAATATGTAATGAAAGAATGGTATACAATAATGAAGTAGTCAGAGAGCTAACAGAGACTTTCCTTAATCTTCAGAACCATCTCCTATGTGAAACCCTGTCTTTAAGTTAAGGGCAAAGATAAATTTAAGATAAACCTCTAATCCAGATTGCCTCTGGAGTAATACTTTATATGCCCCTTTTTATTTTTGCATTCTTGTACTGCTTTTAGCAAGCATGGGAAAGAACAGTGTGAAATATTGCAGCCTGTGACTGGTAATTGTGTGCACATGGTCTGTGTCCAGTCATATTTCAATTATAAGAGGGATGCAACAGTCTTGGTGCCAAAGCATTGACTCTACACATCACAGCAAGGTTATGTTAACTTGATTGATCTGATTTGATGAGCTGCATTAAAAGTACAAGCTTCTGGACCTCATTTGCATTAGATGCAACAGGGAGAGCAAAAAGTCACGGTAAGAAACATTTTTCTGTATAAGGGAAGGAGTATGTAAGCACACAAATCAGTAGGGTCACTGGGAACTGCCTTCCTGGGGAATTTTTGCCATCTACTTCAGATGTGATCAAAGTTAAATAAATAACAAAAGTGATGAGGCGCAAAGGCTGTGTGCAAATAATATCCATTTCCCTCATGAATTGCCCACTGTCAGTCCTGGAATGTGTTAATTGCACAAGCTGTAATAGAAACAAGAGAATTTTTTTTTCCAGTGACGTGCAGAGCTGCCAAACTTATTATCATATCACAGACATTCCCCACGAGTTGTGTATATCCTGCATGCTTGTGCTTTCTTATCACTGAACATTAGAGTCTATATTGCACTACATATTGCTCAGCTGCTTCCCTTTCATGGAGGCTCATTTAGCATGTATTTTGGCTTGTGTAAGGATGAGATTAACAGCCTTCTAGTTGCTGCCTGATTCACTCCTACTTTTCATAACTTCTCAGTACAGTCAGCTGTATTTTTTCTTAATGGGTGTATTAATTATACTTAATCACCTTGTTTAGCTGGGAGAAATACAGGACTCCCTGGCCATACATCATTGATCTCCATGAAAACCAAACACAATCAGAAAAGGATCCCCACTCCTCATCTTCAATGATATTATCCCATTTCTCTTGTCCCATGCTTTCCCAAAGCTGTAAATCTTTAAATTTTCCTCAGTGTGTTTTCTGTATGCAGGTGGGTTTTGGTCACTGCTTCATCAGGCACAGACATTTCTCTTTCTAATCTTCACCTTCTGTCCTTCCCTTGTTTTTCTAATGCAGCCTAAGTAATTCAGCTAATAGTTATCTGACCTATATTTGAGCTATTTATATTATACTGAAGTGGGAATGAGCATATATAGTATATTCACTCTATGCATATTTTAAATCCACCTAAGCAAAATGTTTGTTCCTCTAATATGTTGATGAGGAACAGTAAACTCAGCCAACAGGGATAAAATTTCTCTGAAATTGTTTCTTTGTCCAGAGGTTTACCTTTTCTCAATGGATTTAAATACTGTACCACAGTTACTATGCTGCCAAATATAAGACTTTGCATCAAAACTGAAAGAGAAATATTCTAAGGTGGAATCCAAGTTTTTCTTTCCTATGCATATATATTGTTTTATTTATTGCTATTTGTCTGAGAGAGCAGCCAGGGGATAAAATTAAGACCATCTTCCTTCAGTGGTGCAAGAAGCCTGTATTTCAGCAAAAGAGGTCTGTTTCCTGGCAGGCACTGCCTAGAGCTTTACTCTTCTGGTGCACTTTGTTTTGCTTTCTATTCTTGCCCTCTGTCAGGCTCTTCCCTGGAACCAGTGCCTCAAGACACTTCCCTCTGGACACTGCCTCTGCCCTCCCCCACAATAACTGCATGTTGAACTCTGCCAGTTCCTGTTTTAAGAATGCAATGTTCTTGGGAGATGACAAAAATATAATTTGCAGTGGCATTTCATTGAGTTACCCAGCTTTCCAAGGGTCAGGGTAAGATCCTGCAACAATGTGGCCTGCAAAGAAAAAGTCAGTAAGTTGCTTTTCAAAATCAGTAATGCACAAATAGCAAGTCACGCTCCTCTGTCTTTGCTTCTGCTCCGTCTCTAAAACTTTGAGTTCCCATCTGTCAGTATTTTCTCTGGGACATCTTGTGTCTCAGTGTAATCTTCTGTGCCATTTGACAACATTCGCCAGAAGTTAAGTTACCAGCAATTAAGGCAATTTGAGGTGAACAAGATCTCCTCTATTTTATTCACACTCCATCTTCTTTGAAGAACTATCTGGTTGTCTCTTTTCATAAGAAAAGACATATACAGCAAAGAGCAGATAGCCATAAGCCTACTTCAGTCATGTCCATATTTTGCATGGATGTCAGATAATCGGTTTAATAAAGCCCAAGATGTTAACTTCAATACAATTTAATTCCTAGACCCAAAATTTCTTTTAAATGCCTAACCTTCAGCTGTAATATATTTTAACCTTGTAGGCTAATTAATCACCTGGATAAGACCCTTTAAAAGACATAAATCTAGAACAGCTAAAGACATTATTATATCCATAGGTCTGGGATTAGGGCTGTGGCACACTGAGCTTTTTAATGCCCTGCATCCATTTCCATCATCCTTTGAAACACACTGTCTGAGCAACACATGGTTAAAAGAACAATCCAAGCCGGGGCCATGCTTCTATTTCAAAATCTTCAGGGCATATTGTATGGACTGCAGTTACCTTGTAGCTGTGTCCTTGAACTCTCAGCTACTGGTTCCTGACTTTCAGCTGAGGAGCATTTCAGGTTGACCGGATTAGTCTTGCCAGCCTCCTCCAATGCCAAGTCAGATTAGTTTAAGTAATTTTGGTAATGGTTAAACTTTGTCGTGAAATGTATTAAAGTGTTTTCTTGCATTCATCTTCTGCTTCTCATCACTTTGAAACACTAGGAATTTACTGTCTGGAGCAGCTGTGACATATTTCTTCTTGAACTGCTACAGCTGTTTCCCAAGCAAACTGAGGAGCTTGGCACTGACACCCCTGTACTTTTCCATTCATACTGCCTTTGAAGAGAAGGTCAGAGTCTCTTAATAAGGGCCTCTAGCCTGCTGAGGGCTGAGACTTCCTTGCCTATTGGAGGAAAAGCATCCTGGCTTAGCTATATGACTGAACAACAGGTGTAGTGTTTTGAGGATCTGGTCTCAATCCCAGGTCCTACATACTGCTGTGCAGACCAGAGTTGCTTCTGGCTTAAGTCACTTGACACCAACTCTTCTTGCCCTATTACTATGATAATATTCAAGCCGCTTCTTCTTTAAAACCAGCTCTGGGAGATAGTCAGAGTCTGTGCAAGTACCAGGAAAATGATGGAACTGGTCCCCAGAACATCTGTGACTGTCGCTATACCTGATGGATTGCTGCCATAACCTTGTTTTGGTCTGCTCATAAACCAGTGGGATGGTCAGGAGTGGGTGTACATCGCCAGGAACTGAGTTTTATACCTGGGGTCTGTACTCAGCATGGTTCACACAGGAGATTTGTGCCAGTACCTCCCTAAAAGCTCCCCAGGAAAGTGCTCAGGAAATGGGACAGTACAATGATGGCTAGGAGGACATGGGTAGCATTGGCACAGCAGCCCTAGACGCACTACAAAGTGTGCACTATTCAGTGTATCTGAATCTGTGAGCCTTTTCATGTGAATAATTGATTCTCTCTGTCACCCCTTCTAACCCAGGAGAAGCAAGAAAAGCTGGAGGAGACTAACATCACTGAGCATTTTCCAAAAATAAAAGATGGTGGCTAATAATTACCTCAGTCTCATCTTAGGAGTAAAATAATAGTAATCAAATGAGCTGGACACAGAATTAAGTGCTGTGCCTGAAAAGCAACAGTCTGAAAAGAGTAACGGGGCTTTATACCATCATCGTAATCAAGTTGAATGAATGCACATTACCCATCACATTGATTTTAATAAGAAATGATTTTTTTTTCTGGATGTAACAAGAGGACCCTATGCATTAGTAGTAGTGGAAATACTTTGTGTAAACCAAAGGAAATCAGAAACTGTTGTTCTCTAGCACCCTTCCTCATAAAGAAACTCAGCTGCAAAAATTTTTCAGCCAGCATGAGGCAAGGCTGCATGTAGGGCAGATCCCAGCATTACACAGCCCTCCAGCAGCATTTGCAGACTGACGGAGCAGCCAGCTGCCCATCCAGCTCTCCCAAGGCTTGGCAAGACTTCCAAAAAAGCCCGGTCACTTGGAAAGTGCAGTTTACAGTAGCAGGGGATGGTAGAGCTCTGCAAGAGAAGTTACAAGTATTTCATCCCACAGGGTGTAAACCTCTCTCCTCAGTGGCTGCTCTAACTGCTTTAGGACTGCAGCCAGCTGGATATTGCAGAGCTGCACTCCTGTCAGGGCCTGGGTGCTACTCCTCTTTCCAAAGCCTGGCAATTAAACCAGGAAAACATTCAGTTGAGGGTTAATTTCAAGCCTTAACTGTAGTACTAACCAGAACAGGAAATTCCATCATTTAGCAAGAGTGGTAATGGTACTTTGTCCTACAAAAAAGGGAGAAGCATGGATCAAAATCTAACACTGTGAATAAATCTTTGCCCCTCTGGTGAATCAGGATTCACCTTTTTAGGTATTTGAGTGGATAATTTTTACCCAGTCATAAAGAAAGAGGAACCAAGTAGCCTTTTTTGTCCCTCCCAAGGAATGGCTGCTCGTCTGATGAGCACTGTGGGTTCTCCCTGAGTTCTCCTGCAGGATGCTGCTGGCCAGCACTCAGGGTGTGACAATGCCCTGCTGGCTGTTCGAGCAAGGCACTGTGCTGCTTACAGCAAGAACCGTGCAAGAACAAGGGTGTCCTTGGAATACAACCTCTGTCACCACACGACAGCCTGAGGGTGTGGTTAGGATGAGCTGTTCTCACTGCAGGGAAAAGCTACAGAGGGATTGCTGATGGGTACTGTACATCTCTGACAGGGTTTCAGTGCGGTCTTTCACCATGTGGAAGACTTGAAGATGTTGCTTCATCTGTTCAGTAATTTTTGGGATTTCTTTTGGCTTGTGAAGAGACAGGGAGTGAATGTAATTTGTCCATACATCTGTAGTCCAAGACAGATCTGTTGAACTTTCCTTTGAACATTGCTTTTCTACGTATAAATATCCCTAGTGGAAGAGAAAATGAAGCGTATTTTTTCCCAGGATGTGTCTTTACTAAGGCTATTAGACGTTTTTTAAGCTCTTTGTCCCACTGAACATTTAAGTGCTTTATTCAGACTATTTCATTCAATCTCTAGCAGCAGGAAAGAGTTTTGCTAAACATCCAGGGAAGGCTTTGAGAAGAAAGAAGGTAGGTAGTAGCAAAAAGTGGGTGGAAGCTACTCCTACTTTCTATTTTTTTCCATCTGCTCCTTGTTCCCTTCTCAGTCTACTGTTTGGGCAGAGATATGAAGAGTGTGTGGTGGAGGGAAGAGGGAAAAGCAGGGACCCTTGCCCTGGTTGCTCCTTCTGGATTTCTGACTGCTCTCCTGGGCTCAAACATGCTGTGAAATATCAGAAGGCCTGACCAGTTTTATGATGTGTTTTGCAAGACAGAGTGATGTGACATGGATGCTGATGTCTCGAAGAGGATCTAACTGTGAGTCTTTATGGCAGCTTAGAAAGCTCATGAGCACTCAAGCTCTCCAGCTCCAGCCTTTGCAGTGTTTCTTGCTGGAAAGCTGAGGTTGTTGCTTGGACTGTCAGCTGATGTCTGTGAACCCTATTCTTTACTGCCTATTTCTCTCTAAGAAATGTGAAACAGTGGGCTTAGGACCAGGAGTCACTAGGCAGCAGGATGGTTAAAATGTTGAACCCAATTCACCTTCAGAAATTAAACACATATTTATTTCCTCTGTACAGTACTGTTTGCAATCTGGCAAGTGCATTTAGCTCTTGTCTCAGTCTCTATAGATACATAATGCTTTTTGTTTACTTGAATCCTTTTACAAGGGCTTGCGTGTTTGAGGACTCATCAATAAATCTGGCAGGGTGACTGCTGTATGTTTCTAATCCCTTAACCATTTATTTACAAACAACAGTTGGGTTTCTATGCTGTGCAAATTAGTCAATAAGAGGAGAATTTAACAAAAGGAAAATGAAAGAGGATTCAATTTTAACTACTTGTTTTTCAGTTTCTAACAAAATATACAGATACCCATTTCTGTGGAATTACATACCTTAGAATTTATAACCAAGTTCTTAATTTTTCTTTTTGAGATGTGTGCCCTGTGTAGCTGTCAGAGTCCAAGTCTAAAGGTGGGGTGAGACAAAAATACCTGTTCCATATCCTGTTGGGGATATCTTGAGTGGAAAAAGTCACTAATTTGGCTTAGCATCAGTAATACAATTCTAGTTCTAAAGCATTTCATTCCTATGAAAGGTTTTCTTCTGTACACTCTCATTCATGCACCTTAGTGAGCATGTCCAGTTAAACCTCATCCTATTTTGCATGGGAAATGGGAGCACAGATCTGAGTGCCTTCTGCTGTACAGCAGGCACGTCTGCAAATCTATACAAGGTCAGGACCCTCACCATCTAGCAGATACTGGACTATGCTGTTCAGTGTTACTGGTGTATATATTGTTCTTAAATTAAAATAAATTCAAACATCATCCATATACAAGCTCTTCTGTCATATCTCAGAGGTAACTACCAATCTGTTATTAAAATTAGCTTAAATACACATACACATAAAAATAATTTTATCTTGAAGAAGAAGAAATACTAGAAGCAATTGATTTTCACAAATGGCTTGATTTTGGTTGATACCAGTTTGGGGTACCAGGCTTTAAATGATATGAGCATGGATTCTGTGAAAAGATTCTTCAGTATATTTCAAAAGGTGGAGGTTTTAGAAAACTCAAATGGTAGTAACTTGAAAATAATAGCCTATAATATTCTGTACTAGAATTCTGTAATTGCTGCATGCTTTTGGGCTATTTTTTCTAGAATGCTGTAGTGTTTTTATAAGACTGTTTAGACAGATGTTCTTCCTTTTTTGTATAAGAGCTATTTGCACTTCTGGGGCTCAGAGATGTTCCTTCTGATGTTTTGACATCTGGTCTCTCTGTGGCAGGATGTCTGCAGGTAGAATTGCTGTAGAAATTAATCTGTTAGATAATTTAGGTACACTAAGTTTTAGAGTTGTGGCAGACAACAGATTTATAAGCTCACAAATCCTGACTGGTATTACATGTACTTCCTACTGAGTGTGAGAATTTAGGGACTTTTCAGGTCAGATTTTTCTCTTAGATGTTTCAGCTGCATCTTGAAAGTACAAGGAGAGATTAATCTAGTCATTAATATAACATTTCGTTCTTGAGAATCTGAATAGTTTTCTAGGAAACTGAAGTCAAAGACAAAATGGAGAGCTCCTGAGCTGGAGGGAGCAGTATTAGAGGTGCTTACACTCGCCTGGCTGTGAGACTACTCACTCCAGATTTGTTGGTGATTTTGTAGGGATGGATGAGCATGGGAAATATCAAAACAGTGCTTATCCTCACTGCTCTGTCCTACTAGGATGACACAGTGAGATAATGAGATGAACTTCCATTGGTTCGGAGAATGCTTTTGTGTTTGAATCATAGAGTATCACAGATACTGACCTGGTTATCTTTGTTATCTGGAGACCACTGGAGTATTTTCACTTTTCCAGATATTACAAGTTTAACCCTACAGGATATGCCTCTTTCCAAAATGTGAGGCTTTCACATTTCTGTCCAGGATTTCAACAAGGAAAACATTTGTGTGTGTACACTATGTCATTCATGTGCCATAAATCCAACATCTGGGTATATCAGATTTACTGTGCATACATTTAGACATTAAATTCATTTAGAATCACCCTGATAATGTTTAGTTCTTATCTGCTCCAGGATAAGGATCTTATCTTTCAGGATACCAGATATGCAGGAAAAGAGCCTAAGTCCTCCTCTTACATCCAAACATGTCCACAATAACTCGACATACTGCAGCCAGACAAAGAGTTAAACTGTGGCTCACTCATGAAAGAAGCAATATGGTTTCCTCATGCTTTTTGAACCTCTTTAGATGGACTCCCTGCAGTCAGAGATGAGAAATAATGCCATGTTTTTCTGCATGGACTGATGCTGCTACCCTTCCAAAGCAAACCAGGCTTCTGTATCTCACATTCCAGAAGAAGGAATCTCCTTAACTACTGTGGAAGGGCTTGCTCCTCTGTAGTCTCAGTCCCTTGGGCATGAACTTCCATTCCAGCTAGGCCAGGTGTGAAGCTACCTTGGTCCCTTTCAGATGGTTATTTGCTCAAAACATGCAGCCTGTTGCAATCATTTGTCCTTCCCTTTTGCAACTATGAGTTTGTGTTCAAGCTGTGTCATTTTAGGAAAAAGTAAAAAAATAGATGGAAAAAAATCTAGCTCCCAGTAGAAAAGGAGAAAGGAAATACATTGAATTATCCAACGTGCAATGGGAAATGATGTTGGAAAAATAAGGTGCATGTCTGTCACAACCTAAGAATCTGCCTCACCTTGAGTAGAATGTTTGATAAGGAGCTCTCTGCTTACAGTTTTGCTGTCACAGCCAAATTACCTATTCATGCTGCTGGGACTACCTCCAGTGGGATAACTCCCTACAGAATTCTTGCGCTTACTAGGTTTGCTGGTGTTTGTATTTCTAAATTTGAATGTACAACTTCCTACCTCAAAACACTGAATGCTAATTACATATTAAGCTGTTTGAAAATGGATTCTATATTCATTGGTCCGTTTTCACCTCATTATTTCAAGCTATAAAATAGCCCTCTAATAGGAATTCTTGTACTGGATCTTGTTTCCTTCATGTGAATTTCCATAGGTACACCATTTTAAGGGACTACTTCAGCTGCAAGACACTCCAAATGACAGAGTGTTATTTAAAGCCACTGTTTCTCAAAGACAGAAAATCCTTTCTTTTGAATCATCCCTAGTCAATCAGCTAAAAGCATCAGATTTGTCCAAATTCAATAGTGTCTCCAAAGAGTTAAATACATTCCTCTGGAGCAATGCCACTGAGACAAATTAGATATTCCAAGCAGAACCAGGTTCATTGTGTAGTTTGCACATGAGACAGTGCTATTCATGGAGTTTTTATCAAGAAAAGATACTGAACTTGTCAGAAAATAGTATGTATTGGCCTAAATTGTGCAATTCTCATTCATGCTTGTGAACATTTGTACAAATAGACCCATTGACTTCATGATGAAAGTGTTTCATTATGATCATTCCTATTTCAGTGATCTTTATGTGATTTGAAATAATAAAGCACCACAGGCCCATTGACTTCAGTGATACTACTTGGTCCACCAACATGAGTAAGAGCTGTGCAATGTAGTTAAAAGGATCTTAATAACAAAACCTCTGTTATCAAGCTAAATATAACCCCCACCACAACCCTGCCATAGAATAGTTACAAAACTGCCTGGGCAGAAGCTCCCCCATCCCCACACATACACACATTCCCCCTCCAGTTTTTCTTTCGGAACAAAACCAGCTGTAACTAGAGTCTGAGTTTTACAAATTGAAAGGAGCTTGTAGCAAAAAGAACAAAAGTGCTAGTGTGCAGAAGCCACCCTGCAAAGAATGTTGGCAGGAGAGGAAGCCAGGCCCTTCCAGTGCTGTAACCTTAAACTATCATTTGTTGATGTTGGTGTATTTCTAATAAGAGAGGAAATGAGAACACAAGAAAAAGGGAGATGGGGAACTTGAGACCTTGTGGAGACTAGGCTTTCCACATTTTTATGTAGTCTGGTAAGGCAGAAGGAACTCTTTATTGAGTGATAATAGCATCCACTGCAAAATTTACCTGTATGCTTATGTGAGTGAGATAGTGCCATAATCTTCAGGCTTTTCATTTTACAGGAGTAAAACCAGGAAAGAAATAATGCTTTGTTGCTCATGTCTGGAGACAGATATGGGACTGTGGCTCCAGTTTCAGAGAGAGCTGATGTTTCTCCACTGAGCAAGCTATTTAGCTATCAGATCAAGTGGTGTGATCTGGAGCACAGCAGTGCATTGCTCCAATGTGAAAATACTGTGGAGTTTAGTGTCTCTCTACACCCTGGGAAGGAGTCTTGGTTAAAAAAGCACCATTTTAGTAGCAGTGCTGCTCTTTAGGAAGCCACAAAGCCTGATGTATGATTTAATCTGTACTTATGGGCTGAAAGGCTGTTTTTACTTGTAGAAGAAAGAAATCTCTTTAAACATCCTCTATTACATGAAGAAAACAAATTAATGTCCATAAGCACTCACCTTCTACCTGAGGATCTTTAAGCACCTCAGAAATAGGCAGTGTTCTTACACCCCTTTGTCAAACAAATTGTGGCCAACAGAAGTTGTGGCAAAGTCATACCTAGCACCCACATGTGCTGTCTTGCTCTCTCTGACCCCAAAACATACCAGTGAAAGGCGTTTTCCACGTCACTTTCACAGCTGCCTTCGACCTTGAGGGGTTGAGGTTGAAATCACAGTTGCAGAAAAGTCAACAGCAATTTTGTCCCTCACTGCATTGGCCCAGTTAAGTAGCTGTATATTGTAATAAAAATATTTCACAGTCACTGACCCTATATGAATTATCAGCAGCTGTCAGTTTTTATATTGAGAAATATAGGCCAATAGAAGACATGGTATCTTTTAAAGTTATAATGCTATAAGGATGAAAAATCCAGTCTATTCCAAGGGTTAAAGCCAAGCTTCTTCTCTAAAGTTTCTATGGCAACTAGATGCAATCTATAGTGATATTGTAGCTAATGAAATGTTTCTTCCAGACCAACAGGGCAACATGTAGCATTCAGTAATGAGGAATGTCTTTGGGGAAAGAACAGCGGCATAAAAGATGCCTTCTAGCAAACTATATCGGATGATAAAAGCCTGCAGTAAAGTGTGTCCTGAAGTCCAAATTCCCTTCTGTTTATTCACAGTGCTTCCTTCATATCTGCTCTGATAATGAGAAACACTAGTAATAAGAACAGTACTTGAGAAGGAAGAGAGGAAGGAAAGAAAATATATTTGATCACTTCTTTAACTGAATCATAAAAAAGAAAAAAAAAGCTTGTAAAGAATATATTTTGTGCATTTGAAAGAGGTTTGCTTTATGAGTGGAAAAGCTAAATGTTGAAATTTGGTGTCAGCATGCTATATGATATCTGTATGTGCTTGTGTATGAATTGGGTGGGTACAGATGAAATCTCTCTCCTTGTCTTGACTTCTCAGAAGCTGAAATCTATATTAGCCTCACTGCAAACCCCAAACCACACATTTTCCAGCTGTATTCAGCCCATGTCATAAAAGACAAATCAGATGAAAGACATGAAAGCCATGCATGTGTGTCTGGGAACAGGAGGCAGCAACTCAGACACAGCACCCTGCATCTGAGCAGTGACACAAACTCTCCTTGTGCCCTCTGGTCCCTCGTGGCAGGGTCCCTCATGCTGCCAAGACCCTCTGCTTCTGAGAGGCAGCTCCTTCCCTGTGCACAGGGGCAGAGCTCCTCCCCTGCTGAAGAGGGAGGAAAGGCAGGTCAGGGCAGGGTGCAGGAGCTGTCTTGTGGCTTTGTGGTCTGCATGGGAAGGTCTCTTCCCTCCTCGGCTCCGCAGGCTGCTTAGACACTTGTGCAAGGCTGCAGCTTTGTCCTTGCAGGCCCCTCAAACTTGAAAGAAATCTAACAAACCTGTAAATAAATATGACCACGCATACCTGATTTTAGACATTCAGGTTTCTGAGTTACTGTAAATGCTTTCCTACACACAGGCCTCAAAGAACTGTATGAATATTGTTATTGAATATAATTAATATTATTAAGAGGTATCTAGACCTGATGGGTACCTCTCAGACTGCCTCCTTTCAGTGCAGTCAGATGCTCTATGTGTGTGCTATGTTTATGTTGTACATGATGTACCTGATGTGCTGTAGTAATGTTGCTCTTGTAGCTACAGCAGTCTAGGAACAGAAGGAAAACCAACAGGGCCTCCAACACAGAAATCCTTCTTCAGGGTGTAGAAAATAGCTTAGATGCTGAACTGTTTTCTGCTTCTTCCCGTGCTGTAAATGGATTCAGTAAAGAAAAGCATACATTTTCTTTCCACTTGCCTGGCCTTACTTTGGACACATACACAGAAGAAGAGAGTAAAATGAGTTACATGCAACACAAATTCTTACCCTGGACAGAGAAATGGGTGCTATTTTAGCAGGACACTTTCAGAAATACACTGAATATGGAAGTGAGAAGCAGCTTGTGCTCAACACCAACACACTGAGGGGCTGCGGGACACAGTGCTGTGGTTTGTTAGCCACGAGGTAGATGCTTTGTTAGGCCCTGGGCTTTTGGGTTTTGTTGCAGAGCACTGCTGAACAGTGAGAAGGCTTTGTCCTTTTGGCTGGACTGGTCAAGGATCTTCATGTCCATGTGACATTGGGCGTTTCCATTTACATATCTGCATATGAAGATTCTTAGCAAAACTAGTTCCAATTTAAAAAAACCCTCACAGCTGTATTCCTACCTGTGCACTTTAAAATACAGTAGAAAATACCAAACTCATCTCTAGTGGTGTCCTGGATGAAAAACAGTGTTTCCTTAGGCAAAATTACCAAGAATGTTTTCTACTTTCTGGTTCTTGAAGTGGCATTTACAGCCACAGGAAATAAAGAACAAGGTATCTTAAAACATCCTTGTAAACTTTATACATTCATTTAAAGTGAGGCACAGTAGTAATTTATTTCCAAAAGGTTTAACTTAGTAAAAAATTTTGTCACTCAGGGAAGCTTTCCCTCTCCTTAGCTAGGTTACATTAAAATGTATAATGCCTCTTCTCTGAAGGGCCTAATGCCTTCTGCCTCTCCTCTTTTCTCTACTCATACTAAGTACTTTCATGGTTAACGTATTGGTAGCTTAAGCAGTGTTAGGTTCAGAAACTTTATCTTCATGTACAGGGATGATATTTACCATTGTTTTAGCAGCTGCCTCAAAGGAGTCCTACAGTATTAAACAGAAGCACTCTGTTTTCAGCTTTGTCCTTATTTTGGAAACTGTTTGGATCACTAAAATGGAAGCAAAACTGCAGGCAGGCGTTTATATGCCTGAGAGAAGGATTCTAATGCCTCATTTTTACAGCCTTCAGTTTTGTGAAATATAACATCTTAATACAGATCTTTTGCTATTATCTATCTGAGGTTCAGAATAGAATTTCTGTTTTAGATTTCACCTCTGTGAAAAACAAAACAATCAACACAGTCCATCAGGATCACAATAAAATCTTGTGTCATCAAAACTCAATGAACCGTTCAGAGGCAGCGAGAGCGCTTTAGTAGGACAGACAGTCATTTTGGTGGTCAGGGTATTGCACGTGTCAGCATGGCAGCTGCTGTGCTATGAAAAGATCACTGTGCATGGAGTTGAGACACAAATAAAGCTGGCCAGGAAACATGTAAGTTTGCTATGGCCAAAGAAATTAGATTCTTCTGCAGAAGTATGTCAACTGAGTGATGAGTATATGTTTTGCGTTGGTATTAATTTCATGTGAGCTTCATTAGACAACCAGTTCGTAAATACACTCACTTTTTGAGAACAGTCTCAGAATAATTAATATGTATGGGCACTCATCAGTTATATGATGAACTGTGTATTGCAACAACTGAAAAAAAATGTCTTTGAGATGGGTTATGACTTTGGCTTACAGAGTGCTAGGAAACCAAAGATACTGAATAAGCACATCCAGAACGTCTCAGGTAATAGACTGAACTTGCTGAGACCCTGTCCTCACTTCCATCCCTGTGTTTACCCTGGTGCTCATGTGGTTGTAGAACAAATTGTTCCAGAGAAGCGATGAAAAATCATCCTGCAGGAAAAGTCATTAGTTCATGGTTAGATCAACTTTCTGGTCAAGCTGATCAAGGCTAGGAACACACAAACAGGAACAAGGGGGAAAGACTTAGGTGGATTTAAGTTGTCCTTGAGGCACTCTCTCGGGTTGCTTTTGCATTCCACTGGTAAAATTCCTGAGAAGGGTGTTGGAAAACCAAACCTGTTGGTGTATATTCAGTAAAATTTGTTGCTATCAAGAGGAAGGGTCTTGGAAAACCCTGATAGGAGGAGGATTCTTCACCTTTGCCCACTAGGTAGATACAGGTAAGCAGATCAGCATGCGTAGCTTTCGCTTACCTTGCTCACAGTAATTTGGCTGATATGGAGCTGCAAATGATTCCCCATGGTGAGTGGATTTAATTCCTACTTGCATTTCTACAGTGTGAAAGGTAGAAAACAGAAAACTCCCTGCTGAATGTCTGCCCTTCCCAGATTTCATGAGTCATTTTTTTCCATACCTAAAGAAAATGTGGTCTCACACTGTGGAACCAGTATGAAGGAGCACACACTGGATCCCTGCCCTTTCTATACCATGGCAAAAGTACTGCATCCTGACTGCAGTTTGTCAAGTCCCACACTGCTGCTACAAGTGACCTGTCCTTGCTCTCATTATTGATGTGTTTCCTCACTGCACTGAAGGATTCTTGAGTCACAGAGTTTTTTAGGACGTGACTCTCATCACAGTGAATCAAACACTGTAATAATGAAGCTCATCCTTTATCAAACAGGCTCAGGGCTGAATTCATATCTGAATTTAGTATAATGGCTATATAAAGATTACTGTACATGCAGTTTTTCTGGGTCACTCTGATGTTTTGTTGCAGTATAATGCTTCATACGAGCTGGGCTGATTGTGGCTGGTGTGACAGCTCTAGCAATGTGAGATATTAGTGTATGCTGTTTTACCACCTCACCTACAAACTCAGTGTGCAGCAGCTTTGATGAATGTGATGGCATAAATACTGAGATGTCTATAAAAGCATTGCAAGCTTTACAATTGGGAAGGGTTTTCCCCAAAGCACTGGTAGGGTTGTACATACAGGAAACTAGATTTGGATCCTGAACTTGTTCCCTAGATCAGAAGAGTTTGTGTGAGTTTTACACAGAGAGCATGTTAGTCTTTTAGCAAGAGCACTGCACTTTTGGAGTCAGAGGTTCAAGACAAGGAGCACCAAACATAATGATTCTTCTCAAACACAGGGAACGTTGTCATGATAAAAAGACCAGTTGAGTAAGGAGGCAAGGATTATTGAAAAGAATACATTGCACTCTGGGAGCAGGCCTCCTCTTCTTTACACACTGCTCAGTCATCACAGATGCAAAGGTCAAGGCTCATCAGTATTCCCCCAGTCTGGACTCAGTGTCATAGCAAACAGTTTGTTGTTTTTTATGATGAAATCTTTGCTTCCCCAAATAAATAAAACTGTCCGTATCAGATTTGTCTGTTGGAAAAAAAAAGGTGTGCAGATTCGGTCCTGACTCCACAGGAAACTGAGAATGGAGCTGGCTGAAAACCCGGGAAATGAAGTGACGTGACAGAAACAAGTGTAGAGCTACTGCTGCCTCAATGTGTGCTCGCAGTGCGGCTCGTTCCTCTCTCCAGGTAAAGCACCAAGGGCTTTCCGAGCTCTGGTGGGGTCCGAAGCCGTCAGCGGGCGCTGTGTATCCAGCAGCAGGAGCAGGCGCCAGAAAGGTGCTGGGAGCGGAGGAGCTCCCGGAGCGCCCCAGCCCCGGGCAGCGCATCCCGCCCGGCTGCGGGATCCCCGCCGGGCATCCCCGCTCCGCTCCAGCCCTGCAGCCTGCCACTCTGGTCATTTACAGCATCCTGTCATTTACAGCATGAAACTGTACTCCTCGGTGTGCACCGGCCAGAACTTTTTTTCTTGAATATTCTTCTAGCACCGGTAACGTCACTAGGTGACCTAAATCCTTCATTCACTCACGTTTATTTTTAGCTAATGTCAGATAAAATAAGAGCAACACCGTGGAGGGAAGAAAAATCGACGGTATGAACTTTTTTTCTTAGAGGTGAACTGTCTGCAGGGAAATTAATGTCAATTTTTAATCACAAAATAACAATAATATTTGACTGCCACTAAAGTCTTTGCATTTCAAATGCAGGGGAAGAACTATAGTCTACTCTTAAATGCATCAAGTAAATAAATACAAAGATATACAAAACTATTTTTGAAATGTGCAATGTAACTGTAAGGTAGCAGAAAACAAAGCTGCTATTCACTTATAGATGAGAAAAGAGAGACATTACTTCATATAATTAGTGAGTTAATTGTCATAAATGTTATTTAAAGATTCTAATCATAATCATGCATATCTAAGTAAAACTTAGAGACTATTTAGCATTCATAAACTTTTTTATTCTAAGTATATTTATACACTCTAATACATATACATTATATGAGCATATAAATATATATAGCTTTATACTAACAGCGCAACCATTAGCATAGAGTCATCTATTGTAGCTTTGCAGATATTGCAGATTGTTCTGTAAGTCTCCTTTTCTTTCCCTTTCATATATACCAGGTGTGATAGAAGGCCTCACTGCAAACGAAAGCTAATGTTGTTGTTTAAAAATAAAATTCCATTCAGTCATTTTACAAGAAAAAGGAAAGTTATGTATGTGTTATTTATGATTACAGGGTTCATAATAGTAGTATGGAAAGGCAGAAAATCTGCCTGAATGTAGGAAAAAAAATCTCTGCTGAAGTGATAAGTGAAAGCTGGCCTCAAGTACTCCCTGTATGCAAACCTTTTGCTGGCAGAATTTAATCAGTGTAAATATTTTTTCATTTTGAATGGAGCAGAAGGAAAAAGGATCACTAATAATAGCTAATGAAGTAGAAAGATAAAGTACTTGAAATGAAATAATGGATTAGAAAATGGATTAAAATAGATTTTTTTTCTTTCTATCAGGAATCTCACCATTAATTCCAGACAACAATATTCACTGTATAAGTTCCAGGTTTCCTGTAAGTTCACATCGGCAGCAATTACCATTGGATCAGTGTTGCAGCAAAAAGACTTTCTAGATGTTAAAGGCTAGGCTTTGCTTTACAGAGGGAACAGCCTGCACACTCCAGTTTAACAGTGTGTCTGGGACCCTGGCTCTGTGAACCTGTTGCCCCAGAGCCTGGCAGAGTTCACACCCAGGCCTGAACCCCATGGCATGAGTTCAGAGTAAGTTAATCTAAGCAAAACTAGCTGCTGCAGTTACAGCAGTGCAAGAGCAACCTAATTCAAAGCTGCCTGAGCAGAGCTTTTACTGTCCAAGTAACAACCTCTGATTCCCCTTACTGTGTTTGCTACACATGTTCCAGTGAGAATAGACACAAGACTTGTCAGGGATGAGCAGATCAGATTCACCAAGGTTGAAGTAGGAGCAATGTATATGGTGAAATCAATTTACAGACACCTTCTCTTTCTGGGAGGAACCATATTTTGTGAATTGAATTAGTTGTAAAAAAATGTTTCAACTTACCTAACATATTTTTTGGATCATTGCATAGAACTTCCTGTGCAACACTTGGTATTGCTCATGGGTAAAAAACAAACTCATGCCCGTAAGAGAGCCATGCATTAAAAATTGCCTTAAGAGTATTTGTTTGTTAGAGCCTGCTTGGTCTCCACTAACTCTAGCAGCTCCTGCTTTTGTGTTGCTGGCCATCTGCTAGTCCTCAATTAGCCCATCCCCAGGGAGCTGAGCTCCACCCTGGCTGCCACGTGCTTATTCCCATGGCTGGTCCTCACAAGGGCCCTGAAAGTTCCTCCAGCTCTTAGTGGCTCTCCAGGGGACCGAGTGGATGGACTGTGCTCAAAGTGTTGGGCAGGAGCCTTTCCCTCAGTGGAGGCAGCACCTGTGTCGGGGACCCCTGGGCTACTGGAGGTGTAGAAGAAGAGATTACAGGTGACCTTGCCCCTGGTAAGTCACAGTTGTACCAATTACCAAAGAAGAATAGCCTTGCCCTTTATGGGTTGCAGCGGTGACTAATAAAGATAAGTGTGATAAAAGGGGTGGGTTGGCTGGTTATGGGGAATCTTAGAGACAGCGGAGCTAGGAATGATCTAGAGAGATCTAAAGAAGAATGAAACAAGAGAGTTGCTGCTGTGAAAGATCTGCTGTGGGGTCAGTCTGGGTCTGATGGAGTCAGAGCCTGCAGTCACAGCTGAGCTGGGTGAAAGCCTCTGTTCAGAGTCTGCAAACCAACACTTGCAGTCACAGTGCAGCAGGAAATAGCCACAGTCAGAGTCTGCAGCTGGGCCCTACAGTAGGAGCTTGCTGTAGTCAGTCAGGATGGCTGAGCTGTAAAAAAGAATAAACCAGGACCCTTTTCACATTGTTGAATGAGAATCTGTCTTGGCTCATTTCTACCCCTAATGAGAGGTCTGCTGCAACAGGGTATGACAGAGCAGAGAGGTTGGGTGTCTGTGTGCTGGTATGTCCAACAGGAGCTGGGGCAGGACTGCATACTGCGTTACTCTTTGCTAATTTGCCACTCCTGATGGCTTTTATGCCAGTGTTGTATGTCAGAGAAGCTCATTTGTGATTTTAATGCCACCATCTTATAAGCCTAAATCAAGGGCATTGCCTTAACAACTTCATCTGCTGCTCAGCTGACAAGGACAATAACTGAAGCTTTTCCTTTATGAGGAAATATTATCCTAAAGCACTGCTAGAAATATTGTATAGAAATATTCCTTGGAAAAACTTTTAGTGCCTGTCCAGTTCAAGAAGTGCCTTTGCAGGTAGAGAGATATCAGTGCTGCCAGTGGAGGAGTGCTGTCCTGCTGAAATTTACTTGGCTTTGTCCTTAAAATGCTGCTTTTCAAAACCAGACTATCACTGCAGTAGCCTGCTAGTGATTTCTCATGCTGGAACAATTTATTAAGCAATAATTAAGCAGCTGAAATGACCAGGTGAAGTTTAAAGATATGATCCTGAATTTTAGGAAGAAGAATAAAGTTTTCCTGCTTTTTTGGAATAGCAGTATAGTTTATTACCTGTAGTCCTTATGATGAGGATAACATGGCCACACTCATAGGAAGTAACTGAGGAAGTGACCATTTATGCTGTTGCTGCCCAAAAGTCTACAGCATGTGGTTATTTATTTATCCACTGCAACAATTGCTCTATAAACACAGAGTACATTCTTGGAGAGAAATGAGGCAGGATCTCTCAGCAGGGAAGAGAAGCCCACTTGAGTGTCCCACCCAGCAGAGGCAGCCAGCCATTGTTCAGGGCTGTGCTCAGTTATCACATGGGGGATCTCAGCCTGGGCTGAACACAACCCCCAAAGCCATCCCTGTGCCAAAAGTCAGGGTTCCCTGAGTCCAGACGGGAAACTTGAACTGAGGCAGGTGAAGCTGTCCACAAGGAAATATCCCATTTTTGTATTGCTGTCCATGTTAAACAAAAAGAGTGAGAAATTAAGCATAGAAAATACTGAAATAAAATAGTTACTAAAATGATACAAATTCCATTAAGCACCAGCAGCACTGAGTTCAGTAAACAGAAAGGTCATCTTTCTGTCTCTGCCTCATTCCCAACTGCAGCATGACTCAGAAGAACAAACAATTGAATAGGTTTTATTAGATGCTTGCATGCATTCTGGGGTTTTTATTGCTTGAAATTTCATTTGGTTCCCTGATTGTACCACAATCCAAAGAATAAACACTTAAAAAAATCAGTTGTAAACCAAATAATTTTTTTTTGCGTGCATTTAACAATCAGGTGTCCTGATTTCAGGAAGATTTCAGCCACAGCTTGTTTTATTACATGTCCCTGCTTTAAGACAAAAAGGGAAGGGAGAAGTGAGAAGAAAAGCCATCTTAGATTTGTACTTGGATTGAGAGGTTGAAAGTACATACAGAGCAGGTGTACATGTGCTTTACAGGTAACTATAGAAGTGGTGATGGTTGTCATAATCTGGAGCGAAGAGGAATAAAAGGAGAGCTGGACACCACCAAAACTTCACTTAAACCATTATATTTGGGCTGCCTCTCTGCAGGGCAGGCTTCTTTCCAAATATTTTCTGCCCTCCAGGACAGGCAGAAAAATCTAATCCTTGTGACCTTTTCTTAAAAAAAACAGAAGTAATGTTTGCAGCATGGTATTTGTATGCAAGGATTAGCTCTTGATTTCTTTGCTTAGTACCTTAGGGTATATTTTTAAAGTACTACACAGAATTTTGGTCTCACTCGTCAACTTCTATTGACTTTAAACCTCATGAGTCACTTTGACAATATATCCCAGAGGCTTTCTATCTTACACTGGCTTTGATTTAAATTCCCTTGCTTTTGGGAGGTTATTTCTCACTTTAGGGTTAGCTTGGATGGAAAGCTGGCTTTCAGGAGGATTTTTTCTATGTTAGAGATGTTCTGCTTCCAGGTTTTCCCAGTATTATTTTATGTTCTCATTTTCTTTGGGAAAAAAAAAGAGACATTTTTGTTAGTATCTGCAACTTCTCTTACTTACTTGGTTTGTTCATGCCAGCAATGGCTGCATTACCTCAACACCAGTATGCATGGCCCCCTTGTGAATGCTATTTTAACTTATGCGTAACTGTAAAAGTATGTACTTTGTGAGACTCATAGTACAACAAAGACTAAACTCTGCAAGTGAAACCTAGTAAAGTAAAACCTAAATACAGTATTTTCTTTGCAGAATCACTATTTTCTTCTCTCTTAAGAAAAAAATCCCAACTGATTTTCCATATTAAAAATTCCAGTGAGTCATGTGATGTCATAAAGGTCTGTGGAAGGGATATGCTTCTCCATGGCAGCTGGATGCACATCGAGTCCTCTGCCTGGTAATCTGTTAAGGTGCTCAGACTGGTGGATTGGTCATTATTTGTGGCTCTCACATAGAGGTTATGTCAAAAAGGGACATATACAAGGGTAAGAGAGACATTTTGCCAGTCCCTAGAAGGGTTTTCTCACAGTTCACTCCATTACTCCTCCAAAATGATAAATACATGACATTTAGAAAGGGAGCTCAATGAGGGACAGGTCTGTGCTCTGCTAAGTATGGATGACAGCTTGAGTTACCCTTAACTCTTCTCATTGACTGGTAGCCCCAGGTGAGTTAAAAGGCATGGCAAAGGGCCAGCTTCCTCAGCTGGAGAAATCCTGGGCAATGTTAAGTACCTTTGCCAGGCTGTGCCATCATGTACATCTATGTAGAGCATCAAACAAGTGTGTTAACAAAGGGTAAGTATTTCCCCTGAAGTGTTTGACAGAAAATAAACAGCTGGAGCAACTGGCAGTAAATTCTAGTTTCCTCAATAGCATTCTGGTAACAATGGGAAGAGGAAGGAGAAGCCAAGTAAACAGTACCTCTGTTATAATTGGCACAATAGTCTGACTTCTCCTCTTGTGTCTTATGTGGCCACGTACAAGTACGCAAACAGCAACAAATATTGCCTTTACTAAAGACTACTGCTCTCTGTCTGGAATCCAGGTAGCAAGACAGTGAAAATTGAGCCTGAGCATTGCTTTCAAAATAATTTTCTACTTTGCCATTAATTATGAGCTGATTTTCCATTTTTCTCAGTGTCTTTCTCATTGAATGGACAAAACATTGCTCCAGGATTGATAAGCATATTGAAAACATTAAACAGTATCAATGAAATTATTACTGGGCAGAGAAAATAAACTCCTAGTCTTTCCTTAGTTCTTACCAGGGTACTAGCTATGGCATTGCTAAACATCATTATCAACAGTAATAATCTCATTAAAAGAAGCATTTTCTCTAGCACCACTAGCTATTTCTCATTTGGTTTTTTGAATCAAATGCTTTGACCTCTAATCAGCATATGTGTACTACATTACCTTTGGCTAGAATTGGCTGTCTTGGAAAAGAAAGATAAGATTTTGTTAGTATTTAACTATTGAGCAAGCTCATGTTATACTCCATTCCATTTTCATTGCACTGTCAGGTCTGATTGTCCATTTTGAAACTCTTTTGACAGCTTTGCATTTTGTTTGTATCAGTCTAATGGGCCTGTTGTGGTCCCACAACTCCTTTTTCTCCTTCCCTGCTACTTTACATACACCTATTCCATGCATGATTTTCTGGTTAATTAGTAGCATTCAACTGAATAAATTTATTCTCAATATTTGGTATCAGATCTGGAATTTTCTTTGTCCCTCCTTTTGAAATTCACTTAAAGAGATAACTGAGCCCTTCAGGTGTGGATATTGACTTTCAAGACAAGTTCCATACCCTTTTTCTGACCTGTCCTTGCTTAATTTTAGGAATGTATCTATGTGTCCTTTAATACCTCTCCCTTCATGTATAATCAGCTTAATTTTCTCTTTCCCTGATTTTCAGCTTTATTACTAAAGGGCATTGTTTTAATTTCCTTTGAATATTGAATATATTGACTTTATTCTTACACCTCCTGACCAGCAAAATGTTTTTTTGTTGGCTGACTGGTTTTTTTTTTTTTGTCTTTTCCTTATCTTCAGTAAGTTTTTGAGACTTTTCCTACAAACCTATGCCTTAGTGTATGAATTCCAGACAAGATTGGCACCTTTGATTTAATGACACCCCCACCTTCTTGAAGATAGAGGTGAACTGTTTAGCCTGGCTAACTACAATAGTCCACTCACTTCCTTATAGTTTGTCCTTCTAAGTCTGGAGATTTCACTATTATAAGTATTGCAACTCTTGCATTAATAATAGTTTAGTGTAAACATCCATGGCAGCTTTGAATTAGGTTGCTCTTGCACTGCTCTAACTGCAGCAGTTAGTTTTGCTTAGACTAACTTACTCAATTTCTTAGGAAGGTTTTTGGCCTGCCCTGAGCTCCAGGATGCTTTATTTCAACCTCTGCTAATGCCCCAGTCTATTACAGTTTACTGAGTTACAGCCCATGCTTCTTGTTTGTTCTTCCATTCCATTTAAATGGCATCAGCTTCAGACTATTCAACTTATGGGTTCCTGTGACCAAATTCTTTCATGAGTGTTCTGTACTAATAACAAAACCAAGCTTAAAATAGAATTCTGTCTAGTTGTTTTAACAGTTATTTGGTAAAATTATCAATTGGTTATTGTACTGGGGAATAAATAGCCTCTGAATTATTAGTGGCATTTCTCTCAATCTTTTTACTTGGAAAGCTAATGTCACTTACAATTTGTCTCCTTCCAAAGCCACAGATTTCTCTTTATGTACACAAAAGTTCCTCTAAATAATTCTTGGTCATAGTGGTTTTGACTAGATCTCATTTTGCCGCTTGTTCCTTAGCAGTAGTCTCTGTTTTGGCTGCTGTTTTTTCTACCATCTGAATAATTGGATATGTTTACTCTGAAATATATCTTTATTTCTCCCACTGTAGAAGTTACATGACTTGTTCCAGATCCCAAAGAAAGCAATAGATGGCAATTTCTTTGATGGACTTTCTGCTGCAGTTTGGTATCCTACCATTATCTTTGTATAGCATCAACCCTGACCCTGATGAGCAAATTTCATTTTGTGTCCTCCTAATTGGTGACAAGTCTCTGCAACACTTCTCTGTGCATCTGGCAGAGATACTGGCTGTGGCAGCATCTGCAGACAAGTGAGGAGTAATTGTTATTGAGTTGTAGTAGAGAGGCATTTCAGGGATGTGCTCTTAAGTATTGCTGAGTAGAAGTCTAACAAAGAGAGAGAGAGTTCTCTCAAGGTCACAGAATAGACCATGTTCTTGTTCCTATGCATTGTTTCTCTACTGACATCCCTTCAATGAAAATCTGATTTAAAAATTGGTATCTTGAGCAAGTCATGCTTTATTTATGGAATTTGGTTTGCTATTTATTTAGTATTCTCAAAGTTTCTGCTGAAAGGGTGCAAAATTGGTGCCTGGAAGCAAATTTGGAGAAAATTCAAAGCACGAACATAGACATTTTCCTTGCATATTCATATAGAATAAATATTCCACATTTTGTCATTCTATTCAGGTTACTTTTTGCCTAAATTCACAGACAGGTTATGGTTAACTTTTAGAGAAGATAGTGCATCTCCAGTCACTCTGTTTAAATGAGCTTCATAATATTAAACTGAGAATATTAACTGTACAACACATGGATTTATGTTCATGCTAGTTTTATTTCAATATCTGTGAGAATTTTAGTTCTTTTATTACTCTTTCTGAAATAAGCTAAATATTAGAGTTCAGGATTTACCCTAATGCATTTTCATTTAAAAACAAGGTTTGTTTACAAATTCCAATAGAAAAATATCCATTCAAGAATCTAAATCTCTATAAAACTGTTTCTGAGCAGTGTTCTTCAAAGTTAATACAAGCTATTTGCATGCATGCTTGGGCTTTTACCTGCATATCCAGATTTTCTATTCCTTTTTCCACTTCATGTGTATTCAGAGAAAGGCAAAAGAAAAGGAGAAATATGGGATAGAAAGTTGAGAAATCTCTGCTTTGATTGCTGATAAAATATTTTCTACAGAAGTCACTACTCTTCATTGAGCTTCTAGAGAGGTTTAACCACCACCATCAATAAAATATTTCAATGGTTTATAATCTCAAGGAGTGAGATCCTTTCAAATTTGTTGCCTCTTTCTGTTACAAAATCTGCAGCTGGCTCTTCAGTGTGCTTTGCCTGATATATTATGTTAATCAGCTCCCTTATTTTTGCTAGGCAGCAACCACTCCTGGAAAAATCCCACCTAATTGAGTGCGCTATTTTGGGGTGTTTTGTCTTGCAGCTGGGAAGCCACATTTTTTGCCAGTAATTTCTAGTCTCTGCTTATAAATGAAACAACTTTGTAGCTTCCTCAAGCTGAGTTTTTGGAAGCTATTTGTCAAAACATTTTTTGTAGTTCAAGGCAGAAGCCTCCACTGCGGAAGTAATGAAAAACATTTGGCAACTAGTGGAATTTGTTGATACTGTTTTTTCTGGGTCTAATCATAGAGATGGTCTCCTGCTGGGAGTTTCCCCTGTTATATAAATCTTCAGTAGAGCAGATATTTCACGTCTCCCTCTCGTAAGACATTTTGGATTCTCCAGGTTCTTCCTGAAAAGTCTTTCTTCTCCTGTGGTCTGCTTTTTATTTTTTTTTTTTCTTCTTTTGCTATGAAAACTATACATATTCAACAACACTTTAAAAGTTTTAAATATTTTTTCTTGGCTTTTTCGTTTCTTTCAAGGCTTTAATTTTTTAAAATTTAACAATCTCTGTGTTATTAAGGTTTAGTTCTTAGATTTCCCTGCACTTTCAGTTTTATAAGAACAGTCTTCTGGTTCCTAGTGGTTCACAATGCTGGAAAGATTGCAAAAATATTGACATGCTCTTTTCTCTCTCTGAAAAACTGCCTGAGACAGATTTTTCTGTTTCATTTCCAATTTAGTCAAGCCACTGGGCTGCATCAGTAATTCTTCTTCAGTTAAGATTGTTTAAAGCAAATACTATATTTTCCTATTAAAGTATCTTGCTATTTGCCTCTGGAGAAGCACTGCTACTAGAGACTGCAGGGCTGGCTGCACGCTATTGTGAGGTATCAATTTTTCCCTCACCAGCCATGAATAACCCCATTCACCGCCTTCAATCTGATTATGAGGTTTCAGATGAAGGTTGGCTGAGGGTGGTGAAACTGTACAAAACATGGGTATCAGTGTCCAGATGCTGATGACACTGGGGAGTGTAGGCTTTCTCTCTAAGGAATGACCTTTTAAAGTCTTTTGTTGGCACTCTCTAGTGCTTTGGCAGATGGGCACAAGGTGGGCAGGTATTCTCCTGCTTGAGGGTTGGGTTCAGAATCCCCTGGGGGCAATCTCCATTGCAGAAGTCCCACCTAAGAGCTCTATCACAAAGCACCAAAGGCAGGAAGCAGGCTGCAATAGCCAACAAATACAATTGCCAAATGTAGCAGGATGGGATTTGGTGCAAATTGATTTGGTTAGGAATTCAGGAGGCTGACATCTAGAGGTGGTAGAACTCTAACCAGGGACAGCAAACTCTAATTATTTTCTCTTTATCTTCTCCAAATGTGTTCCATGTATCTCAACAAAATAGGAATTTTTCAATGGAAATATTGACCTCTTCCCACTCCGGGAGCATGGTGCTTGCTAAGTGCTGGGGTCACAGAAGGCAGGCAGTTGCCTTCTATTCAGATATTTGCTTATCTTCTACCAATAAATAATGGTCTACAAAGTTACACTGAGGTATTCGCGGCCTCTTCTGTAGAACTGGAAGGTATCTTTTCTACTAAAAAGTGAATGCAGAGCTTTTCCAAAGACTCTTGATTTTGCTGAAATGACCCTTTACCCAGGAGACAGCCTAATCTTTTAAACTTCCTTCCCATGAATATGTTTTTTAGATAATCCATCTTTGCCTCCTAGCATACTGCTCTTTATAATGAGCCTGTCGTGACATCAGGTTAAAATGTATCACTACAATTAATTTCTGTAAAATATTTTGTTCCAAGGATAATGAGAACTAAGTTCTATTTTAAAGCTGATCAGGTGGTACAAGACAAGAATCTAATTCTTTTAATGAAAACCGACAGATTTTTACTTCAAAATCAACTATACTTCATTAAAACTGTGATAAAAGCCTGCAAAGTAGAGCTAAAATATTGGAGCTGGGATTTCTTCAAAGTAAGAGAAGGCTTCTCATATTGTTTCAGTATGACATAATGTGCATGTGATGGATTAACTCTAGTTCCACACACATTTGCACCTTAGGTTTTGATTTTCTTCCTTCCTGTTCATATAATTAAAGAAATTTGGAGCCAGACCCAAGAAAGGACTTCTAGGCACTTTAGGTGGAGTTTAGATGCCTATATCCAGCATTTTAGTGATTAAAAACATTTGCTTAATTTGCCAGCTGATCTTGAAGATACCAGAATTCTTATCTTTTGATTTAAAGCTTTCCAGGCTTCTTTCCCCCCCCCCCCCCCCCCTTTGGTACAAGCTCCAAACCATCTCAGTTCTGTGATCAGATGTAATCAAAATCACAAACTGGAGAGTAGACACTTTTACCCTCAAGGGATTGAGGCTGTAGGTATTTCTGGAATGCCTTTAATGCTATTGACCCCTCTAAAAATAAATTTGTGGTAGCCACTGTCTTCTTGCAAGGCATAAGAAGAAACACATGCCATTTCTTCTAGTGTGGGGCACTGACGTGCCCTAAGAAAACCTGGATTGGTCCCTTCCTTATAATGCATGGCATATTCTGAATGGGGAGAACCAAAGAGGAGCAGAAAAGAGATGAAAGATTTCACTGAGCTAAGGAGGAAGAACACTGAAGGCAGTAGAACTTTGTGACTAGGAAGTTAAGGTAAACATCACAGATGATAAGGACGTAAATTCTGCTTCCACATATGCTTTTCAATGTTCAGTGTAAAGTGCTATTTTATATTATCCGGTATTTTTTTCCCAAATAAATTGATTCAAGGCAAAGTGTTTTTTAAATTAGTATTATTGTATAAGGGTGCTGTCTTCTGATAGAATGGTGTTCTTTTGTATGGTTACTTTTAAATAATTTAATGGCAAAGGGTGCAGTAAAAATACAAACCAATGTAGGAAGGGTAAAATGAGCACAGAAAGATGTGGTGTATTTCTTATTGCTCACGTGTTTTGCAGCATGCAGCTTGCAGCAGTATTTTGCCAGTCAAACTCTTTAAGAAAAGTAATGGTACTAGAAATATGATGATCTCATCTGTATGTTATAGAAATAATTTGTGATTCAGGTGATAGCTGAAGCCCACTGTCCTTACTATGAACAAGCACTTCAAACACATTGAACTTTTAGGGATATAATTTTTTAGGTATAAACTTAGAGTGTAATTAGTTATTGTTTAAAATACCAAAATTTAAGATTCTCGGTGAGTAACAATTTTCTGTATGTAAGAGGACTCATCCTAAGAGATGTCACTGGTAGCCTGGCTGCGTGTCATTAGAAGCTCTGGGTGGACACTCAGAGACAGCCATCACATGACCTTATGGAAAAAGAGAGGTTGGTAACAGTTCCATATCTAATTATGGGGATATTCCTATCAACTCATACAGTGAAACCAACTCATGAGACATGGAGGAGGTCACTACAGGGGAAGATGTTACAGTTGGGAAGCAAGATTGGTTTGTGGCTTTCTTCACCAGAAGTGCAGATGCTATGGTGCTGATGAGGACCTTGGATGCTGGATGCCAAAGCTGACTGCTAAGAGACATCCAAAGGACAGAGTCACAATACCACAAAGAACACTTTGAAACATTGGTTGGGTTCTCTGTGAAAACAACACAACAGTGCAAAGAGAATTTAATTAAATTTAAGAAAGGGGTTGAGAGCAAACCAAAAATATAATTATAGCACTTTGTGGACATGTAATATTCCCACATCTTGATTATTGCTTTTAGTTTAGTGATTTCATCTTTAAGCAAATATAGAACAATTAGAAAAGAACTGAACAGGACTATAAATACCTTCTGAGTGGGGCCTAGAGTAGGACAAATTCTGGGAGATGATAGGTGCCCACAGTTTCATAAATGATATGGGAAAAAAATGGGAAATACTTAGTGAATATGTGTGCCAGTACATAGGGGATCCTCATGAAATAAGATTTTAAAACAAAACAGAGGAATTTGTGCAATTGTGCAAGTTCAACTGTAGAACTGAAGGTGGTGTCCAATCCAGAAAAATATTGGAATAAGCTATGAAAAATAAGGAATCTTCTTACCATGATTATGTAAATCCAACCTCTATCTTAAGAACTTTTACTCCTGACCAAGGTAAAGTTCGTTCAGCTTGACTTTACTCTGACCTGATATGGATTTCTCAGGTGGAGAGAAAGCTGGAAACATGAAAATTGTAATTGCTGGAAGAACCATGCTAACAATGTTCATAAACACAAAATATTGCTCGTAATGTCTTAGAGAAAACTGTGAAAATTAAAATAGATCTATAATCTATAATCTTTCTCACCAGCCCAACTGAAATGTGTGAAAATGTTTTAAGTCCTAAATCTAAAAAAAGCAGAACTCTCTATTTCCAGAGATGCTATCTGTAGCTGGTTTAAAGTTACTTATGATTGCAAAGCCTGCTACAATACTTTAGGAGTGCTGTGACATAGCCTGCAAACTAAGTAGTTGTGAGCATTTTGGAGAAAAAGAGCAAAGAAGTTGTGGGGAGAGGAGCTTCCTTACTGTTCCACAGTGAGAATTTTGATAACATCTTTTCTACCTAACTGTAAGGGCAGAAAGATTTTTTGTACAATACTGAGAAGAAATATAGATTAGTTTCTTACAGTATTTTTTTACAAGTACTGCCAAACACAGAAACCATTGGAAATACCACTCCCAGTGCTGTTCCCCCCACCCCTCCCCCCAATACAAGGATTTTTGTACAGGTCTAATCAGGATTGGACCATCTTCTGGGCTATGACTTTAATGATTGATTTGTGAAAGGATATTAAAAATAATTCAAAATCTTACTGAGTTCATTGCCTGATCTGCCAGTAGGCAGGATCTGAACAAAAGCATTATTTCCCCTTGTGAATCATGAGTACTATTGATTGTCTTTCCAGTAAATGTGTAGAGCTATAGAAAGAATATTATAACTTGTCCCTATAAGTCATATTCTGAGTGAATGAGCTATTAGAAATGGAAGTTCTGGTGATTTATATTTACGGCAGCCGAGTTTGAATTTCAGGAGGATGCTTGGTAAAATTGAATGAGGACAGACTGGACGGCTTAGCTTGTGCTCAAGGAATCACAGGATGTAAACCAATTATTATTATGGTTGTTGCTAATAATGAATAGAGCTTCTCTTTCTCCCTTTCTATAGATCCTTGAGGCTGAAAACATGCAACTTGCCTCACATGCTGTTTGAGAAGAAATAAATATGTATATTTACTAGTAAGAAATTATATTTGTACTGGTAAGAAATTTTCTCTTATTTCATGCAAGCTCAGTGCTGCAACCTGATAAGCAGTCTTGATATAAGCTTAAGGCGTATGCTCTTAATATTTTATTAGCCAATCGGCATATTTGAGTTCTTTAAAATCTTTTGAGCTTTGGTAATGCCAGAGGGGTGCCGATGCACAAGACCTACCTTGTCTTTTATGAAATTCTAACAATACAAGAATTATTGGAAGACATGTTGAATCACTGACCTGCTAAATAATATTTATCCAGGTTCCACTGCACCCAACAGGAGCTTACCTGTTGACGCTAGTGAAATGGGCAATTAGTTCAGATTAAACACTAATCATATTATTATAAAATTCACCTTAATTACTCTGCCTTAGCTTCAGAATTGCTTATTTGGAATGACCACTCCACAAATATAATAATACAATGTAGAAAATCAGCAGAATGCTTTCCTGGGGAGCATTCAAGGTCAGCTTGGGGATGGGGTTCTGAGCAACCTGACCTAGCTGAAGACCTGTCTACTCTTTACAGAGCGGGGGGGCTTGATGAGCTTTAAAGGTCTCTTCCAACCCAAACCCTTCTATGATTCTAATGAAGCTGTATCATTGCTACCCCAATGATCTGGAAAAGCCCAACTGTGTTTGGTAAGTGTAAGAAAGTGGATGGACTAATATACCTGATAGGACACAGCTAATATTCTGGGTTAGCCTGACCCCTCTCTCTTCCTCTACACACACTTTCTTAAGAACAGAGAAGGATGATTAGGATGCTACTTTTTAAAATATCCATGTTGCATTATTCATTGTATCTTAATAGAGAATTATCACATGCAACAGGTGTTTTTCCTCTGGCTTGTTGAATTTCAGTATAACTAGCCTCCAGTTATTGGCCTCAGGGAAAGAAGCAGTAGAACAAATCAGCCTTATTTTAAAATAATTACTGCAATCCTACAGTGCCTGTCAGTTGTTTTTTTTTTCTTTCCTGTTTTATGTCAATGTACAGTAAATGTGCAAATAGGACTCTGAAACTGAGAGAAAAAATTGCAACCTATTAAATAAAATTGAGAAAGTAACTGGTGGATTTAATAAATATGATTTTAGTAGAAGTGAAGGGCCCCTTCTATATGTTGCATTAAAATCCTTTTGAGCAAAGCAATAATGAATTTGCTAGCATGATGATAAAAGGAATAAGGATTACTATAATTTTGCTTCAAATAATTGCTATGATATAAAAATGCATTTGGGGGCTCCTTTTGTGGCTTTTACGTCAGCATTTAAACAAGATTAATTTAATTTAAGCAGGATTAAGTAAAATTTCAAAAGGGATAGAAAGTATGTTTCACTAGTCTGATTCTTTTGCATTTCAAACATACAATGGCTGTTAATAAGATATTAGTGAGAACTGCATACCTATTTAATTTGACTGGTGCAGCAAGGTCTTTTGATGGATCCTGGGTACTTAGGAAAGGAAAAACCAGCTCATTCCCTACTCCCACACTTCTGCATTTAAAACACTGCAGAAAGTCTTTAGGTCAAGGAAGAGCATGGAATTAAAAAAAAAATCTCACAATCTGGGCCTCTCTAAAATCTACAGAAAACTCACATAGTGGATGGACATTTTGGAAGAGGGCATAGTGATCAAGGACATGCATGTGCACCTCTTCACCTGGTGGTTCTTCTTGGAGCCCTTGTCCCACGCACTGGCCAGGCTCCGGCTCTGGATGACCTCTGCCTGATGCCCGTGCGGGAAGCTGCTCCTTCCTGTGACAAAACACTGACTGCAGACTGTTCTTGCAGCACGTGCAGATGCACCTGGCAGGGATAGGTTTTGGTGTCATGGAATGACCCTCCTGAAGGCCACTGAAGGCTGGACACCTGCCAGCCTCTGAGCAGCACAGCTCTTTGCATGGTGTTAGCTCAAGGTTTTGAAAGGCTGTGGTCTTTTCAGGGGTGGTAAATTACTCAGAGAAGGTTTAGGATGCGCACAACTGGGAAGTTGCTGTATTTCTCATAACTCTTTCAGTCTCTCCCAGGCTAACATATTTGCAGGACTGGGAGATGGAAGCTGCTGATGACTGCAATGCACTGCAGAAAGATGCTGCTCAAGCATGCAGCCTTCATGGAGATGGTGCAGTGTGAGGCAGAGTTCTTCCTTGTAGCAGGCTCAGAATATGAAAGATTTATTTCACTGTCCTCAGATCTACCTATTGGAACGTAAAAACAAACGAAGAAGTAGTTTAAGTTTAAATTGGAAGTTATTAAACTTATGTAAATGGGTAGACTGCTAAGAGGACTTTCCCAACCATAAAAAGAATATAAATATCTTTGTTATGCTTTATTCTTGTAAGCTGATAATTTTTAAATAACCTATATCTCAGTGCTAGAAACCCTTGTGCTCCTGAGTGAGGCAGGGAAGATTTTGTTTCTACTTTAAAAATTAAAGATGCTCTCATAGCACAGATACAGACATTTTGGTATTATTTATGTAGTAAAATTTTTTAAAAAATTTTTAAAAATAATAAGAGCATTCCTGCTAGCTTTTTACACAGAGAACATTAAAATAAGAAAAAATGTAGTCCTGTCTGCATTTATTCATAAATAATAAAAATGTATTTAAAATGTTAATGAAAGCTGGTGAGAAAATTTAATAATTTTCTACATTTATTCTTCAAATTCTTCACTAGCCTGTATTAGTAAAATACACAGATAATGAAAATTAGAAAACGGACTTCAGTAGTCAAAGATAAAACAGGGGACACTTTCATGGTTTTCCTTTCTACTCTGTTTTCTCTCTTGTGCCTCTCTGACTCAGTTTGAGAGGGAGGCAGTCAAGGACTTGCTGCACTAAGAAAAAGAGCACTTCCACGGCTGCATTCCCATTTCTCCATTTTGGTGCCAGCCAGCAAGGAGACACATTGTGTGTCCGATTCTTGATCCAGAGGAAGTCTCCATGCCCTTTGGTGAAGTTACTAGGAACTTACCTTGACCTAACTAATAGTTGCTGAAATCAGAATCCAGCTCTACATCTCTGACAAGAGATGGAGCAGCTGAACAAGAGTATACATGAAGGAAAGACTTTCCTTTTCTTCGTATTTTCCTCTATTGGCATCTTCACAATTCCTTCTGAAACCTGGAGACACAGGAGGTGGGAATCCTGCTTTTACTCCAAACTGAGGATACAACAGGGGAAAGTAACTATTTTGCAACAAAGTTGAGAGAGATAAATCTGAGATCTTGATGTTTTATTTCTTCTGAATTGTATTGATAAAGGCTCCTATTTTTTCCTATAAAGGGAGATATAGAGCAAGATTATGTAAGAATTATAGAAGAGATTTATTTTAAAACTATTTTTTTTAAGCTGGAGGCAAGTATGAAGTGTTTCTTACCTCTATACATATTTTTTCATATGTCATTTATTGTTCAAGTGATGAATGATTGAAAGTCACTTAGATAAAATATCAGGTTAAATAAAGTTAGCTGTGGTGAATCTTTCAGTTGTAGATCAAGACTTATTGTAACTAGCCTGCCTTTTCTTTACATACTCTAAAAGACTTTAATCAATTCCAGAATTCTTTCATCTAAGAATGCACATATGTACAGACTAATATACCTTCTTCAGAGGGCTTTTCCTCTGTTAAAAATGGTACAGTTGTGGACCTTTGGAAATCTGGACCCTAGTGGGATACAAAATGCTCAACAGATGTAGATAGTTAAAAGCTCAATAATAGGTGCCTTCATGCATCTTCAGCAATGTTTAAACATCTTTTAAACATTGGAGAGTTGAAAATTCAGGTCTGAGTCAATTTTCAGATCTTTTCATAAAGTTTTACTCTGCTGCCATTTTTTCATTGTTTTGATATGTTGCTTTTATCAGTTAGAAATTAATTAATGAACACATAAATATATAAATTAGTCTAAACACAGACTATAGTTCTTATGTCCCACAAACACTGGTTCTTAAATCATCTGTACATGGGTTTCATTCTCATTCTCATGGGTTTCATTCATTTTACAAGGTGCAATAGAAGGAAAAAGCACACAAAATATATAGTTATTCAGACAGTTATCCAGACAAATCTCTGCTTTTTTTTCCCCTTCTTTTTGACATTTGAAACAGACAGTGACAGTACCTCAGCTCTGTGCATCACTAGAGAGTAAGATGGGAAGGTGCTTGGGAGTGTGTCTGTCACCACTGTCACCTGCCATAATTAACAGTATGCTAAGAGCTACAAGCAACATGAAAAGCTTAATTGCATCACAAATTGAGGAAAGAACAGCTAAAGTTTATTTTTTTTAATAAAAAATATTACCAGTGGTCAACCAAAGAAATAACTTTAGATCCAGTCCTCAGTTCTGTAGGTTCAATAAAAATCCTACATAATTAATGAAGGTGATTTGACAAGAAGAGCCATTATAAGAGATAAATAAAATAAATCAAGTGAATCACTGATAAGATTAATTCGAACATATATGCTTTGATTTGATCATGTTCAGTGTTTCTGGTTCACTGTGATTATAGGGTCTGATTTTCCATTGATATTAGACTTCCTGTTTTAACACTGTGCTAAATTATGAGTTGCATCTCATTACATTTCTGATTCCCAAAATTAAAAGTGTGTTTAAGAGTAGAGTAGGGGGGAGAGGGAGAGAGAGAGTGCAAAGGAGAGGGAAGTATGATGAACTGCCCAGCTGCCTCTAGCAGGAGCTCTGTCTAATGTTGGGAAGCAATGCAGTACCCCAGTGTTCCTACTTTTTAATTTGTGAATGTTTGCCAGAGATTACTATCACTACTTCTCATCAGAGCTGGACTTCTAGTTTATCAAAGTGTCAGTATGAAGACTAACACTAGGGAAAATTTACTGCAATAGGGGTGGAATATGAGCTCTGGTCTGACAGCTACAACATAGAATCAAACGCATCTCTGTAGCTCAAAGATTTTCTTAAAATTATTGGGTGGGAAGGGACAGATTTTACAGGTATTTCAACCTTAAATAGTTTACCGTGGAATATACTATTGTAGTTTTTAAGGCATTTTCATGTCTGGTACTGTTATTTAACTGGGAAGCAGGCATACAGGCATTTTGTAAAACAATTGTGGTTTTTGTTTTCTGCGTTACTGCACACCTAACACTACAAAATATATGCAATTTCTCAGTGGTGGGGGTTTCACAGGACAGGAGGTGCCACACCTCTCAGGAGGCTCCAAAATTTGTCCTTAGAGCCTATACTCACAGTCACAAGGGAATTTACACCTGGGCTTATGATAGTTCCCCACCCCCATTCTGTTTTTCAATGGTTCTAATCATCAAGGAATTACTCACAAATATTATAGTTGGTAAAAGTATGATACATATAGCAAATATGAGTGTGCATAGTCACTCTTTTTAGAAATTGAACTCATTTAACAATATAGTCTGCACCAATAAACTGGGTATTCCTTAGCCCACCTTAATTATATTTGAGCCTTAAAAAGCTCTCAGACTATTTGCAATCTTTTATATGTTTAGTACATTCATGAAGACAAAAATGCAAAGCTCATGGCTCAGGCAGAATAGGGGGCAAAAGGGAGGTGGTAAGATGTGGGCTGGAAATACCAAAGAGCTGACATTCATCACTGTATCAGTGGTGACATGTAGCTGTATGGACACCTGCAGTGCACTCTTTGGCAGCCTAACCCCAAACCAGGACAACACAAGGCTGTCACAGAAAGAGTCTGCAATGCTTTCTTACAGACCCCAAGTCTCATAATGCAGTTCTGAATCACAGTATCATTCCCACTCACATCACCTGGCCTTGCAGCATAAAGCTGAAGAGTTTGGGATTGTAGTTCCCAAAAGCAAACTAATGCACTCATGCACCTCTCCTGGGATCAAATCTTCCCCAAAGTCATAAACCCTTCATAAAACGTTATCTGTGCCTATAAATTAATCCTTTATGTCAGCAAAGTTTCTACTATACACAATTTTTCTTTAAGATGTGTTTTGTTAGTGGAACTAGAATAAATATTTCATAGGATGTTACCAGCAAAACTGAATGGCAAGCAAATACCTTTGTTGATCTTGGACTTGCTGCCTGGACATCATAATGAAAGACACACTGAGAACTCGTGAGTGATGACTGGTCAGTGTTCACTGTGAATAATGGTATCCTTGTACTGGTATCCAGACCCTGGGCCTGAAGTGCTTATGCAGATAAAACACTGTCTACTGGAAATCTGTGGGAGATTTGCCCAGGTAGAAGTTGGTGGAATGGTCCCGAAGAGCAGTCATCTATGGGGGAACTCATGGGTGAAGGTCACCTCTGGCTTTCTGTGGGAGATGAGTCAAGGACCTTCTGCCAGGAGTGTGTTCCTGGATCTAGTGACTCAGGCTCTGATGCTGTTGACAATCATAGTGGGCAGCCACTGTGGTGAAAAAGTACAAGGACATCTTCCAAGGGGTATAATTTTTGGGATCTAAAGATTTCTTTGTTTAGAAATAAAAGGCAAACAATGCATGTGTAAGAGAGTTTCTTTATCCTGCCACCAAAGGAATGTAAACATGAATTGAAGTAATGTTTTTGTTTGTTTTTCTGTGGCTCCAGAGCTTGTATCAAATTTCAACAGTTACTTATTTTTATTTTGTTTTAGAAGTATCTTAAAATATTCAGTGCTCATGGAATATTTTCTCCAGAACAAAGACTGCTCTGAAGGATGATATCAAACGCTAAAAGGTTGCATGATCCAAATTTGTCAGTTCTAGAAGAAAGGCACTTCCTCCTTTTTTGAAAGCTTCTGAATTATTATGAGCTCCTTTCTGTAACAACTCTTTGCTTCTACAAGAAATATTCTGAATAATCAAAAAGTAGGAAAAAAAAAGTAGCTGGAGAACAACCTTCTACCAGGTCTGTTTTTAAAACTGAACTTTGCTTTCTTCTCCAGGGCTGTGACCAGACTTGTATTGCTAAACTGAGGTGTTTCATCAAAATTCAGAGTAATATGGTGGGATGCATGTGACCCAAAAGTGTATATTTGGGATTGAAAGCTTACCTATGTAATCAAGGACCCCAAGACAGGAGCATCTTGCACTGTGAGTGCTATGTGTAGGTTGAAAGAACCTACATGTTGAAAGAAGATATACTCACACATGCCATTTATTGTTATTTTTGGTCATTCCTTTTAAAACTGGTTCACAGGCAGGAGAATGAGGCAAAAATGTGGTTTGCATAAATAAATATATGTCACCATACAAATTCACTGATTCACTCTCTAGGTTGCAACAGATTGTGAAAATTTCAGCATCATTGGAAGCTGCTGTTTACCAGATTATTATTAGGTCTACTTCAGCTTTGTCCAAGGGTGAGAGTTTGGCTTTAAATACACTTTTTTATTTAATAAAAGCCTTGAATTATTCTGATTCTGCTTTTGTTGCTGCTTAAATACATTTCTGTTATTTTTCAGCCTAATAGCTTTTCTAAATTTCTGCTATTTCACTTCTGGTCATTTTGAATGTAGAGGATTTTGTTTTGAGGGGGATGAGGTTTTGTAAAGCAGTGCTTTGAAAACAGGCTGTGTGCGGTTCACTCATGGTGCTGCTGCTTGTTACACACCAGGTGTTCACCTACAGCCCCACGCTAGAAACAACAGCCCTGTTTTGTCTCCCTGCCCCATATATTTCCACCCCATCCTTCATATGAAATCTAGGCTGAAAAGTGACTTAGTACAGTCCAATACTTTGTCAGTATTTTAGTTGTTTTGTGCTTAGGTCTTGCTTTAGGAGTGTCAGACATCTGCTAAAGCAGTAAGCTGGCCCAACTCACCCTACAGGTGCTCAGCTAGGAGGCTGAGTGTAAGTAATGAGGGACAGACCATACAGATAAGGTATGACAGCAGGCAGCAGTCCCAGTAACTGCTCTTTACTTCTGATATTAGCTATGTCTGAGCCAAAGTCCACTGCTCCTTGGTGCTTGAGCCTATAGCAGCAGGTGTGTGTTGCACTGGTTTTGAGCTTGGAATCTTCCCCACCCGTGCCTGAGTCGTCCCTCCTGGCAAGGCAAGATGGAAGCATTAAGAGAGCTTTAGCTTCAGTCTGTGTGATGATACTGTCATGGTCTGAATGCCAGAATGTGCAGCCCTTTTTGTGAGGCCAGATCACCCAGCTGTAGCAGCAGACTTCCAGGGGCAGAGTACAACCCATGGTGGGCCACCCTTGGCAGCAAAGAGGGAGAACGTCCTTCTCACCAGAGATCCAAGCTCAGGGCACCTGTCCTGTCTGCAGTGTGATGACAAAAATAAACTGTACTAGTTTGTATTTTCTTCCTGTGGAAGTAAATGTGTCATATAGGGCTGAAGAGACACATACCATCTTTCACAGACCTTTTATTTAACTGAAGAATTTAATACTTTGTAAATAGATTGCACTTGAGTAAAACAATGCAAATTTTATCTATTAATATAATTTGAAGACACTTATCTGCCTGAAGGACCTTTTAATGATTTTGTTGTTCTATTTTTTCCCCCCTAGAATGAAGAAAAGTTTATTTGAATACAATCCTCTGATGTCCCTGGGATATGTATTCTGTGTATCTTCTGCATGTAAATTTACATACATTTTGGAATGTAAATACAGCGGCACTCTATTGGGGGGGGGCATCAGAATCTAATAAAAACGACAGTAAAAAAAGTGTTCATATGAATAAAAGAAGTGTTGTGGTAATACAGAGAGTAAAAATATATATTAAATTAGATAACTGGAAATATGCATAATTTTTATCATCACCAGAAAAGTATCTGGTGGAAGTCAGTGGGGGTAGTTGGTTACCATTGTCATTAGTTTGAGTATTATCAAAAGAGACAGGTGACTAGAAATAAAACATGGTAAATATTTTTAGAAGAAAAGAGCAAACCACTGTGCAATTGCTTCTTTATCATTCAGAGCACGAGATGCATATTAGTCATAATAAATATTGTGCTGCGGGAGTAGCTGCTTTAAAAGCTTTCTTTCTCTTCTGGAAACATCTTGAATGAAGAACTTAGAAAGAAATCTCTAGAAGAGAATAAATGATCATCTTTATTAAGAACATCCTATTGATAGATTATTTGGAAGGATACTAAAAATTTCTCAAGGGAAGTACCTAAGACTTTCACAACCAAGACTCAGAGCAAATTATTTTATAATGTCATAGAAATCCATTTAAATCGAAAATACTTTGTATCAAACTTTCTAATCTGACCAAAAATTAAAACTCAACCGGAAACAGTGAACATAATGATAAAATTAAGGATGTTGTAGAGAAAAAACTATTCTGCTCAGGTAGTGTGGCTCTAAGTACAATGTTGTTTTAATACTTATATTTGTGAGAGTTTATTTCAGTAGAATAGAATCAAGTACTGCATCTGAAAAACAAAATGTTTTCCTTAGAAGAAAGAAAATTAAGGTCCTGAATCTACAATACCCTATCCAAAGGGTTGGTCTCTCCTCTGCTTTTAATTTTCCTGCTATCTTCTATCACAACATAAGTACTGCAAATGCAACCAGAACAAAGTTACTAAGAGTCTGCAAGCAGAATCTACGGGGGGTTTCTGTCTTTGCAATAGAAAACATGGGAAAACTCAGGGGCTTTTCAGGGAAAAGGTAGGAATCAAGCAGAGGAGCAGGCCAGCAAATGCAGCATTTAACTTTTCTGGAGGATTCCTGCACCAACCATTGCTCATCTTGCATTTAGTTTCTGATCTCTAGCCCCTCTCTGAACCCTCCCTTTGTGTCAAACATTTTTCTCCCTGATAGAGCCAGCTTCAAGGAAATTTCAAGATCATCTTCAAGAGTTTACTGTGTCAATTGCCAGCTATTTAGAGCTAGCCTACAAAAAGTACTACTTATACTGTTATAAATATGTTACCTGATTATAACAGTATCTGAAGAACCAGCTGCCCCACACCCCAACCATAACTGTTACTAAGCAGAATGTTGTACAGCTGAGCCATATCAGTTTTTGGAATTAATTAATCATATCCTTTTCTAGAAAACTTTGGTGAAAATTGATAATGATAAACTTGAAAAAGGTGCAATTTTGTTCCATATTTTTCTTAACTTCAAAGCCATATTTGTAAGACATGTTGCAAGTTTGTTTCCAGTATATTTACAGTGGACGTATCTTACACACATATTATGAACTCACAAGCCTGAAAAGCAAAATTCAGTTTATAAATTCAGTGTGCTCTACCTGTCTGCTAGTGAATAAATATAAAAGAATATTCAATTCAGCAATACATTAGACATACCACATACCCTTTTACTAATCCCAGGAAGGATATATACAAGATTTATATGGATTGGTTTCACATAATACCATGATTTTCTTGGTGGTGTGTCTTTGATACCTTGTGTGTATAATATCAGCAGAGACTAGAAATTTGTTTTTATCTGGAGCTCTGCTACATCTCTGCCTATCATGTAGACGAGAAATTCACATGGCTTTCTTCAAACAAAATAGTTATTCTGAAGGTCTTTCTGGTTCCAATTGTGATTGAACAGCATTCTGCTATGGGTTCCTGTGTTATTTCACTTCAAGCTAACACTTCATTACCTTTGCCAGTTCTTTCTGGCAAACACAAATCATTCCCATGATGAGGAATGAGAGCAGAAAAGCAAAATAATCTGTCCTTTCTCAGCACCAGATGTGCACTCTTCCTACTGTCCAGCTGACATCCACAACTTAAAGCCCAGTTTGAACAGGTATCAGCAGGCACTCAGCAAGAGATAGACAAGTCTGACCTGAAGTTTGTGGTAAGACTTGTTTTAGCAATCATGCAAAAGTCATGCTACATTTTTAGCAACATTTTTTTTTCATTTTTCCAAATGACCTTCGTGATGCTCCTTGTATGTTCCCTCTCTAGACTCTTCACCATCTTTGTAGCCCTCATTTTGATGCTCTCTAATATACTTTTTATTCTATCCAATCTAATGTCCTTCTTATAATGTAGCACCCAAAATTGGACACAATATTCAAAGTGAGGCTGCCCCAGCTCAGGCAACTCCCTTGCCCGGCTGGTGATGCTGTGCCTGATGCACCCCAGGACAGGGTTGGCCCTCCTGGCTGCCAGGGCACTGCTGGCTCAGATTCATCCTGCCATCAGCCAGGACCCTCCACATCCCTTTCTGTGGAGCTGCTCTCCAGCCTCTCGTTTCCCAGTTTGTTTGTACTTCCAGGGTTGTCCCATCCCAGGTGCAGAATCCAGCACTTGCCCTTGTTCAATTTCATGTGGTTGGTGATTGCCCAGCCCTCTGATTTGTTTAGACCTCACTGAAGAGACCACCTACCTTTGAGGGAGTCAAGAGCTCCTCCTAACTTTGTTTCATCAGCAAACTTAGCATACCTTTGAGTCCAGTTAGTTTATGAAGACAATATTGGACGGCATTTCTTTCTCAAGGGATATAGACCTTCCCAGGCATCTGCAAATGACTTGTACATGCAATCTTCCTTCCGCTTTCTGTACCAGCCTGGATTAGCTGCCATGGCAGCACGTTCAAATTGTTCTATGTAACTGCTGACGGCAAACACACCATTCAGATTGGTAAACAATTACCTGGCAGAACTCTGTTATGATTACATGGTATGTTCTGGTTCTGATCAGTTCTTCCCCACCCTAAGCAATCTCTCTGGCACCTCCCTCTTCTGGCTTTGGCTCGACTCATGGACTTGTTGAGGCACACACACGTCAGTATCATTTCCCCTGAGGATTATCTACTCATGATTTTTGTCACATTCTGGTCACTTCTCTGCATTGACAGCTTTATAGTTAAGAAAGGTATGACTGTGAAATATCTGATAGCTCTAGGAAGGAGAAAGGCTTTTCCTGCCACTCATTGGGACAACAGGACAAATTGTCAACTTCTGCATTCTTTCTGTGGAAGGGATCTCAGGCAAAGGGACAACAGCAGGGTTATGTGGCAGGCTTAGATAAGGGCTGTGTCCCACCCACTTGTGTCCTAGCTCCTCATTCTGCCAGGTCCTTGGTAAAGCACTCCATTAGTACACAAATGTGTACCCTCTGAGAACAAGGAAGTTTGGGAAGGCAGTGTTGTTGGTAAATTGGTGTGTGGATCCTGACTGACTAGTTAGGGTCATATATTACATAGTTCAATAATTGTATTATCTGCAGGGCAGGCAGGTAACTTGAAATCAGGAATGTCTGTCATGAAAGGAGTGTCACCTTATGTGTGGTGAAAAGGAGCAGAATACCTGGATAGGAGAAGGTGAACTTGATTAGTATAGCTGCTCATGGCACTTGAGCCACTTGAAAGTGAGAAAACACTGAGGCATACTGTGCAGACATCCTGTACTGGCTTGCTAACTTGGCTGTAGTTGTACCTTTTTAAAGTAGTAAAATGCAAAAGTATGTTCCTCAGTTTTTCTGCAGAGAGGAAGTTTAACACTTGTCCAGCCTCAGAACTAGCTAACAAAGACTTCTGGGCATGGCAAGGTTGGAGTGCAGTATGGTTCATTCTATCTTCTTGTGTTCATGCCTGGCCCTCTGCAAAGGTGAGACTACTTTGGACTAAAGCCTGGTATACAGAGAGAGGTAGGTCTGCTCTTCTCCTGTGCATGGGTACGGATCAGGTAGGGCATGCTGGATCTCTCCCCTTTGCCTAGATATCTGATGGAGATGGAGAATAGCCCTAATGTGGGTTAGCTGAACCTCAGTTTCAGGATGGAGTGTGAAGGACAACAAAAAAGCTATCTAGATCATATAAAGCACACTGGGGCAATCACAGGAGATATCTGTTGGGAAAATACCAAATAACAAAGTTTGATAAAAAGGAGTGCATGTGTTGGCTATAGTTTGCCAGGGACAAACTGTTTGCATACTTTAGGGGTAGGAACACTGAAGGAGCTTGGTGTATCACTCTGAAATAAAGGCATGAAATAAAGGGTGGATCAGCATGGGGGTATTGCAGTCATACTCTGTTTAAAACAATACCAGTAATGGTATCAAAGGAATGATCAAGTGCTGAATTTTGCTTCAATAACTGAAAAATACATGTTACTTTTCATGCCCTCCATATGTAAATGAAGTAAAAACTTGTATATGCTTTTTATGTGTGACTAAAGCCACTAACAGTCCACCTAAACATGAAATTACATCAATTGCAACTTCACATTTTCTCCTCCCTCAAAGAAAACAATATAAATACAGCTTCAGTGGGGAAGAGGAACAAAACGGGCTCCACCTTTTTGTCCTGGGATAATTGATTGGGCTGTACCTATTTTCTTTCCCATAGGGATGCCTATATTCATTGGCTGGGACCTGAACACTTGGCTATACTGAGTGCTTCTTCAGGAAATTCAGAAGGCAAGCTTGTGTTTGTGGTCAAATTTACAGTACTATATAGCCATTCTGCAATTTAATATATTTCTCACTGTCTCTTTTATTTAAATTTCATGTATTCATGTGAGCTTCTGCAGAGAGTGTATTACCAGCAATACAGTAAGAACCTGCATTTCTGCTGCTCAATAAACTGCACCTGGACGTGAGAGATATTGAATGTGACTGGACTTCTAGTCCAGCTGTGAGAGTCCTTTGGGCATGACCAGGCTTAGTTTGCATTGCACTATTTGTGAATCCATAACCGTGGTGGTTCTTACTGAACATGACCAGACACAGTGCCACACTGGCTCTCCGTTCCTGTTGCTTAGTGTTGAATTTGCTATCACTCGGAATATAAGCCCAGTGACACCCAGCCACTCTGACATCTGAGGACCAGCTGGAACACGAGGGGGTTTATTTTCTGTCAAATTTTCTTCCTCTTAACACAAAATAAAGGTTATCCTTATTCTTACCACAACAATATCCACAGCAGCAGAGTTTACTGAACCTTGCATAGTATAAAAGCTTGTGTTTGTAGATTGCAAAGACCTGTGGGACAGTTCATGGTGCTCCTTCCAAATCATGAGATGGGCATCATTATGGGCTTTTCCAAGGCCAGGGCACTGGACTGAGTCTGGCAAATGATATGTGCATCTGTGTGCTGTTAAAAGAGATAGAATGGGTATAGCCAGAGTAATCAGTTTAATTAAATGCTTTGTATCTATAATTTGTCTGATTTTAGAGCATATTAAATTGAAATTAAACTTCCAGTACATTATTACAGGAACATATTCTCTTTCCTTTATGTCCCATTACAGCTGTGATTAATATATTCAAAAGTATACGTTACACTGTCACAATAATGAACAAAGCTAAATGAATATAAATATCTGCAGTAAAATACAATGAAGTCCTGTGGTGAAATGGTAATGTTAGTCATTTTTGCATGAATAAATCAAAGTAGAGTGTGAAATTCCATAACTCTGCTGTGAAGCAAAGTCTCCAGCTGGCATGGACTGTCAAGTCTTTGCAGGACTAGTCTGTTGTAGATATTTATTGCCACTATTTTCATGCTTAGTCACAAAAGAAACCTTTTGTTCTTTTAGGTGATTTCCTATTTGCACTGTGTTCCATTTTCATTCTTTTCTGGAAATGAAAGCTTGAGATACGATTCTGACAGGGTGAACTTTGGATGTAAAAATCAACAGAGAAACACTTGCTCTAGTCTCCTGCAACAACTGATTCAGCACTTGTGGCTCATTGCTGAGAATCTTTTGATGTTGAATTGTATTGTCCAGATTCATTGACTTAAGACCAGAGAACACTATTATTTGTTTTCAGCTCCTTTCATAGTACAGACACCACACCAAATGAATGGATTACTAAAATAGAAACATCAGCAACCTGTAATAACTATTCTCTTGATTACTTGAGAATTCTCTTAATTACTAGACTAAGGGGTCCTTTACTATACAAGTCTTCTCCAGTGCAAACAAATAGCACAGACAAGACAGGTCTTATTCTGATGGTGAAGTAAAACATACAGGGCAAAACAGGGTTTCTAAACTTTTGTCCAAGCTTGCAATGTATTTCCAAAGCCTTTTTGATTTAGAATGCAAGTTCTGAACAGGTATATAGATTTTCTAGTACTTCCATTATAAACATGAGTTCAGATGAGCTAGCAATGCTATTATAGTGATGCATATTTGTAAAATTGGAGAATCATGCAGTCTGGAAGGGATGTCTACATCTTGTCTGGAACAATGTACTGCTTAAAGCAGGGTCAGCTAGAGTGGATAATAAAGGGTAGTTCCCTGCCTGTACAAAGATTACCTTAGACAAGTGCACTGAAGCTTGTATTCAGACATTATTTGCCCTGAACCTTGATCCTTTTTCTAAGTCACCTCTTGCCAGGTAAGGAACTCCTGATTAAAAAAGAATGGTTTAGGTCTTTTGACCTTTCAGATGCAATTCCCACATCCTCCTGACAGATTCCCAGTACGTGTTAAAATGACATGAAGTATCTCCAATGCATTTCTAAATGCGCTATTAAGGGTACCTTTGGCATGAAGGAATCCTAAGGTGCCCCAAAGGCAACTTTGTACCTCTCTTTGCTATCCCTGCCACAGAGACTTGTCAAGATTACTTTGGGGATGGAAGAGTAAAACAGGAGTGTCACTGACTCCATGATCTGTTGCAAGCTCTGTAGTTTTTCTACTTTTGTGGAAGAGTTCTAGCTTGTGCAGGGGCTTGTTTGACCTCAGGTAGCTTCTGGAAGAAGGGGAAGCCATTGGTTGCTGCCTTCCAGGGAGTGCCTGGAACAAGGCCAGAGTCTCCTTAGCCTTGTCAATTGAGCACCTTGAGGTTCCCTTCAATCCAGGCTTAGTAGACTGAAGAATTCAACATGACAAATATTGCTGTGACAGTAGGTCATGGACAGAGCCCTACTGCCAGGCCATGGGACTGCATGAAAAAACTATTTGAACTTAAAAATACCCAGTTTCCTGAATCCCAGGTGAAATGCTCTCTAAAGCTGCAACTGAGCATTTTGTACTGATAGGAGACTTTAACAATTATTGGATAAAAAACATAAGTAGGAGCAAAAAAGGTCACATTTCTACATCATGGCTGAAAGTCCTCATGCAAAAGGAATATGCACTTTTTTCTAGGAATCCACAGACAGCAGAAAATGTTTCTTACTATTTACCTGGCAGATTATGAGGAGAAGATAGTAAGTTCCTGTGTGAACCACTTTTTTTTGACAAATTAAAGGACACTGTCCTACTTAGAGTTCAAATAAAGTTTCAGGTAAGTGTTTTGCTCTTTTCTGTATACTTCTGCACTGCCATCTTTGGCAGATTATGCTTGAGCCAGTTTTTTTTCTTCTTTTTTGAGACATTCACTATTTCTATTTTTGAAAATAAAGTTATGAAAACTATGTCAATGTCAAATACTGGGTAAAACCTGCTAGAATTGACAGCATCAGAATGTGGTATTAGAGGCTTGTATAATTTTTGGAGATGATAAAAAACAGGAATAAAAATTCCTTTTCTGATATGTTTATTCTTTAGAAAGGTAATTTTTCTTTGCTCAGCATAGATCCTTGAAGGACTTTAGCAATCTTCCTAGAAATCTGAATTTTATTAGCATTTTGAAGAAATACTTGTTGAAAAATGTTTAAAATTTGTTTGGAGAATTTTGGAACATAGCTTTATTTTACTCATCCACAGTAACATCTGATCTTTTCCAATGAAATGATAGTTTAGCCCAAATTGACTAGATATTATGACAGGGATGGTCTCATGGTCATTTACAAGGTGATGTCTGATGGTACTGTGAAAATACTTAACACGTAGGTTTAAGTCATGGCTCCTTTGTAATAGATGGAACCAGAAGATACAACTTTTTTGCATTTTTTGGGGTCTCTAATGTATTAGTATGTAATGTAATATAATGTATTATTTACTATAGACCTCATGTACAAATAGAAATTTAAAACATTTTTTTCATATGGCATATCCTAATAAAGTCACTTTATCTACCTACTAAATCATTAAATGTCTACCTGGAATTGAAGTGCATGTCAGAAAAAGTAAAGCTCAGAAAAATAATGGCAGATGTTATTTCTTTTAATGTAATTTTCTCCTACCCATCACATGGGGAGAAGCTGTGGCCTTGTAGTCACTGAAATATATGGTCTACATACTCAAACTTCACATGTTGAACTTGGCTCAAAAGACTAATCAACATGTAGAAAGATAACACTTAGGGATGTTCAGACCCATTATCTTAAAGAAAATCAATGATACCAAGAGTACTGTGCATTTTTCTGATGGTTTCTAGGCCTTTTACAGATCTGAAATTATGACAATAACCTGAGAGATTGCATTTCAATTTGTTTGTGGATCTGAGCTAAAAATCTGAGCTGTAAAAATGAAGTATTTATAGTAAAAGGCAGAAGTACCTATAAATGAGGTGTACAGCTTATAAGTTTAAGGCACCTAGTGCTAAAAATGGGATTCAAAACTAGGCTAGATGCTCAGACTCCCTTTAGCAATTCAGGGAGCTTTGCTATTCAAACCACAATCTGGGGAATGGAAAGTGATGTAAAGATGCCCAAAGGAAGTTTGGGAAGCCACCTTGGAAGTGGCTATGCCTGATTGCTGCAGAAAGTCATGTAGGAGAACAGAGTAAAGGATATGTTCAATGTGGTCTTCACCTTTTCTCTATAGATGCTGAAAATTCAAACTTCTTTATTTTTGGAAAGAACAAGAAATAAACAATAAAAGGAGGAAAGTGTTTCTGAAGAAGCTGTGCCACTGGGCAAAATGGAAGGAAAGATTCACATGATTACTAAGAGAGTAAAGAAGAGTCTGATACTGTACCTGGAACAGTAGCTGGACTGGAGGATGCTGAAACACTGGTCTTCCATCTATCCTATGATAGACAATTGCTAGAGAAATATAAAAGGGCTGAAATAGTTTGCAGCACTGGAAGAGAGGGCCAGGATTTCTTACCCCTAAGGAAATTCCCTGGCCAGTACAACACAGAGTGATCTGACAACAGTGGGTTGAGAGGGGGTTTCTGCATGTGTTTGTGTCCTCCTTTGTATATGTACTAATATTTTTGGAATCTGGTCCTAAGCATTTTGTTGATTCCACAAAGCAATTTAATGGCAAAACTGGTACATACTTCCATTTCATGACCAGAAATTGTAACTTCTGCAGAGCACTCTTGGAAGGAATTTTAAAAGCCTGAGGCAGATTCAGCAATTTGTGTGATGTACAAAGGTGCAAATGCCAGAGAATCTAGTTACCTCTCCTAGTGGAGAAAGGGATTTTGACAGTGGAAAAAGAGTTGGTTTTCCCCATTGTTGGCCACAATGGCTTGCACACCCCAATGTAAGGTGGCGAAACCTTGTAAGAACCTGGGAAAGAGCTCTTCTTTTATCTGTATTCTAGATGTAGGTTTGGCTTAGCTCTGCTAGGGCTTATTTGCCACACACTGCTTGCATCTTATTATATTAATGAATCATATATGTGCATCATGGGAGAAATTTGGCTCCTAGTGGAGATATTGGCAAACATCTCACTGACTAAACAGCAGACTTAGTTGAACCTGGTTAAGACTAAGGACACTAATGGGTTCCTGTAGGGCATTTCTCAGCAAAAATGGCCTGCCCTGCTGCTGGCAAGCTTCTGAAACATGACAACCACTAGCTGTCCCATGAACTCTTTAATATTCTTTCAGGTAATGCATTTCACTTGAAATAGAAATGAACTGTTATTTTTATTTTTCAGACAAAGCTAAAATGATACTTCTAGAAAAGTGAGAATAAATGTTCTTTTTTAAAGCAAAGCGCAAAACCAACCAGTCAGTTTTCTGAATGCAATCTGTGTGATTAATGTGTCTCGAAATACAGACATTTCTATAAAATATTAATCACTTTAATTCTGGACTGTATTAAATTACATTTAGCAATTCTGAAATTCCTTCCATATATTTTATGAGCAAATAATATTTATTAAAATTTTTCAGCCTGTAAACCACTTCCTGAATAACTTTACTCTTTTTTTGTTAAAAAATCTGATTTGTTTGCCAGGCAAAAAAAAAATTCAAAGAGCATCCTAGGAGAAGAGATGACTTTTGTGAGGAGGAATTCAAGGAATGTACTTACTTCTCCTTATAGCTACAGTGTACAAAATTTCAGAAACGTGAATGTTGAAGAGCAACTGATTTTTAGAAACATTTTGCTCTTTTAACAGGATATAATCATTGTAGCTTTTATAATTTAAATTATTTGCATAGGAAAGAAAGTCTATGTTAAAGTTATCAATACAGTTTAAATGCTTGGTGTATCTCATAGGATGCAGAATGATTGAAACATGTTTGATTTTCTGTTTTACTAAAAAGAAAAATTCCCCTAATTTCAAAAGTAATGTGATGCCATATTAGTTATTACATCTATCACTTGACATGATTGTTTTCCTTTCAGTCCTATTAACACGAAACTTGGAAAAGAAGGATTAGATTATAAGAAAACAAAATAGCAATAATGATATCTAGTGTCTAGTAAACACCGTATTTTCTCCTATTCACGTGTTCTGAGACAGAGAGGAGTGCCACACCTCTTTCATGTGCACAACACATTCACTGTCAGACAAGGAAGAAGTTGGCAGGCTCATGAATACGCTAAAGGAGGGGAGCAGCTGTTCAGCAATAAAACCTTCCTAGCAGAGCCTTTCAGCCAGTTGCTGGACCATTTGACATGGTCCTTGTGAGAGTGAGACCACGCATGTGTAACTGGAAAGGCAGGAATGCAGGGAAAAAAGCTTACAGTGGAAGCACTGATTGTCATGTTAGCTAGGTGAATATGTAACCTTTGTAAGTGATAAGTATTTCAAGATTTTACATATGAAAGAGCCACTTTCATGCTTTTCAGGCACCAAATTAGAAAAATGTCTACATTGTTGTTTATTTGGACAGTTCCCATAAATGTATATGCACTTAAGCTGTTTCTACTCTGTAGGGTAGTTGTCTTGACTGCAGTGTGTAAAATCTATGTATGGAGAATGGGAAGAATAGGCCTGTTATCCGAAATTGATACCAAAAATGGGCAAAAGGAGAGAACTGCACATCTATTCAAGGCAATTATCATCTATTATGAAGACATGGCTGTTCTGCATTCTTCGTGCAGGCTAAAGAGCCACGTACACTTTTGGTGGAAAAATAGAACACGTGCAAGAACAATAGGTTTCTAGAGGACATATTCCATAGTTGTATTTCTTCATTGTTGTCCAACTCCAAAGCACATTTTTCACACCAAGGATTTAGATCCAAAGGGTTTGCATTTTTTTATTCAAAATTTGGGCAGAAATTGCCTTAAAAAAAGAGATGTGTACACCATAATGTCAAAAATTCTATTACATGAATAAATTTTGATTTGCATTCAAATGTGTTCATATGAATCCATTAACTCATTTTACAATGACAACAAAAGATCTTTTTCCTGTTTATTGTAGGTGGATAATAACTCAGACTTTTATTTGGCAACACCTTTTAAGACGTTTGCTCAACTAACTATTTTCATGCATATGTGTTTTAATGTAGCATGTAAAGTATTTGTCATAGGCTTATAGAACCCATTTTCAGAGTCATAACCTAGAATCTAAGTTTTACAAGTAAATGTTTACTGGTTTTTTTTTTACTTACCATGAGCTCAGTTTGAACTCTCCTGATGTAGTCTCAACTGACTAAATACTGGATTCATAACACTGGGCAAAATAATATAGATCTGTATCTACTGAAGGCAATTAGCATCTATTAGGAAAATAATGGCTTTTCTGTGTTCTTCACACTGGAAAACAAAACAAAACAAAACAAAACAAAACAAAACAACAACAAAACAACAACAACAAAAAAGACCTACATACAGTTTTGGTGAAAAAAATAACACATGTGCACAAATAGTAGATTTCCAGAAGAGGTATTTGTTTGCTTTTGCCCAGGATTCTGATACATATACAAAAGAAAAGCCTATTCTGTGTCTCTACCTGTAAGGCAAGATTCAGCTGCTCTTTCCTGCATACATTTTCCTAGCTCTCCCTTTACATGTGGAGAGGGAAGACACAAGTACATAGAGTCCTATAATTGTAATTCGTTTTGGAACTATTGCAGCTTGGTAGTTGGTGAATGTTGTTCCTGTGTGTTAGATTAGCTATTTAGGATAATTTCTATATAAGTAAAAGACCTTTAAAAGGATAGTTGCAATAGTAGAAATCAGTATAATCAATGGTGTGATCACTTTGTAATTGTAATCTGTTGCTAAAATTAACATCTTCCCTGCTCCTTCCCTTGGCATTTGTTGCCTTTAAATGTCCTCTGATGTTTGCAATTTGGAGGAATCTTCTCTTCTTGTGATATTAAAAAGCTACAGTCTCTGACATTTTATTGGAGAAGGAAAGGTGCTTGACCAAAATAAAGACTACTTTAAAACACAATGCTTAGTACCATTTCTTTAGAAATCTTTTAGCATATTTTTCTCATAACATCTAAACTGTTACTATCTGATAGTACAATAACTTGGTTATTGAAATCACCTTGTTATGTTCAGAATCTGACCAGAAATATTGTAGTCAAATGAAGCAATGTATTATTCATGCTTAGTTAGGTCAGCTGAACACATTTCAGCCTCACCGTGTTTGCAATCATCTTGACTAGTGTCATAATATTTTCTATCACCTCTCCTGAGGCACATTTAGCACCTTTTTTCCCCCCTTTTCAGAAAAAGAAATTCTCAATTATAGCTGTAAAGCAAACAGGCAACTGAAATCCACCCATTTCCTAAAGCTCTATTATCCCTGAGGCATCTGAAACAAAAACATATCAATACTAATTACTTAGCAGAAAGCAATCAAGAAAACCTTCTCACTCTCAAATCTCTCTTCTCCCTGTACTCCTATAACCAATGTGCCTCTAAACAGAAAAGCCTGAGCTGTCTGAAAGCACACAGGGAGACGTGGTGATAGCAAAAGCAAGCCTTCTTTATGACCTTGACCCCACGAGTCTTTTCTGGTATCTTCTTCTCACAGCCCTCTCCTGGTTCACCTGTGATAAGTGTAATCTCTTCTCAGCAGCTCCCAGTGCTTCAACTCACTGATTTCAACAAGCAAGCAAGCACGCAACAGAAGAGGTGCTGTTCATACAAATCTGTCCTCTCCCTTCACCAGACTGATGCCTGTGCTGAATTGAGGTATCATCAGTAAGCCCAGAGGAACTGGCACCAGTCTGGCAGCAGTACCCCCTGTGGGCTGGACAGGATGCTGGGAAGGGTGTGCTGGGAGGGTGCAGCAGTGGCTCGGTGCTCTGCTATGGCCAAGGCTTCTGTAAGGCCAGGATAGACCAGCCAGGGGCTTGGGACAGGAGCTAAAAGTGGCTCATTATAAGTAAAATAACAAACTCAAACAATCCTCTATTTCTTTCTCTATCTACTCTATGCTGAGCTAGGCAATCACTCTTCAGTGTTTGTTCCATTAGAGTGAGTGTATGTGTGTGTGTGTGTGTATATGTAAGTGCTAAACATACTCGGGAAGTTTTGGGTTTTTATTTTTCTTTCTTTTCCTGGACTAACGAATACATGTGAGGTGCCTGGCTAATTTTCTTTCCCAGTTAACTTTTAGAAGAGTAATTATGGATTCCATATTTTTTCTTAGTCTCCCTCTCATGCTCCGTTAGATCTTTCTGCACTCATTTGGGATTTTCCAGCCCCTGGAAGTCAAGGAGTTCATACCAGCAGAGTGGAAGATATCAAGGCTTAGAAAAAAGCAGGCCTTCATAGCACAAAATAGTGAATGTGTGAATTGTGTGAATTGTATGAATGCTTGATTTTGCATAAGCCAGGTTCATTGCAATCACTGATCATGCTCTTGATGTTTCTTTGAAATGGTAGATGATCCAAATTAATCAAAAAATGGTGATCAATGTAGTATGATATTTAAAAGATCAATAAAATATTTGTTTAAAAAAACACAACCCCAAAATCTAAACTCCCAAACTAGAACAAGGGTGGAGAAGGAGAGAGGTAAAAAAGGTGAGTTTTCTACCTGCCCTTTTTTTTTTTTACAGGTGTACTGATGATCAGAAAACCAGTAACGCTGGTGAGCTTTCCCTTCAATGCCATGGAATTATGCAGTGATGTGGGCCTCTTAGTAAGTAAATGCTTCCCATTAGAGACCAAACTGGCTCCCCTTAATAATTTCATATGATGGTGTGAGTATTTATGCTTCTATTTTGCCCTCTCTTCCTTTCTACAGTTGTTTTTACATGCAAAATGAATTAACATGAGCACAGATAGTAGAACAATTTTCAAAGATATTCTCACAAAGAAGGTGCTGTAACATTGATTCTTAAACTTTATGCAAAACAGTGCCTCTCCCCTGAAGTGAGACAGGCCTGGCAGTTCTCTTGTTTAATGAGGGATGTTGGGGAAGGGGTCTGAAAAGCAGCTTGTAGTAAAATAATATGTGCAGATTTCATGTTCTGCAACCACCAACAGCACATTGATTTTTGGTTCAGTACACTGGTAAGATTGCTTGTTTTGCACTTCCAAGTGCTGCAATGAAAGCAGTGATGGAGGAGTGAGGGCAATTAAGAAAATGCTGTACCCATGAGAAGTATGTGCATTGCTCATCTGACTTGTGGTTTGAAATCCACCAATTCCAGAACCATGAAGAGATATGCACTTGCTTCTCATCTGGCTTCAGATCACCAGAAACAGAGGAAATTGATGTACAGGCTACTAGAGCTATACCAAGTGCTTACTTTATATTTGTTTACAATCAGCCCTCGAAGTAGGAGGATATTTCTAAGGGGAAATCTGCTACAGGGAAAGGCTCAAGTAACAATAGTCATTATAAATAACAAATGTTGCAAACCATTAATGACCTTCTTCTGAGTTCTGAAGGTTTACTAAAATATTTCTTTGAACTGACTTTCTGTATAATTTACAAAACACTAACCTACGTAAATTATTAATAGTTTTTTATTATTATAGTTTATTTTTATGCCTTCTCTGAGTTACTGTGCTCCCTGTATTCTAGTCAGTCACTGAAAGGGCTTTTTTAAAGATTTTTTCTGACAAATATTCACAAATATTTCTGAACAATTTATATATAATTTTATATTAAAATACCTTATTAGAGTTGCTTTCATTTATCTTACTCCTTCATTAGGGACATGAAATCTTTAAGTGGCCCTAAAAATCTAAATATTATGCTCTCATAATGGCATGAAATGACCTGTTTTCTCATGTATTTGCAATTTCTCATCACTTTTCCTTTGAAACTTTATAAACCTTGCATGTCTTTTTAATATGCATCTGAAATGATCTATGGGTGTATCTCTACCTTATAGTTAACATTAAACTGCAAAGTTGTAAAGTTCATAGAGCCTAGCAAAACCACTGTGCCACTAATCTGCTTAGAACCCTGCTTTTTGGTTCATTGGACATAATTATGGACTTTTTGTAGCTTTATGCAAAATCAAGGAGCTTAATAAGCTCTGCAATACCATAGCAAGTTGCCTACTGCAGCCTGACAGAATTTTGCATGCTTCCTGGAATGCCACAAGCAAAGTGAGTTTCTGCACAGCACTTTTCTCTGATTGTGATGTTCTGACGTGAGGAAATCTATATGAAAATCAATTTCTGGCTTTACAGTCTTCCTGTGTTATATTAATTTTTGGAGGACTATTTAGGATCAGAGGAAGAAGAATTAGCTGATCTAATTCTGCCTGAAAACCTGTTTGTTTTTTCTTCCAACAAGGAGTGCTTTTGGAGCTGGTGGTGTGTCTTACCAGGGTAACATCACAGGACACCACTGGTGCCTGCTGCCTTTTGTCTGGCTGCTGTGCATCCTTGTGAGGAGGGTCCCTCCACACTCCCTGCAGCCAGTGATCCTGCCAGCTATTTCCAACTGAGGCACTTCTTGCTGGCCTTGCACACTTCAGGGTTGAGCTTGCTGGGAAAAACTTCCTGCTATCCCCAAGCCTATAAACCTTGCTGAGTTTTTATTTAAACTAAAATCAGGATCAATCTACAGTCAATTCCTACATGAGAGATCTCCTACCAAAATTCTCTAATATTAACTGTTTATGGTAATTAATACCTAAGCAGAGATTCAGAAGGATACAGATTTCCTTTAAATTTGTGTTAAGATAAGAAATCTCAAAAGTTGTCGCTGTTCTATGAATATAAGCTTTTGATTCTGGAAATGTGAAATAGGAATTTAATACTCCAAGGTATCTTGGTTATTCCAATGTAACACCTCCCCCCTCACAAAACTCAAAATCAGGTAATTCAAATTAAAATTAAGTTCTGGTTTTATGTTTGTTTAGCTTGCTTTATTTTTTTTTGTCCTTTCTTTATTTTTGTATATTAGGATGTGACTGCAAAAATTCTTGAGCAAATGCTGCAATTACAATGTCAAATAATTTTACATTTTCTTAATGTGGGCCTACATAAGATGAGTATTTCTACAAATATTTTCATGTAAGGCAGTGTCCATCCTAGGCTGTTCAGTCAAATTTAACACAAAAAGTTTTAGCTAGTTAGAATTTTCTCAAAAATTCAAGTTTACAGGCAATATGTCTTTAGAAATGATCTAATGTTGTAAATCTTTTAATTTTCAGATGTAAAACTTTAAGATGTGCATACAGTACGTCAAACTGCACAGAATTAACCATATTGTTATTAAATATTATGATTACAAATATAACAGTCAAAACTTGGACTGTGCCAAGAAAGAGGTTGCTAGTAAAATATTAATTTGTCCCTTTGTATGCATACATATAAACGATCTTTAGTAAGAAATGATGCACAGAATATGCATTTCTGTGTGCACAGAAATAAGATGTATGTGCATGATGACCACAGATGTCCTGTTCCCTGTGGTGGATAGATTAGGACCAACTTTTAGCTCTTTTATATGTGCCGTGCCTCACCTGTCACTGCCTGAGGAAACCCAGCTCCAGAGGCAGGAGCACGAAGCTCCTCAACCCCATCCCTGTGGGGTTGGGGTTTAAGTACAGCCCTAGAGGGCTCTGAGAGTGGGAGGGGAATTCATCTCCTGCAAGCCATGTGGGGACCCCTCCAAGTGCCTGTGCTGCCTTGAGTTCTTAACCTGACTGCCAAGGTGTCCATGGCCCGGTGTGCCCTGTGAAGGAATGTCCTACAGGGAGTCCCAAGGTGTCCATGGCCCGGTGTGTCCTGTGAAGGAACGTCCTACAGGGAGTCCCAAGGTGTCCATGGCCCGGTGTGCCCTGTGAAGGAATGTCCTACAGGGAGTCCCAAGGTGTCCATGGCCCGGTGTGCCCTGTGAAGGAATGTCCTACAGGGAGTCCCAAGGTGTCCATGGCCCGGTGTGCCCTGTGAAGGAATGTCCTACAGGGAGTCCCAAGGTGTCCATGGCCCGGTGTGCCCTGTGAAGGAATGTCCTACGTGTTGTCCCACAAAGATGTGTGTCCCATCTGCTGGCTGCAAGCGGCCCTACTGCAGTGCTCTTTCTCTTTTTAATGATTAACAAACGAAAGAAGCGCTGTATTACATTGGCCAAACCTGGGAAATGTTGTGAAAAGCTACAGCAGGCCAGGCAGGAGAGGAGCTGGCTCAGAGGGTTGACCAAAGCAGCATTTTGGCATCTTTTTGGCATTTGGCATCCTTCCATCCCAGTCAACCGCCAATTTCCTCCCTTGGAGGCATCGCTGCTGGCTGTAGGCTCAGGGTAGGCCCCAGTTTAGGCTGGCCACCACCAGACAGAGCCGGTGGCCCGGGATTAAGCCCGTGGCCGCCTGCACACCCCGGAGGCACTCACGCTGCGGCGCCGCTGCCCGAGGCGGGACTCGAACCCTCGTCTACAAGACTCCCGGCTCCCCGCGTTACCCGTGCGGCCACCAGGGCACGAGCGGGGGCGCGCCGCGCGCGCCCCCGGCCGGGCCCGGGAGGAGGGGGGAGGCGGGGCGACGCGCGTGCGCGCGCAGCTGGGTGCCGGCCGCGCGCGCCCTCCCAGGCTTCCCAGGGAATCCAGCGGTAGCAGGAAGAGGCTCTTTCCCGCGCACGCGCAGCTGGCCGGGCGGGCGCGCGCTGAGCCGCGGCGGCGGGAGGGAGGGGGGAGGGGAGGGAAGCTGCTGAGGTAAAGTTAGGGGGAGAGAGAGACTCCGTCAGCGAAGCGAGAGCCGGGGAGGCTCGGTGGCCGCCATTACTGAGCGCCGGGGAGAGAGCGGAGAGGCGGGACGGGGCTGCGGCGGCCGGGAGCGCTCGGGAGCTGCGGGCCGGAGAGCGGAGAGAGCCCCGCGGGGAGGAGAAGCCGCCGGGGGCGCCGGCGCGGAGAGAGCGTCCCGGGAATGCTGCCGCTCCCGCCGCCGCCGCCGAGGAGCCGGATCCCGACGGCGCGAGGTGAGGGGAGGAATGCGGTCCCGCGGGAGCCGGCCCGGCCTGAAGCGGGGCGGCCGGCCCGGCAGGCGGAAGGGGAGCGGGGGGAGGAGGCGGCTGCAGCCCGGCGAGCCGGCGCGGCGGCCGCTGGCTGTAACCAGTTCGGAGGGTTGGGGCCGCGTGGGGAGCGGGCACCGGCCCCGCGCCCCCCGCCCGGCCCCTTCGGCCCCGCCGCGCCACGGAGGGCAGGCGGGAAGGGCAGGGAGCGGAGTGCCTGGTCCCAGACAGGTGATGAAGGCCTGAGCGATGGGAGGGTCTGAGCCTGCTGTACGAGGCTGCCAGCTGGTCACGGCTCTCTAGGGAGAGAGGAAGGCAGGAAGGGGAGCTTCCCTGCTCCTCTCTTCCTTCCTCATTCCCTTGTGCCTACTCCTTTCGCTTCCTTCCTTCTTCCATTCCCACTGCCTTCCCCCCTTTTCTCCTTTCTCTGTACTTATTTTCCTCTTCATTACCCTCTAATACTCATTCACGCCTTCTCTGTTCTTTTCTTCCTCTACTAAATGTGAACAGTTGTCCATCCCCCTCCTCCTTGCTTTCACCTTCAAATATTGCTCGAGATTAAATTTCGGAAAACTTCACTCTCCTAATGATGTGTGTGCATTTCTGTTTTTCCACCAGGTGGATTTTAAGGCTTTGGAATAGGGTAGCCAGTTGCAGTGTTGCAGCTTTCAAGCGTTTTGAATCTCTTCAACCAGCATAACCTTTAGACTCTCTCCACCCAAGGGAATCACCATAGACATACAGATGTAATGCCATGGTGCTGTAGCTGTAAGACATAAGGAGTATGAAACACTGCTTTGATTAAAGAAGGAAGCAGGACTATATAGTTATAAACAGAAGACATACTTGTCACCTTCTCCCTATAATACACCCCACCCCTCTGTTCCCCCCTTTCTTGTTCTCTCTGGTATCACTTTTGATATCAGTGTGGAATATTTCCTTAATAAGTAGGAGGGGAACGTTTTTAATGTAGACCAAAATAGGCCTGTGGGGGAACGTGTGTATTTAGTTTAGTGTCGTGCAGATAAACTGGGGGATTTTTTTTTTTTCCTTAATAAAGATCTTTGACAGAAATTTGAAAACTCTACACTGCAGAGTAAAAGCAGTAGAGAGAGAACAGCGTTAGCTGGTCAATTGGACGTCCATTTTAAACCTGTGCATTGAAGCCAGTTGCAGCACTGATGCTTGTGTACTTATTTCATAAAGAATGAGGAGTTAATAGGTGGCTTTTTTGCCAATAGTGCTGTCTTACCTTCTGAAGAGTCTTCCGCATGACAGTTTTCAGCAGTGACATCAGTGACCAGAGTTAGCTACCTTCTGATAAAACCCATACTTATTTATAGTACATATCTAAAGTAAGGGTATTACAAAGGTTCATCCAGGTGCATTTTTGTAAGGGTTTACTTTCATTTTTGTGCTGCTTTGAAAATTATTTTTAAGAAGTGCTAAAATTATTGAAATTCTATTTTTAGTACTCTACTAAAACTCAGTGTGACTAGAGCTCAGAAAGTATGATGCAAATGAAAGGGTTTTCTTTAAAACTATGTAGTACTTTAGGTATGGGAAGTTGTTGGAGCATTTGTAACATTATCGCTAACTTGGTTTAGTATAAGTTGCTTATAAGCGTGGAGCATACTGGGCTGAAATAGCTTTTTTTCCCCCCTAAAATATCCTTATCTAAAGCAGCTGCCATTGTTGTAAAATTCTAAATAATTGCGACCAAATGCTTACCACTCCCTGGTATTGGACTTTAGCTAAGGTGTTGCATGTGTAACATAATCCAATTAAATACTTTAGGCTCAGACTAAATTGTTTTAAAATGCTATATTTAGCACTAACAGAACCAAATGCTCCACATGGTTTTCATGCTATGTGCTTTCCTAAAGCTGTAGGTGTTTTTTCTGTGTGCCGACTTTGTAGAAATGAAAAGCAGTGATCATAATAATAGATTGTTCTGTGTAAGTTTCCCTGTTGGGACTTATTTGAGTAGATAGTGCAAAAATAATTCCATTATGTTTAATAAAGATATTAAAAGGATGCTGACACTATCGTAAGGCTTCTAAAAGTACTTTCTTGACAGAAGATAAATCCCCTGCACTGGCATCCTTCAGGAATATTTTGGATAAAACTTCACAAAGCACTCCCATCACTCCGTTTAGTAGGCTGCTCCGCGGCGTGTCCTTGGGGTTCTGTGCAGAAGGCGTTCTTGGGGGGTGACACGCCGTGACCTCCTCCGAGAGAATGGCACTTCGGGGGCCAAACACCATCGCCAAGTTCTGCTGGCACGGTTACATCGGGCGAGCTGCGAACGGCCCCGCTTGTGGCCATGACGTAGCCGTGCGAGCGAGCCCGCGGTGCATTCCTGCTCGGTGATAAGGCAGGAATGCTTTCCAGAGGGGCCTGCGTCCCGCGGCCGGGAGGGCTCTGCCGCCAGGGGGCTTTGGCCGCGCCGTGCCCGCAGGGAGCGCAGCGCAGTTCAGGGGGTCCCGGTCACCCCGGGAGCTCCGGATTAGCGCTCCCGGGGCTTTTCCCTCCCCTGCGGCTGTGTTACGTCTCTCTTAGTGGGCACACAAAATACTTAATCACTCTTTAACCACTCTTTGTTTGGTTGGTTCTTTTTTTTATTTTCTCTTTTACTCTGAGAATTTTTAGCCTAAAGGTCAGTGTAAGTGAGCTGGAAGACTACTGCATTTTACAGATTATTATTTGAACCATCTCATCACTTCCTTGAATTTACAGATTTGGTGAAATACTTAAAAGCGAGTTCATAATTCCTCGCAAGAAAATCTGAAACAACTGTGAAGTTATTTTGAATTTGCATGTTAACTGTGTTTTTCTAGTCACTGACATCTATTGAAAAACAAAATAATTAATCTGTGGCTAGTTCTGCACATTACATTTTGTGGTAAATAGGAGTTGTTTCTTTGGCTTTGAGTTAAAATTCCCACACATTTTTGCAGTTTTGCATCAGTTGACATTCAAACACGGCAGAAGAATGTTTCCATTTAAAAAAGCAATTTCTTCATGCACAATTTTTTTCAAAAGTGTATATAGCTTCGTTTTGGCATGTTATTTATTTAAGTTGGCTGATTTTTATGTAGAATATTATTTGCTGCTTATATGTGCCATTTCCCTTTCTCATTTTGTAATTTTAAAAAAGGGGATAACCGGTGTTGTTTTACACAGGTAGAAATGGCACCTATAGTTTTTGTGAGGTCAGACAACAAACTGAGATTTATGGTGTCGAGTCCTGGATTCTATGCTGCAGTTACTCATGAAGCAAAATAATATGAAATGATCCAGATCTGTGGATCAGTGAAATTAGTTGTAGTTGCCCATACCAGGATGTAAATTTTTCTTGTTTTTTTTTCCTCACAGGAAATGCATTTTAGCTATTTTTCTGTCCTTACTTTGATCCCTCCTTCTCCGTCTGTTTTCTTTTCTTTCTTCTGTTTTTATAAGTTTGTTTTAGTGATCCCCTTTGTGAAATTTCTCCATTAGTTCTTTTGTATTTTTCCTCAGTATCTCTCTAAATAAGCTTGATCAGGAGACTTGCAGAGAAACTTCACTGACCACTCTGCACATTTTTGGTTGGAGCTTATCCTATACAAAAAGAATTAAGAATGTATTACTTCTGTAAACTTGCCCTTTCCTTTCCTGTTAAAATACAGGCTTTGAAACTATATTGAATGATTTCAGATATTCAAAAATCTGAAGATAAGTAATTTGAGAGGCCTAAGTTCAGAATACTGCTGTGTTGGTAATTTGAGCCTTTGCAGTTTACCTTTTTATCATACCTTGATTTAATTTATGTAGGTTGGTTTGGTTTTTCTCGTTTGTTTGTTTTTTCTTTTTTTGTGGAGAGCAGTAATGATAATAGATGCCCTGGGACTTCTAGATTCCACCTAAATAATGATGTTTTGAATTCAGAAATAATATTTAGGCTCTGATTTAATTTTTGAGTAATACACAGGCAGTCTTCAGTGTATTATTATTAATAGAAGACATTTATTGAGCTTAGTAGGAACTAAGAGCTTTGAACTTCTGTTTTTAAACACAGTTTTTCGTTGCTTTATAATACGAAGTTGGGCAGTTGGGGTTTCTCTCTCTTTTTTTAATACATTGATTACTTTGCTTTTGTATGGAGAGAATTATCTAGGCTACAGAACTCCTTTAGGGATTATAGTTGGCTGTCATACTAACCAAATCTGAAATGAACAGCAGTTGGAGTCATCCATTCTGATCCTTCATTTCCCTAGCATGATTAATCAGCATACCACTTCAACTGAATTTCTTTTCAGCCAGAGGATCAGTGTTGTCCCTTACTGTCTTGCTGTTGCTTGGTTGAGCTTACTTTCTGATGAGAAATCTGAATGTTGTTTTTTTTTTCCATGTTGGCTGATACTTGGGTAGTTGTTGTACATACCATTATTTATAAATAAGATTTTAAGTATGGTTAATTAAGGTTACCAGCACCTGTGAAGGCAAGAATATTGGTGTGTTTGTGAAGTGGCCAGGACACATTAAGTGTTAGGATCTCAACAGACCTAGGTGATTCGAAATTGTTAAAGTGACTTTAGTGTACTCTGGTTTCATTTCTAAAGAAGATTTTCTCTTGAAGGGAAGTTTTCTTTGTCTTGCTTGGGTGAAAAAGATAACTCTTGGTAAATACTGTGTGAGAAATGACAACATTATGTTAAGGTACATCAGTTTTTTTTTTTTCCTGGTTGTTAGGAAAACAGTTGAATGCTTATTCTCTTTTTGGTAGGGCTATAGTTACTGTTGTGCTGATAGATCTTGGAAATTGGGTACTGTAGTAAATATTTTCCAATGCCAAGTTTTGGTTCTCTAAGAAGTATGAAGTGTGAAATGACTTTGTATAAGAACTTGGTGGCAGTACTAACTTGAATCCAGAGCTGTAACTTTCTTGGAGTCATGGTCCATGTATTTTGAGTGCACAACACTTTCAAATTCATCCTCCAGACCATTTCAGTGTTACCTAATGTGTTTGAATTTACTTGGTGGTCTGCTGTAGATGTTGCTGTATTGGTGTACATTGTAAAGCAGACTACGCTGTGATGGGCCTTCCATTCACACTTGCTTCTCTTTGCTTGGCTAGGTAATCTACAAACACACTTGCAAGACTATGCTGATTGAAACTAACCCCAGAAAATACTAATCCATAAACTGTTGTGTCTAGATGACACCACAGAGTGAGTAAAGAACTTGGGGGAAACAGTCCCTATTTTCCCTGTTGGCAGCTGCTTAAATAGTTTATGGTCATAAGCAATTGTGGACTGTTTCAGACAACATTTTTGCTTCAGCCAGGCTTAGAACATGTTAGGCTTAAAACATTTTTAGGTTCAGAAAGTGGTTTTGGAGGATATTGAGAAATACTCAAGGGTATTTATGAGTGATTTTCTTGACTGTGGACTCATCTACAAGTTCCTGTGCAGCCACAATTACTTAATAGCGATAGTTTATTAACTCTTAAAGTATTTATTACTTGCTAATAATATGGCATTGTATTCTAGTGTTTAGAATTCAGGCTTTGGGAAGCATGTATTTGTAAATAGGGCTTTCTATGGCCTCTTAATGTTTCTGACTGATGTTGTGGGGGTCTGTCTTTGAGCTTTGCCTTGTGGCAGTGCCCCTCAAGCCACAGATACATTCTTGCAAGCGGTGCTGCTTTTCTCTCAGTCTGTCTGCTCTTCCACATACTCTGAGTTCTTCAGAGTCCCATTGTCTTTTTCCTCATGAGCAAGTATCTGCTCTGCTCAGCTAACTGTGGATGTAGAGGAGTGGCACAGCTTGGAGGTAAGGGCAGGGAACAGGATTTACTGTCTACTCTATCAAGTGATAGAATTTAGCACTGAAGCTCAGCCAGGCTTAATGCAGGACTGATAGACTGCTGCCTATTGATTTTGGTGGTATTTGGTGTTACAAGATTAGTTATGGTATTGGTATATTGTTTATCAGTGTCGCCAAACGTTTTTTTCCAAAAGAAAACTTACTAGAGCAAAGCGATTCTTATTCCCAAAGCAAAGTGAAAATATTAAGAATATAATTGTAAATGTCAAAATACGAAAAAGCTCTGTTGTTTTGATGTAGTATTTAGCACATATACAGCATGGTACTGCATCTTGCTTAACAATGACACCTTTCCTTAGTTAAAAATGGCTTAGATAATATTCCAGTGCAAGTGCCTCAGGTTCCTTTCCTGTTCTGCATCATAATGTGTGGATCACTAGCCTGACAAAGTCTAGGTTTTGTGTGGATGCAAGGGGAAGAACAGTGAAAGAGAGTTCTGTTTTTGATTACTTTATAGTAGCATCCCTGCAGTGAGATCAGAAGTTAAAGGGGTTACATTAATAATTTGTACCCTGGTTGAGAATTCAAGATCTTCCAATATAATTATACTTTCAGTTTCTAATTTGTCACAGTTTGTGAGTCCTTTTAATTTAGTAGTGGTGTACTACAGGTAAAAGGGTTTTGAGGTAGACTATACCTTTTTCTTATTAATAGAATATATGTATGTAGACGTACATGCTTTTGTATGTTTTCTACTTAAGACTATACCAATTTCATCTTGCAAAGCTATGTTCTAAATACTATAAAATTCCAAATTATTCTGCACGTGATTAGTGATATAGCACACATTTTATATATTATCTGGGAAACTACATCAATTTTTCAGAACAAGCTTCCACAACCTAGGTATTGTTGAAGTATCAAGTTGAAATCAAATCACAATCACTTAGAACTCTGCCTTCTCTCAAATACTAACAGGCGTGCTTACAGGATTTAAACCCTCCAAATTTAGACAAAGACCAGCTTGAGTTTTGTTTATGGGTTTAAAATAAGGAAAACAATCCTCATGCATAGGTGAAGTGTTATACCTTCTCTGATTGCTGCTTCTTCTTTGATAAACTTGAAACTTTTAATGGTTCTTATTTTTTGTTTTCAGATCCCTCAGGGAAGGACCTACTGAAGGGCACTGTTTAAATGTGCGACATTACTGCAGGAAGATCACAGCAGGATAGTCATCTTGCTTTGCACTTCTTTTTCCTAAGGGTAAGTTTGGGCTTTAGGCCTTTATAATGTGTTTAAGGGTGAGGGTGGGTGAATAAGTACAAGCTGCTACCTTATTTTCTTTATAACTACGCTTGGAAATCTTAAAGCCTGTAGAGACGAAGTCCTACAGTGCATCTGTAGATGGTCCGAGATTGTTCCCCCCGCACTGAGGTCAGACACTTGGTATCTTTCGAGTGCCTCAAAATTTTCTGTTTAAGCATAGGTGTATTATTTTCAATCCTAAGTTTGAAATTATTTGGGAAAATCAAACAACCCCTCCTTTGAATTTGTAACAAAGGTGGGGGGGAGGGTTAGATGAACTGCAGTGTTTGCAATTTGTTATAATTGAATTAGGCAGATTGAATGAAGATAATTGAACTAACTTATAAAATTTCTGGTGTGCATGCTTTAAAACAGTACAAAACAATACAGTAAATTTACATTAGTGGTATAGTGAAATGGAAAATCTTCCATTTGGAGAACAGTTTAATAATGATTGCTTATTAAATGTGAAGCCATTACAATGTCAGATTTTTACCAGTTTTATTACTTAATTAACATAGATTTCATTCTGTGACTTTGTACAATTGGTGCAAAGTAGGAACTGTATTAAAAAAAAACAACCCCACACTGGTTTTAAATATCTTTAGTGATTCAGCTTCTAGTATGGTTAAAATCTCTCATGTCAGAACTTAAATGAAAGACTTATGTGTTGTCCCTTTGTCGGTGTCCCCTTTCACCTTACTCTTTGTACTTTCTTGCTTAAAAATGTATTGATTTAACAAAACATTTTGTAGATGGAGGAGGAACAACCTTTCCTACTGAGAATGTAGAGTTTCTGAAAGTATTGATTGTTTCTTATAAATGAATTGCAAATTGACAGTGTCTTCCTGATGAAATGAAGTAATCCTGTGGATGAAGATTTTTATGTTCTAGTTTAGTCCACATGAAATCTCTATTGTGCTGTGGCAAACAGAAAACATTTTATAGTGAAAGTGCTGACTAAATTTCTCATTCTAACAGTTTGAATGATGCTACTATGATAAGCTTTGGTTTAGAAAGAAAACACTGGGTTTATTTATAGTAATATAAATACTGCTTGTAAAGGATGCTATTTTTGCTAAGTATTTTTATTCCTGGTGCTCTTTTCTGTTGAGTCCAAATTCTGTGTTTTAAGAATATAATAAACACAGTGGAAATAGTGAAAAGCAAAATTTAAAATACAACTTGTCTTTATGAGTGAGTTTTTGAGTAATCTGATTTAACCGAAAAAAAAATTTCTAAAATCTGGTGTAAAAGTTTCAGTTTTGCAATATAAAAGCTCTTGAGTATAAAAATTAGACGTTGCTCTTCATTTAGTAATGAAGTTATACTTTCTTCCTAAAAATGTACTTTTCTATGATTTCTATAACAGTTGTTTTTTTGTGTGTTGTTTATATTTTCTATTTTGATTAGTTAGTTGCTGCTAAGAAGGACAAAGTATGTAACACTAAAATTTCAGTATTGACGTGTGTTATACTTTTATTCTTATAAGGGCTATTTATAGGTTTGTTTAAGTAGATTTGTGTTGTTAGTTTGTATGCTACAAATGTAAAAGCAAATACATTAAGTGCATATTTATAGTGCCATGTAATAGTTCTTTTTGTGAAGAAAATGAGAAGTATTTTTATCAAAATATTTTCACAGAGCATAGAACAGTGGAGGTTAGAAGAAACCTCTGAATGTCATCTTGTCCAGCCTCCCTGCTCAAGCAGGGTTGCCTCGGGCAGGTTGCCCAGGTCTTTGTCCAGGTGTTTTTTGAATACTTTCAGTGCAGGAGCCTTTACAACTTCTCTGGGCAAATCAGGCCAGTGCTCAGTCATGCTCACAATAATAAAAAGGTGTTTCCTGATGTTCATATGGCATCTTCTGTATTTTAATCTATGCCCATTGCCTCTGGTCCTGTCCCTGGGCCCCAGTGGAAAGAGTCTGGCTCTGCTTTCTTTGCACCTTTCCTCCAAATATTTGTACACATCGATGAGATCTTCCCTGAGTCTTCTCTTTGCCAGGCTGAAGAATCCTAGTTCTCCTAGCATTTCCTTAAGTGAGGGATGCTGTGGTGCTTTAACCTATTGCTGCACTCTCCAGTAGTTCTAAGGAGAAGAACAGTAATTTGGGGGTTTGGGTATGGGTTTTCTTTTTTTCTTTTTTAGAAGTATGCTGCTCAGCTATCAAAACAGCTGACAAACTACTACTAAACTGTACCTACAATCTGTTTATTTTAAAATTTGTAGGATAAATAGCATTAGCATTACTGAATAATGAATTTATGATCTCATTCAAAGTAGTTGTAGAATTTTCATATACCCAGAAAGTCAGGATGATGAAGCAAAAGTGCTTCTTAAAATCTCTTTTCCCTCATGAATATTATAAAGAAATATCTGCAATCTTGATTTTTTTTTTCTCTGTACTTTTTAGGAAGATGATGCTCGTTGTCCAGGTTATCTGAGGTTCTCTTAGTCACAAGCTGAAACAGGAACGACTGAAGGCGATTTCTGGAACCCTGGATATACAATTCAAATTTGTAGGAACCTTTTCCAGAATGAAAACCGCATACAGTTACCTTGATAATTGCAAAAGGATGAGAGGAAAGTTATGATGGCAAAAAACAAAGAGCCACGCCCCCCATCTTATGCTGTTAGTGTTGTTGGACTGTCTGGAACTGAAAAGGATAAAGGTAATTGTGGAGTCGGAAAGTCATGTTTGTGCAATAGATTCGTTCGTTCAAAAGCAGATGAATATTATCCTGAGCATACCTCTGTGCTTAGCACAATTGACTTTGGAGGAAGAGTTGTCAACAATGATCACTTTTTGTACTGGGGTGACGTAACACAAAGTGGTGAGGATGGAATTGAGTGCAGAATTCATGTAATTGAACAGACTGAGTTCATTGATGATCAGACTTTCTTGCCTCATCGGAGTACGAATTTGCAACCGTACATAAAACGTGCAGCTGCCTCCAAACTGCAGTCCGCAGAAAAACTAATGTACATTTGCACAGATCAGCTAGGCTTGGAGCAAGACTTTGAGCAAAAACAAATGCCTGAAGGGAAATTAAACATAGATGGGTTTTTATTGTGCATCGATGTAAGCCAAGGATGCAATAGGAAGTTTGATGATCAACTTAAATTTGTGAATAATCTTTATATCCAGCTCTCAAAATCTAAAAAACCCATAATAATAGCAGCAACAAAATGTGATGAATGTGTGGATCATTATCTGCGAGAGGTTCAGGCCTTTGCTTCAAATAAGAAGAACCTTGTGGTTGTGGAAACATCGGCAAGATTCAACGTCAATGTTGAAACATGTTTTACTGCACTGGTACAAATGATGGATAAAACTCGTGGTAAACCTAAAATAATCCCCTATCTGGATGCCTATAAAACTCAAAGACAGCTAGTTGTTACGGCAACAGATAAATTTGAAAAACTTGTCCAAACTGTGAGAGACTATCATGCAACTTGGAAAACTGTTAGTAACAAACTGAAAAACCATCCTGATTATGAAGAGTACATAAATTTGGAAGGAACAAAAAAGGCCAAAAATACATTTTCAAAACACATAGAGCAACTTAAACAGGAACATATTAGGAAGAGAAAAGAAGAATACATTAATGCATTGCCAAGAGCTCTTAATACTCTGCTATCAAATCTTGACGAGATTGAACTTTTGAGCTGGTCAGAAGCCTTGAAGGTAATGGAGAAAAGGCCTGACTTCCAGTCCTGTTTTGTAGTGCTTGAAAAAACACCCTGGGATGAAACTGACCACATAGATAAAGTGAATGACAGAAGGATTCCATTTGACCTTCTCAGTACCCTAGAGGCAGAAAAAGTTTATCAAAACCACGTGCAGCATCTTATATCTGAAAAAAGGAGGGTTGAGATGAAAGAGAAATTCAAAAAAACTCTTGAGAAAATCCAATTCATTTCACCTGGACAGCCATGGGAAGAAGTTATATGTTTTGTGGTGGAGGACGAAGCCTTCAAATACATCACTGATGCAGATAGTAAGGAAGTGTATGGTAGGCATCAGCGGGAGATTGTTGAAAAAGCCAAAGAGGAGTTTCAGGAAATGCTTTTTGAGCATTCAGAGCTGTTTTATGATCTGGATCTTAATGCAACACCAAGTACAGATAAAATGAGTGAAATTCATGCAGTTCTGAGTGAAGAACCTAGATACAAAGCTTTACAGAAACTTGCACCTGATAGAGAATCTCTTCTGCTCAAACACATAGGATTTGTTTATCACCCAACTAAAGAAACTTGTCTCAGTGGCCAAAATTGCATGGACATAAAAGTAGAAGAGTTGCTTGCCAACAGTCTTCTGCAACTAGACCACGGACGCTCAAATTTCTACCATGATAGTGCCAACATTGATAAAATCAATCTTTTTATTTTGGGCAAAGATGGTCTTGCACAAGAATTGGCAAATGAAATTCGGACACAATCCACTGATGATGAATATGCATTAGATGGAAAAATATATGAACTAGATCTTAGGCCAGTTGATGCCAAATCCCCATACTTGCTGACTCAGTTGTGGACCTCGGCCTTCAAACCACATGGTTGTTTCTGCGTGTTTAACTCTATTGAATCACTGACTTTTATTGGGGAGTGCATTGCAAAAATAAGGGCTGAAGCATCTCAGATAAGGAGAGACAAGTATATGGCTAATCTGTCGTTTACGTTAATATTGGCTAACCAGAGGGACAGTGTTAGCAAGAATTTACCTATTCTGAGACATCAGGGACAGCAATTGGCTAACAAGTTACAGTGTCCTTTTGTAGATGTGCCTGCTGGTACATACCCACGCAAGTTTAACGAGGCCCAAATAAAACAAGCTCTGAGGGGAGTACTGGAAGCAGTTAAACACAATTTTGATGTTGTAAGTCCAGTTCCCACCATTAAAGACCTGTCAGAAGCTGATTTAAGGATTGTCATGTGTGCCATGTGTGGCGATCCATTCAGTGTGGATCTTATTCTTTCACCTTTTCTTGATTCTCACTCCTGTAGTGCTGCTCAGGCTGGCCATAATAATTCTTTAATGCTTGATAAAATAATAGGTGAAAAGAGACGTCGAATACAGATAACTATATTATCATACCATTCTTCAATTGGTGTAAGGAAAGATGAACTTGTTCATGGATATATACTGGTCTATTCCGCAAAGCGAAAGGCATCCATGGGAATGCTTCGGGCATTTCTTTCTGAAGTTCAGGATACAATTCCTGTCCAGCTGGTAGCTGTTACTGATAGCCAGGCTGACTTCTTCGAGAATGAAGCAATCAAGGAACTCATGACTGAAGGAGAACACATAGCAACAGAAATTACTGCTAAGTTTACAGCTTTATATTCATTATCTCAATATCATCGTCAAACTGAGGTTTTCACATTGTTCTTCAGCGATGTGTTAGAGAAAAAGAACATGATTGAAAGTTCCTACATGTCAGACAGCACAAGGGAATCAACGCATACGAGTGAAGATGTTTTTCCAAGATCTCCGAGAGGAGGTTCCCTTGACTATAATTACCCAGATTCAGAGGATGATGCCGAAGGACCACCACCTTACAGTCCAATTGGTGATGATGTCAGGTTACTCCCAGCACCTAGTGATCGTTCAAAGTACCGACTGGATTTGGAAGGTAATGAGTATCCTATTCACAGTACACCAGTCAATTGTCATGACCATGAACGCAACCATAAAGTGCCTCCTCCAATAAAACCGAAACCACTTGTTCCAAGAACAAATGTGAAAAAACTGGACCCTAACCTTCTGAAAACAATTGAGGCAGGTATTGGCAAAAACCCCAGGAAACAGCCTTCTCGAGTGCCTGCAGTGCCACCAGAAGATACTGACCAATCTGACAACTATGCTGAACCTATTGACACTATTTACAAACATAAAGGCTTTGCAGATGATATCTATGCGGTCCCAGAGGATAGTCAGAATCGTATTATTAAAGTTCGAAATTCAATTGTTATAAATACCCAAGGTGAGGAAGAAAATGGGTTTTCAGATAGAGTATCCAAAAGTCATGGGGAAAGAAGGCCTTCAAAATACAAGTACAAGTCTAAGACACTGTTCAGTAAAGCCAAGTCTTACTATAGGAGAACACATTCAGATGCAAGTGATGACGAGGCTTTTACCACCTCTAAAACTAAAAGAAAAGGAAGACATCGTGGAAGTGAAGAAGACCCGCTTCTTTCACCTGTTGAAACATGGAAGGGTGGCATAGATAATCCTGCGATTACATCGGATCAAGAATTGGATGACAAAAAAATGAAAAAGAAACCCCACAAAGTAAAAGAGGATAAGAAGGTAAGTCAGTTAATTTAATTTACAACTTCTGGTGCCTTGTAAAATGGGAAGAGGCAAAATATATAAGAGTTGCACACCATTTTGAAACAGGTGCTTTAAAATTTTTAAACTAGATTTGTTTGATTTTTTTTTTTTTTTTTTTTTTTTGTCTTAAGTTCCTATTAAGTTGCTTGGAACTAGCAAAACTTAAGGAATGAGATGGTTTGTCTACCTTATCAGCTATTCAATAAATGTCACTTTCATCTCTACTTACATGTGGAGACTTCCTTCCATTTGAGTAAAGTGTGGTTTGGGGTTTTTTTTTTTTTTATTTTTTTTTTTTTTTAAGAAAGAAGCTACTTTGTGAGTTCTTGAGTAGAACCGGTTCTTTCAGTTGTTGCAGTTTTTGCTATTGGAATGAGGTTTAGGGCTGGTGAATGAAAGGAGTGATTTCGTTTTAATTCTTAGTTGTCTACCTGAAACTCTAGAACAAGTGCATAAAAAGGAGACTATATAGTTGTTCTTCTGACTGCTGCATTTTCCTAGTGTGGACGAACAGGTAATCTAGTTGAAAGTTGTACTACCTTTACAGTTCTCTATACAAGCAGAATATAGGGAACAAAATAAGAAGATAAAGGGAAAATAAAAATGTTGCAGTTGACTTGAAAAACTTTTCTGAGTTCTTCGTGCTTGAGAGTTACTTGTTTTTTGGCTGGCTGTTTGGAAAGTTATATCATCAAGGTAGTGTTGTGGTGTGGGTTCTAGATATACATTCTTTATAGTTTATATTTTAATTTTAGGCCAGCAATCATTGTGTTAGGTGTAGTTTTTGTATGAAATCAGGAGTGTTCCTGACCAGTTAGATATTTTCTTTCTTGTCTCTAAATAATCTGACCTTTTAATATTACCTTCTATAGCATTTTTAAAATGTCACTTTTTTAGCTTAAGTCTGATGGTACTTGAATAGCAGAAATGAGTTTTGTTAAAGCAGAGCATAGTTAAATTTAACTAGTAAATAAAATTCTTCCTGGTATGCAGCTGTGATTTGAATTACACATGACTGATTTAAAGGCCACTAAATTTTCTTAAAGCTTACTCATAAGCATGGATAATGATGTCTTGTGGGTATAAAATCATATGGTTAAAAATATGTTGAAGTTACTCTTTTGGAGAAACTTAGGTTTTTTAAAAAACAATTTATATACTTTTCATTGAATCATTGAATATCCTGAGTTGAAAGGAACCCATAAAGATCATTGAGTCCAACTTCTGGACTTCTTTTTCTTGAAATAATCTTTCTACATAGAAACCAAAATGTAGTTGCCATAATCTTTCTACTGTTCCAGATGTGTTGAGAGCAAGTTACTCTGAGTTGAATATTTATGTGTTAAACTGAGTAGATTACTATGGTGGGTCTTCTCTTCCTGAAATTGTATCAGGAAACTCCCTGATGGCTCTACCAAAGCCTTCACTTTTGGTTTTGGCCTGTTGAGAAGAAGCCTAAATTGGTAGTATCAGGCTGTTTCAATTTTTGTAGTAGAGAAATTTCTTGAAGAGTAGAATTGTTTTAAGTTTTGGTTGGTTGGTGTTGCTTTGGTTTGTGATTTGTGTGTTATGTGAGTTTTTGGTTTTTTTTTGTGAGGGGGTGGTTGTGTTTTACTCACAAGTAGCAAAGTTGCTACTGTTAGATTACTGAAAACTTCTAATAATTGTGGAAATTACTGTACTTGAGATAACAAATTTAACTTGATAGCTCAAATGTTTGCAAGTTTTCCAAGTATCTTGGGTGCTCAGTGCTTCTGATAAGTAGAGACTTCTCTGTGTGTTGACTTGAATGAACTTAAAATGAGAGTTGTTCAAGTGAGTTATTCTAGTTCATTTTCTGTTTCTTTGGGTTTTTTAACAGTTAATTTTGTTTCAGAAGAGATTTTTTTTTTTTTAGTTTTGGAACTTTTTCTGCATGTTTGCCTGTGCTGTTTTGGATGAACAACTAGCAGTCCTTTATTACAGAAATGCAAAAAATATTCAAATTATATTGTCCTTGTCAAGTCTTATTTGGTCCATGCGAGAGATGTTAGTGCACCACTATTTACAGAGTGCTTGCTGGGTTATTTTTTGAGAATTTTCACCCCTTGAATGTGAAAGAGGTAACTAGAACTTGTCTACTTCTTTCCGACTTTCTTAAATCTCTTACTGCTACTTTTTCTGAAATGTTCAGCTCTTTATAAAGGGAAAATAGGATACATGTGTATTTATTCTTGCTTTAAGAATTCTGAAATACAGAAGTCTTACGAACAAAATGAATTTGTTAGGAAAAAACTTGAATTTTGAAGTCTGAACTCCTAATTCTCTTTTTCAAAGATTGATTTTTAAATTCTTTTTAGCCCAAATAGGATGTAACATTATGGATATTCCTTGCATTTCTGTTGGTTTTAGATGTGGTGTTTCTTGGGTTGGTTTCTTGTAAGGTGTTACAGGAGAGACATGACTGTGCTGAAGGATGCTCATTCTGTCCTGATTCTTTCAGGTCTCAAGTGTCCCAATTCAGGATAAAATCACATAAAAATATGGGCACTAGGACAGATAGGGAGGCAGAGAATGGATCTAGATGATTGTAGGGTTCAGGTAAAACAACTGAAAGGAAAAAGGCAAGAGTGAGTAGGAAGGAGGAAGAAAGATTTGACAGAACAGTAGAGCAGGAAAAATGAACTGCTGTGGTTTGGCTAACATATATCTATCAACTTTAAAAATGTATTGTGGACGCATATCTTTAAAGGCAGAATTAAATACTCAGAATTGAGCTACTCGTTGCTATTTGGAAGCATAAATTAAAATGTTTTGCTGTGGAAAGTATAGCAATGACAAGCCTGTGGCAAGCGGATAATGTTACTTGCAAGGTCGTGTAATGTTTTTTTATTACCAAAAGAAACAATTTAAAACTCAGACCAGTTAAACAAGTGTGCTTTGGTCTGAGTTATTTGCCTATTATTTTTTCCTTAACACTGTGCTAGGGTTCTTAGATCTTGTTTCAATATACTGGTAGTCAGAACTGGAAGAGAATTGTCCTTGAGCTCTTCTTTCAGTTATCACAGAAATAACGCCTCTGAAAACTTTTATCCTCTCATTCTTATTACTCTGAAAAACACATCCATTTCCTCTTCCTTTCCTATTTCCTCTGTATTGGTGAAGAATCTTGCAGTTCCTAGTTTTCACCCTTCCTTATTGTAACCTTTCTCCTGAAATTTTTTTTTTGTGGTTTTTTTTTTTTTTTTTTTATTTTTGTCCTGGCCCTGGTGAAGAAAAAATGGCAAATTCTTGACCCGAATTTTAGATTTATTTAAAAAAAAAAGTAATTTTCCTCTGAACCTCTGTGTTTGAATCAAGATGACTGAAACTGTGCATAGTATTGCAAGGAATGTCCTAGCAGTGCATCATGAAATCTTAATGTTTGCTAAGTATCTACTAGAAATTATTACCCGACACAATTGTGTGGTTGCACCCAGCCTTTGCTTAGCTGCAGTTGCTGTCACTTTAGGTACCTTTGGCCTGATAATTGCCAGTTGCAGTTGTCTTGATAATTTCCAGGTAATGACTCCATACTGCACGATTCAGGTGGTTTATTGTACATGCCCACATGTGTAGAACCTGTACATTACAGCACGTGCTACAGGCACATTACAGCGCATAAGTTTTACTAGTTACACATTCCAGTGCAGGATTTTTCTATTACTCTACAACTTTTGTCCTTTTTGTTGCTGAATTTAATCTTTTTTCTGCTCCTCCAGTTGTCACTGTAGTTTCCTATATGCCATCGCCAAGTGCCTTACTAAAGTCCAGATTGGTAAAACCAACAGATGGTTCTGTCTTTGCCTCTAGAAAAGAAAAAGCTGAGTCAGTGTAGTCTAATTTGTGATACACCCACCTTTATCCTATTTTATTTTATTAGCACATGTCTAAATGTTCTGAAAACTTTGATATGAACTTGCATGTGCTATTAACAAGTGGACTGTTGAACTTTTTCTGGTGAGGATAAATATGAAGACAAGTGAGGAGGAGAAGAAAGCAAGCAGACTAACTTGAATCTTTGGACTTTTTAGCCATGTTCATGTGTAGCTGTTTGTGCACACTGAGCTTGAAATATTTCAAGTGCATGTTCAATATTTGAAGTGCATGTTGTGTGCTAATATTTGTTGAACTGTAGTGGCCTTTTTTCTTCACCTACAGAACTTCTGTAAAATTTCTCTTAGGAATAAAAGCTCCTTGTCCTTTCTACTGTTAAACAGAATAGCAAAAAAATGCATTTTGCAGAGTGAATTCTCCCCTACATTGGCATGTCTTCTATGTTTGGTTATTTGTTTCCTTCATAGTGTTCACAAACTTAGAGGAATTAAGCACAGACTAAAATGTTAAAATGCAGCTTTGCCTCAGCTGTTTCTTCTTTGCCAGGTTGGTCCTCTCCAGCTGAGATGTGTGCTCATTCATCTCCATGTCTTTATCAAAAACTGGAAGTGGGAATTACAAATAGATGCTTGTCTCAATTAGAATTTTTAACATTAAGGTCTAGTGTAAACATTATTGGTGTTGGTACACATGAAAAGCAGCAGGCTTGCAAGCTGTATCATAAATTATTTTTGTCTTTAGTTTGACTTAATGAGTTTGGAGATACAAAGCAACAGAAATTGCAGAAAATTTCAGGTCAGGAAAAAGCATGAAGATTCCTAGAGGAAAAAGATCTTGCTGAAGAAAGCCTTCTAATATCTTACATAGGAGGAACTGCTTTGATTACCTTAAAACTGCAACTGAGCTATTTTATGCATTATTATAAAGCCCAAACCAGAGTAGTCCTTGGCTTTCCATTGTTCTCACGTTGTAAACAAGCCCAGTGTAAATATTTAAAAAAACTATTTGTCTATTATTATCAATGATATATTATTATTATTACTACCATTAAATAATAGCAAGATATTTCTGACCCTTGTCGCAATTTAGTAATTCCCTCTTCAGCAGGAAGCTTGCCTGATGTAGAAACCTGTAGCTATTCCATATAGTGACAATAACAGCCTTGTTATGTGTTTTTACAATGGAATTTTGATGAGTACTCAAACTTTACTCACCTACTTTAGAACTCTTTGTGAACACTTTGAGATATGTTCAGTGTCTAATGTAGGCTGTATTTTTTTTCACCTCTTATAGAGAGAATATAGTCTAGTTTTTTTTTTCTCCACAGCATATCAAGAAGCAGATATCCTGAATAAATGTTTGCAATGGGAAAGGCAGAGCCTTATTTTGAATTTTTTAAGTATTCTGAAAACAAATCCTAACTAGAGATCTTGTAAACAATAGAGTAAATTAACTGTTTAGTGATAATTTTTTGGCATACCATTGTTGAAGTCTGAAAAAGTTTCACTATTTAGGTTTTTTGGCCAGTGGTCAATAGTTTGATTATTCAAGGTCTGATTTCTTTTTTCTTTTTTTTTTTTTTTTTTTTGTGAATGGGGTTTCCATCTGTATTGCAAAATGAAATCTGAGAAATGTCATTTTAAAACATTCTGCCTTGTAGCCCTGTTTGCAGACGACACTTACTGCTTCCAAAGAAGTTTATGAATTGCTTCTTTCCATTTTCCTTTATACCAAGATGATTATAAGATTCTTTTTACTTCAAATAAATCTGAAAACTTTTCTCAGTATTTCAGCAAGAAAAACCCACTAGCATTTTGATGCTTTACTCTGACTTCTTAGAATGCAAAGCAGGACGTTTGTCATCTATTTCTCTATGCTTAAACTTGCTTGCTGCCATTATAATTTCAAAACTGTATGAAATTTTATGTTGAAACTATTATGGAAATAGTGTGAGGAACCGTAGAACCCATGTGTGTTGATCTCAGTTTTTGTAAGACTATGGTAAACATAGGAGCAATGGGAGATCAACTTACATTTATTTTTATTCAGCTGTTCTTGGGTAAATTCAGTGGTTAGTTTAGCCAAATACTGTCTACTTCAGACTGGAATGTGCAGGAATATAGGAAATACCAGAATCTGTACTTTCAGGTTTTGTATGTTCAAATTTAACACTCTTAATATGCGTATTTAGAGCCATATGCCTTCTTGAGCCTTTGTAGTTTAAACCAGTGTGAAAAACTGGAATTGTAAAAATGGCAGGAGGCATGAAGGGGAGGAAGAACATGTTAGAGACAATGATCTGCATTATTCATATATCACACAGTTTTTGAAGAGCTAACTGAATTAGAGATCAGGTGAATTAGAGATTACAACTACTTCTGTTAATCCTATAAAATGAATGCTGTTCACGATGTGTGGTTTTATGAAGTATTTTGCTAGTCCTGAAAATACTGACTTTTCCCTCCATGACCTTAGGGCTGACTTCAGAAGAAGCAGGCAGAAAATTTCCTTTGCATCAAAACTATTAGTGAAGTCTTTTGGAGGTAGAGAAGTGGCTGAATTTCTTTTTTAATAAAGAAATTATTAGTGGTAGTTCTGGTGGGATAGGAATGAGAGGAAAAAAAAGCCTGTCTTGAACAGAAAGCTTGCTACAGTAAACAACCCATCTATAAAGGCGCTTGGTAGGATTTTGGCAGTTTTTAGTTTTTTAGGTTAATTGTAAAATGTTATATTTAAGTGTGTTGTACTCTCAAGACTCGCAGCTGGCTGAAGTCTTTGCCTAGTTTCTTCTCTAGATGATCAGTGCTGCTTAGCTGGTTCCCTAGTACCTGTAGTCGAGAGGGTTAAGCTTGAGTATTCTTTGCATCTGTATTTTTAAAGTTAATGTTCTTTGTAATAATAGTTCTGGGTTTGAAATCAAGACTTGGATACTGTACCATGGTAGAGTATATGTTTTTGTGTTTACCTTGTGTTACATTAAGAGGACTTTAGCTGATCTTTTGCAACGTGTATTTTGGTGATTGAAGTACTGCAAAATAAAGCAATGTTCCAAGTAAACGTAATGCAAGGCAAGTTTGGAATTCTCAGAGTTAAAATGCTTTCCTGCCAAAATGTATAAGGATCCAGTTGGAGGTTTGGCATTAACCTCTGTTAGGGTATGAAGAGAAGTTGTCTTTGGCAAGAAGTAAGTGGTGAAACCCATGCTGAAAGCTCAACATAAGTACAGCAATCAATTATACAAAGCCCCACAGATCTCTGGGAAAACTCAGGATTTCAGGAAAACTTGGGCTTGTGTTTTAATTACTAACATGAAAACAGTGGTACGTGGACAATGAGCTTTTTGCTAGGCTTAACTAACAAAACTTAGTGTGCTGGTTCTTGTCTTTAACTTAGCGCCTATTAATCCTTTTTTATTACGATGGAGGAGAAGCATACAAAATTGTTTTTGATTGTGCCTAGATTAGTGCTTGCTGCATGCAGTACTACGTGACTGCTGCATTGAGGAGAATAATGATTGAAATAAAAATACCTGGGGCAAAATCATAATCTCCCTGCCAAAATCTAGGAATTTTGAAATTATTCACCTTACTCAGGTGCTGTTTAACTAAATGAATAATTTAATGTTTAACAGTTTCTGTTTATTGTTTCATTAGAGATACTTTAAAAGTTAATTTTACACAGAAAAAAATTATGGTAGTCATTGTCTTGACTAGCAAATATAGAAGTTCCATTCTGTGTCTGATGGATCAGAAAAAAAGTCTGTTTTGTCAGGGTGGGGAACAGGGATTAAAGAAAAGCTTTCACTACAATTTACTTATGTTAGAAATAAGACCCATATTTTTTTTCTCTGAAGTCAGTTGGTCTTTTGGCAAGGATGAGGTTTTTTGCACAGTATACATTTCTGTTGAGAACAAGTTCTCCACTTAAGAAATCTAGATAAACAACTTCAGGAAAGTATGGAAGTCTAAAATCAGGAAATAGCATGTTGGTTTTTCTTAAAGCCTTAAAGTTTTATTTTTAATTTAGAGAAGTATTTTTTGCAAAGATCATGCAGATAGTGTTATTTGCAGGAGGATATGATTTGTGCTGTCAGTGGAGAGTTTATGCACTTGCCTACCCAAAAAGAAAGGAAGATAATGAGAGAGGTATTTTAATAAATATTGAACAGGAGAGATACAGAATATATAATAATACTTAATGAGAAATAGCTGATAAACTTATTGTTGTAACTGCCTTGTGAAACTGTAATTTTGTGTTTATGGAATAGTCTTGCAGTGATCATCTCTTCTACTCTGCCTTTAGACCAGTTTGCAAAAGACTTCAGGGTTGGTGTTTTCTCTTTCCTTTTTCTCTTTATTCTTTTATTCTTTATGCTTCATTAACTTCTTTAGACACATTCTCACTTTACAAAATGGGGGTTAAACTTTTCAGGTAAAGAGTTAATCTAAGAAACTGTTCTGCATTTCTGTGTACATAATATCAAAATGTGATATGGCAGTCCCTTGCAACTTGTCTTCTAAAAGCAGGACAATTATTAGAAAAGAGCATTCTTTACTCCAATTTTGTAGCTGTGTCTGATATTTCATACTATGTCCAGATATTCTACACAGTTAATATTTGTAATTTTCATAAAATTTCTGTACAGTCCTAGTTTATTATTCCATTTAGCTGACTGCTTTCCAAGAGACACACAGAGCCTTTTTTTATCTTGTTGATCTTAAATATACAGTCTTGAGTATATCTTGCTTCATTTATTCTTCAGTGGTGGAGATGTGTACTGAATACCTTGGGAAAAAAAATGAATGATTTTTGCTTTCTTTGCTGCCTTAATATATGTATCTAAAATGATCTTTCATTTAGCATTTGACAAAGATGTTTTTACCAACTTTTGTGCGTTGTTTAGCTTCAGCTTGGCTCTTTTAGCTTGCTCATCTGAACTAGGTATTACGTAAATAAATATTTTTGATGTAATTTATATTTTCATCAATATTTAGAGATGGATTATGGTATCTGATACAATATAATTCTTGTAATCGTCCCAGGTTGATTTGCCAGCTCCACTAATAAAGGTCCTTCTCAGTGGGGAAAAAAAATAAAACCAGGAAAAGTCCTTATGAAACTCACCGTCTTAGATTTGATTGTGTGAAAACCTCCTTTTGGCTAAAATCCTTGCCTGTAACAAAGCATTCATGCTTAGTATGAGTGCCTGCAACTTTTTAACTTCAAGACTCGATTGCTTGTTAGTCATTTTCCATCATCATGTTTCTTGTATAGTTGCAATATAAAGATTATTTAGTATCTTTAAATATATGCAGAAGACACCAGCTTTGTTTTTTGTGATATGACACCAGAGTTTTATCCTGGCAATTTCTAAAGAGGTGTGGTTCAGATGTGGGTTGTGTGAGCAGTGCTTAAAGACTCTGAACAAGTCGCAGCACTGTAAACAAGTGATGTCTTTACTTCTGTTCCTGTGGTCTTTAAATTACTGATATGTTGGGTAATCCTGTTCCTAACGTAATACAAAAAGGACCAAAACTTTTAGAAGTTGAGTGCTTTTTATCTAAGGTATAATTATTTTATAGTTAAGTACCTTATAATTTTAAAAGTACGTTTAGTTTTTATTCATTCAATTACTGTAGAGGAGTTTTAATATTTTAATATTTTAAATTTGTTGAGAGGAATCTGATAGATGTATGATCTAGTTATATTTACTGAATGATTGAACTGTGAGTTGGTTAAAATGTTGCTTGAATATTACTTAAATAACTCTGTTTTGTTGTAGCCGAAAAAGAAAACTAAGACATTCAATCCTCCAATCCGTAGAAACTGGGAAAGTAATTACTTTGGGATGCCCCTACAGGATTTGGTTACACCTGAGAAACCAATACCTCTGTTTGTTGAAAAATGTGTGCAATTCATTGAAGATACAGGTAAGATAGGACTGTTAGAGGAAAGACTTTCCCATTTTGCATAATCAGTAAAGCCTCTCATTTTCTGTTTTAAAGTACTTCTAGAATTTTATCCCAGAAATAAATAATTGTGGGCTAGGTGCATTTAAAAAGTAGAATGTGCTTTCTAAATTTTGTGCTTAATGTGTGATGGTTTTTTGACTTTGTTTATATAAATACTTAATTACTTTTTGACAATGTCTGAAGTTTAACATGTTCCCTGTAATTAAAAAAAAACATATATCAGTTTCTCGTGCCAAATGGTGTTTATGCCAATGGCAGTTCAGTCTTACTTGTCTCACTATTGCCACTGCATTTTCCTTTGTGGTTTTAAAAGCTCTGAAATCTGCCTTTTCCAGTTATAGAAAACAGGTACTTGAAATGGCTCCTGACTTGGTATGATTAGTCATACTGCTTTCTTGATTTTGAAGGTAAACCTGGTTTTGCATTTTAACTTGTTACAGATATAGAGACAGAAACATTTATTTTCTAAGTACTATGTAATTCTCCATGAAAAATGTTAATCTATTTAAGATGTAATTTTGCAGTTTTAATGTAAAATATTAACATATGTGCTTACACTAGAGTGAAATTTCACAGTATGGTTTTCTCTATTTCCTTTCTCCCTGGCTTCCTGGTTGTGTGTTTGTCCCTGCTTTCAGCCTATTTACTGTGTGACCATGAGGCAAGTAGGATGATTTTGCTGGTCGAACAGAAGACTACAGTTACGAGTGGGGATTTGTTTTGAGGTTTGGGTTGGAGGGGTGGATTTTTTTGCTTAGTTTATGAAGATTCTTAGCACTAGTTTTCTGGTAGTGTGTAGATCCTGCTTGCTCTGAAGTTTTATAAATGCTGTATTACTGTATTTGAGGTAAATGGCACTGTGACTGAACTGGAACATGTGCTGGACCATCTTCTGATGTGTGTCTGCAATGGGATGGTGTTTAGTGCCAAGTAGAAGAGCATCTTTTTTCTAAATTTGCTTATATCTCTAATACAGTTTTGGCTATAATATGACAGTAGCAGTTTTAGCAGGAATAAAGGTGAAGGGTTTTCTTTATTATAGTAAAATTCAGTTTTGCTGCCATCTGTAAGAGCAGTGTTTCCAAAAGAATTACTGCAGGTGGTAAGCTTAATAGCTGTTTTTGAACTTACATACTGCATTATTGCAATAAAAAAATTAGGTGAAACCTCAGGCACTGATATTTCTTGAGTCAGAGATATTAGTAGTATAGATCTGTCTTTAACCTTCACTTTCTATGTATTAAAGGTAGGAGCTGTATTTTCTGCCCTCTTGCTTTTGCTTTTTCCACCTCACCCAGTAAAAAATGGGAATGGAGGAAGAAGGGCAAGGAGTAATAGAGTGGCACCGTCAGTTCAAAATATATATATCGTGTTTGCTGTTTTCTGTAGCAAAAAGAAACCCAACCCAAAACCAACGTAATTTATAGGTGAGTCACTGTCATTGTTCTTTAAACACGGCTGTGTACAAATATTGTGCATAGCTATATACAAGATTATTAACTGGTATTGAAGACAAATTTCAAGAATTTGTAGACACTAGCAATAATTCAATTTGAGCATGTTTCACTTTTTAAGAATACTTTCAAACAACAAATTTATAAGTCCAGTTCTAAAAGTTTTATTTGCTTAAAAGTATTGTCATCTTCCTGGTAAACTTTAAAAAAAAAGCATTTCTCCCAAAGAATTTTTCACTAGCATTTGGGGTGAGAGAGAGAACTATAATAGTGTGGGAACATTATTTGTTGCCTTTTCTTTTCCCTCGTAATTGTGTAAACCATTTGACCAGCCAAAAGATTTAGCACATCTGTTCTCTTCTCATGACATGTCTTGTGAAAATAAGGTGTTGGGTTAAGCTGCTGTGTGTTCAGAATGTAGGATCTCCTCAAAAGTTGTGACTCAGAAGGCACAACTTTTCTGTTAGTTGCATATATGTTAGTTCATCTAGGGATGCTACTGTACAGTTGGATTTTTAATTCTGGCTATAAACATAAGCTGGACAAACATCATGCCATCTGCATGCTTTGTGACTTTGGAGACAGTAGTTGTCTTGCTAGTTTTGTTAAGCACTTAGAAAAAATTCTGTGCTTTTGATCTGTATTGCAATTTTCTTTCTCTTACTCTGGATTCTGTGTAAGTAGCTTTGGTGTTTTCAGCTTCTGTACTTGGCTGTGGGAGTTTTATTTCTGGTGTGTATTATTTTTATATTGGACTAATATGCTGTAGGTATTTGAGTTTCAAACAGGGTTCTGATAGAATGTATTTGTTGCCTTTGAGAGAAGAGAAACTTCACTTGCGTTGCCTTCAAATCCTGTACTGAGATAGCCTCACATAATTTACTTTGGGACTGTCTGAGAAAATTCCACAAACACAATTTTGGGGATGATCAGTCTGCACAAGACAAGTCAGGACCTATTGGCTCCAGGCTGGAGTTCAGAATGGTGCCATTCCTATATGATAAAGCTGCTTGGCCCTGGGGAGTCATTCAGTACTCATTTATCTCTTAGCAAGTCAGCCTGCTGTTGTTTTGAACTGCACTGAATACCTGTGTTTATTATCACTGTCTTTTTACTCAAGAAATGCAGTCTTTTCCAACTCAGCTACTCTGTATATTTCTCTTACAGAGGATATAATTATTTAGAGTTTCCTCTTCAGGCACTTTCATGGAGTTCAGCTCCTTTCTATGTAATTTGGATTCTGTCTGAATTTGTGAAGATGTGATTAATCTTGAAGATCTTAATCAAGATCTTAATCTAATCTTAATTTTTCTTGTTCTCTCTTTCTGTCTCATGATATAACACGAGGCAATACTTTGCACCCGCTCATCTAAATTTTGACTGAGGCTAGAAGGTACACAGTGTGAAAAAGTTTTCTCTATTTCAGATGCCTAGATGAGACAATAGTACCTTAAAGTATCTTTGAAGATTCTTGCTCTGCCATAAGCCTCGAAGAATTGAGCACATGCAGAAAATACCATCAGATTTTTGTTTTACCATTATGTTCTGGAATATCCTCATTAAAAAAAAAAAGTGTATGTCAGTAGAAGAGGGACAGTTTAGAAAAACTAAAGTAAATTCAGAAGCTTAGAAGTTCTAGCCTTTTATAAATCAACAGATTTTTTCTTCTGAAGAAGCCATGTTGTTCCTGTCAAGGTAAAGAGTGATCTGGTCAAGATAAAGGATCCCAAGTCTGTGCCTCTAGGTGAAGGTTCTTGTTTCTGTGGTCCTCTTTAGTATTTTTCAGGAAAAAGCTTTATTCTAAACTGGTTTAGCTTTATGGAGCCAACCAATTAGTTTTTGAAAAATAATATAGATATTGAATCCCGTTGTAATCTTTTTGATAGTATTGGAAGCAGAAACTGAGGGGCAATTAGTTCAGGTTAATACCTGAGTAGATCTAAAGCTGGTAAGCTATAAATAGTGTTAGAACCTCTATTTCACAGCAGTCTGCACTGTCATTGGTACTTAGAGTATGAAGAAGCAGTTGCAAGTACTTGGTCTTGTTGGAATCTCTTGATGAAAAAAATAGTACAATATCATGTGAGAACATCTTAAATTTTATACCACTGTCATTTCTGAATAAGGAAGAAGGAAAGATTGGCTTAAATATTGTAAACAAACTTTGCCTCTCTGTTTCCACATTGTCCATGATTATAGGAAAGCCCTTTTCCTATCCAAGCCTTTAATTTTTGAATTCACTGTAATTGTAGCAGGATGAGTAATATTTTGGTTGGTTGTCAGAGCTCTTTCTTGGTTCACTGAATAAGATTATAAACATTTTTTTTCCTTTCAGGTAAGTAACTTGCCAATGTTGAATTACCAAGTTTTCCACTAAACATCTTGGTATAAATATGTAATGTTTTCAAGAACACTGATTTTTGGTAAAGATGTTGTGATTGCATCTGTAATCTTTTACAGACTGAATGAACACTTTGCTGTCACTAGTGACATGTATGATATTTGTGTGCTTTTACCTCCTTTACATCTTTTGCAGATTGGTTTGTAACTTGCCCATGAGGGCAGCTATTTCAATTAACTGTCGTTGGTAGCTCTTTTTGGTTATGGGCCTCCAAAAGTGTTTTGATTATACCATTGTTCTGGTTTGTTTTTTGCTTTCTTCTGATGGACTGAAGAGAACTTCATTTTGTTACATCATTTGAAATGAACTTTTAAAGTGTATTGGTTTTCTGTAAACTAAGTTTATGGAAATGTATTTAGCAGGGAAATTACAGTTTTGATTTTTAAGAAAATTGTAGTGGCTGTTTTTGTATAGAAGTAATGGTGCTATGCTGAGATATGTTGGAAAAGTTAAATTAAAAATCCAATGTAGACCATTACCTTTTTTAGTAAAACTAATTTTTTTTAAAATATAGGTAGCATAATTGAGATACTTTTTGAAACTAAACCATTTAGCTGTATGAATTGCATGAATTCTGTGTTTCTGTAAGAATTATTGTTGAGAGAATAAGGTATTTGATACTCTGAGAGAGAGGAGCAGGTTTCTGAAGGCTGATTTAATGTCTTTAACAAAATGTTGATATGATTTGAATTTCGCATTGCAATATATGGAAAAAGACTTATTGAATGTCCAGTTGTAAGAGTGCCCACTTTGTAGCTTGAGTGTTTCATAGGTAACATTTTTATGCTGTTACACACACTTCAGATTTAGTGATGAGCTATTCTGTGGACTGTTTATGTACTATTCAGCACCTATTGTTGTTGATTTTTAAATTTTCAAAAAACCTAAAATAATTCGGGCAAGATGGACTATGCTAACTGATACTATATAGCATATGTGGGTTTTTTTTATTTTTTTTTTCTTTTGAGTTTACTTCATGCATTAGTAAATAGTTTGGTATAGATTCCATTTCATTCTGTTTTACCAAGGAAGGACACATCAGATTACCATTGCAAATACTATTTTGCCATTGAGTACATACAGTTCTTGATGATATTCAGCTTTAATATCAGTATTTTAATGTTTTTTTTCCTCTGAGCTTTCAAATGTTTTTAATTTTTTATAGACTATTGCTATCCATGTACTTCATTGACCAGTTTATAAATATTAGATTCCATACTTCATTGAAAACTGATAACATTAATAGAGTGTTAATTGTACATGAAATAATTTAGCAAAGAGAAGCTTATTAGAAGAATTTGTGTTTTAATAATTTAGTTACTCAGTCTGTGTGAGACAAGGAATGGAATAAAGATGGAAGAAAATTACATATAGCTTTTTCAAATTCTATCTCATGGTCCCTATGAAGAGGTATAAGAGAAATTAAAAATTGTTTACTTGATATATGTACAGTAATTACTGCTTTTGATATTGGGGCCATTTTTGTAATGCTTCTAAATTTACAGTTTTGGAGATACTTGAAGTAAAAGAGTATTGCCTTCTTCGAATTTCCTTCAAACCTAGCTTACACCATGGTCTTCATTGCTGAATCTGCTGTGAGGCTAGATTTTTGTGCTGACAGTATACGTAAGGAAAAGTTTGTCACCGGAGAATGAGGTTTGGTAGAAATAGGCAAAGAAAATGAGTCAGCAGTGCTTGTTGTGATAAAAAAAGGTCAGGTAAATCATTGAAATATATTCCTAGTGGCTGGAAAATCCAGAAATTCAAGATTGATTACCTCCGCTTTTATTCAAGGGACTTGGGAGAGCTAGAGGGTTTTAGGAGCCTGTTGTGTTGGACAGAGAGAACATAACTGGACACCACCTTGGCCTGGTGTGTGTGTTTCTGTCACTTTTCATTTTGGGCACTTGTCATATGTCTCAGAATCAGTGGAATTCACTGTTTTGAAAAGCTGTATCAACAAAAAGGGTAAAAAAGTCTTACTGTGTAATATTGTAGCTGGTAAGTTAGGAGTCAAATACATGTCAAAACAAGTGCAAGGCAGGGGGCAGGAGCAAGGGAAGGACAGAAGCAGTGATGGGTGAGGTGAGGAGTGAGACCACTGTTTTCAGTCATACTGTTGACTTAACTGCTCATGGAGCTTTATGTTTAACAAAAATTGCATACAGGCCATGATTGTTACTCTTGATTCTGGTTTAAAAACTCTACAACACATTTTGTACCCTCATCAGGTTGGTGAGTGATTCTGTAGTGGGTTGTATGGTTAATGTATTTAAGATCAGGGTTTCTGCGCCAGGGAACATAGACAGGCTGGAGGAATGAGATAGTAGGACCATGAAGGAATTCAGTGAGGACAAATGCCAGGCCTTTCAACTAGAATTGCAAGGACTAAACCCCTGCAGTAGTACACACTGAGCACTTGGCTGGGTCATATCAGTGGTAATGAAAAGGATCTTGTGGTCATGGTGGAGAAGAAAAGGCTGATCATGCCTTCTATATTGGACTGTCCTAGTAGAAGGGGGAGGCACTACAAGCAGCAGAAGTGGTTACTAATTTTTGCTCTACACTTGTTGGACATCATCTGAAATACTGCAAGAAAGATGCTGATACTTTAGTCTAGCAAAACAGAGTCAGGATCTTGAGTTCCTAATATGCAGAGTATCCTAATAGCTGGAGGTCCTTATCCAGCTTGGAGAGAAAGAGGCTGAGGAGATACCCAGAAGCGGCTTCCCATACCTACAAGGAGGTTACTGATAAGGTGCAGCCAGGCTTAAGAACTGAAGTACAGTGTCATTAACATAGGAGGTTCTGATTAGAAAGAAAGAGAATACTTTTGCTGTGAAGATTATTAAAGCACTGGTTCAGGTTACCAAGAGAGATTGTGGGGTGTCTGAGAGATAGAAAGGAAAGTTTGGATAAGTTTCTTATCTAATCTGATGTTGACTCTTTGAGCAGGAGGTTGCACTAGATTGTCTCCTGAGAATTTCTTCTGTGATCGCTTAAAAATGGGCATAGAATAGGTTTCAGTTGTTAGGAGACTACGCCAGTTTGTTTTGTAACTTTGGAATTAATCAACAGACAGGAAACAAACTCAAGAGGGTAAAACAGGCGTTAGTCACCATTTCTAATGGAAGACTGACTACCAGACAGGGACGGAGTGCATGCATTAATTTAGTAGTGTGAGAGAATCACTGAAAACTGTAAACAAATATGTTTTGAAGTACTCATGAAACATGTTGTGCACTTGAGTTGTTGCTATTAAGGTATCTCTTCCTAGGAAACATAGGGAATTATATAAAGAATTCCTAAACAATGCAGGTAGGACCAAGATGCCAGGATATGTACAATAGTTATGCTGCTCCACTTATTCCCTCCACTTATTCAGCATTCTCCAGACCCAAAGTGACCAAACAGGTCACTAGTTGTTACTCATTTTTAATGAAGCAAAGAATGCACCTACCTTTTCCTAGGCATATTCATAATGTCACATTAATTGTAGTCTTGTGTTATTTTCTTAAAATGGGCAGGCCATGAAATATGGACTTGAGTGACAGTTCATAAAGTGATTGAGACCTTGTTTAATAATCAGTTAGTGTAAATTATAGAAATGTTAAATCAGCTTTGGAGAGCTTCCTGTTAGAAGGGTCTTTCTAAAAATACTGCTTATTTCCTTACACTGCTTATTGTTTATTGAACATTTCAATATGCTATACATTATTTTATCACAAGAAGCAGGAAGACATTTATTTTTGGTTCTGGTTTTCAGTGTGTGAATTGTATGTCATGGGACTTTAAATGTCAGTGTTGATGAGGTCACATTAAATATGTTTTATGTAAATAAATTTAGTGTGAGATTCTTAGAGTTTGATTTCTTTGCTCAGTAATTATATACATTCCAGGTGTACATAGAAATTAGAGCTTTGGTCAGTAAATTGGTTGTTCCTTTAGTCTTGTGTTCTAACATAGGGATTGAAAAGAATACACCTGATCAATCCATGGAATAAAATTAGAGAAATAATACAGATCATCAAATTTACAAAGATAAGTGTGGGAATGAGCTATTGTAGTGTAGAATGAGTCCTGAAAAACTCCATTGGCAACTGTAGAGGAAGGAATTGATCTGGGAGAGACAGAGTTGTGATTGTGGCACATGTTCAGAAACACAGACAGAATATGATAGCAGAACCTGGCTGTGGATGTTGTTAGCAGATACTCTGACTTTTCAGCAGTCTAAATGTTAGTTTAGCTGTTGTCACTTGGGAAATGGGTTTGAAGTCATCATAGACAGCTCTTTGAAAACTTAAACTCTCTGTACTTGCTATCAGGCAAGCAAAAAAACCCAAAAAGAGTAAGTGTTATGGAGGAAGAAAAATCATGCTATTACATAATGCTATGCTATACACAGAGTTTAGATAGAGGTTGCAATTTGTTTCAGCCTTTCTCAGGAAAGAATTGGAAAAGGTAATACATATGAGAGAAATAGTAACTCTTGGATAAAGATACCTGGAATTGATTAGCTTGGAACATTTCTGAGGAAGAGAAATTACATAAATTTACAAAACTGGTGCTGGGAAAATGTAGAAAAGTTACTCCTTGTTGAGAAAAAATTGATGCAAACTTCAAGTACTGAACATAAACTCAGTGTGCTTTCATAATGTACATTCTGAAATGACAAAACTGCATTCACCATGATGTAAAGACTACAAGTCAGTTATTTGAAGGGGTTTGGACGAATTAGTGAAGGATAAATCCCCAAGTGGCTATTACAACACCTTATGCAAAAACCTACGTGAGCCACCATCTGCAGAAAGCTGGGAGGATGGCACAAGAATACTGCTAGTAGGTTTTCGTTTTTTTCTTTCCCGTCCTTTCTACATCTCTCCTCAAGCATATACTACATAGTGTAGTATACGGTGTGGAAAATGGATATTGTACCAGGTAGACTTTGGTCTTTCCTTGTGCTGAAGTTAGTATGGAACCAAGGAATTGTGGAAATATATTGAAGCTTAAGAATGGAAGTGTCTACAGACTGATTATGTATGTAGGTGTAGATCAACCTTGCTCATTTTCTGTGTAATGCCTTGAACCCCATGTGGTCAAGTTCCAGTTCGATGGGATGGAGCCATGGCAGCACAAAAGAAGGTGCAAGAGAACTTATTAGGCACTAGGAGGTACTTTGAGAAAAGAGTAGTCTAGGCAAAGGGGGATGTGCACTGTCTTGAAATAAATATAGGTTATTGTGATGTGACGTAAGGAGGATACAGGTATTTTAAACCTGGAGGTGTTGTAAAGCTAACAAGACAGAGAAGCAAATAAACCATATGATTCTGATATATAATACTACAGCAGCAATTGTGTTTGGTAAGGATATGTTGAAAATTATGACTGGACCAGAATGCAAGCAGAGTAAGAACATAAAGAAAAGTTCTGAAAAATCAAGAGGTTTGCAAATTTTTAGAACGCTATTAGAATAAAAGAAATGTTGAGTGCTCTCTATCTTTTCTTCTTTTGTTATAGATATACACTGTAGATATGCAAGAAATTTAAAAGCTAAAACTAGTGAACTAGAGTGTCTGATACTTGATAGAAGATCTTGATGTTAGAGAGACCTGGTTGCATAATAGAAAGGAACAGAGAACTGGAGCATTACTTAAAGAGTACTTTCAGACTACAGATTAAGCTCATCTCCTTCCGTGCCTTAAAAGTGTAATTGACCAAACATTTAATGAAGCATGACTTTCTAGAATATATACAAGCAAGAAAAATTTTTCCTTGAGGAATTCAGAAGACAAATTTAATTAGCTTAATCCAGAATTGCGGGGCTTCACCATTTTTGGAAGATGCCTAAATTCAGTAGGCATCTCTTTGTTTAACCTGAAATTTTTCTGAAGTACTGTAAGTTGTCTTTCTTTGTTTCCTAGAATTGTAGTGCAGATACACACTAGAGCATCCATCTCCAGAGCAGCCAATTCAAGGTTTATACACTCCTACTAAACAGTGACTGTGTCAGACTTCTCAGGAACTGCTATTGCAGCACATGCAGTTTCCTCTGTGCAGAAAGATATTGAATAGTAACTGGATAAAACAAAGACTATCCTGGGGCTGTAGGGTCTCCAACGGAGAATTCTCTCATACTAGATAGAGAGGATCTTGATCATAGTTTGTTCTTGTTTCCCAGTGGTCTTTTGTATTTATTTACAGCTTCTGGAAGAGGAATGTAAAGTGTTTCTGCCTGTGATCACACATAACACATTTGTCACATTTTTTTAAGGCGGGTTTGAAACTCCTTTCAAGATGTGGAAGTCACTGAATCACTGAAATCACTTTTTGCCCTGTGCCACCAAATTCTACCTTCTGGTGGTGTTCAAGGATATCTGTGATCAAGGCTTGGGTTTTTTGAAGGGACTGTTCAGATGTATATTTATAAGAGGAAAACTCTTGGCTGTGGAATTGGAAAGCTAAGTGATGGACATGGAAGCTTATTGAAGAAATGCTTAGTAAAATAACCTTGATGCAGCCAGTAAAGAGACATGTTGAGTTATTGAAACATTAAGAAGGAAATAATGAGTTAGAAGAGTCATGTGAAATCGTTAAAAATATCCTAGCTGTATGAACCAGTCATGTGCTTTCTGTACTTTGAACATTGTAATAGGATTCTTAATGTTTCTTGGTAACTTAAAAGACATATTCGGTGGATTGTAGTTGTGCAGAGCAGTTAAGTATTGATCTGATGATCTAAAATGTGTTGTTAATGGGCTATGATGGCAGAAGGCCAAGAGACTTCATAAAACTGTGAAACCTGTGAATTTTTAATAAACCCATGTAGTGTTGGGGAGATCTAGTATATAGATAACTTTTCACCCCCATAAAGGTAACTTGAAGCATTAAGGAACTATAAATTGTTTATATTCCTTAGTAGGTTCTAAATTTAAAAAGAAAAATATCTTGGGTAATGGTGGGATTATCAGGATGGACTCTTTCATTCAGTGAGTAGCTGTGGGCAAAAAGAGCAATGTGGTAGGAAGTGTAATCACTGGAGTGGAGTGTGCAAGTGTGTGTGTGTGTGTGTGTGTGTATAATTAAGGTGAACTGTTCAATATTTATATTGAAAGGCTGATGGAATTCCGACTGAAACGTGGTAAGACAAAGTAATAATGAAAAGCTTGGGGGAACCTCTGCTTCTTAACACCTCTCCCCTTTTCTGCCACCCCTTAAAGAAAGACTTGTAAGTGATGTGATAGTTTACCTTACATAAGAAGTGAGGAGCAATGGATTAAAAGTTTATAAAATATGAATGGTGAAAGGGAGAGCATGTTGGAAGATTAAATTCTTGTCATATACAGGAGTGTGTTATACCATGAAATTAAAATATCAGGATTCAGTTACAAGTACTTGATTTTTTTTCCCCGGCAGAGTATTTTTAGTGTGTTGCTTGCCATAATAAGTTGTTAAGCCTGAACTGTGAAGACAGTTTTTAAAAACATAAATATTGTGGGTACCACAGAATTTAGGTTATTAATTATTAAAAAACCGGTGCAAATAACAACAGTCTGTTAGAGATCAGTAAGAGAATAATTTTGGGGACATTCAACATTGTATTATTTAAACATTTGTATTATTCAGCAAATATCTACATCAGAATCTTGTTTTCCTATAGTGTCATTTTGTCTGATTCATGTTAAATGGAACAGTGGACTCAGTAGACAGCTGACATTTTGTGTTTTGGTAGTCCTGTATTGCTGTAATGTTAATGTGCTAACTTTTTAGGCATTTAAGAAATGCATTCCTACTTTTGATTTTTGAATTAGTAGTTATAACTGGTTCTGCTTTGCTTTATAGTATATAAACTTGCTTTTTAATATTTATTTTTCCTCCTCTTCTAAGGATTATGTACTGAAGGCCTGTACCGTGTTAGCGGGAATAAAACAGATCAAGACAACATTCAAAAACAGTTTGATCAAGGTAATCAGAGATTTTACTATTTAAAGCCAAAACAGAACATGAATTCTCTGTAGGTTTATCACAGTGCAGTATAAAAGGATTGCACTTTCAAACCAGCTTCCATAGCACTGTGTCCTTAATGCTCTGATGGGTTGTATTGGTGTAGTCCAGGTTATTACCAGTGAAGGTCCAGGGACAGGAGGGCAATCTTGTTGCAGCTGGCTTAAGTGCTGTTAAAATATTATTTAGGTGGTATTTGAAGGTTTGAAAGAGTTAAAGTACAGTCTTAGCTGTTCCCTGTGTTAACAGTTCATCAGTCTTAGGCATTAAGGCATTCACTTCTGCTTCTTATGCCCCACAGATTGTAATTCTTGATACTCTAGTGAAAGGTCTCTTGAATAATACACGTTAACAATTAAGTCTTGATAATTTCTAACATAACCTTTGTCATTGTAGAATATGATAAAATGTGATTGGTAGTTTAGACTGTTCACTTTGTGTTTGTTTTAAAATGAAAACTTTTATTAGAAATTCTTGGATGTTAATCACGAAGTTGAGTCTGTGAAAAATAGTAAAATATCTCCTAGATGTTAACATAAATGTGCTATTTTTTAATGCTTTGCTTTGCTGTTTAGCAGGATTTTGGAAAATAGAATTTATAACTCCTTCCTGGGCAATTAATTAATCAGAAGGCAGTTAATCACAAGTACAAGATCATTCAAGTCTTCCTGGAGAATTAGACAGCTGTATTTTTCTGATCTTCTGTTTTGTAATGCTGTTTATATTTGATTTTTTTTTAGGTTGGTGTGATAGCAGTTTGTCAATAGTTTCACCTTTTCCTTCCTTATTTCCTTCCTTATAATAATTTGGCAAAATATTCAGTTTTCAGTGTTTTGAGTAAATTCATGTTTTCATAAAGTACTATAGGGAATGATAACAGTAGGTTTTACTTAACACTGCTGTTTTTAAAATATTGTTTTGCAGATCATAATATCAGTCTAGAATCAATGGGAGTAACAGTGAATGCAGTGGCTGGGGCTCTGAAAGCTTTTTTTGCAGATCTGCCAGATCCGTTAGTTCCTTACTCTCTGCATCAAGAGTTGTTAGAAACATCAAGTAAGAAACAACCTTTTCTCGATTTAATTGTGTTATTTCCATTGCCCTTATTGCTGTTTTTACTTCATTTTAAGTTGAAAGGACTATCTGCACTGAGTATTTTTTAAATTTCGTAGACACACGTACTTGTTAATATTGTTTAAAATTAGAAGAACTATATAATGAGATGAATGTAATACATTTATTTTTCAAAATAATTTGTAGCTTGTTTCTCCTTCTCCTAGAAAATGTAATTGGGAGACATCTACTTTTTTCCATTTTTTGTTAAGTGATAAAAATGACGAAAGCTCTTGGAGCGGCTTTGCAGTTGTTAATGGGAAAAATCCCATGAATTCATGAAGTCTTACATTCAAAGTAGACTTTAAAAATCAGACACATCTGTGGGATATTATGGTAATTCTCTAATTCTCTTAGAATTTTTTTCAAGCTTTTTGAACTCTTATAAGATGCTTATTTTTGTTTGTCATATAAACACTTTTCAGATGTTTTACAGTGTTCCTGTCTTTGAAATTAGTGTCTCATATTGGCAGCAAGCTGTTCCACAAAATGACCACCACACTTTTTTGCAGAATACAACTCTGACATACAGTATTCCAAAGTACTTCTTGTTCAAAACATGGAAGCACTAGTGTAGGCCTAAGGCTTGAGCCTGGACTTGATATATTGTCCATTAGAAGCTTTGTATTTTCTGATGATATCTGTAAATAGCTATTTCTGGTATTTCTGCTGTACTTTTCAGGCATATTGCTTGTAGTTGCTTTGTTTCTATATTTTCTTAAAATTATAACAGTTAATTTCCAGTCAAAATGTGAAATAGCTTAGAATGTAACTAATTACTATTTTAAAATGCCATTCATACTACTTTAAATTTAGGTTTGGGATATCCTGGACTGTATTTAACTTTTTTTTTATGATACTAGGGTAGATGAAAGTTCTTTTTAGCAATGCAGTCAAGTAATAGAGGGGAACTTTACCTTTTTATGATATGAATCATCATTGACTAGAAGCATGTTGTGTAGCATGTATATATCCACAGCATTAGTTGCTGGGTTTTTTAAAATAAAATTGTTACTTTGTTTCATATTCCTTTCCTAAATGTTGGTTATTTCCTGTTTGAAGCATTAATAATGCTTCATTATTCATTATAGGTCCTTTGGGCCTATGAAGAATCTCTGTTCTTCTGTAGGCAGCATATTTAAAATAGCTGCACCAGCTCTATTGGTAACTTTTTATTATCTGAATAACTGTGAAGTTTAAGAATATTTTACGTTCATGTGAACGTCTTTCTGTCGTAACATTTTGCAAGCAGAGGGAACTCGAACAAGAAATGACCTTGTCACATTGTTATTCCACAAGCCAACAGTATGCTAGTCAAGTAATTATTTGCTGAACACAGATAAATAATTCTGCTTAAATTCAGAAAGATATTTCTGTGCTTAGTTAAACTTGAAGTGGGTGTACTTAGTGTGCTTAGAGTAACCAGGACAAACTATAATAAAAAAGTTACTCTATGGAAATAGGAATTTTATTAAATATTTTGTCATTTGATATTTCTCTGTGGGTTTCTTGCCTGTACCATTATACTGGGAAAAAGACTTAGCAACACTTTATTCAGTATGTCTTTCTAGATGTGTCAGAAAATGTCACTTATTTCTACAGAAATTATGGATAAGACAGAACGGCTACACGAGTTAAAAGAGATTGTGAAGAAATTCCACCCAGTGAACTATGATGTCTTCAGATACATAATAACACATCTAAACAGGTTTAGTATTTTTCAATTTTGTTTAAGTTGTTAATAGCTGCAAAAAAGATTGTATTTTTAACAATGAATTATTTACTAGAATTGAAAAAGTGGAAAAAGAAATTAGGCATTGCAGTTGATTGATGAAGCCTTATAGATTTGTTTCTCACGTATTACTGACATATTTATTTGGCATCATGGCTACTATAAAGTTATGAGAATGCTGCACATGACAAAAGCTTAAAGGAATAACTTCACCTAATAACAACTATGCAACTGATTATAATTATTACAGACCCTCCCGTCCAGGAAATAATAGCTATTAAAATTACAGACTAATCTGGGTTTTAAGGAACTTGAGTCATTGGGCCTAAACACCCTTTTCCCCCTCTCCCCCTTTCCCCCTCCTGATAGGGCCCAAACCCTGTGCTAAATAGTAAAATGTTGATCAAAGCTGTAAGTAACAGTAAGTTAGTTACACTTGCTTCTTAAATTTTGCCTCTTGCATAGAAATTAAGTTTTTTATATTTAAAAGTTATTTCCATATTTCGTATAATAGTATTAATAGATGTTTATCACATCATAAGCTGAGCCTTTATGTGTACAATGTTGTCATAAAAAAGAGAGAAAAAGACCAGTTTACTTGTGCTTCTTACTCAGTGAAAATGAAACTATTCTCTGAAATCGACAGAATGAGATTACCTATGTTATTGTTGAGATTATAAAGGATCTTTGGAGATTGTTTTGTTCAACCCCATTGCTTTGACGGAGTCAACTACAACAGATTGCCCAGGATGGTGTCCAGTTAGGTTTTCAGTATCTGCAAGACGTGGGACTCCAATCTCTTAGAACAGCCTGTTTCAGTGCTCAGGAGCCCTCACAGTAAAAAGTGTCCTCTTACGCTAAGAGAATTTCCTGTGGATGTTTGTGCCTGTTGCCTTTTGTCCTGTCACTGAACATCACTCAGAAGAGTATAAATTCATTTTCTTTACACCCTCCTATCAGATATTTAAAACCAGTAAGACTTGCCCTGAGCTTTTCCAGGCTAAACAATCTTAACATTCTCAGCTTTTCCTCATCTGAGGAATCTTTGACCTTTTAATGATCATGGTCCCTTCATAGGGCCCACTCCAGTGTGTTCATATGTCTGTTGTGCTGGAAAGTCCAGAGCTGGATCCCAGACTCCAGATGTGGTCTTGACAGTGCTGAGTAGAAGGGAAAGACCAGCTCCCTAGAGCTGCTGGCAGCACTCCTAATGCAGCCTAGGGTGCTGTTGGCCACCTTTGCCCCAGGGTCACCTGGCTGACTCCTGCTCACTTTGTTGTCCATCAGGACTTTCTTGTCTCTCTCTGTGCAGTGTTACTTTCAAAAGCCACAGCATTTTGTGTATAGACACATACATAAGCTTTTCATTATTTATTAATACTATTATTGGTTATAAGCTTTTCATTATTCATATATTTAATTGTTCTGGACTACTGTCCATGTGTTTGTGTTTCTGCAGGTATTTATAGTGATCCAGCTGAGCTTATTAGTAGTACAGGGGTAGAAATAGGAACCTTGAGCTTTCCTACTTAGTCAACAGAGAGAATGTAGGTACTCTCTATTTGCACTTTTCACATAATGTGGAAGATTTTGGAATATAGATGCCTATTTTTGCACTTCTCTCCATCACATATGCAACTTACTTAACCTTTATAAAGTTGTCCATTTTCCTTTACAGGGAAATGGATCCATTTTTCCATTGTACTCATGTCCAATACAAATTCAGCCCTGAAATTGATAAAAACATATCAGTGAACAAAAAAAAAAATAAAAAATGCCCATATTACAGAACTTCAAGATGTGCTTGCAAGTATCTAAATTAAAACTAGCATCTCAGACTTGACACAGTTATTAGTTTTGTGAAATGTTAATTCTTAATCAACCTGATAGACATTTTTGTGGAAGAATGGCAGTCTTGGAACTTTCAAAAGTCTTTATCTGCTCACCTAGGTTCTAATTCCTGCATATATACAGACAAATGAAACATATTAGTCATGGAGTTTACTGGAGAACAGAAGTGATATACATTGGCCTTTGCTTTCTGGTCTGGTCCTCTCTCTATTAATGATGAGTGATTTGCATTACAGGTTGCTGGTAACAAAATGATCTTTTCTAAAAGAAAGACTAATTTTTTGTCTCATTTGCAGTGTCAGGTAGTTGCGTTCCATTCAACAAGAAATCTGCATGCATGTAAGCAATTACATATATAGAAAGAAATGGATGCAGCTGTTTACAGGATCTTAAAGGCAACTTGTAGTTAAATTCTTGACAGTCTATATTTATTTTTAAGAGAATACTTCGTGGTAAATTGCTGCTGGTATATAATTAAAATGGAAATGTTGTTTGCCAAATGAATAGTTCATTTAATGAGGTAAAGCGGTCTTCTACATGATCAAAGAGCTCTCATCACAAGCTAGATGCTTTGTTATTACATCCTACATCATTACAGTAAAATATGTGCTATTGTTGTATAGTTAGTAATGATTGGTGATTGATAGTATTTTGGTGAGTCCACAAGACCTGGTCGTTCAAACAAAAAATACAAGGATTATCCACATCGTATGAGACCAGAAACCATGAGAATTTAATAAAGGGTCCCTCTGCTTCATTTATTTACTCTGAAGTCTTCTTCATTCATTTAGTTTATGATTGTGAGCATACAGCATGCTGATAATAATGCTAAGCAAAATGTAACATACATTTATTCTTTCATGTGTAAATAAATTTAAAATGTAATATTTTTAGCAAAGAGATAATGAATTTTACTGCCACTTAGAAATAGTAGCCAAATGTCCTTCAGAGCAAACTTAATCAAAACAGATAGAAAGGCAGTATTTGTATACCTTCATGCTGTTTTTTATGCTTTATCATTACCATTGTACATGCATTGTAAATGAGTGGAAATACTTTCTTATAGTGTTTATTCTAGTGTTTACTATGGCTTTCACAGCTCTTGAATCTATGGACTACAGCCAGCTGTCAGAAATTCTTGTGGGCTGCTCTTGTTAATCATTAAAATTGTAACTGACAAGTTTCTGAAGTTTTATTTTCTGTCTATTTCTACAGAAATTGTAGCTCTGCTACCTTTGTGATATCTGCTGTAATATAGGACCATGTTCTCAGCAGAATGCATATCTTAGATGTTTGCCAGATGTATTAACACATGCTTTTTTATGTATCTCAGTAATTACTGCTAGATAAAACTGTTATTTTATGTGTATATAATTTGATTTTATGTGTAAATTATTGATATAATTGGTTACATGTGTATATAAATTGTGGTGTCAGTTTAGAATGCAGAATATTTTAGTAAACAAAATTCCCTGTTTCTTTCTAGCCTACTGCTGTGAAAAGCATTTTGTTTTTTCTGAATTGGTGTTTACTTCTGGATGATAAATTTGGTAACAAGATGGTTTGTTATTCTTTGGAGATTTGTTTTGTTTATTTGTTTGGTAATAGTATTGCAGTAATGAATTTAGGTGAAGAACCTGTTCCAGTTTGTTTATTATTGTCAGTTAAAGTGCTGGTGCAATGTTGAATTTCTTTCTTGATTACAAACTTGATCAGATTTATATTAGTTAACTATCCAAATCTAGAGCCAACATGGTTTCTAAATTTTCTACTGCATAAGCACATAAAATATTAAAGGACAATTGTTTTAATGGATCGGTGGAGGAATGGAGCAAAAATCTTGAGATTGTTTTGTAATAATGCTTACAGTTAGAACAGTATGATAATATTTCTGGTTGATTACATACTGGTTTTAATTCACTCTGTGTGTATCATTCTCATTTCAGGGTTAGTCAGCAATATAAGACCAACTTTATGACTGCTGATAACTTATCGATTTGTTTCTGGCCTACTTTGATGAGACCTGATTTTGAAAACAGAGAGTTTCTTTCTACCACCAAAATCCACCAATCAGTTATAGAGACCTTCATTCAACAATGTCAATTTTTCTTTTACAATGGAGAGATTGTAGAAGCACCCAACCCAGTGGCTTGTCAGCCACCGCCTTCCAACCCAGTGCAGATGGTGGAGCCCATGGTACCTCTGCAGCTGCCGCCCCCGCTGCAGCCTCAGCTGATACAGGCACAGTTACCAGCAGACCCTCTTGGTATCATATAGACAGAAGATGATTGCAGGCAGCCTGGTGCTGGACAGTAGAGACAAGCTGTAGACATGCATGTTTCAGGATACAGTAATGTACTTCATATTTATGAAAAATAATTCCCATCCAGCTGATTGGACATCTTTTTGTTATATCCCGTACTGTGTTCCTCATTTGTACACGCTGCAGATAAAAACTATGTGATAAGCATGACTGGAGAGGTTTAATTTTTAAAAGCAAAAATAGCTATAAAGTACAAAGCTGCTGCTGCATGATACCTTATTGCAATCACTATATCATTCCTGTGACAGTTTGTCACAATATATTGTGAATAAAATTTTTCTATAGAAATTAAATGATTTAAAAAAATTACATTTATGAAACATTCAGTGCTTACAGCCTGCTTTATGGCTGGTTTTTGTTATTTAACATGCTATTTTTGGCAATTTTATTCACATTCAAGCATTCTGTGTAAACAACTAAAGCCGAGCTATAGTTTATTTTGTAATCTCCTGGCTACTTATGTGACTTTATGCTTAGGGTGGTTTATGGAAGAATGCAAAATGCACTGTTGAGAATTTTACGATCCCTCACCATCCATCTTTACTTATAAGTAAACCTGTGGACAGTTCAAGGGTGGGTGAACTTGCTTATTATTTCTTACAGCACAATACCAAGGACATGCTTGTTGTTAAAAGTGAGTTTCAAATATTGTACAAAATTTTGATGTTGCCTACTTATTTCTTTATGTTCCATTACTGAACTAAACATTTTGTAAAACTGTTAATTCTGTAAACAGCTGCATGTTTAAAAGATCATTGATGGTCTTGTAAACTTAATCTAATATATTTTAGATATTTTAATTTTTCCCACTTGGGAATACATGTAGTGTTTAGGACATAGTTCATGACATTTTCATATAAGGTTATATAACTTTTCATACATAAACATGACTTTTGTTGTAGTAAAATTCTCTAAACCAAACAATGTTATAATCTAGGACTTCAATTAATCTATTCTTTAAATCTATTTTTATGTGACCCTCTAAATATATACAAAAATGCATTGCTAATACATGGCAATAAATACTTTGGGTACTGACAATTAACCTCTTTGGAGTGTGTATATATAAAATCATATAAACTTGTATTCTTATTTTTTTTCCTGTGGTATGTTGTACTAAAATTGCAAATGACTCTTTTTTTTTCACCGTAATTTTAAATTATCTTTTTTTTTTTCCATTTCTTTTACTTTTGTATTGGTACCAATTTTGCTGTAAAAGAATGCTGCTTAATTTAAACAAATCTTTTGGTTAAATATTTTGATAGTGGTAAAAAAATTAGAAGGTTACAAATTGTAGCAAAGGGGAGACCATAGATAAACACTACCTGTGAGATTTTTCATAGCAGCTTTTTTTCTTTCATGCTCAAAATGTACCTTTTTAGGTCTGCAAAAAAGAAAGTTTTGGCTCATTCAGCTGCTAGAATGTTTTGTGTAGTTAAAAAAAAGAAAGCTTTATGATGGTCACTGTTGTAATCTTCACTTATAACAAGATTTAAGATCGTCTTGTATGTATTATAGTAGATAGATGATTTTGAGAATTAAGGCTTTTATTAAGAGATTGATTTGCTCCATTTTCCCAAAATAAAAATTGCCTTTTCCACTTATGTCCTAGGTATTGTACTTCTAATGACTTGGGATTATCATTCTAGATCACTAAAATACCATAAACCTGGCTGCTGTTTAAAGAACATGTATATTATAAATTATCTTGATATTGTGTTATATTCTTGCAAGTAATTATCTTTTTTAAGAAAGCAAAAAAGAAAAGTCAACCCTATTCCTACTGCAAAGCACACAGGAAGTAATAGTACAATAAAGTCTGTCCTGTAAATTGTAGTATTCCTAACTTGTTCTACTTTACCTGTTGTCTATATAGCTTTTATTTATAGTTTTCAGTCTAATCTTGGCATGTTTAGTGAAGAAAATGAAACTTCAAGAGTTTTATAAACTATTTCTAGGTTGCTAAAGAATTTATTTTTTTACTGTATATGGCATAGACAAAACATCACCTGTACAGGAAACAAGTCTATTTCTAATAGAAGTAAGCTTAAAAATAAATGCCAGTCATATCCATATTTAAAAATTCCGTCTATAAAATACCCCAGTCTTTATAATGTGAATTATATTTTAAACTTTCTAAACATTCCAAGTTTTTTGCCATAATATTGAACTAATCTTGGAATAATTTTTAGAATCATTTACATTCCATTTCATGATGAACTGTCATGTTTTGATCAGCAGTATTTGCAGTACCATTTGTTTGTGTATGACGTTGTGGCTAATTGGCTAAATCACCATTATTTTCAAGAAGAATCTTAACACTCCATTCAGCCAAATATGAAAGGGTTATTACATTTACTGGATAAGCATAGAGAAATAAGAAAGCATGGCATGTGGCACCTGGTTGTCACATGGAAGAGTCCCTGCATACTGTTTGCATTATGGAAGTGTTGTATGCAGGAATGTGGATGTGTGTGTACATGTAATATATACACTTTGAGGTTTTTTATCTGTGTGTTTTATCTGTGTTATGCAGACATGCATGCACATGCACCCACATAGTAAAGTTTTTAAATATACTAGGAAATTAAACTGTGGTTATTAAAGATTTTTAATAGAGTTTTCTCTATTATTATTTTTATTAGTGCCATAAAATGAGGAAACGTTATTATATCCAAATTCCTCATACTTTGGCTCATGTAGACCCTTCTAGTTTTAATGAAAATTCAAACAATAATAATTATATTTTTTAACGTGAGCATATTTACCATAATATCTATCTTGATAAAGATACAAATGTATATTACTTTGAGCCATCTCAGTGACACTTTATGAAGTAGTTTCTTTTTTTATGTTATAATAGTTTAGACATACTGCAGTGTATTATCTTACGCTGTTTTAGCAATTCTGAAATCCCAGACCTGAGTTATAAAAAGTGCCATTTTAAGTAATGCTTAACAGATTATGTCAAAAATCCTTACCCTTCATGATCTTGTGGAATTTAAACTCACATAGTGTAAATAGTTCGCAGATGTCAACTCAAGTGAAAAGAAACTTTGTTCTTGATTTGTGTTTTCTCCTTTATTTGAATCCTGGTTGCTAGGAAATTGTAGGTATGTTTATTTTTAGTTGCTGGAGTTTAGCTTCCCATATTTATGATAAACATAGAAAAACTATCAATTGGAGATGAAAAAACAGGCCATAGCTTATGTGCTGCTTTCTTTTTTTTTTTTTTTTTCAGTAATTCCGATGCTGTTTGTCAACTGCAAAAATTGCACACATTTAAAAAAAATTTCAAGTAAGATTTTTGTTCTTTGTTTATAATGTAATCTTTTATGGCTACATCAGGAGCATACTGCAGTGAATTAATTATCAGTGAAGCTTATTCTGTATAAAAGATGCAATGAATAAAATACTAAGATGCTTACTGTGTATAATGTTCAGTTTAGTTACCTACTAAATTTTTAAAGGCAAAAGTACCCTATCTTTCACAGCCACAGAAATGAAATTTAACAGTAAATCCTGCTAAAGTAAGAGTGCAGTGTGTGTTTAAGTTTTTCTTGAGTGTGGGTCTCTTAAGTTTATTTTTCCTGTGGAATTTTTGAACCTGAAGTAAAAACTGGGGTCTTTTAACGTCATCTTTAAGTCATCAGAGTTGTGCATTATTGGTCATAATTCTGCTAATGATATGGGATAAACACAGATTTGATAGTAGCGCTGGTTTTAGTTCTCATGTTTGCAGTGTCTGTGCTTAGTTTTTTCAGAACATATTGAGTCATATGGCTGATGCAGAAATAACTGCAAAACCTTCCTGATGGTCTTCAAATCTGAGCACTGTTCAGGTTTTGTTACATATATACACGTATAAATATTTCTGTATATACATAGTGACACATGCAGATACTGGAGGACTTTCATATCAAATGGGTTTCATCTTACATGTAATTTATTCAGTGTGCAAATCTCAGTTACTGAGATTGCTTTATCAAAAACCAAAAAAACAACTAATGAATCTGACTGAAATATAAAGCACTGTTCAGACTCAGGTTTCTCATGAGTAACTGTCCCAGAGAACCAAAGTTTAACATCAGTGATCACTTGTGTCAGATGCGGTCCTTCAACTAATTCACGGTTCCCATGGAATCAGAAAGGGATGAAGTTAATCTGTCATTACTGAGCTGAACGCTTCCTGCCTTTCCTTACCGATGATTTCTTTCCCAAGTGTGTACCTTGTGTATCTTATGGCTGCTTCCCATATGTTTCTCATCTTCCTTATAGAATACAATGCTTGTGTGTTTAGAGCTGAAATTTTGTTGCTGAACTGAGTGTCACTGATGCCCAGCTGACAGCATAGTGCTTTTATATTGTGGAAAAGGGTTTAGTATACTTGATTAATAATAATTTGACCATTACTGAATTCTGTTTTGTGTGATTTAGAAAATGAAATTGTTTCCCTAGATGCCTGCAGGGAAGCAGCTGTGTTTTTTTTTCAGTTTTACAGTGTGATAATAATAGAAGACTGTTGCTTCTGTTTAGAAGCTGTTTGAGAAAGGATGGAAAGGAAATCCTGTAGTGAGTCTAGCTAGCAACTGCATGTCAGTGCTTTAGCAAGGCACTTTGCTAATGTGGCTGACCAATTTCTGCAGTGTAGCTGTAGCTTATATTTTCCCCAAAATTATGGTATCAAATCTATCTGTTCTTGCAGATCTTTCTGCTTCATGACTCAAGAAATGAAGGGAGGGCAAAGTGGCTGTTCTCATCAACTCCTACAGTTCTCAGCTTGGTCACTGGTGAGAATTGTCAGGGGCTCCTAAATTGCTTTTGCAGTGTTCTACTGAAGTAGAAAACAAATGGAGTAGTAAAGTTTTGCGTTAACTGACACTGAGTGCAATCAATTGATGACACAGGTAGAAAAAGCCCAAGTTGCACTATCAAAGTGCAGGTGTTAATGGTCTCTGCTAGAAGGCTCCCCTCTCAGTACTCGACGGTGTGACCCGAGTTTCGGCAGAAACAACCCTTGGTCACATGTATCCTGGGCAAGCTGGGAATGAAGAAGAGATCAAGAAACCTCCAAAACAACTTAGAACAGCTGTCTCTGAAAATATTTAGATGAAAATGCTAAACATAGAGTGTAGTGAATAAATATGGGGAATGAAACGTCCATGGTTAATTATTGAAATATATATTGAAATACGTATGTATATACGCACGCTTGTTTTAACTCAGTAGAGGAAGTGGATATTGATGCAGGGGTTTTTAACTTGGTAAAGGCAGTCAGCCTGCTACAGGTAAATATTGGTTAAACTCAGATGTAACACTTTGAATGTCAACAGTTGTATCTAATTTTGGTACTGTATTGGTGAATTGTCTAGCTCTAACATCAGTTTAATGTTGCTATCCTGTTATCTTGTCATCACACAAATAAGCCTGATTTTATGTCCTTTATATAACTTACGAGTTTGAAAGCTTCTTTCCACTGATAACTGTTTTCTTTATTCTTCTTGACTTACAGCCAAAACTTGAAATTTATAACATGAATTTATAAACATTTCATATAACATGAAATTTATAACATATACTACTTGTCTACTATAAAACAGATCAGGTCCCACGTAAGCTTTGTAAAAATATGACATTACTCTTTTTGTCTCCTTTTGTCTGCACTTTTATGTGTGCACTGCAGTTTTGGGGATCCACTTGTTTGTGTCTGGAGATTTCTTATTGCTAGCAGGTGGATATCAGAGTGATCCCTTTCTATATCCTAACCCGCATTTGTGAAAAGACCAGTAAGGAAACCAAAAATGGTGAAGGATAAATACGAGCTCTCAGTACATCAACAAGGTGAAGATGCTCATCTCAACTGGGCTTCCTTTCTGTGCTAGAAGTTTGTGTGGTAGGGTGCTTTTAAGCCTTCCACTGATCGTGTTAAAGGGAGGAGGAGATAGAGAAACTCTTTTCTATATATCCTTGTGTTTAACCTCAAGGGTCAGTGATTGTTACAGAGTTTGGGGGCACAAAGTTATCTATGTTCAGTGTGGAGTTTTGGCCCCACAGAATTATGGGGTGTGTGGTCTTCAACTGAACTTGGCACACCAAAGCAGTGGGAATATACGTACAAGCCTTAAATTGTTCATCAGTGTCCCTGCTCCTGAAGCATTCTGCCCTGAGAGTCTTGTCAGTTTTTACTTTAAAATAATTTTGAGTGTTTTTACCACCACGATCTGCAGGTCCAAGTGTTCTTTAGAGGATACAAAGATTCTCTGACCTGAAATACTTCTGAGGAAGTAGTCTTGGGATTGTGCATGGTACTATCAAGTATTTTGTTTTCCTCTCTTCTTTTCAAAGAAAGTAGTTTCTGAGAAAAATCAGAGGGCTGAACTATTATTTGTTGGAGGTGTGTTTTTGTAGCATGTTAGTGACACCATGAGGTAAATGCCCAGGTCATTCAATGAAGGCATTGAAGATGTGACTCCTGCTGGAATAATTTCAAAGACTGTCTGTGGCAGAGTAAGTGAATTGTAGAATAAATTTGTTTGCTTTCTTTTCTGTTCTTCAGGAGGAGTGTAAACTGTTGTGCATGTAATGCGATGGTCAAAGCTGAGCTTTGACCCTACTGAGAAATGAGCAAAGAATTTGACACCGAACACACTAAAAGGCAATGCAGGACATCTATGTCCTGGTGTAGTATTTAGAGTATTGGGATGCTTCTGTTTCTCTCCAAGACCATGTGCTTTTCATGAAGGGAAGGGTTGCTTAGCTCCCTTTGGATTTTGACTGTTGCCCCATATCCATTATTTTACTTCAAACATTTGCTGTAATAAATGTGTTTTTTTAGGTATTGATCTGTAAATGGATTGAATCTGATTTCCTGAAATGCTATCCTTTCCCACCCTACATTTTTCTTTATTTTCATTTTTTCCCTACACACCTCCTGCTCATCCCCAAAACAGCAGAACTGCTCAGCTAGAGTTCTGTCAATACGAAGAAAGAATTTGTCTGCAGGCTGCAGGGCTTATTATTTGGGAGTGCTTGGTTTTAGATCTTGGTTCTCTTCCTTTGCACTATAAGAATCTGTTGACTTTTGGGCTTGCTACAAACCCTGTTTTTTTCTCCTCCGTAAATTTGGTGAGGGTGAGTGGGCCAAAGTGAATGCCTACAGGTATTTCTTTGGTTTTGTGCATTAATTTATGGGACACATGCCCAGAGCCCTAGGATGGCAAATTTTTGTCTGAAATGTAAAGAAAATAGCTTAAAACTCCTGAGTCTCCTTCCTTCTGATGTAGTCCTTAAGGAAGCCTACAGCTACTCCTGCAGTGAATAGTCAAAAGGAGTATGTTCCTGAACTCATCTGCTGATAAATATCTCTATATTCAGAATTGTCTTGCAAAAAAAAAAAAAAATGTAAGCAACTTCCTTCTTGCAGACATTGCATATCCAGTTGAAGTGAAAGACTACTAGAAAGTCTGCTAAATATGAGGAAATAGGATGTGCAAATAGCTTAGCTCATCAGAAGGAAACCAAGATAGAGTAGGGACTTTAAGAGCTGAGAAGTTTTAAACTGACTGGAAGGAAATGTTTATGGTGGGTTTTCTATCCATTCTGGGGTTTTCAGTGGCTTCTGTCTGTGTTTATAACATGAGAACATGTTCTGTCACATTCCCTTCCCAGCACTGCAATGCTCTTAAGTTTAACATTCTAGCTGTGTGCTTTGTGAGGAGGTGCTGAAGACAGTTTGCATCAGCCTTTTCCCTTTCAATGTTTGACCCACGAGCTTTAAAAGGTTTCATTTGGGATAGGGGACTTTCCCACCTTGACAGAATTCTCAGAAATACAGATTGTTGGCCAAACCCACAATCCCAACAGTTTCTATGGGGTTTTTTTGGTGTTTTATTTGTTTGTTTGCTTGACTGGTTGTCCTTTAAAAAAAGTGAGTTGGAAGTAATTTTTTTTTTTAAATTTTCTATTAGAAGAAAGGATTCAAATTAGCTAAGTAACCTGGAAATGCAAGTGGAGTATTCAAATTAAAGGCAATAATCTCTGGTTCATTTTTCTAGTGACCTCATAATTTTCTAACTAGCAACTAGATTATTTTTAAGGCTTTAATTTTGCTTTATTTGCAGGGAATTAATGCAATTTTTAAACTGCAGTTGCATGTAGTAGTTTCTGTGTTGAAGTAGCTGCATACAGGAGGCCCCAGGTTATTCATTATTCTGATGGTGAGTGAAAGAGATCCAGATTTCTTCCTGAGAATGTAAAAAGGAGACAGCTGGCATTCTTTATTATTAAAGAACAACTAGGGTGACCTTTTTTTGCCTGGATTGGTGGAAGTTTGCTTTCAACTGCAGCTGGCAATAGTGCAACTGCAGTATCTGGAGCACCCATGTACAAAGGAAAGAGCACCCTTCTGTGAATGTAACTTCCAGAGAGAGTTTAGGTAGAGCAGATGAAGGCATGTCTTAATTTTTCCTTCCTGGAAATTTAACTGCAAGAATGACTATCTTACTAGTTTTATATGTTTTATAGTCTCAGAGAGTTTATATGCTTCATAGTTTCAGGACATAATCTAGCTGAATATGAATGCCAGATGCATATTTTCCAACCTGTCCCTCAAAATTACTTGGCAGACCTGTGTTCCTGCCTTCATTATGTTTTAATTTCTGACTGTACCCAGTTTCTTTCTCAGAAGAGATGATGTCTACACATTCTCAAAATCTTACTAACACAATGACAATATTAGTTCAGATTAAAATGTTTAGTGAGTTTCGTCAGAAAACAGTCTTTGGTTAGAGTTAACCTGATGAAGGTAGAACAAGTCATATGCTATTGTTAAAATGCTGGTCTTCACCTTAAAGAGGAAGGGGAAGCTAAGTGGGAATGGAAATGTTGGGTTTCTGCTTTGGTGTAGGTTCAGTTAGTGAAGAGGGAATGAAAGTTTTTGTTCACTTGTGAAGTCCTTGGCAGACGGCTCCGACGTGATCGGTGGAAGTCTCACATACATGCATGTGTGCACGGAGAGTTAGGAAAAGGGCTCTGACACTGCTGTTTGCTCATTAATCTAGGAACTCTGTGTCCCCAAATGTCTCAGATTTAGCTATGTATAGCACAACGTGTTGAGTTTTCCAGCTTGTCTTGGAAACTAAAATTCAAATTTTATATAAGTGCATAAATTTTTAGTCTCTCTGCTTCCTGAACAGCATCCATGCTTTATCAATATATTTGGTATTTAAGAAGCAGAGAAGAAAATAAAGGTGAATGAATTTCAGAAAGATCTGGGAGTTCCTCTATTGGGAATTTGCTCCTGTTCTCTGTTGCTGGAAGAGATCCAGCTGCGTTGATCCTGCAGGCACTCTGAGTAGCTGAGTATTTTGTTTCTAGGCAGAGCACAGTCTCAAAGGTTGGCATTTCATATGCAGTTGTGTCCTTGAAACCTTTGGTAAATGGCTATATACTGTTGTCTTTAAATATTGCAGAGGAAAAGTTCTCTCCCTCGGACTTTGAAAATAGAATTTAGAAAACTCCTCTTGTTTCATACAGCAACATAAATCTTTGCCCTTATCCTCAAGAGTCTTAAAGAAACACACTTCTGTTCCTCAACTGCAAACTTCCCCTCATCATTCTGATTATAATTGATGTAGGAGATAAAACTAATTGTGTAAATGGAAGAAAGAAGTTCACATATGTGCACAACATCTTCATGTGCACATACTGAGCAGGAAATAATTCAAGTCCTTTTCCCTTTTGACTCTAAAAAATAGTTGTTTTTAAAGATGTGTGTAAAAATGCATGGGCACAAGTATGGTGGTCTTCTCACATGTAGGGTTCAGATCTCACCCTTTGGCTTATTGGAAGAACTTCAAATGGTTTTTTTTTAGTGATTTATTGCTAAAATTCTCGGGACCTCCCTACTTCCCCAAATGAAACTGGTAGCAAAGAGCGAAGAGTGACCTTGCCTGACCCACTGTTACACTCTCTGTTGCCTTGCTCATTTATTACAGCCAGCTGTTTTCTCTTGTATTATGCTTAAATCACAACTTTCTGGAAGAAGGAACTTGTCATGCTGTGGGGTATTTGGCACTTTCTTAGGACCACACCTGTACAGTTAAAAAAAATGTAAATGTACAGTAGCTGGGATTATGCTGAGTTTTGTAAATCGTACTGGCAAAAGTTAATTGGATACAATACCAATAGGATGGTAATAACTTTGTGTGTATTTTTAGAAAGAATAAGGATACAAGAGAAACTGCATTTAGAATTGAGAGACTTTAGAATGATTTTATCTTCAGATTTTTTTCCCCCTGACTTACTTTTTTTTCACGTTTCCCCTTGCTAAGTGGTAGACCTCTGTGGCCATTTGGTTGTTTCTACTAACAGAATTCTGGAAGTTGTGGCGACTACACAGATTGTTTAAGAAATGTGTGGTTAGGGGCATGGAGGTGGAGTTATATAATGTTTAAATAATAATAATAATAATAATAATAATAATAATAATAACAATTTTTAAAAGGCTATAAAATAGGTATCCAAATATGGAAATGGATAAGAACTAGAGTTAAGGCAAAGGTCTTCAAAGGGGGAAGAATGTAGTTGTTAATAAAGGTGAAGATGCAAAAAGAAGCTGCAGGAAACGGGGGAATTGTTGCGCATGTTAACACAAGAGTTCTAGCTGTACGCTATACAAGTGGATTTTTTAAAACTATTTCTATGAATTTGACTTGTTTAATCAATACATTATGGTCATTAGTCCCTATTAATCAGTACTAATCAATACAGTATGCAAATTAGGTTTTTAAATTTACACTAGTATTGAGATGAAACAATTCTTGACACACCAGAGATTTTATAAAATAAGTATTGTCACTGAAAATACAAATGTAGGTTGTAATCATTCTTACTGTTTGGAAATTCATCTGTGTTTTTCTTCTAAACCTGTAATATAGATCCCACGGTTTAGTGGATCAGTAGCCTTATGGGCAGAAAGATTCTCCAGGTAGCCAAGCTAAATCTTCTTTACCTCAAGATAAATGGAATTCTTCTAGTTCTATTGCAAGTGGACGTGGCGGATATTTATTACTGTCACCTTTATGGTGATCTTTAGATGCTGGAAGACTTCTGTGGCCCATTTGTCTCTCACTGTTTTTCATTACTCCCTTACTTTGTCCAAGTAACACAATCTCTTAAGCTTTTTTGTTTTGTTTTAAAATGTAGTATTTTTTGGCCTTTCTTTTAAGTATATTAGTGGTCCAAACTGGGCACAGTCCTTGCTAATGTACAATAAGCCCTGATTTTGTTACCAGTGTGTCTTTTTAAAATAGTACCATTCATTCCAGGAGACGGGTTTGTTCCTCTATTGTACAGTTTTGTGGGTGTTTCTGTCCTCTTGAGAGGCTCAGATGGTGTGAACCACTGAGTTACAGGCACCTCCTCTGCAGGCATGTGAGTGACAGGAGATGTGGGGTGAGGCATTTTGCCTTTTGAAAAAGCAGAGAGGCAGGTGATTTTCTTATTAATTGCCCCTGAAACACTAACTATTAAATCATGCTGCAACTCTGTGATCTAATGCTGTCATTGAGCATGATAGAGAAAACACAAAAGACACTGTAAACCTGGGTGAGAGCAAAGGCAGCCTTTTTAAACAGCCTTTTTACTGAAATGAGTGATGAGAATAGATGTGCTTCTTAAAGCGTGTATACTTAATGCAAATGCCATTATCATGGCTGCCTTGCTTAGCAATATAAAAATTGTTCTGTGAGGATTTAAGAATTAATGTTTGTACTTTATTAGATGCTTCTAACATTCAGGAGAGAAATATAGTTGGGTGACGTTAGATGTCTTCACACCTGAATTACTTCAGTATACCCAAAATGTTTAAATGCTTCCCATTTATTAGAGTACCTAATCAACATTTTATAACTCCTGTTTCTAAAATTCAAAAAATTTCTTGCAGTGTTTTCAGTTTTGTCTGCAAAGATACATGCGGTGTTTTACAAACAATGCAAATATATTTGGCAGTGAATCCTGTAATAAATATCTCATTCAGTACATGCTAATTTAAGACTCAATGTCATGTTTCCATAAGGTTTATTGACTATTAAGTTTATGGCTCACTTCATCTGTTCCAGGGCTAGGTAAAAGCAGCAGTCCCCCCACCCCCAAATCCACAAACTTTATTTTGTGCAATAAATACCACTGTTTGAAGGTTCCGTGATCTGGCCTTTTAAATGCACATCCCTCCCATTCTTCTGACTTCCTTTATGTTAATAAGAAAGCAAATCCATAGCACTGCAGTGTTCCTCATTTCAGTAGAGGCCATTAATCAAGTTTTGCTGGTTTTGGAATGTGATATTAATATCACTTCAGTGTTTACAGTGCATTCCAAAGTCTTGAAGCAGCAGCTTCTTAAATAACAAGGCAAACAACTTACTGTACACCTGTAAAAGGTAATAACATCAAAGGATTGCTTTAATAAAAATATCCTATAAGGATATTTCTCTAATGTTCTTCTTGATATATTTATATTCAGCTATTACCCCCAGGATCTGATAAAGAATACACTGTATATTGTTCTACAATATTTTGTGGTTTGAATGTGAAGGTTTTATTAACAAAAGTGTGGGATAACCATAGGACCAATTGATTGCAAAGCTACTCAGAAAGCACAAGTACATTGTGATGATTTAAAACACAGCTGGAAAATTCAACCCCACTAAAGCTGCTCCCTTTCTCCCTGTGCCCCTTCCAGTAATGAAGGAACAGGAATAACAATTTACTAAAATCACAATAACCACAGCACTACCAAGAGCAAAAAGCATCTTGAAGAGACCCACAGAAGGGCATTCACCACAGGGAACAAAAGAAATGCCTCCCAAAAATAGTGCTGCCCATGTGGTCTCCAGACAAAAGACAATATAGTGAGGAGAGCCCAAGAAACCAAGACCCAGCAAACCCCCTGGGAGCTTGACCATCCACACTGCTGCCTGCTCTCCAGACCACCATGCCTCAGTTATGTCACACAACTGGAACTTTTGTAATGTGTGTCTGGGAACTGAGAGGCTTTTCTGGTGCTCATGTTATGGAAGATCAAGTGTCTTTGAATTTGGAGTGGAAGGAGAAGATCCCCAATGAACTCAAGTGTATTTTTCATTATGCTGCTTTGAATAGGCATAAAAATACCATATCTTGAACAGGGACATGAAAATTCTTTTGCCTAAAAAAGGCTTTGCTGTGAGTGTGGTTTAGATAAGCACCCTTCATAATTTCAGTGGTCTGGGGGATCTGGTGGCTTGCTAGATCAGTTTAGTATTACTCATTTAGCCCCCAAGTTATTATTTTATTTTATTTTGAGCCGGCCCACTGCTTGGGCCTGAGCAGTGAGACTTTATGGTTGGCATGGGTATGCTCCCCGTGAAGGCAGGATAAGGTGAGATGTGTCTGGGGGTTTCCAGTGATGGACCTGGTGCTGTGAATGGACCACAAGTAAGCTGCCTTTGGCTGAACTTCAGAGCTCAGTGAATGAGTTTCTTTTAACAGGGAAGCAGGCAAAGAAAGCCTAGAACTAGACAGATCAAAAACAAATCCCAAAATGTTTATGTTCTCCACAAAATACCATAATGCTTTCAGGAACACAACAGGATGTGTGAAATACTTTACTACATAAGCTTTTAGTAATAATGTGTTAAGTTTTGATTTATTTAAAAATGAACACATAATTGTTTGATCTGTAGAAGTTCCTGCTTTTAAAATTAATTTATCACTGAAAAATCAGACCTTCTTGAGCCATTCTAAACAACTGCTTACTTTCCTATTTGATTAAAATATTGTGGCCAGTTTTCAGGTTTCTTCTCTTAATCATACCCAACTCAATTCTCACAACTTGATGTTCATCATTGGAAGCATTCACTGACAGATTCAGGTCTTCTCAGGCTGAATTAAATGTAGGAGTGATGCTCGTTTCCAGTCTGAATGACTTCCTCCTTTCTCTCTGTCTAAGAGATTCTGCTCAGTAATGCTGATCAGCAACTTGGACAGCAAATCAAGCAGAACTCTTGCAGACCTTGTGTACACAGAAGCTGTTGAGCAACATCACATAAGTTCCTTCTCTCTCTGCCACTTGTCTGCCTCTCTGTTAAGATGGTGGTTTGTATTGGCTGCAGGCCTCCAGCCCCAAAATGTTTGCCAGGGGACAGAACATGCCAGAGTCAATGGCCCAGCAGAGAGCTGTGCATTAAGACAGCAGATAAGTTCATTATAGCTAAGGCCCAGGAGGCACACATCCCTGAGTTCTTGTGTTGTGTGGAAAGGAGGACAGGATGCTTTCCCTTGGAGGTTTTATGTGGTGGCTCAGATCTCCAGGTCAACATCTGGGAGCTGGCACACTGCCAGCCCTGTGAGCAAAGTGGCCGAGCGTGTCCCGGGAGAACTGACCCCTGCAGAGTTCCAACACCCCTGCTCCTTTCTTCACTTTGTCCCAGTTTGCCTGTGATCACATGCCTCCACTGAATCTTTGCTCATATTTTATCACTCTCTTTCAGTCTCTTTTCTCACAGATGGATTCGCTTGCATTTTTCCTGGCTAAAAATCTTTTTTTTTTTTCTGCCAATATCAAAGCCTTCCTTTTCTCTCCACTCTGTTCTCAAGAACTTTACTGTTACTAAGAATTTGACCAATATGCACAGATAAATAAGTATTTTTGTGTTTCAAAACTAATTGCTCCTCCTTGTAGTTTAAAATGGTTTTGTTTGAGCCTGTTCATGGTCGGAAAATAAGCATGTGTAGTGGTTAGGATGTAAAACAACTCATGGCATTTATACATGTTTTTGTGTTGGCTGTTACTTTGAGATGTCCTTATTGTGGGTATAGTTTTTCAAGTCTGCTCTTAAAAAAACAGCTTTTCTCTTTCTCTGCCACTGTGAGATACTCACTACCGACACTTAAACAATAATCTTGGTGAAAACAAATGTCAACTTGCTGTTGCTACTGTTACTTTATTTTGTCAGTAATGCAACTGAGACAAATCACTGAAATTTCTCTGTGTTAAGAAATGACCTTACTGTAAAAGCTAACTATCCCTGTTTGACAACATACATAAGAATAATAATCTTTACTGTAGATTAGTTTTTTAAAAAATTCTTTATTTCATGCAGTAGGTTTGACCTCTAAGCTAAAAGAGAAGAGGTCTTTGAGACCTCAATACACATTCACTGCTGAACCTTAGATCTCAGCAAACAGGAAAAATAAAGACTTAATGCATCAGGCCTGCAAGATAGACAGACCCTCTATGCATTACATCTCTTTTAACCAGATGTGAATTGTATTATAGCCAGAATAAAGGTTGTGTGTGCTAGAGGCTAATCTCTTGAATCAGTAAGCAAATTTTTTATTATTCTTCAGGCTCTTATACTGCAGAAACCTGCTGCAATTCAAGAGTGTCAGTAGACAAGCTGATGCTGACAAAGTAAATATTGCAAAAAACCTCTTTATAGGAAGAATCATAGACTGATGTGTCTGAGCACATTATTTCTATTTAGAAGATTTCAAGGGTTGTATCAGTGCACTTTACTACAGATAACTGAAATTAATATTATTGGGTTTTGTTTTGTTAGTGCAAACATTACTGTGTCTACACATACACATTTACTACGTGTTGAAATGATTTTACTATTTTGGCTTGCAATAAGAAAAATAAGTTTTTTACTCTTTTTTTCCTCTTTTATTCATGTTCTACTGAATGTTATGTACATAAATATTGTGGCAAAGATTCAAACCCAGTTTTTAAAAAGTAATTAAAGCAGCCTGCATAGGAAAAAAAAATCATAATGTCTCTTCCACATCTCAAATGGCATTTAATGATAAAATGAAACTAAAGATAATCACCACTTGGTCTCCTGGTTTTGTTTTATGAGCAATGGCTGTTGGAGACACTGAATTTCAGCAGCAGGCTCAGCCCCTCAGTTTTTTGGTGTTTGGTGTTTTTTTTCTGTTTTGTTTTTTTGTTTTTTGGGTTTTTTTTGCTTCTAGGTCTGTGGTTTTTTTGTCCACTTCTTACTTATCATGCCTTTCATCACATCTTAAGAGATACTAAGTCCCAGTTAAAAGCTACGTATTATACTAGACTCTGAAGTGCTGAATGCTAGGTGCTGTGAAAGCCAGCTGTGGATCCAGCTGTGGTTAATGAAGGGTATTCTCAGGCCTCTGAAAATGAGCAGGGAAGGAATGCAACTGGGACAACTTTGAGCCAATCTTCTGCAGGTTTTCTGCCCTATTCTGTCCATGTCCAAGTTGGTTATGATTCAGGTGGTTATGTTTTATGTTAAAATGTAACATTTTACAGAGAGCTCTCTTATTTCCATGTGCTTTAAAGCTGTACTGTAGTATAGCCCCCTGGGAGCTCTTTCACAAACAGTTTGAAAATCCATGCAATGGAGTTAGCGAGATGTAACCTTGTCATGTGTCCCAAGGTAATATGTTCTGGATGGTTAATCAAATCCTTCAGTTAAAACAGGGATTGGAGTGACTCACTTCTTTTGTGTCCTTGGAGCATATTTGGAAAATTGGTGCTCAAAAGACTTATGAGGTTGTTAAAAGATGCTCCTCTGGGGAGGACAGCGTGCCTTGATGCACACTCTTGTCTAACAAGCTAACTCAGGTCCATTTACAGCATCAGAAGTGGACTGCAGAGAAACTTCTTTTGACTATTCAGTTGTCATCTGGTGAAAGTGGTTTGTCTTTGTGAACATTCCACTATGATGCTGTGGTATGCATCTGTTATTTTTTCACAAGTCACTTTTAATGCTTTTGTCTTGATTTTGTGACATGAAACAGGCATGAAGTGGGAGATAAAGGCAGGGGCTGAGAGACAGCAGTGCTTGTTTAGCTGCCTTCCTCACTACATCCTGACAGAGTTGTCTCTAATCCTTATTTATATTTGCTGCACTGGAGTTACATTTATTCATGCTTTTTTCCTTTGTTCACCCTTATTTGGTTTTCTTTTTCAGGCAGTTACTCTGCTTTATTGTTCTTGTGTGCACAATACCACAGTAGTTATATTTATGAAAGATTTTAGCCAAACAAACTAGCTTGGCCTATGTTCCACAGGGAATCATTAAAGTTCTTGTTATTCTTACTATTCATGTTAATGCTTTGAATTTTAATTACTTACACATGCAGATAAATAGTACACATTCTTTATACTTGTAAAACAGGTTCTGTAAATTCTGTAAAATCACTTCTGTTTCATCTAATATTTGTTTTATAAGGTTTTCAAAAGGAGCAAATTCTGAGGATTCTGCTGGATTAAAATTCACACTGACAGCCCTGGTGGTTTTTTTCCATGCTAGATTTAACTTTTATAGTGTTTTGTACATAACTTTTGTTCTGTTAAAAAACATAACCTTTTGCCATATGCACATATCAGGCCCCTGTTTAGTGAAACCCACACTTTTAGAAAGTGAATCTCACTTGTGATCTCTTTTTGAATTTTAAACACGCAGGAACAAACTTGAAGAGCTTGAGCATTGATAGAGCAGACAGAACACCTACTGAGGCAGGACCCATGGCACAAATAATAATACAACTATTGAGACCTAGGTAAGATCTTACTGCAGGATCAGCAAGATGTGATTTCAGTGGAGTTCACAGAGTGGTGTGGATGTACCAGAGTGGGAAGAACACTGCTCTCCCCAAGGAGCCTTGGGAAACATCACCATTAGCAGTGGCTACTTCAGAGGGAGATGTGTTCTTTGGAACTTTCTGAAAGGCAGCTTCTTCCATAGATAACATGGCTATGGACTGCCTGGTTAATTGGTATGGTGCAGTTAATTCTAGTGCAATAATGATGCTTTCATCTGTCTGACTTCCTAAACCCACAGCAGTGCAGGATGAGTTGCAATATTTTTACATGGGAAAAGAAGGGTTCTTGACACCTAAGATAGTGCTAAGAAATAACAAAATTATTTCTTAATATCACAAGCAATTTGATTGTTAAGTAAATTATTTCAGGTGCAGAATAAACCACAAAACATTAATTTTTTTTCAATTCTTGAGAGCTGCTGTTTCAAATGCCTCGATAGCTGTGGATTAGGAAGGAGCTCTAACAGACTTAAAGGGTAAAAATCCCATATTAGGAATTTAAACAAGGGTAATTTTGGTTTTCCTCTCACAGAGAACATTTTTACTTCTGACAAAGATTTTGAAAAGTTCAATGATGCTTGTACCTTGTGCTTTAACTTTGATAGGAAAAATTGTTTATATTCTCCTCTCCCTCAGCTTGGGTTTATTTTGAATTGTAGATGATAAGATGTTCAAAGACAGAGATCATAGATTTTCCTTGGGTTCCTGTAACAAACCATGTTTTCCTTAAAGTAATGAAATTTATTTCTACTTCCAAATTAATTTGTGAACACATTTAATTCTCTAGAGTATTTACAAGAAAAAGAAAACCTTAACTCCCTAATGATATTAAAAAAACAAACAAAAGAAGCCATTTTCATGTGGTCTTGCAAACCATCACACAAACCAAGATCTTAAAAATTTTTGTAGTATTGAAATTAAAATCTTATTTTTTTTTTTGCAAGAAAAGAAGTCAGAGAAAACAATGCTCAGTTTTCACTGGAGGGTAGTATCACTTTTCCTTAGGTTTACAGTGGGCTGGTTGTGCTCAGATGAACAGTTAGTACATCATAATTCATATAACAAGGCTAACAGGAGTTCCAGCCTTTGTTGTATTAAAACCTCTGGAGACAGGAAGGCAGCTTACATACTTTAATATTCTCTGGCTTGGTGCCCTGATTTAAAATATTCGTACACCACTTTTTACACTAACTTTGGATTGGCTGTGTTCAAAATAATGGTATGCAAGTTGTGGTAATTAACAAAGATTTAGAATATATGTAATGTTTTCCATCCCAAGATCCCAGAGCAGTTCAATACGTAATTTCCTTATAATCTTTCTGAAAATGCATCTTAGATTTTAAATCTATATCAAGACAGATTATAACTGTTAGTAGAGAGGGTTACTGGTATTTTTTATTCTTTCTTAATTCTCTGTTACACATTTGGTTTATCTGCTTTGAAGATGGAATGCGAAAGCCAAGCGGAATTACAGCCAGGGTGAATTTGGCTGGGTACTGGCAGCCACTGTATGTGCTATTTAAATTATTTATATACTCCTTTGGGAGACTTTCTTCACTTCTGTCAATCATAAAAGAAAAAAAAAAACTACAGACAATGAATACCTTGTGGTTAGGTCTTTTGGAGGAAAGGTACAAAGAAATCATTGCATATTTTTTTCTTTTGTTATCTCTGCCTTCCTAGAGATCTTGGTGATCAGTAAGATAAGAATTGTTTTTCCAGCTATTACGTAAGAATTAATTCTTCATCTATTGGATGGTGTGAGGTTCAATATCCTCAGGTTTATTTATGAGGATCTCAGCATAAGCACAAAAGAAAAAGGAAAATACAATTAGCAATTCAGGCTAACAAAGATAAGTGCTAGGGCAAATCTAATGTCATTGCTGCAAATTTTTGGCTAGTTAGGCCAAATTTTTCAGTTTTCCTACTGGGAGCTGTGGATCTTTCCGAGTATTATATTCCTGTCTTTAGAATTTGTAGGGGAATGAAGTTTACCAAAATGTTCCTCAGTTTTTTGCCTACAGAAAGAGTATCTCCTGGCAACAAGGCTTATGCTCAGAGCTGTATCTTTGCTCTGACCACCCTGTGCAGCCCTGCTGGCCCATGGCTGAGCAGCCAGCAGGCTGAGGTGGGGTCTGCTCTCAGCTCCTTGGTTTGTCCTTTTTGCCCAGACCAAGGGTGTTGCTGCCTGGCTGACCTGTGCTTCTTTCCCTTCTTGGGCTGCAGAGCCATCACAGCAGGACTGTCCCCTGCCCCAGCACCTGCAGCCCTGCCTCTGCATGTCCCTGGCATCAGCCACACGCCCTTTGCAGGGCACTGCCCGGACAGCAGGCTCCAGGTCAGCCAGAACATCGCTCTCAAACCATTCCTTCCTTTTTTTGTTGCTGTGGAAAGGAGAAGAGGATGGGTGGAAGATGCTAAATCCTGATGCTCAAAAACTTGAGACAGCATCTTGGCTGTGCTTAGTGTGAAGGGGAGCAGAGCCCAGTGCTGCAGAAGGCTGCAAGGACTGACCTCACCCTCAGGGCTGCTTTCCCTGGACTGCCTTGGGCTTTGAATGTGTGCATGTTTGCAGGGTTTGTTTTCTTTACAGTGGCATTATTGATAACTAAAACTCTCTTTTCATCAGACTCCAGACCCAGAGTAGTGCTGGCTGTGATTTAATGCTTTTTTCCCTCACTGGCAGTCCCTGCAGTTGGCTCCTGGTATGTAGCTGTGGCAGGACTTGGAGTCCAGCAGCCTTAGGATGGATTCCAGCTCTCTCTTGTCTGAACTGGGAAGTATCCTAATTCCAGCTTGCTTTTCCTGTGATGTTTTTCATTATTGTTTCCACATTATGAGGAAGAAATGATATTCAGACTATAGTTTTTTGCACAGACAGATGGCCAGTGACTGAGCCTAATGAAGAGAGTAAGTTGGATCATGGTGCTAATGTCAAAGAGGGGATTACTGGAAGTCTGTCTTGTACAAACTGAGAATGCAACAAACATAAATTGTAACCAAACTATATTGCCATGTGGCTTTCTTATTTAATTTGTTCCATCTTCACTAACATTTTTGCAATTGTGCTTGTTAATGAAAGGTAAATCAGTGTCATTCATGTGTAAGCATGTGCCCTTGTCAAAAAATAGCTTTAAAATCTTCTCTCCTAGCTCTGCCCATATGTGCATTTTAGTATTTCTCTTCCCAGATCTCAAATTTTCTCCTTCTTTTTTTTTTCCAAAGTGAATTGAATAAATTTTATTATTTTTTTTTAATTCGTGTTGTACTTGAAAAACTTTTGACAAATGTTGCCATGCCTAAGGATTTCTCTGACTGACTGGTGAACTGAGAACACTTAATTGAACTTTGCTGTCTGTCTGCTCTTGGGAGATTATGGTTGTGCATGCGTCCCCAAGCCTGGCAGTTGGCCTAATTTAGGTTTAGGACCCATTGTATCTCTAGAGGCATTCAGGGCTGGCATTTGGCCAGGCCTATTTTAATTGCAGCTTCTCTCAGGCTCCTTCCTGGAGTTTTGCTTTTCTCTCTCCCCTTCCCTTCAGCTGTGTGGCTGGAGAGGGTGTAGAAGAGCAAACGGCTCACAAAGACTCAGATCCTGGAAGGCTCGCACAGCCAAACCCTTTGGTGCAGACTAGCCACCCATGAACTCATCCCCCTGGGTAAATCATCCCCTTGGCACTCAGTGGATCCATTTTTTTGGACTGTAGATGCTAACAGGAGTGAGCTGAAAAATCAAGAAGGAAAATATAGTTTTTACCCCATCTGTTCTGTGAACAGAAATCCCTGCCTATGAGAAAGATTTTTGTTTACAAAATTATGGCCTGCGGTCAGGCTTAGGTTCCTGAGTGGGTTGTGTAAATCAGACTGTGCATTTTACTTACAATTTTCTTTGTCAGAAGTTGAATCTAGAGCCAGTCTACTTACTGCTGTTTTTTGATTTGCAGTATGCGAATGCTTCATCAGACAACAAATTTAGGGGAAAAAATCATTATGTTTCTAATGTCTCAAATGTTTTAAAGAACAAGAAGACTCTTGCTTGTCAGTTATTTCTTCACTTTCATGTTATCCTTCATAACTCACTTGCCATCTAACTATAGTTTTTCTTCCATTTGCCTTTTATAGCAAGACGAGAAAGAAGCCTTTGTGTAACTGAGCTGTAACCTTGCAGATAGGTTATCTGCTTCACTGCTAGTGTGTAGGGTGATGTGGGACCAGTAAGTTCATTTTCCCCCTACCTTTTTCTTCTGCTATAAAACTTTCATTCTGACAAATTCTGCTGGTACACTCCTGTGTAAGATGTAAGCAGATGTCAAACACCTTTTCATACGTTTACAATTGAAATACAAAGTAATGAATCTTGGAATCTCGCATTAAAAATATTCAATACCAGAAGATGAATTAAATGAGTTTCAGAGGAACACAGGAACATGGTAAATCCTCTTTTTTGTTTATGCATACATACATACATATACACACATACACACAGAAGAAACTTGGCACCATATTTTAGAAAAACTTGCAGTAGGCTAAATGTTCTGACATTTCTCTCTTTCCTGAAAAAAAAATTAATTCACTCAAAACATTAAATCTAATATCCTATTGATGCTTTATTTGCGAGATTGGTTGCACATCTGGAACAAGGCAGTAAAGAGTTTTTTCCAAAAGGAAACAGCTATTGGAGAAACTGCTCATTTTTCACCACATTTTTTCCCTTCCTATCTGATGTGATCTGTTCTGCAGCACAGCACAGGTGCTCCCAAGCATCTCTTTCAATTGTAAGTATTCACTACTATTTCCAACAGTAGTAAGTGCTCTCAGAAGAAGATCATCGGTTGATAGGTAATGATAGGGGATAGAAGCCAGGGAAAAGCCTTGATAAAGATTGCAATCAGATATCCTGCCAGTGAGAATAAAATTCACTTATGAATTGAAGTCAACAAGACGTTTTGCAGAAAAGTTGCCCGGGAAGAATAATGGGAGAATGTAGCTCACATCATCTGCTGCCACGGTACTGAAAAAGATGGTACTGGCAGAATGAGTAGCTGATATGGGTGACTGACTTTCCTGATCACAAATCTGGTTTGTGGTGATCAAATTCAACTGCATCTGATGTTGCTATTGAAATATCTGAAAAAAATTAACACTGAAAAGTGCATGAACAAAGCACACGAGCCTTAATGTTTGCCAGAAGAAACTGCTGTGATCGATCCATAAAGGAACCTTTCTTCTTGAAAGCTCTCATACCTTCCATGGTTTGCCAGCCTCCTGTAACCAGTTCTCTGGAAAACACAGCTTTAAGATGGTCTCACCCTCTGAATTTTTATTCTAAACACCCTCCATACTGTGTCTGCTCATTACATCCGAATGCAGATGAGAGTTTCTGCATTTCAGCACAGGATGTTGCAGCTGAGCTTCCCAAGTTAAGCAGTGCTAAGGGATGGAGCCTCTGAGTCTCACCTTGTTTGACAGCTACTGTCACACAGAAGTTTCACAAAGGCCCATGTTGTTTAAAGGAAAGACACATAATATTTAAAGGAAATAGAAGAAGAATTGAAATATCCTGTTCTTCTCTCTTGGATATGCAGGTGCTCATTTATTTCTTCTTTATCTTAATAACAGTAAGAATAATGAAGAGCTTTACTCTTTTTTTGCATCTTTTACTTTACATGTTTTTGACACCGTGGTCTGCTTTTTTTTTTTTTTTTGTCAACTGTGAGGATTTAATTTCATCTTTTCCTTGCTGAAAATTTGCAACATTTTGTAAATTTGTCTTCTTTCAGGACTATCTCCAATACTCTTGTTCCAGTGTTCTTTTCTATTAAAAATATTTTTTCCAGATGATGTCTATGTCAACTTAATTCTGAGTCAGCAACAATATTTGCCTGCCTTTTTTAACTTTTTTGTTCTAAAATTATTTTAAATATTTGGGTTAATTTTTCCTTTATCAGAAAAGCTATTTCAGATCCTTAACAAAATGAATAAGTTATAGTAAAAATACTTAAAACAAATTCTTTTTCATTTAATTTAAAAAGAAAACTAAAACTAAATGTCTTAGAAGTCTGATGATTCTAATTTTCAAAATTAAAAACTAAAATCTTTTTGTTGCAACAGAGTATTTTATCACTGCTTTGTCTATTCTGGCTTTACAAGGGCTTTTTAGGTGAAAATCTTTGTACTAATTGGGGAGCAATTATGTACTATGCAGGAAATGTCATCTTGACCTTCTCGAGCCCTGGAAGTGGTTATCCTGAAACATGGGGATTAATATTTCCTGTGTTCCCGTAGTGTGTTTTACAACTTGATATATCACAAGCTCTCAGCAGACATCTGAAATATCAGTACTCCTTATCTGGCAGCTGTGAGTACAAATATTACTTCAGAGCACTAATAACTGAAGAAAGAGCAGAAGTTTAGGGAATGTTACTACTCACCTCTGGTAAAAAAGAGTATTCTCTTCTCTATGGGTATGATTGTGTTATCTCCTTTGCATCGTTTTCAGAGGTACAGTACTCTTACCCTAAATTTCTCTTCATATCAAGGCACCATTTTCTCTGTTTTTATTTTCTTGTCTTTTTCTTCTGTATTAGATTTTTTTTTCAGAGAGATGCAACAGCTGAATATCTTTTCAATACAGCATACAACATTAGTTTATATTTAAAAACTTGTAGTAATTTTACATGGTCTATTAAAGTGCTCATAAATTTCATCTGGTCACTTTAGCATTTATGTGGTTAGGATAATGAAAAGTCAGAGAGGAAATGGTGTGTCATAAGGGAAGGGATAATGTTTTTATATGGCAAAAGTCATTTAACATCTGGTATCACAGAGATTATTCACTCTCCTTACCTGTTTGTCAGTGGCCTTGGAGAATGTGAGATCCTCAGAAATCCATTAAAAAATGCTATTTCACTATCATGAGAAGAGATTGTCCTTTTCCCCATAGCAACTGGGGAAGTCGTCATTTGTCATACGCATGGAAATCATCTGAGAATCAACTCTGGTAATTGCAAATCCATACTGGGTGCCAGGTGGACACCCTTCATTTTTACTGCCAAATACTGAGAGAGATCATTTCAGTAAATAGGATTTAACTAGTCCTTGTTTATTTGTCTGCTTTCCTAGAGCCAGTGCTGACTTGGATGTTCATAACCAGAGTTCTAAAAATTTAAACATAAGATTATTCACTTCAGACAATGAAATTATGTTCTCTTTGATCAGAACTCCAGCTACCCAGGTTCTTTAAAGCAGACTGTCCATAGCACATGCATGCTAGACAGCCCTCAGCTGACTTAAAGAGAAAATCAGGAAAAGATAAGCAAAAGTCTCCTTTTTTTCTTTAAAGAGAAAAGGCTACAGAGAAACATAGTTGTCTCAGACAAAGGAAAGGGTTCTTATTGTGGCTGGTAATAACATTTAGTGAATTACAAATATTGTTTAATGAACTGACAGATGTTCACAAAAAACCCCTTGTATGATAGAAGTGTAAGCCTTATTATGAACACATATAGAGAGAGACAGCATTGCAGGGTGGCTAAAGAACAAACTGAATTCAGGACCTAAAGCAGAAGTAGAACAGGACACAGAAGGAAAATCTAGCCCTTGAAAAATCTCGCTGGGAGGCACTTCACAAAAAATACCTCAATTTGAAGGTCCCTGCAAATGAATGCTTGCCTCAGATAAAGTACTGGCCAGGATTCCATCAATTTTGCTCTCTGAGCTGTACAGACAAAACATGGGAGACTGACAACTTAACTTCCACTTTTCCCAAGCCTCTCTTTCTTTTTCATCCTAGCAATTGTTGCTGTTTGTGTAGCTGGGTCAGGTAGGTTAATCCCATTAATTCCTGTATTCTCTCATATAAAATTTATGGGAAACATGTCCATTTGATGCGAAGAAATTCCGAGTGTCATGTTTATGTTGAAGTCCATAAAATTGCTTGTCCAATAGGTTCAGCTAACTACGTCCCATGTGTGCCCTACAGAAACAGAAAATTTCAAACATTAGTATTTGTTGAATTATATACTTATATATAAAACATGTAGGTATGCATTTCTATGCTTACATTCAGGGTATTGAATAAAATAAAATTTGTTCAATACAAGATCAGTTTGTCTTGTCTTTGCTCTTATTGAAAGAAAGTGATTATTTGGTTATAAAGTCTATAAAAAACACTCTCACCCAGAAATAAACAGGTCTTTAGTAGTGTTATCACATGGTTTTAAAATAATATTTGTCAATTATGAGGCAATGGCTAGTGATGATCTCTATGAATGAATTTCAGTGCTGTCTATTCACCTCTGGACCCACACTGGAGTCTGTCTCTTTCCTCTCCCTTTCTTACCTTAGCATGACTTTAATAAAGAATGCTATCAAACCCCTTTTCCTACTCTTCTGGAGAGCATTAAAATGGCTCTGCTGCATTCACCACTGTGTTTCTGCTTTACAGAGGGTAACCTATTTTGTGATTCTCAATAATATGTCCATTTCTTTTAACTTCTCAGGATCTTCCTGTTAATATAAGGATGCTTTTTTTACACTGACAACACTTACTTATTTAGTCCAGTTAAACATGATCCTTGTATTGAACATGCCATCTATCTGAGTAGATTACTCTTCATAATTAAAAAGATCCTTTCCAAAGGATCTCGGGTCTTCCCATCAGCTGTGCCAATGTAAGGGTCAAAGACTCTTCAGAATAAGTGTTTAATGTCAATTTTCCCCTAGGAATCATATTAAAAAAAGTCCGAGATTTGGTAATCCTTGAGCCTTCTATTAATCCATAACTGAACAGTGAAGAAATTTTTTTTTTTGGAAAAATGTTGGTTGATAGTAATTGCACCCCCCCCCCCTCCCCCCAGTAACTAATTCCAGTCTACTACCTGTCTACATGCACTTACTAATTAATTAATTAATTCCTATTAATGCCCAAGTATTGACAATCAGGGTAGGATTTGTTTTCAAGCAAGTGTTGCTTGATTTGTCAGTCTTAGACCATCTTATATGACTTTCTTTACAATCGTTGATTAGCCTTTGCCAGCTAATATTAATTAGATGCTTAAACATCCTGTGCCATCAAGGATTATCATGCTTCATTAGTACTGTTTTTTGAACTGAATGCCAAGAAAGTGTTTGGCCACAATGGATTGTTATATCTATTTTTAGAAACATTTGAATTTGCTGCCTTACTTACTAAAAGAATCAAATCTGTACCTTATTAAGATACAGCTAAAGTTCAAGTTAGTAACAGATTTCAGATGTTTTTCCCATGAAAGGTGAGACTGTAATATTTGAGTCAGGACATTTTTTCTGTAATGTATTTATTTGCTTATTTCTTTCTGTTTTCTGTAGATGCCAGTAAAATAAGCACATCCGTAGCATCAGGTATCTATAAGCACTATACCTTATCTACTGCATGTGCTACAAAATTAGGACACATTTGGCAACTATTTATAGCACTTCAAACTCCTTATTACTGTGATAAATAGCAATTTTTAATAAGGTTAGGAATCCTTATATACAGGTTGTTTAGTGATGGAGAGGATAGGAATACTTTGTTCTGTATAGAAGGATCTTTTTTTCCCTGAAATAGCAATGAACAAATTTCTGTATAAAAATGGCAGCTTTGCATGTTCTGAAGCAATTTTCTGAAAGGTAAGTCTTTGAATGGTTATGCATTATTTCAATTTCTTCTGCATTTGAAGCAATGAGCCAAGTTCTAATAGTCTTAAAAAAACATCACCAGCTGTGAACAGTTAGATTTGTTTATCTGGAACAACAATACCTTTAGAAAAGGGGACAGAGGCTGAATTTTATGGACCAGACTCACTGCTGTCAAAGAGACAAGTCCTGCAGTGCTGTAATTTTTGTGTGGCAGGTAGATGATGAATCTATCATGATCTGTGTCTCTCATTCACTGAAGAAATGTGATTTCCAAGAGCTGCCCAACGATGTGGGATGGCAAAGTGTGGGATTTTTGATAAAGGAGGGGTGGGTAATACTCCTCTTTCCCTGCCAGACTTACTCTGATTGCCAGCTCTGTTATGCCATACCAACACTTTTAAAGGTTGCCCTAAGCCGAAGTCAGTAGTGGAGAACTGTGATGGTAGTAGCATGTGGGTCTTCTTCTGTTCACCAGCTCTGTGTGGTAGTTTTACATCTTCCTTCTTCTCTCTTCAGCATAACTTTTCAAACAAGCAGTCAGGAGGCCTTTCTTGGGATATGGCTGTGGAATGAACTTGGTATGAGTTGCACTGAAAGGTTAAATGTGTGGACAGTTACTGTGGACCAGAAAATTCATAGTAACACTTTGTCTATGTGCTCCTAACCAGAAAAAATGTTAGGTAATTAGATTTAGCCCATTTCATTGAAATTCATTAGTACAAGCTTCTATATAGACTAATTATCCCTGCTTATTAGTCAGACTAATAGTGCACTGTCTGTCTTGTTTCTGGTACTTGAATTAATGTTTACAGAGGCCGTGTGGGTAGCTCACCTCTGGTTTGATTAGTGTGATGTAGACATAACTCTGTTATACCATTCAGTAGAGCTATGTCAGGCCACCCCTGCCCCATGGAGCAAAGTAGGCTGTCACAGCTCTTCCACATGTGCAAGAGGCCAGGTCAAAGTTGGTCCAAATCAGCCCTAGCAAACAGCCAGGTATGCCACAGAATGTAGTGTGGTACATGGGAGTATCTAAGATACAGCTAAAATAGGTTATAAGATTTCATTTTTCTTTGCTAAACAAAATCAAATTTTTTGCAGCTGAGATATGCAGTTGTCTCTTCGTGTTACTAAAAGTAGCCTTCAGCAAAATGGCTTAAAATCTTGAAAACACATTAAAGACATTAAGGTAGTGGAAAGTGTGTTTTCTTCTTTTATAGGTGTATCTTTTGGTCAGTGCTTTAATGCAATGATTGATGAAAATGTTGTCTGTGGCTGACATCTGGGATTATTAATGGATGTAGAATCAAATTTCTTTGGCATTAGAGGAAAGGGGAGATCTGTGTCTCACAAGATAAAATGTTCAAATGGGAACGGACCTTCAGTTTAATTTCAGGCATTGCACTTTAAATTCACCACTCTAATAAATGCTGCTTTTTGCTCCAATTACTCAGGTCTGTTTTACTTATGAAAATATGTAACTTGGTAATAAATAAGAACAAGAGCTTTGAATTTTTTGGCTGAAGTCCGAAACTTTTATATATGCAAAATTTTAATCAGAGACAAAAGAGCATTAAGTAAAAGCAAATAGGAAGTTTAGAAGGTGGCATATTATTCTGTAATTGTTACATTTTGTAGCGCTCCATGAGTTAAAACTAGAGCACAGCACAAAGCTGCTATTGTGAGAAGCCAACTCAAGGATTTTTAATGCTGTAAGACAAAGGGTTCCCTTAGCTAAAAATAATCTTTTCTTTCCTCCTGCTCCTAAGCTTTTTCCTCCAGGGAGCAGAATCATTATGCTGCATGTGCGTGCTCAGTGCATTGTAGGAGTTGCTGAGATTTATGACGTCATGGCTCTAAGCTTTCCTCTTCTGCCACAAGCTCTGCACACATAGCTGCTGCCCTTTGTGTCTTTCTAAAATGACACTTTGATGTACTAATGTGCTTTTTACCTATGTAGACAGCAGCGTTTACTGTTTGAGGTCAGTACATTTACAAAAGGAAAGCATGGCTAAAGAAAGTGGGCTTTTTTTGTCAGAAAAAGCTTTCCCTCGATTTTTAGGGCTTGTTAATCAAACAAAACAAAACAAAACACACACCTCATCAAGATTTTACATGGTTCACTTGTCAGGCAGAAGTGTGCCTGGAATCCATTTCCCTCAGAGGTCAAAGATCAGCAGCACTAAGGCAGCCAAGGGAATGATTCCCCTGTGACACTTTTGCTGTGTTTTGATGAAAGTGAAAGCCATGTGGTGCAGCCATGAAAAAGAAAACACACTTTTTTTTTTTCTTTTTTTTTTTCCTGTGGCAGTGGTGAATTTTGAAGCTAAGCACAGCAGGTAGGAAGAGTCTAATATTTGAAGAGCACTGGTACACTGAGACACTAAAGCACTTATCTCTGTCTCTTTGACAGCTTGCTACATTTCCTACACAAATCTGTGTTTTTTAAGATTCATGGTAAATTTTGTTCTCCTAAGAGCTGGGGTGTTTCTCTTCATTAATTCCACACTGGCATCAGAAGAATTGTGTATGCAGCACATGGCAAATGATAATACGTTACTAGAACTAGTGTACTTCACAGGATATGCTGAGTTGGAAGGGACTCACAAGGAAGTGGCCTTGTTAACTTAAATATCCAAGTGATATATGTTGGAGTATTACCTAAGAATGGGATTAAAAGCCAAGGTTATATTTCATTTACTATAGCTTTTTAACTATGCCAGAAAGAATGTATTACTCATATATTTGGTTTACAATTCTATTCTCCTGACAGGGTATTTCCTTTCAGTGGGTCACAAGCCTCTTACTTCCGACCCATTTGGCTGTTATATGGTGTTGATTCCATTGTACTGCCCCATTCTGAGGGTCATTTAATGCAAATACTTCCATCTCTTATACATACAGCTTTTTTTATTTTGCATTTTCCTGACACTTGACGAACACAGAATTTTTATAAGATAATAAATAACAATACGGCAAAAGCCAGCTAGGAAAAAAAAATATAGAGGGATTTTATGACTCAGGGAATCAGTAATGGAATACAGAATTTTTCACCTCTAGGGCACCGATTCAAATATAACCTAGGTCATTAGTGAGCAAAAATCATTACCAGCAGCTGCTCAGTGACCTACAGAATGGGAAATGAGTTTATGGTCTCCATACAGTTTCTGCTAGACGTGTATACAGATTACACAGAAATCACAGTCGGCGTTGGCCTCCTTGTTGGCATTCTCACTGAAGAAACTAAAATCCAAACAGATGCATGGAGTGACTAAATGGCTCTCACATTTGTTAGTATGAAAAACATTTGGCTGATATAAGGAAGGAGAGAAATCCCATTGACAGCATGCTTAAGAAAATGTACAGCTGACAGTTATTGATTGAAAATCCTCTCTCCTCTAATAAGGATAGATTCCCTTTCAAATGACTGCTGCTGTGGACATCCGAAGGTCTTGAATTAGGCTTGTAGAGATTTCACTGTCATTAACATATTATGCCGCCAACGAAGCAAAGAATCGTGGGTTGAAATAACAAAGCATTAGGATTGCCAAGAGATGAATTTCAGTTTCTAAAAGTTTAGGTGGGGATTGTGCAGCAGCACAAACAATGTGGGTGGAAAAATGTTGTGGGTGGTGGGAGGGATTTCATGGCAGCTCTTTCCACATGACTGAATTAGTTATTGGCTTATCTTCTAAACCAGTTATGTGTTCTCGCCTCAGCTGATGGATGTAGGAAGAAGATAGATTTTTTTGCTTGGCCTTTTTACTAAGAACAAATATATCCACAGCTTACTATCTGATACATCTTCTCTGACAGCCCTTGCAGTCACATAAATTTGATGAGCTCTGTAAGTCATTTCCATCTTAAACTACAGTACAATTAGAGCTTAACTGACTAAGGACCTGACATTGAGCAAATTTTCTTCTTGTGTGTTTTTTATAGAATCTGCTAAATTCTTGGTTGTGTTAAATTCTTCCATTTTCATTTAATATTCACAGCAAATGAATATGCAGTGTTATAAATGCTTTCATATTTTTAGATGATTGATCAATTTTGTTACATTTTAAGATACAGTTCTGACTTCCTTTTAAAGAATTACAAATTTGACTGCACTTCAGACAAGGTTTCCTGAAATAAGAAAGACATAGCCAGCCGTGCTGTTTATGCCACATTTAGTTAATTAAACAGGTTAATCTGGGATAAATCATCTGTGAACATGCCATGAAAACAAACAGCTGCAAGAGAGGTTCTTGACTTCATTGGTTTTAGGACTTCATACTGTTTCTCTAGGTGTGATATGATATCACTGCTGCTGGGTTAGAGATACAGAGTGCATGAAACTGTTCTCAGTTTTGCAGAATGGGCAAAGCAATTGTGGCTGTGTGAACATGATCAGTAATGGCTGTATGAGACCAGCGGTGTTTTAACTTGGCAACAAAATGCCTTCCTTGTGTGTAGTGCTCCAGTAACTTATCTTTATTCTACCTGAATCCATTTGGTCATACCCTGATATCCACTAACTACAACAAATAGTTTTGCAAAGTAGATTTTTCTTTATATAGCCAACCCCGCCCTTGTTGAAAACTGGAAATCTTTTACAGGGTTTCCTCTGGCTCCTTCTACTGGGGGAGGAGCAGCCTGTTCTTAATGAGAAACTCAAGTACTTAGCACTGAAACCAGGCAGCTTAGGAAGACTTAGGATCTCAGCAAAAAGACAGAAAAGCCAGTGTCCTGCTTCATTTCCTTCATTTCTGCAAATCTCATGTCCTGACAGTGTGAAAACCTAAAGGCTGCCAGGCAGAACAATCATGCACCTGGTAGAGCATGGGGATGCTTATCTAGGGAACAATTTGCAGTATAGTCTGGGGAGATCAGAGCTGACCCTGCTTGGCTCAACCTGAAAATACCGATCCAGCGTACCCTGGAGATGACATCTTCATGGACATTTGGCCTGCTCTGATACACTTCCTTTTGGGCTCTGATACAAAGCTTCCCAGAGATCAAGGCAAGAGAAGAAGCCCCCTCAGTTAACAGCCAATGCAGGACCTGCCATTATCTCTCCTCTCTGGTGCCATAAGTAGTTTAATGCAAGAATTTTAATTTAGTGCAGGGCATTTTATTGATGTCCACCTTATCAGTCTTCTAGTAAGTGAAAGCAAACCCTCAGCAATCTGTTCCTGCCCTAAAAGAAGACAAGACAATTAAAGTAGATCAGAGAGGCCCAGATGGAGAAAATGTGACACACCACCTCCATCACTTCTCAGGTGAGAGCAGGGATGCAGCTCACCTGAGGCTATATGAAGATCTGTGAACAATCATGACAAATCCCTGTCTTCTGTATTTCATCTGTAAGGCAATATTTTTTCCAGCTTCAGTCATGAATAAGATTGTCATAGTTTTAATCTTTTTCATACATGAAATAGAAACATTTGAAATGTGTTTTTTTTTTTCCTTTGGGAGGAGACTCTTGTTACATGCCCTGGCTTCTCTTAGATTTAGGGCAATGTCTCTGTGGATGCACAGTCCCACTGGTATAAGCAGAAACTATTCTTATACTCCACTAAATTACCTTGGAGATTCTGGCTGCTTTAACCTGAAAATCCAAAATCCAGTAAAACGTGCAACAAAGTTTGCTTGTGGCACCCCGAACACATTAATGTATTTCGGTGAATTAATTTTTCTAACTTGGGTCTGGCTCACCTCATTGTAGAAGGGAGGAAAAGGCACAAAAATGGCCAGCTAAATTCTTACAAACCTATTTTCCTGACCTCTAGTCCTGGAGCAGTAGGGAGAGGTGACACTGCTGAGGCTGCAGTCTCTATGGCACTTTGGGGGACACTGAAGCTGTCACATAGCACAGCCTGGCTTCCTGTAGCTGTTCTGTTTGTGTGTGGGCAACATTCTCAGTCAAATTATGTACTTTCTTCCTGACAAGCAAAAATAATTTAAAAATCCCTTTTTCTACACTTCACAAAAATTCTAATCACTTTAAGCTGATTTTTAAATGCTTTCTTAATTTGATTTTCTGGCTTGAACAGACTTTGGAATGTTTTTTCTACTAAAACATGGGCATTTGCACAAGTTGAAGAGGATGTTTGTTATTGAGACAAGGTCATATCCAGCCTTTTTGGCACATGACTGTTTACTGCCATTGCTGCTGTATACTTGGCTTAGTGCTTCTGTTCACTTTAATTGGCTTTTGCCCTGACTTCAAGTTATCTTTTGCTTCTTATTAAATTCTGAAATAACTACAGAAGTCAGTTCTACTGCAAGGTATTTCCTAAATTGTTGGTTTTTAAGCCTCTTAAAAGGCCAGTTACTCATATGGTATGCCAGGGCTGGAGCCCTTTCCAGAGCTTGTGAGGATTATTCCTAATGCTGATCCTCAAGGGGGAAATTGCAATTTATTGATTGGAGGTATAGGAAAAACTGGGGGATCTGGTACAGAGGTAGAGAAGGATTCCAGTACATGCAGTGTGTCTTTTTGTCTTCTGTAAAAAGAGTATCAGGTAGATACTAAGAGAGATACTGTAAGGGGAGAGGCTGGAAACGAGTGTTGGGCAGGAGTTGCTTCCTCTGTGCATCACTGTGATCAGCCAGCTTAGGTGAATCCAGGAGAGGAACACAGATGTAATCACTAGTTTAGAGGAGTCCCTTCTAAGTTTGTTGTAAGGAGGGGACCTGTGGGCCCCCTGTAAGCAGGGCCCTGGCCAGGCAGCAGGGCTTCAGGCTCAGCCCCAGGCACATCCATCCCCACTGGCACATGAGGGCTCCCCAGCCTGGCATGCCCTGAACAGAGCTCACGAGCTACTCCAGGCTGCAGAGTCTCTTACCATCACCCCGAGTTGCTTCGTGCTGGGGTCATGTCTTGCTCTTCCTCCTGCCCCTGCCCTGGATCCTGGGTCTCGAGTTCTGCTGTTAGGCTCTCATCACCAGCTGCCCAGGCAGCCTTTGCCCAGCCTGTCCTCCTCCTCTCCTGGTGACCCTGCCCAGGAGAGCCCTGTGCTCCAGAGCCAATTGCTGCCCCACTCCATGGCCAGATGCACAGCCCTGTGTGATCTGAGCCTGGGGAAATCTCCTCATGACTTGTGCCCTCATTAACCATCTTAAAAGTTATGTTTTAAATGCCCGATCTTGAATTTCTTTTAATAAATCTTTATTATTTGAAAGCTCATCCAACAGGAGGTTATTGCCCTCCAGGCTGGGTTAATTTGTATTAAAATATGATCCTTTTTCTTATCCAAATTGCTTTCATAGCCATTCCATTCAGATGACCAAGGTATTGCTACTCAGCATTTGTGCAAAGCCTCCATTTGCATAATAATGTTTGAGTAGGTCGGGATGACTAAGCAGTTTAATCTCTCCTGTTCCTGATCTTCTTCCTTAAACCTTTGTTATATCAGATGGATATGTTGCACTGTTCTGATTAACACAGAGTTTATTTTTTAAGGATTTATTTTGCTTGGGTAGTAGGACTTTTAAGGTGGTAATTCTGTGTCAAGGCAGAGGTTGGTTATAACCATTATTGGTCAACTGTGTGGTCTTTCTGCCACCTTGTGGGGAAGAATCACTAAAGTGTGAGATGGAAAAGAAGACATGAATGTTAAAATCCATATTTTTCATTAATTGGTCTAGGAGTTACTGTAGCAGAACAGAAATCATTGCTCTCTCCAAAAGTGTTTTAAATTATTATTTTTTAAAAGTGCTGAGGTCACCCCAGATTGCTAAAACCTAGACCGCTTGCACCTATGCTAAACTATTTTAGCATGTTTTCTGTGCTTGGTTTCCTGGGTTTCCTACCCATACCTTCATCATACCAGTCCTTCTGGCCTCCCCAGCTCACCAATTTTGAGCAATATAGGTTCATAGGACCTCCAACTTCATAGCTTATTTTACAAGTGTTACCAGGATGGCTATCTTTAAATTCAGTCATAGCACATGTAATTAGCCTAAGAGATGTGCCAGCCTCTGTTCAGTGGCTATGATGAGTGTTAGTGAGCACCAGATGTAAATAATTTCCGACTTCTAATTCCTGGCTGAGCCCCCAGCATCCAGCCTGGATATAGACGCTGAAATTATGCTGTTGCCAAATGCAAAACTCTTTGTCAAGGGTAGCCAAATTATTAAAAGGTGAATCTTACCTGGAAGCACAATTTTTTTCACCCAGACATGTCAGAATTTGTTAAGTGACAGTATTTAACCCTCTATTGCACATATACAAAACCTCTGTGCTGTATAAGTAGAAAGTTAAGACTGTTGCAGCTCCGTGGGTCTTGAATCCGGAATGAACCAGGAAATAAAATCTTTAAAGATTCCTGGCATTTGACAGCCAGCCATGAAGTGTGACTTCTTGATTGACTGTCAAATTTCCTTCTTCTCTTTCTTCTCTGCTGTGTGAAGAACAGAAAATCCAGCTTTTCCTCTTCCATGTTTTGGGACTTCAAAGAAATGGAAGACTAATTTTGTTCACTCCCACTTCCATTTTGCATGATCTATGATTATGTGAATGCTTTAAACTAGATAAAAATTCCCTCTGATTTTAGAGTATTTTACAATCAATGGTGAACAATTCAACCAGAATATTTTTATCAGCTATTTAGAATATTTGCCAACCAAATTTGGGTTCCTTTTGTGCTAGGTCCTCTACACATATGTATTACCCAGAGGGCAATGAGACACTGGAGAAGATGTGGATGCCTCCTCCCTGGCAGTATTCAAGGTCAGGTTGGGTGGGGCCCCAAATAACCTGGTCTAGGGGGTGGTGTCCCTGCCTGTGGTAGGGGCTTGGAACAAGGTGATCTTAAAGGCCCCTTCCAACCAAAGCCCTTCTGTGATGATTCTGTGAAAGGTCACCCAGACATATTCTGGTCTGATATATAAAGAGAAAAGGGCCATGAGCTCATTACTTAGTGTTCTGCATCATATGGAATGGATGATTGGTGCTGCAGAGAGATAGTTTGTGAATACTTTAACTTACATGAAAAGAGGGGGCTATTGGCATGAGTAGGATTCATCATCTGCACAAGAATACATATGCCTCTGAAGCCTCCCAAGATCACGAAGACAGTATGCATCAAAACTCCCAAATAAACTCTTCCAGTCAAATTCTGTATACATTCATATTCTTCCATATGAATACTTCCATTCTAAATTATTTTGTAATTACTTCTATTTCTATTATCATTTAATTATATTTTTCAACAGCAGCATTGCATCTTTCATAGAGGACAATAGAAATTTATAATTTACTGGTTTGCCTTTCTTTGCTTCTACGGCTCTGCAGAGCAAGAACTCATGCATTAGTTTATTTTTTTTTCCCCTGAACAAACGACAGAACATAGATGTTGGTGGTAGAAATATCTATATCTTGGGTTTGACTAGCTGTATAATTCCAGCCCCTACAAAGTTGTTGTCTTTCCCAGTTTCACTGTGCCAATGCCCTGACTCAGCTTTGCTCTGGATGGCAGAAATCTACTGCAATTTCCTTCAGGATCTGTAGCAAGTGACCAACATTTTGTGGAATGCTTTTGGTGAACACATTTTCAGTTTGGCACTTCTTTCAGTTCACTTGGCTTTCTTCTTACTTTTCACTGCCAGATGTAGCAAAGAACACAGTCCCTGGCTTTTTCTAGAATTTTATCATAGTATTTAAATACAGGTTGTGAACATAAGCATATCAGAGAATATAAATAAAGTTGGCTGCCACGCTGTATCTTACTGTATTTTTGACTCAGTGCAAGCCAGAGCAGTACAGTGCAGAAAAGCACAATATAGGTAGGAGTAGGATCTCTGTGTGTCACCTCATTCTGCTTTTGATAGAAGAGATGAGGCAGATTTGTTGTGATTTTCTGTGTTAAATCTTTTATTGTAGTCCTAGCAATCTTGGCTCTCAGTCAGCAGGTATCACCTAGATTTTAATTTTTGCTGAGAATGAGTATCACAACATGAAATGGCCCTAAATGCTGTGACTGTTAATTAATCATACTTATTCCACTGTGCTGTGGAGGATCACTTCCGAGGTAAATACCTGGATGCTCTTTCTGTGTTAGCTGAGCCCTGGAAAGTTTAATTGCAAAAAGGTTTGGAAGGGTCTCTATGAAGGAAGGAGACATAAAAGCTGGAGAAGAAGGGAATTCCCACTTCCTCAGAGAGACTGGCTTTATGTTATGGCTGTCTGGCCTGCAGCAACATTTATCAGCTCCTGGAGTATTTCTTCCTTTGAGGTATAAATACAAATGCTGAGACTGAGTTCTGTGTAGACAGTGACATTGAGGTAGTTATCTGTGCTGAAGAAAAAAAAAAAAACAAACCTGTTTTTTACTCCTTGGTTCTATAGTGAAAATTCTGTGCAGTCCCTGCCCAGGTGCCTCAAGGAAAGATAATTTTACAAAGAAGAAAACTGCCTCAACACAGGTAACCTCTTCTTTGGTGCCTGTGTTACCAGAAGAATAATCTTGTTTCCATCTGTGTGAATAAATACAAGTTATCACTGAAGAAAATATGCTCTAGTCATCATCTAGACAACAAAATTGAGATTTAATTCAGTACTGTGCAGAGCTCAGCCTAATATTTTAAAAATACTTAACAAATTCACAAAAGGTGAGTTATTATTTTCTCTGTTTACTTATCCTGCTAAAAATTTCTACATTATTATCTTTTAAAGAATAAATTAGAATACGTGGCCTTTTAATGTGAAAAATAAATTCTATTTTAAATTTAAACCTACAAATAAAGAGTTCCATTCATTTGAAATTTACACTTGAGCCAACTAAAGTAATTTATTGCTCTCATATGACATATGATTGTAAACTCTGAGAATTTTAATATATACCTTATGTAGAACAATCTAGGCAAGGTAGAAAAATGTTTTCACTCCTCAATCACCTTCACTCTTTTCTTTTTTATTTTTGGAGGGCAACACATTCTTCCTTAAGAGAACACACTGCAGGTTTGGGGTTTATTGTTTTCCCCATATGTGAAGAGGTCAAATACCAGAGTGTGATTGAGCCTGGAGGGCAGTGACTGAATTAAATTATGTATTAGCTACTGAATAAAACCTTTTGAGACAAATATATACGCATATAGTGTATATATATGTAAAGGTATGTCTATATAATATATACTTACATCTACAGAAGCTGTTTCATAGTGCACCTCAGAAAGGCTATTCGGAAGAGACAGATGAAGTGGCAGTTGAACTATGGGTCACAATTTTGCCAGGACCTTTGTTAAGAAGTTTCAACTTCTTTTCCAAAACAAAAGCTCAAGTATAAAGAATATTCAGTGCCACATAGGATGCTAAATAGTCAAGTCAGCCTGCAGTGTAGGGCTTGACAACTTAAGTTTTTTGTTGCAGATCAGTGTCATTTCAATGACTCTCATGTTCTGTTGCATCATAGTAAGCTGTAGCTGAATCATCCTATCTGTGTAGGCTAAAATCTGCACTCAGGCAGTCCCACAGGTTAATTCAGTTTGCTTACAAGAGAAAAAACTTCAAAAAAATTCAACAAGAGGAAATAAATGTATTGAACTGAGATGGATTTATTGCAATTATTTCAATCTAATGACCTTAAGCTTTTGCAGATTTCACATCCCATGGTGGCTCTCTTTCAGTGCAGAAGCTTAAAGCAGAGCTAAGCTGCATTGAGATGTGCAATCTGTGTCTGACCAGTGCCATCTTGTCCCCTGTTAGTAGCATCCAGCCTCTTGCAAATGAAGCGAAGAAAAATCTTACAGCCAGCAGGATTTTCCCTACTTCCTCTGCAAAATCTGTGTAGAAAAGAATGCACATATGCTTCCTTGTCTTTGAGCCAAATGGTGTTGTGAGATGATGTTCATAGTTTTATTATCTCAGAGGTTCCACACGATATGATTCATGAAATGATGGAATGTCTTCTGAAAGCACTGGAAACAGGCTGACACCTCCCATTAAAACTGTCAGAACGTGGCTGCTTGGTCTCTTTGAACCAGGAAACACTCGGAGGGCTGGAGGCAGCGAGAATCAGGCTGACATTCCTGCGTCCATGGCTCAGGAAGCAGTATCTAGGGAGACTTGATTGTCAGGCTGGCTTCAAATCTAGAAAAGAAAACAAGATCTGTGAACAAATATTTGAAATAATAGTGGATTTGGACATACACGTTTCCCCATTGCATTCAAATACTGCCAAAGATTTATGCTGTTAAATCCTGCCTCCTTATAGTGCTCAGCCCATGACAACTCTTAATTTCACCCTAGACCACTATTGCGAAACCCCTGTAGCCTAAATCTGAATTCAGTTTCTTGAGGCATTTTAGTCAAAACCCTGCATGACCCATTTGAGCTCAGAGGGTCCAGAACTGGGATGCTTTCTACGTCATCTACTGTTTTAACCCTCTCTTGTTGAGCAGACTGCTTTCAAGAGTTACAGGGGGGCTGTGTAAGAGGGTAACAAAGGGGAAGGTTCTCTTTTGTTTTTACAGGGGCAGCTTTGCAAAGAGGGCAGAAGGAAGTTCCACCCCTTCCTCCCACTATTAGCTACCATGTTGCTTCTCACTGTTGGTCAGGGCACTGGTACTTCATGCTCTCTTTGCTACTGTAAGTTGCCACTGCTGTTTCCTGATTCACATCAAGTCAGAGACAGACTATGGCACTACCATCAGGATATGCAGCATATGTAGTGTGGGCTTTTTTTTGTGTTGTGTCATTTCTGTATTTTCTATTCCCATGTAGACAAAACAAAACCCAAACAAACCACCTCCTTCACTGAGAGGGTGGAGTAGCACTGGAGCAAGTTACACAGAGAGTGGGAGAGCTTTGTCCTTGGATGTTTTCAAGAGTTGGCAGACAAAGCTGTGACTGACCTGATCTGGTGCTGGCAACAGCCCAACTTTATACAAGCCATGAGATGGACCAAACCCCTTGAGAAGTTCTTTCCAATTATCATTTCTATGATTGATCCATCCTCTGCAGCTACAGGCTGCAAAATGTTGGAGGGCTATGACCCAGTGTAAAGGAAGAATCTGGTTCTCATCTTTCACAGTCGAGTTGTCTTCTGCAGGAATGCATGTCTGCTCTTGCCTTGCAGTAAGATTACTCAAGCACACATGCTTTTGTGGATCTCCTCTCCTCTCCTCTCCTCTCCTCTCCTCTCCTCTCCTCTCCTCTCCTCTCCTCTCCTCTCCTCTCCTCTCCTCTCCTCTCCTCTCCTCTCCTCTCCTCTCCTCTCCTCTCCTCTCCTCTCCTCTCCTCTCCTCTCCTCTCCTCTCCTCTCCTCTCCTCTCCTCTCCTCTCCTCTCCTCTCCTCTCCTCTCCTCTCCTCTCCTCTCCTCTCCTCATCTCTTCTCTCTTTAAAAATGAAGACAAAGGAGGGGAAATTACAGAAGAGTTGTTACTACTTTCAGAGATGAGTAGCTACGGAGAAAATCGATGGAGTGGAAACCCACATTACACCAGAATGTTCTTCATTTTCAAAGTGTTCATGCTCCTGTGCTTATCTGTTGCTTTTGTGCAAATTTGGATGACTAAGCATACTTCCAGGAAGAGATGATGATGCATTGAAACGGGCATGTATTTTCATTTTCCTGGCAAGACCTGGTTAAACATACCATATCACTCATCCCATTGGGAGAGAGCATATATCCTTAATTAGCCAGGAAACAATATCAGCAGTGTACCCAAAGCTACTTCTGGGATATCTCTTTCAAAATTCTGACATAACACTTACAGGAGGATTCCAGGAATAACTCTCTCTTTCAGCATTTCTGAAATGCCCTGTAGATAATGTTCAATTATTTTTGTATCTTATAAAAATATACCTTGAGAACAAATTTTTGAAAGCTTGAAAGCTTAGTATTGTCATGAATTGCCCTAGGATATGGGACCTATGGATTTCTCTTTGTATTTTACAATAGTTTTTCTCATGCACTTTACAATAAGTATATAATCCTCTGTCTATGTTCCAGAGCAACCAAACCTTATGGGAAAGTCTAGTTTATCCGAGGATTGTTCATTAAATTATGCTGTGTTATGGGTGCTGAAATTAGTTCTTGGCAATATTAATGAACATATTTAAATCTTAGTGCACCAAACAAATAACTTCCTTCAGGTAGGGAAACACATAATCTTCATTCCCTTTGGCATCTCTTCTGTGTCTGTATACATATTCAGTATCCAAAAGCTATAAGAATTGAGGAGGCAAGCATTTTGGTAGTTCTATGTTCTGCTCCTGATTCAATTAGAGATTTGAAAGAGTACCTTGTAAAAGGTAGACTTCTGAAAAAAAAATCACCAAATATCTGAAAAGTCAAATATTCTTGCAATTTTAATAATACCAGTAAGCAATTAGTGTTTAGGAAAAGGAAAGTGACAGACATTGAAACAAACTATTATTTTATCCCTCAATTGCACTAATGTGATTGACATATATTTTAAAATAACCTTTCTAATAAGGGGAGTTTCTGAGCAGACATTATAAAGCACATTCAAGGTTTAATTTTGCTGAAGAACATGACAGTCATTTCTAGCTGCTGGGAGCCAGCAAAGGATCTTCAGTGCACTGAAGCTATTCCATCAGCAGGTAAAACAGGGTAATTGGTAAAGTATTTGAGCACTTTCAAGCAGAACCATCAGCAAAGATCAGACTTGAATGAGGAAAATATAAATCACATGTGCTCTTTCTGCTTGTGTGACCAGAATTTCCATTTCCAGGAGGAGACACAGATGGGCTGTGGGCTCCCTTCCAGTAGAGGAGACTTTGGCTTAGTAGGGTGAGCACTTGCTGATGCTAGTCTCTCAGAAATTAGTATTTAATTTGGTTTGGGTTTTTTTGTTTGTTTGTTTGTTTGTTAGGGTTTTTGTTTTTGCTTATTTGTTTTATTTCTATATTTCTACAGCACCGAGCTCAGGTTTGTATTGACTCATAATGAACACCTCAGCACCTACCACTGTATTTGCAAATTAGGATAATTTTTCCTATGTCTGTTATTTCATGTTACTTTGTCTACTGAAATTTATCTGCCATTTTCATGCATCTCCACTTGTGTAACTTCTTTGTGTGCTTTTTTAGAGGCAGCCCTTGTCCTTACCAGACTGAATTTGAATTACCAGCACAACACCCCACCTCATCTACTGTCAGAAATCCCCTGGTGACATCTCTCTACAGTACAAACCCTTTTCTTCTACTCTCACCTTCATATATTTAATCTAAAAATTCTTTTTTGTTTTCTGGCTGTTTATTATTCTTGAGAGCCTATGGTGAGTCACTTTGTTGAGAAACTTTTAGAAATCCACATCGATAGTATTTTTGATTCCTGATGTACTTTTTCTGTACCTACCAAGTGGTGTCTTTACGTAGCTGGTCTCTAGGCCTGCCTGCAAATATTTAGGTCTTAGGTTCCTCATATAGCTTCTTTTTAAGAAGTTGTTTATATAGGATCTTCCTGAAATTGATTCAGTTACGGTGGATTTTTTCTCTTGTAGGGATAGTTTTTATAAATTGCAGAAAAACTCTTGATCATGACTTTTTGAAATAGGTGTCATGTGTTACTCTGAAGTTATATTTATTTGATGTTGTATTTTTATTCCATGCCACTAACTATCCCTTTTGTCCCATATATCATATTTATCTACTTTTTCTTATTGGAGATAATCACTGTATTGCTTCTATCCAGAACGCTTCTCTGCTCTTAAGTACCAGTTCTATTTCCTTTCATGTATTCAGCTAAAGGGTTTATTTTTGAAAGCTTTTTTTTTAAGTTTGTGAATATCTTTGAAATTCTTATGTTTATAAGGAAAGACTAATTTCCAGATTTGTGAAGGTGGCCTAATGAGAATATGTCCTTTTCCAGCTTCACTTCTAGTACTGATCAACTTGAATGGCTGCTGGTACCTTGACACCTCTGCCTTATAACTGGCACAATGCATAGAAAAAAAAATAATGGAGTCTTAAGATGAGATGTCTTTGAAATTGTGATAAAGCTTTTCAGAGCTTATGAGAAGCTTTTCCAAACAAATGAATGCTAATAATCTATCTGTTCTGGAGGGGTTTTAAGGATGAAGAAGTTTTGTGCCTTAAACTGGTTTGGAGATGGAAATAACAAGAGATTGGTGTGGTAGTATTTTGTAGGAAGAAACTGAAATTGAAGCAAATAATTAACACTTAGCAGAGGAATGCAGGAATGCAGAGAGCCATGCAGACAAAGTGACAGGGAAAAAAGTGGCTTTAGTTTCAGTCTAAAGCTATCAAGGTCAGATGCCAAAAGGTGGCAGTAACTGAGTCATTAAATGATGACAAGTGTATTACATCTGTAGCTGTGTCTGTGGACTCGAAGCAGGGAAGTGCCCTGAAGTCATGAGGCAAAAGAACTCCATAGGGTTTAAAGCCTGTGGTAATTTTCCTGACTGTTGAAGAGGGATACAGGCATTTGTTTTCCTTTGTTAAAGTGAGTTCTGGCTTTGGATGAACAATGTACAAGTAAAACGTCACTTTTGGTTTTTTTGATCTTTAATGTCACTTTCAGTTTTTCCATAATTTTTGTGAAGAGGCATATGCAGAGAATTGGAGGCTGGGCTATCTTTTTTGTTTTGTTTGAATTTCAAGTATTCCTACTGTAAAATTCCACATATATAATTGATTTATATTATTTTTTATCTATATGTAATAAAGTATACATTCTTACTAACTAGAACATTATTTTGTGCAGAGAATATTAAGCAACTTAAACCAGACAGTAAACCAATTTATTGAATAGAAATCTCTAGGGGTCATGTAAGATCCCAATTATGTTTTTAATCAAAAGCTTATAATTATCTTATCTGGTAAATGCAGAACGGAAAGCTTCAAGTAGAAACACAAACTCTGCATAGATTTATGATTTTCAAGGTATTGAGATAGCCAGTAGGTATTAACTAACCATGCACTATAAAAATGATGAATTGCTCCCCTTGCTGGCAGCCAGTAGTTCTATATATTATCACCTAATATTCTTAATATGAAAATGTATTCTGATTTATTATATACTGATAATCCAAAGATTACTAAAGAAAAGTCACTTATACTGTAAATTAGACCTCTGCCTATTTCACAACATCAAAATTTAGCTTCACTTGATGACCAGGCAGTGTCTGCTGGGTCTGCTCTTTGGCATTGGTTTCTAGCTCTTATACACATACCTGCATCAAACCTACATTGTACTTAACATTTTATTATGGACCTTTTATTTTTGGGTAAATTAGAGATATGGATCTGGATTTACCTCATGTAGGGGAAATCCCTAAAAAACCAAATCACATGTATTGTTCAAAAAACCTGTTTTATAGGTCTCTGCTAGGATCTGTCTGCTTGTGTTGCCTAAGATAGAAAACATTAGAATTAACATTTAACTGGTCCCTTTGTGTGAGTGCTTTCTGATATGGTCTGTAATTATAATGCTCATCTCTTGTTTCTTCCCTTCAAAATGCCTGCATGGGAAGGATCTGTGATAAATGAGAGAAAACAAAAAAGAAGGGAGGTTTCTGTAGTATCCATGATTCCTCTGTAGCAGAAGTTAAAAGCATGCAGCAAGTACAGAAAAGCTTTAAAAAAGCTCATAAATTAGGTCATCAAGTTCAGAATGGTCCTAGCTGTGTTTCTGCTTCTACTACAAAGCTTCTGTAGAATGCTGACCAGTTTATTTAGGCCAAACTTTTGTCACATTGATAGTTGTTTTCTTGATCCTGACTTGAAACCCAAGGAACTGGCTTGTCAAGTACTCATGGCTGAAACTGAAATCAACAGCAGCTGGGCTTCAAATAAAAAACATGTGATCTTGAAAAATCAAATCTTAGGTCAGAAACACAATATTTGTCATACTTTTATTTTTAATCATTGTGTGCCTTTTTTATCTTCCTGAAAGCAGGATTAAAACCTTTTCCATTATAGAGATTTTGTGAGCATGAAGGAGTTGGTTTTGTGAAGCTTTCAGGTAGCCAGTATGAAGTATATAGAAAGCTTCGCAATTAAATTTAATCATTCTGCCCCTTGAATTCATACAATGAGTGACAGCCTATGGCTGTCCACTGAATGAGAATAAAGAAGGATGGAAGAACAACAAGCTAAATAAAGCTGACTTTACATAGAAAATGAGATGGTTTCTCTGAGTTGAACAAATACATCTCTGTGAGAGAAAAATTTATTATAGTGTGCGTAGACAAGTGTTTCACAAAGCCCACAGAAAAGCAAATTGTATGTAAGCACAGGACTGAAAGAAGGACACGGAGGACAGGGACATTTATACTCTGATATTTGGTCAACAGGAGGTGTAAACCCCTCAGGTGATGGGGCAGACAAGCACACAAAAGGACCAGTACGTACAAGTGTTATGTAACTGCAATCAAGAAAATGTCAGGTTGTCTTCTGTCATCACCAGCCCTGATCCTGCATCAAACATTGTCTGAAGTATGAACCTTGCCTCACCAAGCCCCAAACAAATATGCCAGAGAAATATGCAGTTTGGAGGGAGAGGTGGAACCATCTATCAACATACTTTTCCTAAAGGTGGGAGTGCCACAGACTCAACTGTTTAGCCTCAGTCAGTCAATTTATATTCCTAATTTGGCAGGATACAAACCTAGCAAAAATTGGATCATTTTCTGCTGAACTAGTGAGTTAAATGGGCTGATGAAATTATCTGACAAGTTTCATTAGTGTGAGGGAAGGTGTGGAACTGCCCTACTGAAAGTTATGGGAGCAGGAAGGAAGGATTACTGTTTCTCCTTATTTTTTGGCAGAAAGTGAACAACTGAATCAGGGCAGATGCATTTTATGATTCTTTTTATGGAAAACTGTGGAATCAAGTCTTACAATAGTAAGATCTCTTTTCTGTCTACCATCGAAGGCACAGATGCCTGTTCCTGGCTGTGGGAGAATGGAATGTAAGAAAACAGAGATAGTGCTGAAGGGAATCTCTCCCCTGATGAGTTACAGCTGTACTGATTACCAAAGAGTGGAAGCAGCCTTGTCCTTAATAGGTCACAGCTATGTCCAATAAGGATGGGTGTGATAAAGGAGCGAGCTAGCCAGCAGAAGTCAGGTGGCATTTTCGGGCTGTCCTGGGAGGAGAGAAGGTTGGGATGTTGTGTGGGGGTGGGAAGGAGCTAGCTGGTCAGAGAAGAAGGAGAGGAGTCAGTGTTGTGTGGAGCTGCCCATGGGAAGCTGACAGTAAGGTATGAAAGTTTTACTGTAGGATAATAAGGGACTGACTCTTGTGTCAGTCGTGAGTCTGTTGTCCCCTGCAGGCAAAGGCCTGACTGGATGGCTGCAGGGACTATGGAGGCACGAGGCAGCCTCAGCCCTGACATGCCAAGGACTGCTGAGGCACAAGCAGACCAAGTGAGAATGCAGCCTTTGGAGGCTGTGGGCAGCAACCTCTAGTAAGTTCTACCAACATATGTCAATTGTGGTTCTTGAGAGATTTTTGAGGACCAAGAGCACATGGAGGTTGAGAGATACAGGTAATTTGTTAGGGGAGGATGAAGGCAGGGAAGAGGTGTGGTGTGATGGCTGTAGCACAAAGAGAACCTGGAGAGGCAGGAGAAAAGATGTGGCTTTGCTGTGAGCATGTAAGGGAAAGAGGCAGTGATGCAGAATTCTACGGGAATTTATTTGATCAGATCCTATGTAGTGTGAATACAGCTTACTGTCTTCAGGGAGAAGTCAGCTTTTGAGGCTATGTAGCTGCTCTAATGGAGCAGAGAGCCGATAATACTGGTTCATAGCCAGCTGTTCCTGCAGCTGTTAACAGGGAAGGTGCATGGCAGGGACCCCAGAGGCTCAGCCTGGTGACAAAACCTTGCTTCAGTGGCAGTATTGCACCAAGCAAGCCCTGCCTGCTCAGTGAGAGCAGGGTTTTAGAACAAAATAGCAGGTTCTGGAGACATGAGGTCTGCACTAGAAACATTGCAGGGGGTCTGCACTGTGGAGTAAGCCATGTCTAGCCCCCCCAGGATTAAATACTTCTTAACAGTTGGAGTGCAGTGGGTGCACTCATCGAGTTCATCTTCTGGTTTAGATTTGTGAGACAGGAATGCCCTCAATATTCTGGGAGACTACTCAGTGGTTGGAATGCAAGTACAATAGATGTGGATGACCAGGAGAGTTGTTTTGAAAACACACACCCCCCTCCTTTGAGCCAGACAGCTAATTTCAGTTTATGCAGGAAAATTAACTAATCTGGATTTAGTCTGACTTTTGAAAAACACCTGGGTGTCTTGACATCCTCCATCCTCCTGGCATTTCTTGTGTGTCTGGAGGCACCATTGCCCTCAATGTATCATGGAGCCAATTCTGCCTCAATGTTTTGGTTCTGTTGGGACCACAATGCCATGGCAGGATCAAGTGTTGCTGCTGAACGCTGCCAGCACACCTGGCCCTGGGGAGAGGGGTCTGCCCAAGTGGCAGTAGCCACTCTGTACCATGGTTTTCGGATTCATTTAGATTGCAGTCCCTGAGTTTGTTTTAAATATATATTCTTTGGCTGACTGGCTATCTGAGAGGATGGAGAAATTTACTCTGTGGCTGACATTTGTCATACAGGACTTGTGTTGTCCTCTTCAGCCCTTGTTCCCTGGAACAGCTTTGGTCTTTTCTTCTCAAGCTCCCAGCAGCTTCACTGCTTTGAAGGAAATTCTGGTAAACCCCAGAACATTTCCTGTGGGTTGCCAAACACTTCCTATGTGAGAACCTGCACCCACTCTCTAGCAAGAAGTCTACTCAACCTGTGCTCTAGGGTCAAACTTTATATTATGAGGCCCTGCTGAAACTGCAGGAGCTGCAAGAAGCTCCCTGCCTCTTGTACTGTCCAGATGACCAGATTTAGCACCTCTTGGTTGGGATACCATAAAGAAGGAGGGACTGACAGAGACCCCAGTATGAAAAGCTGTTTCCCTCTTGGTTTTGTTGGGATTTTTTTTCTTTCTTTCTTTCTTTTGTGATATGAGCACTGGGTTCACTTAGGCAGATAAGGGAGGGCAGATTTGGAGTGTGCCATCTCCATCTAAAAACCTGTGTTTTCAGGGAAGTGTGATCTGCTTATGTGCGTAACATCCCATATTTACTGGGATGTTAAATCTGTATAATGCTAGGAGTGGTAGTGTTGCAACTGATAAAATGCTTTTATTGTCTCTACTGCCCAAAACATTTGTATGGACTCTTAGCTGTAGCCAGAGCTAATTACTTTTAGACTAAATTGTATGTTGCAAACATCCTCACATCAGAATGGATTTTAACTCTCTTTTGGGTGTTGGACAAATGTCCTCTGCCCATCAGAGCTGAGGCACTACTGGTATCACTGCATGCATTCTCTTTGCTTGATAGCAAAAGTTGTTGGTTGCTGTACCTAAAGCCAAGATGAAATAAATGAAAAACCACACCTTCTTAAATTTTTTTTCTTTAAGACAGTGTTTTGCCACGTTACGTAATTTAGTATGTCCCAGCATCTGGTAATTTCAGCCAAGAGGTTAATGATTGGAATGTGAATTTTTTTATTCTCCATTTAAAATTTTCTACCACACAAACTAATTAAATCAAAGTAGTAATATGCTAAATAGGGCTTGTAATGTGCTGGTGGACTCTGTGTTCTATTCTTAAGTTGTCTTTCTTCAGGGCTATCAAATTGGCATATAACATTTGCATCTTAAAAATAAGTTGTTTTCTGCCCTTGTTTTGTCTATGTAGTGGGGCTTAGTGCCTTGCTTAGGAAGATCAGAAGTTTTTTATATTTTTTTTGCTGTGTTCTCCCTGCTGTGGTTTTTCTTTTTTTAACTTATAATTCTGTATTCCATTACAGTAATAGCCAGACTTTTTTCCATCTCATTGTGCATAGGTATTCATTTGGACTCCACTGAATACTGAACTATGTTTTTAAAAAGAAATTATGGAAAATTAAAGCAGTCATGTTGTAAAAGCATCTATTAGATGCTCTTAAAATCATTGTCTCTATTCAGACAAGAACAATTTTAGTTTGTTTTTGTTAAATGATTATTGCCTTCAGATCCTGGGAATATGTCCCTGCTTAAACAAGTGTGGGGAACCATGGTATGTTTAAACTGTGGGGATATGTACAATAGGTGACTTATCTTTAAGCTCAACTAAAGTTTTAACCTAATACTAGAATGCTCAGCTTACTTTCAACCAGCCAATTTCAGAGAAAATAGCTATATCTTCAGCAGCCTGAAGCCAAAATTATTAGTCATCTTTTCCTTTAGATTTCTGAGTTTCAGTGTGTACTAAATTTATGCCATTAGCCTGTTGTTCCTGAAGTGTAATACATAGTGAACATGTGAAGCAAGTGGAGAGGAGTATCACAGGTTGAGTGGAGGGGGCTGAAGTGGAGGAAGCAAAATGGGATGTTTAGAACACATTGGTCAAGAATAGCATGTAGTTGGGTTTTTGTTTTCCTACTTGTTTATAAATCAGGTTAGAACTGTGCAAAGCAGTATTAGTAGAATGTTTGTGTGAATGAGTGTGAGGATCATTCATATTATGATTTATTTTGGTGGGCGTTTTTCTGCTGGCGGGAGAAGGTGGAAAATGAAGTGCTTGAACAGATAGGCTGGAAAGTTACTGGCAGAACAGAAAGTAGTCAATTCTGTAGGAACAGGAAGGTGAAAATATGCAGAGTTTTCCAGAGTGTTTGGAGTAAAAATAAAATTATGTTTAATTTAATGATTAGGGATTTAAAGCTCACTGTAAAATGAGCCAGACAGATGAACTTATTGGTAATATCCTGAATGGAAAAGGACAAAATTGATCTTTGGTGTTTAGAGAGAAAGATTTTTGCAGTTAAAGACATGAAGTGATCAAGTTGCAGCTTTAAGACATGAGAAATACTCAGAAAATATGGAAAGGTGCACACAATGAGGCATATTAGTCAACAGATATTGCTGGAACAGAGTCAAAACCAAGATTGACTTCTGGTGCTGCCTACTATGGAGTAGGCAAAAATTTTAGAGGCAAGATTTACAACTTGATCTGGGAAAGCTTAAGTTTTATTAGATATGAGTGCACATTATATTGCATATAGATTGTATTTAAGAACATAAGCAGAAAAATCTCAAGCCAATTTCATATTTCAATAAGCTGAAGACTTTCTAGGGCCTTTTCTTATTTCGTTAATTTGCTTCTTGGGTGGCTGAAAGCATGAGACTGCACAAAAACAAATACACTATCACAATATTGTATGCCCTGGAGTATTCTAACATGTCATTGGGTCCAGAGCTAGACCAAAACACCTGGAATTTGTATTTCTCCATCTGAGGGTCTCAGCTCACAAGAAGCTGACAGAAGTCCCCCGTTGCTCAAATCTCTGCTGCAGTCTTTCAGGGTGTTAGGAATGAGGATATTGCCTTGCTTTCTGACAGAATAACTTGAGTTGTGACTAAATATGGGTTATACTGGATGGAAAGATTTTATTCTACCATTTGGATGCAGAACATGAGTGATTTTTCTCGGTTGTCAAGTTACTGTCTTTGTGCTCTGTTAAAAAATAATTTGTGGAGCTATTTCTGAGTAGACTGATTGTTGAATGTTAGCATTAGATGCATTAATGTTATTGGGAAAGAAGAAAAATGTGCTACTAGTTACTGATTTATTAATCTGAAAAGTTAAGCAAGGCAGTCCCACTTAAGAGACTGAGTTTCAGCCTTTTAATCTCATGCCTCTTTTGAGATTGAGATGCAGATAGGGAAACAGTGACCCAGATCCCCTTCAGGCTGCAGTAACAAGTGTGAATGTGTTCATCATATAAACAGGGACTTCTCTACATGTTTTCCTATGAATGAGAGGCTCCAAACTTAAACTGATATATGGCCCTGACTAGTGTCTTTGAGTCGTGCAGTTGTGGGAACATTACCAATTTTTATACCTCATATGAGGTGTGGTTTTGCACCAGAGCAGCAGCTCCCATTCTTAGTCTCCCCTACTATAGGAACAGAGGCTCAGATGACCTTGGTGACAGGATGAAAAATATTCCCTACCTAACAGTGTAGGTAGACATAGATGTTTAATGAGTTTAGGTAAGGCAAATTGTGTATAACTCTGATGTTTGCAGTGCAACCTTCAGTTGATGGATTTGATACAATAGACTCAATAAGATCCTGATTAATATCCCTTTCCATTTAGGGATACAGGATAGAGTTTCCATCAATGTGTATGCCCTACCCTTTCCTTCTGACAAAGTCAACAGTGGACTAGAAACCTGGGTTTCCCATCATGCAAAATCTGAGACATGGGTTCTTGAAGTGGATTACAAAATCTTGAATGAGAACCAAAGCTTTATTTGTGTTGTTGCACGTTGCTAATGTGTATCAGCATTCAGTAAATTGTGATTTTGCTTTTCATGCGTTTTTTTTTTTTTAATTTAAAGCCTGTTTCTGGCTTATTTGACAGGTAACTCAGAATATGCAATTTTCATTTCTTTTGGTCCTTCAGCATACTTCCCCTTTCTCTCTCGGCTATTTGGGTACCTGGCAAACAGTAAGCAATAGCTTTCCTTTATTTCAAGGGGGAAACAATACAAAAGAAAACAGCTGAATTATCCAGAGAAGTTATGCAATATCATTTTAAATTTTATCTATGTTTGTGACTTTACTCCTAACTCATTTTCTTGACTATAATTAAATGGAAAGTAAATCATGTCAAGGTTAGTCTCTGGCTTATTATTGGTCTTGCTGAGGGGAAACAAAACTTTTTATAGTTAAGGCCATGCCTACTTGAAATACCATGGCTTGCTTACTGAAAACCTTGTGGATTGTGCAAATGTTAGTTGTACACATAAACTGACCAAGAGGAAAAGAGCAGATGGTAGATGAAACATTGTAGAGGAGATGAATCCCTCTGCAATCAGTCCTGTGACAGCCCCCTGGAATGTTCTTTGAGATAAGAAAAACTACTTGCTTGAAATGGCCCATGTTAGAAAAACGTAAGCTCTTCTTATCTTTTTTGAATATTATTGGTTAGGTTTGGTTCTTTATAATTGGTTGTCCCAAACAAAGAAAGACATTGTAGTTGGCCAAAATGTGTTAACCCTGTTTTCTGTTGGTTTACTTGTGATCCCCCCAAACCCTATAAAAGTACATGTGTGATCCCTCATCTTTGGATTTGTAGCCTGACCCCTTCACGGATAATAATAAAGCCTGTGGAAAAAGTCTGAGCTGCTCTCCTGGTCTTTTTATGCCAGCTGGAAACTACAGGGTTCTGTGAGAAACCATGAAGCTGAGTGCCTGAAAGGCCAGCAATCACAAACCTTGGAACTTTCCCCTGCCCGACAACAACAGGGCAGGGGACACAACAAAAACTTAAACACCTCATCCTTTCAAAACAACTCTTGGGCCTCCTGGTGCTGGGAAAAGGAAAGATGCGAGGTGTTGGAGAGCAGAATGTAATTAAAGTAAGAATTTGAAACTGGTAATTCATGCCTATCATTAGCTGGAGTTGCTATGATTGGAAGTAGGGTAAAATATTTCTATTTTTATAGGGAAAAGTTATAGTCAAATCCCTGTGCTTTTGTCTTGGAAATCTACTTGTGATACTTCAAAATGAGCAAGGTATTTGTGTGGCAATAGGGTAGATTGGGCTCTCTCTGCACCTCCTGTTCCACTGAATTGTAAGGAATAGAAAGCAATCTTAAAGCTGTCAGTCCTGGGTTGGGTGAGTTAGAGCTGCCTTTTTTTTTTTTTTTTTTTTCCCCTCCCCTCCTTAATAAAAAAAATCCAAAGCACCCAGATATTGTCCTCTAGACCTACAGATTTAATTAGGAGGTTACAAAGTTTTTGGGTGCTACCCTTTGTATTCATAAGGTAGGAATTGCTTCTAGTATCTTATGGTTGTTATACATATAAAGTCACAGTAGTACCATTAGATCTGAGCAACAAATACTTGGTTTACATCAGCCTGGGACATTCCTGTTATAGCTGTCTTGCACCCAATCTGACCTGTGCCTTGGCACATGAGAAATAATTTTTGGGAAAATTAACAACAGGCTGATATTTTAAAAATAGCAAACATTCAAAAGTCAGGAGAAACATTATAATTTTTGTCTTAATTTGCATGTCATTTGCATATGCGAAAAAACAAGCACATAGTCTATAGTTAGCAGTAAGTAGGCAGAAGTCTTTGTAAAAATCTTTGAGAGCTTTATTGTGTTTTTTAGAATGGCATAGGATTAGTATTAGAAGAGAGAAACTGTCAAAAAAGAGACCATACAATGTCAAACCAGCACTAATTACGAAGTCTCTGGCATTTCCTAGACTTATGGAAAGACTTTATTTAATTCATTAATCAAAAGGTATCAAAGTCTCTTCTTTGTTTCAAAGGCGGGTGATGGCTAATGGAGTGTCATGATTTCCTGTGGTTTCTTTTGAAGTCAATATTAAAAATTTTTATTCATAGGCTAAAGTTTAATGGACTGTAGGTTTTTAGACAGTGGCATGCACATTGAACATTGTTGGACATCTTCGGGGCATTGGGGCTTCTTGTTTCTAGTTGGGCTTTTTGTTTTACTCTGGGCTTCAGTGTATCAAGTCTATAAATGGGGTCCAGCCTTTTGTGTGCTTTCTTTCCTACCATGTAGAAAGGGATTTTCATGGCTAGGGAAAGCAGGTTTTGCCAGAAACTTTTATCATCCAAATAGAACTGGCAAGTGGCCAAAGTGGGCTGGTGGTTCTTAAGTTATGAATTTTAATTTCCAGGCAGCTCCTTTTGAGTACTTGTTCACATTAGCATTTGCTTCTCTTGACTACTCTGAAGAGAGGATGTGAGCAGGTTCCTGGTGCAGAAGGTGATGTCTACAGGCTCAGCCATCAGCCCCAGGCCTTCACAGAAGTTGCTGGGAGGGGATCTCTGCTCCACTGGCCTTCCTGTTCTACCTGGAGGCTGGCAGCAGCGTGGCCCACTGAGCACTGGCAGCAGCTTGCCCACAGCTTTCAAAGTCTTTGCTCATCTCTGTCTGATGGGCAGATGAAAGCCAGGCTACTCAGCATGCAGAGGGTAGTGCAGTTTGTCCTGCAGTTAAAAAATGATAAGGAGATTTTTACTTGGTTGTCTAGAAACTTCTTTACCCTCTCCTGAATAAAAAGCACCCCCTCCCGCTTTTTTTTCAAACTCATTGTCATTCATTCAGAAGTGTTAAATCTGCTCATTTTGAAATACAAGTGTTTTTCCCTAGCAACAAGATTTTTCTTGTAGGAGACAGATTGGGTGTAGGAGCAGGGTGGGGCAGGGTGAAAATAGATATTTCTTAAAATAATGTTCAATAACGGTCTTTAGACCTTAGTGTTAAAAATCATGTTACTGACTGTTTATTTTAACTAAGGTACCTTACAAGATATCCAAATTTGACTTCTAAAATTTGTTCTTAAATTGACACACATGATGTTAAGTTTTAAATACAGAAATAATTTACAGCTCATATGTCTGAATCCTGCATCACCTCATAGGAATAATTTAAAGTATTCCTTAACAACAGGCATATGCTAACATGGATGCTAAAACCCGTGGCACCATACTTTAAAAGCCTGTTTGCATTCTGTCTGTTTCTTTAAAGGGCTTCCGTATTGTCTCGGACTCCCCTGGAAATGCAGTAAGGATTCGTATCACATCTCAGTTGCCGTAGCAACAGCAGTCTTTCCCATAATGAGCTGCATCATCTGAACTGATGTCACAGCATCATGCAGCAGGTCACACAAGGCACCTCCTAGTATTGCATCTTACAGATGTGCCGTAAACATCAAAAGAGGATGATTTCAACAGGACATGGTAAGTTGCAAAATATTGTGCTGTTCTTAATTGCAGGGTTATTTTTTCCTGTTTTAGAAGGTTTTCCTAATGTAAGTGTGTGGGGTTTGTCTTGTAAAAATCATTTTGAAGAAAGATGCTGCGTATCTAAATATTATTTTCAGGCAGGCTAAGACAAAGGCCTACAGAAAATGCATTCACTCTGAATGCTTAGAATTGCCTTTGCATTTGTGATAATAGCCTGAATATTTGAAGAGAATATATTTAAATCTCACAATCCAATTAAAGTAGCTACTCTGATTTGCTAAAATGGAAAGAATAGCTGTTTTCAATTCTAATGCTATAAACATAGCTTGTTCCTTTCCCTGTCTCTTCATTTAAGCATTCTTATTATGTTTAGCTCCTCTTTGAACCTATTTTATCTCAATAGCATGAACATCACCTATTTACTTTCATTGGCCTTCCACAGCATGGTAGCACAGAAAATACCATGCAAACCAGTGCTGAACAAGCAACTGGAACAGTGTTGATCTTTAAACATTGTTCAGTACTGTCCTATTTCTACTGGTATTCTTAAAAAGACAAAACACAGGTTTAATTGTCATTAAATAGCCAAATATATTGAAAGGACACTAGCTTTTAGCTTTTCGACTGTTTCACATTCTTTGACTGTTTTTTAAACTATAATATGAATTTAGTGAATTTTAGATCCATCTTTTACTGGAAAGAAAACAGGATTTAAGATTTTTTTTTCTGCTGCAACTGCAGTAAAAGGTGTAGCCCAAGATTCAAGCATTCATTCTGAGTGGGTTTGCTATGAATAAAATAATAGGAATAATTAAAAATGTTTCAACCTCCATCCTGGGAAGAAAACACTACTTTTATATTTAGAAAGCTGGTTAAAATCCTGTCTACAGTATTTAGTAATGCTTTACTCTGTCCAATATTTGTTTATATTGTATTAAGGTCTTGTTTCTGAAGGCTAGGTTTATTTTTCTGAACTTCAAGTTAATCTTTCTGGGTGGTATATAGCAACATTATTATTTGATTTTTGCGTGTTTGAAATATTGCCTTTCAGCTGCTTGCTATTAGAAGGAAAGAAAAGACCAGACACATGTCATTTTAATTGATCAATATGTCCACTAGGAATTAGGGAGTGGTCTCTGGCTCTGTTTCTCCCTGTGTAGTTTATATTTCAAAAGTGCAGCAAGAAAAAAGCAACCATTAATTTTGTAGTGATGCCAATATTTAAGGGGTTTGGTCCCTTATATTTGATCAAGTAATAAATATAATAAGATCTGGCTACTCTTCATAGGAGTGTGTGGTGGTCGTGTATGGCACAAGCTGGAATAGTGCTCTTATACCTTAATCAGACAGTCTGTACAGAATCATATATGCTTTTTTTCATCATGGTCTGGGTATAGCTGTTGGGTTTTTCCCCCACTGCAAAACACAAAGCAAAGGACTGTAAATGAATTATTAGGATGATGTTTTATTTATTTGTGATGCATTTTACAGTATGAAAGTAGTGGTCTCCTGTACTTGCTGTATTCCTATCAGGCAAACTCAGAAGGGATGAGTTAGCAGGAGGATGGGGGTAGGGCAGGACAGCTGATGTCTGCCTAGTGTCAGATTCAGAGGTGTGAAGAGAGCTGGTGAGCAATGCCTTTAATGTGCAACTTTAGGGATCATGAAAGAACAGTTAACAGGACATGGACATGAGATTTCTGATTTAAATATTATGGTTTTATTTTCATCAATAATAATTGTGTTTTCTTAGGTTTTTAAAGTGACTTGATTACAACTAGAATTTCTCAGATCAGTGTTAATACTTAGGGGAAACACACTGGGTGAAAAAGAATTTTTGATGGTGTTAATGAGGGCATGACCTACTATGAAGCCTCTGGTGAAGAGATTTTGTCCCCCCTAATAATAATACAAGCCATGTTGGTTTTTAAAAAAGTTACTTTCTATTCCTCACACTTCTCACAGCACTGTTTGCCCTGGGAAACACCTGCTAATAATGGAGCTGTGATGACACTACTTGATTCTTGGTAATCTTTGCTAATTCTGACTCCTGCTGAATACTTTGATTATAGAATGCTTCCTGTTAATTTTTGTATGGGCCCATGTGTTGCACTGAGATCTGTATGTGAGGATATGGAAAAAGTATAGAGTGATGAAGAGGAAGCCTGATTGCCTGAGTCAGAGCATGACCAAGTGTAGAAACAGTAAAGGTATAAATCAACTGTGCTTGTTGTTGAGGCAGATTTGTAAGTGGTACAAGTGAGGCAGCATTTGATAGTGTGAAAATTGCATTGCTTTCAGTTTTGTTGCACAGCTGGCCTTGTACCATGGCTGAAGGCAATATGTTTTGTAAATACATGTATTATTCCCCAAAGTAGCTGAATTTGGACAGTTAATCAGAAGGCCAGGGTTCTTGTGTATATGCAGAATCATAGTGACGTGGAGCTGGAGAAGGGCGTGTACTAGTGAACTAAAAGGATGTTACTGTTAGGTCTTTATTTTGCTCTGAAAGGTTTTATTATATCATCAATTAGTTCTTATATAGCTTAGCACTCAGTGCAGAGATAAACAGAAGCTTGGTTCTTCCCAAAGCAGCTGTAGGAGCTGATGATGAAACCTGACCACAGCAATGGAAGTTGGTACAACTTTAACACTTTATAGGTTTAGTTTTTTTCCACTGTATGACAATGCAAAGCCTACCTAGAGGGGATCAGGGTGTGCCCTCAATGGAAGGAGGTCTTTCTCCTCTAAAGAGGAGTTGAGGGAACCCTATGCTCTGAACTTTGTCTTTTGTAGGTCAGGTTACAGTAGATCTGTGGGTGGGTGTTCTGTGCCTCCCACCTCTGACAGATCTGGAATGAAGCTGTGTTCAGGAGCTCATCCTCTGAAAGCCTAGTCAAAGGAGATCTCTATCAGAAGTGCTCAGGTATTAATTAGAATTGGTGGCATTTCCAAAATGCTGGTGAAATATTTCCTTTAAAATAATTGAGTAAAGAGAAATAATTGTAAAAATTCCCGTGCCATGTCCTAGTCTAATTGCACCCTTCTGTAGAAGTCACTGCTGCATCATGAAAGAAATATTGACAAAATTCTGGGCTTGATTTCCCCCTCCCCCCCAGTCTCTGCTTAGTGCTCCTAGCTTCAGGGAGGGGCAGAATGTCTGAAGTTACAGGGTTGCTTTTGAAAGAAAAAAAGTCATTATGAAAAGATACCATGCTTCTCTGTTGAAATGTTATATTTATATTTTGTGTTGTAAGTATAACTCATGTTTTATAATGAAATTTCATTACATTTTGTAATGAGTTACTACACTGGTGTTACTGGGACAAAATTAGTGATACATGAATGAAAAGATGACATCAAGAAATCATCATGCAACTAATTTGTCTAAATACTAACACTTCTGTGGACTGGACAGGGTAAAGGTGGCTTTTGTTTTTCATTTTCTATAAAAACAGACACTCATTAAAGCAGATTCTAGCTGCAGAAAATAAGGAATATGTGCCCCTAAAATGAGTCACTCTGACAGAGCCAAGTCTTTCCTTGGAAAGAAAGGAATCAATGGAAAAGCTGAGCTGGATGGAGAGCCAAAAGGAGCCTAGATTAGTGGGGGAACAGTGGGTGAAAGTGGCAATGGATGGGTATCAGATCTGGCATCACTGTCATGATCCAGAATTCTCCTGAAAAGGCAGCTCCCATCCGGGCTTCTCAGCCTCTTGGAGACTTTGGCAGAGGGCAGAGCAGACCTCAGCTGTGTTTCTAACCCTAACAAGCTCTTGCTGTGGTCATTTTCTGTTTTGTCAATACCTTGCTTGCTGTACGGGCATGTATGCTGTTTGATTGCTGCTCTTGGACAAAGACCTGCAGAGTGTTGTCTTCCTCTTATTCAGTTTTATATCTTATATTTTCTGTAGATTTAAAAATAAAAGTATCTATCCCCACTTCATAGCCATAAATCCTTCAGCTAGTTTGGTATGGTCATACTTGTGTATATATGTATGTCAGAAGGATCATCACAAAAATCACTCAGTGAGTATCAAAATGTGCATTCCTAAAGCAAAATTTTCCTTACTTTTGAAAAGCCTTCAGAAGAGCTTTGGCTCTGAGGAAAAGAGGGAATAAATTCAAAAAACAATCCACACAGCTCTTCCCTTCCTGTTTGGTGCATGAAAGACAGGTTTCAAATATTTGGACTCTTGAGTACTTTGAATCCCAGCAAGGCTGACTCAGCTTTTCATCCCTCCAAGGTCAAAAACTTCACCTCTGTGTAGTTTGCACTTTCAGACAGGATGTTTCAAGCCAGGAATACTCTCTGCTCTGTGTGAGCTCTCAGTTCTCATGGCATGTGTCAGATGCAGGCTTACCGTGGCAGACTTGGCCAAAATGCTGTTGCCTCTTGCTTGTCCAGTGCTCAGTCCTGGTGCCAGGCAAGGAGGGACTTTTCCTCAGCTGTGTGAAGGATGTCTTTTAAGGTGCCTGGAAGTGCAGATAGCTTGTAAACATGAGGTGTGCCCTCCAGCCTGAGGGATAATTTTTGTGTTCTGAGGAGAGTATCAGCTTTAAAGTCAAGGGTGGAGGATGAGCACTGTGAATTGTATTGACAGTTCCTTACCTTAGCCAGCCCAGTGGGACTGGTAAGAGTACTGAGGGCAAGTAGTTGGCTCTGGAAGATGGACTGTTCTGTAGGGTGATGCAGTAGAAAGACTCTGAGAAGGGGAAGCACCTGTCCCTTGGGGCAGCAGGCACTGAAATTACTGATCCCAGCACCGCTGGTGCTCCACATTCAGCTACTTTCTCAGAGACCCAAAGTATGCTAAGTATTTAGCTGAAAAGTGCACCCTCTCTTTGGCCAAGAGGTCTTTCAAATGATGATCTTGATGAGGAAATAACTCTACAAAATACTTTTCTCAGCCTCCCTGGTACAGTGTCTTATGGGAGCTGGCACACTTAGAAAGATAGCCTTTGTTAGCATGAGGTTGTTCTAAAAGAACCCCTAGCATTTGACTGAGGAAGCACCCAACTGCAGTAATTAGTTGTGCTTTCAGTCTTACTATACATCTTTTACTTTTGTATATGTTTTTTGTCTTTTAAGAACTGCCCTGTACTGATTCTCTTGTAAGTTCAATGTTGTCACAATTTCAAGATTGGGATGCAGACATGAAGTTGCTTCATGTGCTTTCAAATATTAATATCAATATTTTTGCTATCTTGGTGTGAGGATAAAATGAAGAATGTGAGTAACTGAATACATTAAAGTTTGTTTTCTGTGTGATTTTTTTTTTGCAGCATTTTTCCTTTGATTGAAAAGCTTATAGCTGAATCTCTACTTCAGTCTAAAAATGCATCCCGTGTAACCTCTAAGTCCACCTTGCAGGTTATTTTGGACTTGCATTTCTCAGCTCCTCTCAATCCCATCATATGTTGGCTTTCTCTGTGTCTTTCTTTCTCCTCCCAGCTTGCTGTTTCTGAATTGTATGCCTCTAATTGATCTCCTCTACGAAGTTGTCATTCTTATTTAAATCCCTTGGGAAAATTTGGCATTTCTTCTGGACAGTTTTTAAAAAGCGGTTCATGAGAGTTTAGATGCAGAAAAATTGTGGGACTTCAGGGTTATTACTATGTTTTAAAATAACAAAATTCAGATCTCTACTCAAGCTTGGATAGGACCTTTAGAGTGCTAGGGGGCTGTAAAGGCTCCTGAGAAACAGCCAAATATTTTCTGATTGTTTGCCTTGATTTTTCAGCTTAAATTCAGGCAAATCATTTTTTTTCAGTTTTCCTAAATATTTCCTTATAAGGAGTAAGTAACATGCCCAAGTTTCTTGGAAAACCCCTGGCAGACCTGGGAGGAAAAAACTATTTTTCCTGTTGCTTGAATAGGACTTAGACAGATGTAACACTGGAATTTTTTTGTCTTTGTATTTTCCTCTTTGTGTTCTGAGGTTGGTTGTATTTTATTGTTCATGGTTTTATCAGATAAAGCTGAGCTTTTAGTGGAGATCCATCATGAACTTTCAAGGGATCCAAGGCAAAAAAATGGTTACCTGCTATCAACTAGGCTGCAAATTAATGTGAGAAGCTTGGAGCATTCTAGCTTTTAAAAAGAGGAGTATCGGCCTATCATAGTGTTTTAAACAAAACCTTGACTGTATTGATTAAAACAAAACAAAAAGAGGCACCTTTGTGTTTAATTTGCAACAGAAAGGAAAAAGTTCTGTGCACTTCTTGGTCTAAACAAGCCCCAGAGCAACAAAAATCCCACATTTGTTTTGAAAGTTTCAAAACAGCATTTCCTTTATTGGCTAGATAAGTGGTCCTCCTTTGTTTAACAGATTGCTGTGACAGAATATTCTCTGCCAAGACAGTCAATACAATAAAACATGTCTGCAAAACAGATAACAAAAGAAAACAATATACCTACCAACTGAAATATTATGCTCATTAGGTAGAAAATTGGAAAGTAAGGGTAGATTACTTTTTGCATTACATAGTATAACACTAGATGTTGGTAACCAAGCCCACCAAGAAATGCTGTTGAACAGTTGATTGTACCACATTTTTTCCCTTACAGTTATTTTTATATACACATATAAATTAATTTTGACAGGTATGAGAGACTGATAGAAAATGTACAATGAACACAAACCAAAAGGAAATGAGCCAAAATGAACCTTAAAGAAACACAAACAAAATACTAGTTAATGATGAATAAACTAATGAAAAACTTTCCTTGACATGACAAATTGTAATTCAGAGCTGAGTGCTATTGATGGAATAACTATGGTCTATTGAGAATGTTTTCAAATAAGGACATTTTTCAAAGCTCTGTTGCATGTAGTAACTCCAGGCTGCTTACAATTTTCCAGTGTGTTAGATCATGTTTAGAAACAACTTTTCCTGCTGAAGAGGCTAATTCCCTGGCCAAGGCTGTGCTAGTTAGTGTGTGTCCTTCCTGTACTTTAAGCTGCACTGCCAGTCTCCTGAAACATACTATTTTAAAAGAAGAGTAAGTCAGATTTCAATTGCTAAAAAGCCCTCCCCTTAAAACCCATAGCTTCAGCTAGAAGAGCCTGCTATCTGTCAGATTTCACTGTGCCTCGTGTGTTGCTAAGGCAATGACACAGCAGATAGGCAAGTTGCCATTTTAAGGGTCAGCTATTAAAATATGCAGGGTTTATTCTATAGATCCTTAATATGCCATCTAATCTTATTCCTTCTCAAAATGTCATCCTAGTGTTTTACTAGGTCATTAACAGCAGCAGGTAGGTTTTTTTTTTGATGTTATTATGCACAGATAACCCCAAATCCCCTAATTATTTTCAAAGGTTTTCTTGTATCTGGGGAAGGTGGAGTCTAAATATACTCTGTGCATCATGTATAAGCAGTGTATCAGCAATAATGGTGCTCTTTCAGAAGAAAAGGATTTTAACCCCTGAAGTCCTTCACACCTGTTTGCAATGCAGCAGCTTTTTAAAGTAAACTTTTAAATAAGTGGAGAAGCTCAATTTTGTATTTCTGTGAATTACACTGAAAATTTCTTAATTATTCCTTCTGTTCCACTTTGTTAGGTCATTTTGGATTGGATTGGAAGTTCAGTTTCATTTGCTGGTCCCACCTATGTGATTCCTTCTTTTTGCTGTAACTTATAAAGTCACTTCAGTCAAGAGAGAGAAATTCCCCTCAGATGTCTGTTGTTCCTGTTCTTGTTTGGCAATATAGAGAATTGTTTGTCAGCATCTTGAGGCCCTGAATGATGAGTTCTGTGGAGCACTGGTACTTAGTATTTGTTTGAGTAAAGATCTTAGGTGTTCTGTCTCCTGTGCTTGTAATGAAAATGTACTTAAACAAGCATAAGGAATTCCTGGGATTAAATTTTAGTGTAATAGGATAGAGAATAGAAGTTGGTAGAGAAGTTATAAGGTACAAGAAGGGTAGTGGCCTGTGATACTTGAATCAAGGAGTCTGGAAACTGCTTCTGCCTCTGATGCTGAATGTGCCCCTTGCTTGTCACCTGTGGAATGGACAAAAGGATATGGATTCCCTTTGCAAACCACTCTGTGTATGTGCTGGGTGACACCACTGCCAATTTAACTTCACACACAGAGGCATGCACACAGGTGAGACAGTAGCAGATACCAAAGAGAATGGTGCAAGGGAACGTGGCTGAATGAAAGAGATGTGGGGGCTGGAAAATGCAGTGGTGAAACCTCAAAGAAGGAAACCAACTTTGGGGATATTTGGTCTTAGGTAAAAGATTACATAGTAGAATATTTACAAAATGTATCAGAAGCTCAGGTTCTAGTGGCACAAAATTGCATTCATAAGTAGTGTACACCAAACTATTAAGCCTGCTGAATCGAAAGTATCAGCTTAATTCTACAATTAAGTTTGGAATGACCAGGCAAATATCTCTGCTGGGTGGGTTGAAGTGATTTCCATACAGACAGAGAGGCAACACCACCTGGTTTGTAAGGCTTGAGGTAGTATGTGCATGTGATTCTACTTAAAAAGAAGTTCCTGGTTTTTGTCTAGGGGAAACCTGCCATGCTTTTGTATGATCTCCAAGGGCTCCTTTCCAAAATTAGAGATTGATAAAAATTGTTCTACAAGATGCTGTCTTTTCAGTCATTGCACACTCATCAAAATACCACTTGTTGATCTTCATGAGATTTTATTTTGCCTTGGTTTTGTTCAGAGAGCGCACAACCCAAAACAGCTATTGGCAGATGAATATGCATTAAAGTGAGATGTAAGATACATGGGACTAACATCCGCTCTGAATTAGGCAGTCCCCTGGGTTGTGGAGATATTGCTCTTTCCAGTCTAATAAATACTTATTTTTGAAACCAGAATAGTTGTGTCAAGTAAGCTAAGGGTGCATATTTCCAATTAATGTGTCAATAGCTCATGGAAGAGGAACATAGCAAGAAAGGTGCTTTGAGTGGCAGAGAATAAAAGTAGACCTTTAATTTAACCTCTATGGTTTTCTGATTCCCAATATAATTCAGAATCCACTTCTGTTTTGTCTTACTTAGTCCTATATACTGGCTCTGATTCCTATATTCATCTTTTGGATTGTCAAAAATTAAATCTACAGATGTATTCAGTATGTAAATTAAGCAAACTAGACTGACAAACTTGGCACCTAAAATTAGTATTAGACATATGTGAACTCCAACAGCATGTTTTCTTGAACTTTATTGAACAGTTTAGAAATTGAATTGTGTATTTGTGTTCTCCCTGACTGTTAATTGTTGAATAATACCTCTTGGTTTTAACTAATCCTTATTAAATTCAGACTACGGTTAGTGATTACTTAAGAAAAAGTATGAAGATAAAAATATTTTGAAATTTTTCAGTTGCTTTTATTGGTATGGGAGAACCACAGGGAAGTCAGAGGTTATGGAGAACCTCAACAAACCTTCAGCCTGTGAAATTATATTTCCCCCAGCTATATCCAACCTGAAAATTATACAGTCTGAAAGTGAAATTTGATTCCACTTGGAGTGAGGAAAAATGCCAGCTTGGCAAGGCTCATAGGTTTTTTTTTTTTAGTAATACTTTCCTAGACTGGAGGCGGCCTCAGGGATTATAATTAGCCTGTCTTGGGCTGATTAGTGTTGGGTACTTGAAGATCCTTGATCAGCAGAATAACAGGTCCTGACAGCCCAGTGGAAGAAATTCCAGCATTTTACTCCTCCCTGCAGGCAGTCAAGAAAAGAATCTTTGGGTATAATAAATTCCTTTATTAGAAAAATGGATGTATTGAATACTTTAGAGGTGGTTATCTCCTGGGCCAGGATGCACAGTGATTTATTCCAGCCTTTTAAATCGTTTTACTGAAAGTGAGGAAAATACAGTCTATGCCATAGGACTCTAAGTCCTGATTGGTAGTTCATAACTCCCAGCTGGGCCACAAACAGAAGGTAGCTTTCTTTCTTCTGAGAGATCTTCTAAGACATCACAGAATCAAAGTTGGATTCAAATGGGATTAAAAGAAGTAATGTGACAAACCCCAAAATTCTGTGCAGTGACCCTTTAGAAAGCGATAAAGATGCAAATATAGGGCAGATCACCAGCCATTTGACTGGAAAAAATTATGGATCCATTAGCAACTCTGTCATCTTGAGAGTCCGAAAAGCCCAATAATGTTGTCAGAGTACTGCACTTTTTTGGGTGGTAATGCAATACCAATATGATTTTTTTTTCAGCATGAGGAAAAACATTGTTTTTAATGAGATTATAGGAGTAGATGTACAAGGTGGGAAAGGAGACTGATATCCAATCATTCACTTGACACAGATGTGTGCTCACCAGGGATGTTGACTCCAAGCAACAAATCTAGACATATTGAAACACAGCACAGAAAATTTGATTGACGCTTCCCCCGTCCCCCTAAAATCCAGGCTTCTGAGAGTGTTTTTGTGGTTTTTAATTTTTTTTCTTCTGTGTTTTTTTTTTTTTTTAAATTTTAAAAGAAGAGTGGGGGAGCAAGCAAGGCATGATGGTACTTTAATGGCTCCAGTGAGTAAATTGCTGCAGCAGTGATGAGGAGGAAGGCTGTGAGAGCTCACTTGGGAGCTGTGCAGAGACTGGGAGGAGCAGGGTCTGCAGCACAGCAGCAATGAGTGGGGTTTATTACCAGTGATATTTCATGCTGATAAACTGTATTTTGGAGTTGCTCCAAAATATCAGCATTAGGTTATTCTTGAAGCCATCTTTGGACTTACTCCCTCTCATGATTATTTCTCTGCTGCACCTATAATAGGCATGCCACTGAATCTTGCCTCAGGTGCTGCTTAGTTCTTGGTACAGATCTAACTCAACTCCTGCTGACTTCTCATGTTTCACTTTTAATGGAAATATAAATCTGTAGGTCTTATTTGAGGCTTACTAGGGTCATTAATAAGCTTCAGGCCCAATGTCTTCCTGTGTTTGGTTGGTTTTTTTGGTTTTTTTTTGCCTCCCCAGTTCTGTGATTTCCCTAAGGAAAGTGTCATGAAATTGAAAGAAGCCAAGCTGACTTCTTAGAAGAAGTAAAAACATGAGAAATGTATGTGCCTTATTGGAGATTGAGAGGTTTGATAAAGGGTTGTGGGACTGTAAAGATTTGGGATAATCTTGCTCCTCAGCTTTCTGCCAAAAAAAAGAAAATGTTATTGGCTTTGTCTCTGAAGTTCCAGTTGCTGTTATAGTACTGTGAAGCACTAAAGTGTTTTTTGTCCACTGGGAAGCTGGTTATGATCTGAATACCAGTAATACTATGCAGGTAGATTTTCAACTAATTTTTAAAGCTAACATGAGTATTTTGCCTTCTTGAGAAGTGATAAAACAACCTTAGCAAATTTTATCCTGGCTTCTATTTTAGAAATATAGCTTCAAAAGGGTGAAGTAGCCAAAATCTTCAGGAATGTATCAAAAGATTAAAAGTGACTTTATTTTCTAAAAGACCAAGTAAGGTGTCCATGTCTTGAAAGTAAGATTGAAAACTTATTGCTTTTTATGTGGGGTGGGCTATAATGGTTGATGATCTTAGCATTGTATTGAATGTTTCGCTCTTATTTGAAATATAAAAATTTGTAGTACTGAATCTGAAAATAAAAGGTCCTCGTTGCACAGGAAACAGTTTTGCACAGTGAATTCTTTGAACTGAAGCATGGTGATAAACTTAAAATGTGAATTTATTGCAATTATTTATGATAGCCCTAGGGAATGAAGTCCTATTTGATGACAAAGCAGGGATAAGTGACAAAATAGACAGGCCGTAAGAATATTAGTGTCAAAAATCACAGCTCCATCTGCTGATGTAATTCAATCTGATTTTGGAGAAGCCAACAGTTATGGTAAATGCCAGGGGGTTTTTTGTATATCCTAGAAACAAATAAGCCAAAACCAGTAATGTGATCCATTTTGGTGTGTTATATTTCTATGCTTGTCATCAATATTGTCAGACAACTTGTATATGAAGTCATACGCAAATGCACAAAAGTCTCAGTATCTCCTCCCCACCCCAAATGCCCACTGTGCTACCACAAGCCTGAGAGCAGCAGCAAAGGTATGTACCGGAAGCATGGCAGGTTGTGAGAGGATGTTAAAGATTTGTGCTGGTCCTACATGACATATAACAAACATTTTATTCTTTGGTAAGTGGTCCTTACTGCTAGAAATGTGGTGAGTTCTAAACATGAGCGTCAGTGTCCTTTTAGGATGCTTAGGCAGAGAGGGAAGGGACTTGTGAGGAAGAAAAGAATGTGCCTAGGGTGTGTTTGGGGTATCAGGGCTTCCTGCTCCATGGGAAGGTGCAGAGAGGCAGCTGGGAACATTCTGGCTGCTGAGGGTCTGAGTCTGCATAAAGGCTCAGAGAAGGGGCACAGAGCAGGAAGAAAGTTTGGCCAGAGCTATCCCAGGCAGAAAAGGGGGAAATATTGGGCTGCTGGAGGCTGAATGGGTTTACTGAGGGTTACAAGAAGCTGAAGGAGAATAAGGTAACAGCTGAAGTAAACAGGCCAGAACTGCTGCTTGAAGACCCCACAGGCCTCTGCTCCTATTAATCTCCTGTCAAAATAACATGAACACTGCAGACTCCACTGGGGCCATTTAATGGGTATGATGCCCTGTTTTGAATTGTATCTGGAATAACGTTGAAGAGTTAAAAAATATAATATGCAAAAAAAATTATATACCTACTGGCTTTATTCTGTATTGTTAGAGCATGCAGAATATGAATCAGCAGCAATTTAGGAATGCAGTAATAAATTTAACTTTGGCTAAGCAAGTGCATTTTTTAAATCCTTGGAGACTCTGCAGGATGCTTTAATAGGTCCTTTGTGATGTGGCTATTTCCTCTGTTTAAAAACTGGACTAAATGGTTCCTTTTGCATAACTTAGGAAGGAGCCTTCATACGGTAATGATTTTAGGTCACTGCTAAGCTACACCAGATGTGGTGTATGAATGGTTTAACAGTGAGATGCTGCATATCCCATTACAAAGCTTTTTACATCTACATCCTTAGCCTTTTTTGCAATAAGCTTGCAGTTAATGAGTAAGTCCTTAACACACAGTTATACGTCAAAAGAGGCAATAAATAGCTCCACCTAGTTCTTGATGATGTTGAGGAACCTCTGAAGTCAGTCATTGACAAAATAAATTGGTATTGTTCTGTAATTAGGAAAAGCTTTGTGTATCATTGCCACCCAAAAAGATACTGTCTCCCTCTGTGTTTTAGGGGTTAGGAGAGAACCACATTGAAACCATAAACTAAACTTATTTTCTGGGTGTAAAGAAGAAAACTGCTTAATGTAACGACCTGCTAAATAAGGAATGAACTTTCTGAACTACCAGCTGTAGTCTTTTAAATATTAACAGCTTTTGTCCAAAACTAAGACACTATTGATTTGCAGAGACTACAATTCTTTCTCTTGTCTTAAATATCAAGAATAACAAAATATAATTTATTTACCTTTTTACTTGATGTTTAATTAACGCAGAACAAAACAGTTCAGTTGTCAGGAACCTGCAAAGATCATCTTGTCCAATTGTCGGACTACTTTAGGGCCAATCAGCATTTTGTTCAAATGCCTCTTGAATATCTACAGGCTTGGGGCATCAAACACCAACAGCTAAGGGAGCTGTTCAAGTGTTTGACCATCCTCTCAGTAAACAAAGGCTTCTTAGTGCCCAGTCTGGACCTCCCCTGGAACATCCTTGGAACCATTCATTTGAACCATCTGTCCAGTCACTGAATACCAGGGAGAAGAGCTCAACACCTCCCCACCCCACTTTCCCTCTTCAGGAAGCTGTGGAGATCAATGAGGTGCTGCCTCTAAGCTTCCTTTTTCTCTAAACTAGGAAAGTCCAAAGTCCTCAGCTGCTCCTCATAAGAAATAACTTCCTAGTCCTTTCCCAGCTTTGGTGCTCCCCTTGGGATGCACGCAGGGACCCTCACATCCTTCCTAAACTGCAGAAAGGGAATCCTAAACTAAGCAGGCTTGCACACAGCACTGGAGGTGAGGCTCAGCCCTGAGCACAGTGGGGTGATCTCCCCTTTTGGCAGGCTGGTGATGTGTTTGATGCTCCCGAGGATGGGGTTTCCCTCTGGGCTGCCCGGGTGCATGCTGCTGGCTCACACTAAGCAGCTGCCAACCAGCACCCACGCAGCCCTTTCTGCGGGGCTGCTCTCCAGCCGCTCCTCTCCCCATTTATACTTGTGCCCAGTGTTGCGCAGATTTGACTATATTTTAATATAATAAAGATGTTTAAATTGATTAGGCTCACGTGCTCAGTGTTGAAATCTTGGTTGTGTTAGGTGCTAGTCTTATATTTGTAATTCACTCGCAGCTGTCCTTTTGTTTATTTAGAGAGGTGTTTTGGGGTCAGAAATGTTACATGAACACTTTGAGACTGATGGATCATCCACTGAACATTATGGTGTGTTCAGTCAATTAACTGATGAAGCCTTAGTGAATCTGTTTTCTTCACCATTACTTTTGTCTATGTATCAATACTTGATCACAGATGAGTAAAACATAATTTAAAAAGAGAAGAATATGATTAAAATTCATGTTCCTTTAGAACATCTGTCACAAACAATAGGTCTGTCCTATAGTCACTTTATCATCAGTCCACATAAAAATAATCTTGTGTTGCTATTTTAAAAAATAACTGTTTGTAAACAAGGTATTTTTAACTGACTTTACATTTAATATTTCAGATACTGCAAAGAATAGGCTGCTTGCCTTTGCAAAACAATACCGAATAGTTGTGCTACTTTATGAAAATAATTGCTATATCCTTCTAGTATGTAGCTCAATTTAATCAATGCTGACTTTGACTTTTTTTTTCCCCATGACCATTAGATCGCAATACTGAATTATGATCTTAATAAATCTAAGTGTAGTAAAAGACTATCTTTGAAATTGCACTGAAGGACTTAAATTAAAATTCTGGTCTAAGTTCTATTTATTCAGTGTGAAACTAAATGAGGGTCATGATTTCATATTTTTTTTACATTGGAGCACATAGATAAGGGATTAATTTTTTGACCAGTTTGGTAGAAAACCTTAATAGCAAAGTGATTTTCTTTTCTCTGGGAAATAATGCATCTGCTTCGAGTTTGAAGCTTGTTCATGATTTTAAAGGTCTTCAGAAGGACATGTACTGACCAGGTTCTGACAAGCTGAACTCTCCACAGGCTGGAGTGAGACCCAGGTATTTTTTTCAGTACAATGTAATGGACCAGAATTTAAAATTCTTCATTAAAAAAAAGGAAGAAAATCCTGGAACAAGACTAAAAAAGCCACTTGGGTTACCATCATTTAGATTTTTCTGTGGTGTGATTATCACAGCTTGTTCATTAAGAGATATTTAGCATAACTAAATTATCTTAGCATTATTCAGGACTTCATTTTTTTTCTTTTAAATATAAGAGATGGGAGTGAATTTTTTCTTTCATTTTATATGAAGTTGAGGAAAACAGGTATTTCAATTTTTTTGCTGTAATGAGTTTAGTGTTTATTTTTAGAAATATATCTACATTCATATACATATGTATGGAAAATTGTGAAAAACTATTGCATTGCAAAGCATTATAAAATTCTTGATCAAAATAATAGGAAAATGAAAGAGTAATTTATTATAAAGCTTTTCCATTTTTCAAAATTAAAAACCTTTTAGAAACATTCTAAAACATTTTCATAATTAAAAACCTTTTAGAAACATTCTAAAACTTTATTCTGAGAAATGTAGGTATAAAGCCAATATAACACTTTAATGTTTTTTTGAAGTATTGTTTCCCAGTAAGCTGATATTAGTTAAAATTTACAGATAAATTTTAAAGAAGGAAACAGAATTTGCAATTAGAGGGACAGTTTGATGTTGATGAGAGAAAGTTCTTATCAATATTGAAATGATTAAAAATTATGACATTTGAAATTAATGGATTAAGGGATATTAACAACAAAAACGCAGCAAAAGCTGTAATACTGGTCATGTATTTAAAACCTTTCAAGTTTTCTAATGTTTCAGAAAAAAATCTCCCTAATCACATTTATTCAAAATTGTAGGCAGTTCTAAAATTATGAAGTTTTCAGAATATAAAATTCAGATCTCAAAATAAATGACATTTTAATAGTAAGAATAAAGGCAGTATTAAATCTGACCTCAATTCCGGTCTTTCATTGACAGTTTCCTTAAGAAAAATGTGTTATATATAACAACAGAGTTAAACTCCAAGTGACAAATTGAAAAGCAGCTAAAAATAGGTAGGTTTGAAGACTGCAGCTTTAATGTATAGGTAAAGATATTGCTCTTTTGGATTTATTTGGTCTTCTCAAGCTATTCAGGCTTCTCAGATGGCAAAAAAAAACTCCATTCCTGTGGCTAATATGTGGATTAGCCTTAGTGCTTGCTTGGGCCTCAAAATAATTTGTGATGTGAATTTTTGGGATGTTTTGTCCTACTTTGCTCTGCAGTTTGGAATTGTGAAGTACTCTGGGAACACATTTTTGTGGTTTTTCTGACATGACCCAAATGAAAAAAACTAAACACTAGAAAACACTTTTGGTGTCTATCTACAGCATGTGTAACTGTAACACCGTAACTTTCTTAAATCAGTAACACTAATTACCATTGTGCTGGTTACTGAGCCTATGAATGTGTTTGTAAATTTGTAAACCCTTGAGGTTTTGATCAGACACTGGTGTTCACTGAACTTCAGTTCTCCTAAAATCAAAGTAGCAGACGTAATTTCTGAACGATTGGAAGTTAAATTAAAGCTAAAACCTAAAAACTTTATTTTTATTTTCACAGCTCTTACCTTTCATTTAAAAGTGCTCTTTGTTTAATTCCTTAAATTAAGAAGTGATGGATACGAATGAATGAAGATAGGAACAAAATAAACTTATCTAGAATGAAAAGGACTGGATAACTGAGTTAGCAGTCTAAATCAGCAAGTCATCTAGCACTTGATAACTTTTGTTACTGTTAGTGGAGCTAATACAAATTTAGGTGCATTGCTTTTTAGTGAAGTTTTATGAAGGGTGAAGTTCTTTAGAGAATTTGGAGAAATGGATCAGCAAGAAGGGACTTTTAAGAATTTGTTCCTGAACTGTACAAATACTGAGTTGGATTCCTTCAAAGCTTACATGATGGCAGACCTGCAAAGGCCTATACTCAAGTTTTGGCTGGTGGTTGCTTGAGATCTATACTGAAATAAAAATATGGTTTGTGGCTTAGAATATTTTTAAAAGATGGACGTGAGTGACTGTAAGGATATGAAGAATAATGCTTCACAGCTCCAAGGAACTGTAGTGCACATTAAATCTCATTTATCCTGGAGCAAGTCTGCTGGCAGAAATTCTATAATGAAGTACACTGTAGAAATCCTGAGACAACAATAAATGAACTTGATAGCTTTGCCCTATACAGCAGTTGATGCAGAGAACTCTGGCCACTGCTCAGAGAACAATGAAACAGAAAGACCACATTAGTGGATTACTCTGCTAAATAAAGGTAATCAATAAATATGTTTGTATAAAAAGAAATATAATCATATACTTGTCAACATGACTTATTAGCGGAATATGGCTGCTTTTGAAGTAAACAAATTTACAAGCTTGAGAAGCCCCCCAGTGCATCCTGCTGTGTGGTAGGGATCATCAATAGTGTCCACCTCAAAATTATCCACGTGCAGTGTCTACAAGCAACTAACATAATGATGAAAGGGGTCTTCAGACTTCAGCTGAATATTTGCTATGGAAGAATTTGCATTAACATAGCATCTGTTGTAGTTTGGGTTTGTCAACTTTAATATATTTACTTTTTGTTGTGAAATAGAATTAGGAGTAAAAGCAAAGCAGGTTCAAAACTTAACAGGGGATAAAGAAAATCTTTATTAACAACACAAAGGAAAATATTAAATCCAGAATAGATTTTCAGACTACTTCCTCCTTCCTTTTTGTCACAGCTTAACAACATACAGAGACAAATAATCTTTTTCAGGTCAGTTTAGGGAGAGGAGTTGCTTCTTGTTTAGCTATAAGGATCTTTTTCAAGAGAGGAAATAATCAGTTCTCTCCTGACTTTACTGTTTTTATGAATAACAGCCCCCTGGGATCTGCCATTATGACACTTCTACTTTACAGCCTTTCCAGAGCGGAGTTGTGGGCCATGTTAAAAAGTCATGGGGTATTACTTTTAAGGATGAGCTACTTAAAGGCAAGAGTTTTCTTCAGCTCCCTTCTCTCTGTTCATACACTATTCTCAGGAAGCGAGATTTCCCCCTTTTTCCTTCGGGGCAAAGGATTTTCCAACACTTTACACTTCACTCCACCTCTCCAATGTCTTTTTTTTCATGGTTTAAAGGAATTATTTCGTGTAATACACTCCACCCCTATAACTTGCAAAAAGGTGTTTCAGCCAACCTTCATGGCATCTCCTCATTCTTCTTCCATCTAGAAACTTAGCTTTTGCTTCACTGACTTTGGTGCATCCTTTCTGTTCTTCCTGTCACCTAAGGAAAGATGAAAGTCTGTAAGTCTTATCTGAGCATTGGAAAAGTTAAAATCTCACCCAGAAGTTACCGGGGCTGTGCCAGGCCATGCCGGAGCTGTGTCAGGATCTCAGGGTGCCCAGGCCACGCTGGAGGGGCAGGACGAGGACTGCAAAGTGCATCCAGAGGAGAAATGGGTGCCAAGGCCGTGTGTCCATGGCTTTCCCCCGGCGCTGCCCGCCCCCAGCTCCAGCCGCAGCCCGGGGGTTCTCCCTCTGCCCTGCCCAGCACACAAAGCCCTGGGGGCTCTCCCGAACCGGGCCCGGCTGCCTCCCCCCAGCCCGTGAGGGCGGCAGGGCAGGGCCCCCCGAGCCACGGGAACACCGGGAAAAGGGCCAGGATCCCAGCAATGGGCTTGGCTTCTTTTGGTTATCGGGGCTCCTGGTTGGAAATGGGGCCCGGCAGCCTCCAGAGCCCAGCCCAGCCCTGCCCGGCCCGACCCGGGCCAGGTCGGTGTTACCTTGTGAGAGGCCAGAAATGCAAGAGGCTTTCCCGGGGTTTACTTGCTTCAAATGTGATTCACGGAGCGAACCGACTTTTCCAATCGGTTTCTCAGGCTGTCAACAACTAAACCAGCCTCCAGTTGGTTCCATCAATCCACAGAGGAAGTTCTCATGGAGAGAAACTTACTAGTGTGCCCTCCCTTCAGGTGCTTTCAAAGTAAAACCAGCACAGCATTGCTCATAAATTTATATGAAACTGTAATGTACTCATATGAATATATGCTTGTACTTATTGAGTTCTGGTATACTAAAAAGCTTTCCTTGATTTCAAAGTCTTTTCTTGATGAATCAGTTCATCTTCATTTTAGTGTCTTTCCATCTTCTCATAGATGGGTGCCGATGCTGCATTTCCCTACCTCTAGTTTGGTCACTGGCAGATGGGAAATGGGTCAAACCCTCTCAGAAGCCATATGTTTGTTCCCAGTGGGGAGCTGAAGGAAGAAAGGATTGATTTAATCCTTATTGCTGCAAGAGCAGCCGTGTGTGCGTTGATTTCTCTTAGGACCTTAAAATATTAATTCTAATTAAGGCAGAAAGCGATTTGGAAGCTGAATACAATGCAGTAGCTCTGTACATGCATTTCTATTCCATTGTGATGGGTGCTTTCTGCTGCTGCCTGTTTGCTGTCCAGCAGCTGCTTCAGCATTTGCCTGGCTTGCAGTTTGCTCAGCATTCTTCCCCCCCCTTCCTTATGGAAATAATAGGCTGTGTAGTCTGCTGCAGCTTCCTGCAGCACCTGCTCAGCTGCAGACCAGCCCTGGCTGCTGTGCTGGTCTAGAGGCTGGTTTGCTCATTGGCAGTTCTCTCCGTAGCTCCTGCAGCAGCTTGCCTCCAACCACTTTTCTTCGAGGTTTCTTGTTCCTTTTGCTGACACACACAGTGGACATACCGTGTTTTGACTGGAACAGAGCTTTATGAAAAGCAGTGTAGTGATACTTTATTTTTCTGTCTCAAGGTGGAAAAGAAAATTTTCCCCTTTCTTGAGTCCCAGAATAGAGAAAATGCTGGCTTTTTATTTACTACAGGTATAAGCTTAGATTCTCTGCTCAGAAGTGGCTCCAACTAGTTTAGCCACAGGACAAGAAGTGATAAACAGAAATTAGGAACAAGTAATCCAGAATAAGGGCAGGGACCTTGCAGTAGCTATAAAGGATCCTAGCAATAACTGAAGCATCAGTTGCACTATAATGTGGCCAAAATGTCATATTCTTCAAGGTGCAGACTGAAAGAGGGAAGAGGCTTTTCAGGCATTAGGGTTTTTTTTGTTTGTTTTTTTTTTTTAAGTGTTCTGTATTTTCTGATGGCTAATACAGAGTTTAAGCTCTAAGAAATCTTGTGAGAACCGAAAGTATAAAAGTGCAGGTGGCTCTTTGTCATGTCCTGTCAGTCTTTGGTAGATTTTCAGACCTGCAACAGTAGAAGATTTGAATAGCGGTCTTAATATGTTGACTTTTTCTTAAAATTACTCAGTACCAGTCTTGATGTCAGCAACTGCACAGAGTGAAATCACATCTAGACAAGTATGCCTGTGTTTGTACATTCTGCTCAGCCTGTATTAATTCCTGCACATTGTTCTGCCAAAAAGAATCATCTGCTGTTTCTATGTTTACTTTTGCTCCAAATCTCTCTTGAATATCTGGGAAGTAAGAGTGGAAAACCATGCTTCTTCAACAGCAAAATCAGATTATAACAGAAGCAAGATTTGCTTTATGTCATAATTCAGATCCTACCTGGTTCTTCCCTTGCTATAATAATTAATGCCTTCTGATTTTTCATTCTGTCACTGTGTTCCTAAAAAACTGAGCCATAAATCTGTCAGCAGAGTGGGTGTGGATGCCAACACCATGTATTTGCCTTCACTTGTTCTTGGAGCTGCTATTTCTTCACTACCTCTGCTTTCTCAGCTACATGTAGCTAGAGATAAAGGGAAAGGGTCAAATTCCTCTTGGTGAGTCCTTGTTGTATTCCTTTGGGTAAGCCATAGCTTTTCCATGTGCGTTCTGAAAAACATTTTAAATTTTGGGGTTTTTTAATATGCTTGAAGAGGCATCCTCTTAGAATTATCTGCTGTTGCTTGAAATTTTTGGGTGGAACTGCAGCATCCTGATGCCTTTCCAAAGTCAAGAACCCTGCTGTTTGTGAGGTTGTCCAGAATATTCATGTATATTTTTTTCTTTTTGCTTGTGGACAGCATGTCAGACTTGCCAGGTCCAGCATTTTAATTGAAATCCTCTGTATGTAGAAATATACCTAACTAGACTAGGATGTGAAAATCAAGCCAATGCAATGCATTTCTAATAAAGAAGGGCAGAAAGAGGAAACAGGAGAATGTAGATGAGCTGGAGGGAAGCCTCAGTGAATGCACTGTGGGGGCTGTCAACTCCCAACACCTTAACTTGTACTGAAGTAGACTGAGGTCAAATCTCGGACTTACCTAGGGCTTAGATCTGAGTGTTTTTATTGGCTAGCAGATCAGTTAGAGAGACAACTTGTGAAAACCATAATTAACTTGGAGTGAAAATTTGTTTTAGGGGTACCAGACATGGTCCTTATTTCATTCTTTATTTCACTCTTACTATTTACCCTGCTTTTGTTGGAACACTGATGTAGACCAGCCACTAGCACTTTAATCACTGAGATACTTTATGTACAACTTGCACTAGTCTAGAAACCAAAGTGGTGAAAATGCTGACAGCATATGTATATTATTAATGCTGTTTGATGTACCATGGTGGAAATCTAGGATGCTTTTTCTGTGCTGAAAATGTGCTGTAATTTCATAACGTTCAAATTGCAGGCTGGATTCCACCCAGAGCAATGACCTTTGACTCACCCAAGAAGCCAGGTGCTGAGAAAATGCTGAAGGTGATTGTGTGTGCAGGATTTAATTTGCAGCTAGAGCTGTGAGACTGAGTTGAAAATCAAAGAGATGTGAATATTGCGTTAAGAATTGGAAGACTTAGAAAAACACTGTGAGTAAGACATTTGTTCAGGGCAATTCACTGCTGTACTGGGAGAAGCATCTAGAAGCATTCTAGTGACAGGAGTGTGAGGCATGTTCTTCACTATATATTTAGCTAGGAACAAGGTGCACTTGGAACCAAGGTTCAGCTAGGAACAAGGAAAAATCTGTTTCTGTTGCGTCTCTGAACACACATACCTGAACTAGTTTTGCAACTGGAGCAAATCAGTGCAACTCCATTAACCTGATTGGGTCTGATACTCAACCTCAAGGGGCTTATGTGCTTTGTTTTGAGATTCTTCCTTTTCTTATGTATTTCTTCCCTTCTCCCCTCATTTACCTGGCAGATTTGCAAAATTTAATGTAATAGCTATGTAACTTTCCTTCATCCGGTGGCTGTTTTCTGATTGTGAGGAATAGGAATAAGTAGGTCACAGCAAAATACTTATGATGTGGAAACTATTGGAGCTTTGTAAACTGTGCTCATTCAGGGAAAAAATGCCATCCATCTAGTAGACAAGATATTGTCCTGTATGAGATCTATTTCTTTGTGTCTGGAAGGTCACATAAAGGTACAAATGCACTTATATTTATATTTTTATGCAGGTGATTTTTTTCCCCCCTATATATCAGTGTAAAGTGATGTGTAAGACCCTAATGAAAGAGCAGCTTTTGACATGAAGTTTTCCAGATGAGTAAATATCTCAGGCTGAATTTTCTTCAGATTTCTTTCAGGAGACGGAGACAGCACTTTTGCAAATGTAATAGAAATATAGATTTGCTAGTAATAATAATAAAAAGCCAAACAAAGCATGAGAATTTATTTAAGTATTTTTTAAATGAGTATTTCTTTAAGAATTGTTTTAGTATCTTTAAAAGAAAGGCTTTAAGAGCATACTCTAAAAGATGAACTTACTACTGACAGGAGGCTTATCTTCATGTCTTACATGGTTTTTTTTTGCTTCAACAGCCAGTGAGGAGATTTTGTCTTGAAAAATTCTTCATGTGGGTGAGATTCAGAGTTGGTTGCAGTTTACCATTCATTGCTTATTGAAATATCCAAGCATAAATTTTGTATTCAACATGAAAATGTGAGCAGGAACATAATTTTCCTCTGTTTTTTAAATTATTTCTTTGCAGTTTTTTTGCATTGAAGATATAAAGGGGATTTCCAAAAGGTTCACAAAAAGTGCAGGATTTGTCATATCACAAAACAATGCTCTAGCTTCAGACTGCATGCATCATGATAGAACATTCAATTATAAAAAAACGTAATTTTTTTTCAGCTATTAAACAGGTTCAAAATTATTCACCAATCATAGATTAAAAACCCCTGTATGACTAGATTGCTTTATTTCCCCAAAAGTACCTTAAATACGAAGTACAGCCCAACTTAGTTTTACATGCTTTATTTTATTGTCTACCTCCAACAAAATTTCAGAAATCAAATCCATTAATAAATACTAATTAAGCATACATCTGCAGATGTTCTGTGCACTCCTGTGTAGCCTGAGCTCTTTAGTTCCCTTGCCCATGATCTTGTCCAAAACAAATGGTAGTTCATTTGGTTAATCATACTCACAAAATTGCTCCCATTTTTCAAATTATGCTGTGCCTAAGAAAAGCCATGGGGCTCTGTTCCCCTCTTTGTACTATTGAAGTGAATCAGAGAACAGCTTTGCCTACCAACTGTTATGTACCTAATTAACATTACAATATAGTGTTGTAGTTCCAGTATTTATTACAGAAATCTTTCTCCCAAGACCCCAGTTCAGTTCATTCATCAGTTGTGATTGTTTGGTTATTGCTTTTTATGATACTCATAAAAAGAGCCATCCTTATTATCACCTTAAGTGTAAGTTACATGTGTTCAGGTCTTTGGTTTCATTTGCTTCTGGTTGCTGCAAGCTATTTGAACACAAATTATAAAGATAAGATGCAATTGCATCAAAGCATGCCTTATTCATGCTTGAGTGAAGTGAAACATTGCTCGTTTGGGGGGCTGTTTTTTCTTTTGTGTGTTTACCATGTGCTATTTGTGGCGTGTCATCCTCTCTCATTTGATAGGAGTGCAGTTCAGAGGAAGACAGCTGGGACTTGTGAGAGATCCTATGTTTTTGAGAGCATGGTATCCCCAGAAGTTACCAGTTATGCAAATTCTTGTATGTTTTCTCCTAAAGATTTACTGCAAACAAACCAGTGTGTGTGGTGGTTTCCTGTGCATTCCAATGCACTTACCAGAAATTTTGTCAAAACTATGTTAATCAGTCTGCCGCTAATCTAAACAAACAGATTTGTCTATTTACTTGGAGCAAACAAATTTGGCGTCTTTTAATGTGTTCTATATGAACAAGCATTAAGTTAATGCATGCAAAATATTTGCATAGATGGCTCCCCTTTCTTTCCTTTGCAATATATCCCATTGTTCTCATCACTTGTGTAATTCTGTTGTTCATCAGCACTGTGTAACACTGCAGAGGGTGCTCCATTCTGATGCACTGTGGTCTCATGCTCAGCCTGTTTCAGTTTCTTCCATTAATTTAGTAAAAAAAAGGATATGCATGTAAATATGTATATTTTTAAGAGAACATCCTTAAATGAAGAAATATGAGGAGCACAAAAGCTTTTAACTGGTCTTCACAGCTGGGTCATAAGACTGAGGACCAACACCACATGTTATTCAGAGATTTGCACTTGCAGGAAACAACTTCCAGCCGTTTCCTCCCTGCAGACCCTGCCTAGAGGCAGACTGTCCCTGAGTTAGTGAGGGTCATGGAAGGGTCTCTGTGTGATTGGGATCTCTTTCCTTTCCCCATGTGAAATCACCTCTCCCAAACAGCAGCTCCTATAGTTCTCTATCTGTAACTTGAGATCATGGACAGCTGGGTTTTATCCTTAGAGTAAAGGAGTTTGCTGTCTCATGCCCTGTTTCCAGGGTGCCTACAGATTTTCTGCGAGTAACATCACCTCTGCTTCCATTGTGCTCTAGCCCATAAGAGCATGTTGAATATACTTACTATCATGGGGCAGCAATTTACCTTACATCATGTGTTACCTGCTGTAGGCTACAGATGAGGCTACACAGCAACCTAGAGATGTAGCAAAGGTATTAGCAGATAATCTATACTGGTGGATATTCCTCTTGTGAACAGAGTCAGTGATTTTAAAGCAAGCCATTCCCCAGTCAGATACATGGTACTTATGCAGGATTAACAAGAAGTTAAGCAAGAGTCAAGGACCCTTTTACTGTGTCAAAGAACAGCTCGATGTTTCAGGAAGACCACTGTGACTTGAACAGGTCACCTGTTAGAGTTACATTTTCTGGGCACTGAAGATGCCTTCCAGTATAAGGACTTGGAAAAATGCGAAGATACTCTAAACTTAATTTTTTGGGCCTCCTGAGCTATGAGTTCCTTTGTTTGTCTTGAGGACAGATAGCTGATCACCATACAGCTCTATGATGGCAGAATGGTTCTGGGTGGTATTATTTTGGTTGTTCAGATGTACCTAAAGTGCTATCATTGGAGCATTAGCTTATCTCACATTGTGCTTCTGTTGATTGTCAATCTTTTCTTTTGAAAAAGCAATCACCCTTCACCCTGCACTTGCATAAATCCTGCGTAAGTCATTTATGTAGATGTATGATAAATATGAAGAGCAGAAGTAAAAAATCACTAACTCCAAACAGCTTCTCACCAGACCCTGTCTCTGTCATGGTATGGATTTTGTTTCTGTGAGCAACCTGGAAAAAAAAAATCTAGGCCTAACTGCTTGCAAACAACCTGACAAGTGTCAGTGAAATCTTTTAAAGGAGCCAGAGATTGTTTGGAAGGCACATGGATGGAGGGATAGGCTACAGTTGCAGCTTTGGGAAAAGTGTTGTGTCAGGATTTTTATTTTTCCTTGCTGTGGACCAATAAATATTCTTTCCTTAAGGTCTTGTGAAATGTGCAGTTCTTGCCTTAGCAGCATGCTCCTAATTAGGCTTGTCATCTGATCATAATGAAGTTTCTCAGTCACATTCACACTTGTCATGAGTTACTAAAAGATGCTTCTGACTTGTGTCCTTCTCCACCTGCATTTTAAAAGTCTTCTTTATTTTTTCTGGTTCACAGAAAATCACGAGCTTTTTTTTTTTTTTTTTTTTTTGTTCCCATGGTAAGTAGTATAAATAGAGAAATTACTGGGTTAGTCTGCACTTACAACATGAAAGTATAAATAAAAGTTTCTTAGTATCAGATTCTAGCTTTGGAGAATTTGATTAAATAATAATGGCTGACTCTGGCCTTAAAAAGATGTTTTAAACATGTATTTTTCATCCTCCTCTTTTCCTGTTTGATGCAAGGCTTGGTAATGCTTATTCACAAATCATGCAGAGTTGTGGCAGGTACAAGCACAGTTGAGCATAACATTAAGGGGGTTTTGAAATAGAATAAAATTTATTTCCTATTTTGAAAAGGTTAATTGCATCCAGCATGTAACAGTATTATCAAGAACCAGAAAAGGAGCAGGGTGGTATTGCTTGAGTTCAATATGTAGCTTCTAAGGACTTTCAACCCCCTAGAATCAATAACATCAAATTAGACTCCGGCTACATGGAGGAATAACATGTATTTGACGTAGATCAACATAATAAACAAGAATATTTTTAAACTGAAAACCCACCCAAACCTCCAAAACAAAACCAGCATGACATAAAGCTATAATTAAAACATAACCTTACGTTTCCCCTATCTCAAACACCTCTCTCCTCAGACACTTGTGGCTTTGCATTTGGCCAATTATTTTTTCTGCCTTGGAATAAGAGTTGATCACTTCACACCATATACAGACAGTCCTAGTGGAGAAATAATTGGAGTCATCTTGCAGAAAAATGTACTAAGCATGAAGTGGACTCAAAATTTCATGCTGCAATCTAGTACATTTTGTTTAAGATATTAATTTTACCTTGGGAATGAGATACAAATCTTCAGTCTCGTATATGAGTCATTCAAACCTTTAGCTGGTTTAGCTAGGGAGCAGTTCTTGTGCATCATATGGTTCAGTGTGTATTAAATTGCTGCAGCCAGGTGAAACAGCTTAAAAGAGCAGTTCAGACCACAAACTCAGTAACTTAGAGGATAAACAGCCTCTTGGAAAATTAGAGATTTGCCTTCAAATCCCTTATCCACTATGGGAATTTATATCTGTCTCACTTTCCAAGAAAGCAACTTTGATCATGTTTTCCAAACTCAAGCTTTGATTGAAAGAGCCCTCTGTTCAGTCTGTGGAAGTGAAATATTTTGACCACATCCACTGGAGCAGTTTCTTATGGAGGATGTTGGGGAGTTCATGCATCCTGTCGGGGTCTTAGTATGAGAGGACCAGTAATTATTGAACTGAATATAATTATTAAGTAGCTGAAGACGTCCTCCAGAATGGACTGTAGCTCTTCAGAGATGTTGCTAGATGCTAGGGATTTCACACTTGTCTGAGATAATTTTGATGATGCAAATTAGCAGCTAGGTGTTAGAACTGGACACCTGAATAAACATTTGACTCTAAACTCGTATAAGTAAAGTACTTTGCTCTAAATCTCATGAGCTTCCTAGGGATTTGAAATAGTTTTGGATGTTTTTAATGATTATATGGCCTTCCTATAATTTGCAGTCCAGGCAATCTACAAACTACTCATCAAAATGCTATTACAGCCAGAAGTAATGATGATTTCATATTGGTCTATTGATGTACACTTTCTTGTCTATTTAGATGATAGCTAACCACTGCTAATTTCTGTCTGGGTATGAAACCTTTTGTAACAACATAGTATTCATAATGTGCTATCAGTATTAAAGTAAGATTGTGCTGGTATTTCATCTAACACTACAGCATGGCATCTTAAAATGTATTAACTTCCCTAAACTTACTGATGACTCTGTGTTTTGGTTCTGCTTCTGCACTTTACATCCAATTTATTCATGAGTGAACATTTAAATGTGCAGTGGCATATTGATCCTGAGCATTTTAATGTAGAGCTAGGTGACCTAATAATTAAAAGTTGAAAAAAACCTGTCAAAACAGCAGGAGGTTAAAACAAAAACAGGAAAAAGACAATACTATGTAAACATTTAGATATAGAAGTTCCTGAAATAACTGCATAAGCAGTGTTTTGCAGGTAAGAGCACAAAACAAACCTTAGTCTGTCTTTAATAAATAAATAAATATCAACTGTCCTTTCCACCATCCCTTTGCTTGTGAGTTTTCTTTATACTGCAATGTAAATTTTAAATCTTCAAGTTGACATGGGTGCTGAGATAAGTCACAAGAACGATGTATGAGTGATGGAATTGGTAGCTGACATAATTCACTTGTGAATATGAGTTTAATCTGGCTTCTTCTGATATAACATGTAAAATTTGTTGTAAAGTAACTGCTAAAGATTTTTTTTCCATTCCTGTTTATGGTGCAGAATGACAGTGAACTTTTGAATGAAAGTTTAATTATTTTTCATTACTACCCTAGCTTGGTTTACTCAGACTGTAGTATGTCTATGTACACTTTTTGAAACAAAACAATGTGGGGGAGAGAAAGCAGTGACTTATATGTTTGAGGACTTAAGGGCAATTTTTAGTTAAACATAGTAAAAATGGTTGTATTGTGATAAAGCTGTATAATGCATCATGAACTTTAAAATGGGCAAAGGAGGTGATAAAGAGAACTGATGTTAATGGCCCATAACACAACAATCTAATAAAAGTGATAACTGAACACCTGACACCTGTGGTTATAAAGGACCTCTGAAGAGAATGATACTAATGCTGTAGAAAAACTGAGCAAATCTGTTATGACTCTTCAAAGTAGTGTGGTAAAATGACAAACGTAGAATTTTGTTAGCGGATTCTGCAGTAGGTTTGCAGTCTGAGCTACAGGGGCCTGCACAGCTGGAAGTGTGAAGTTAGGGCAGCAGGATATAGGGCAGTACTAGGGCTGGGAAGGAGTTAGGGCAGCAGGGTTTAGGGAAGTACTAGGGTTGGGAAGGAGTTAGGAGAGCAGAGTATAGGGCAGTACTAGGGTCATGAAGGAGTTAGGGAAGTAGGGTATAGGGCAGTGGTAGGGTCACATAGCCTGTAATATTGTAGCTTGTGTTTCACTTTATGCACAGTAACACCAGACCACAAACCACTCACAGTGCTCTCCTCAGGCCGTGTTTGTATGGCACATCACGACCACAAATGATTAATTTTTCCATGTTTGGAGTGGGGGAGAGTTTAGTGCAGTGTTAACACTACTAGATTGGTCTGTCTAGAACAGAAGAGAAATTTCCCCTCTTGTTGTTTCTGTGTCCAATAGGAAATGCTGGAGCAGGTTTTCCAGCAGGTGAGCAGCTGTGGTCAGCTGTCCCCTGGCCCTGCAAACTGTCCTCTGTCTCCTTCCCTCTTAAAAGGACCTTACACACGGGGTGCACAGATTGTGTCACTTGCACAAGCAACTGTCAGCATGGTCGTCAAGAGTCTGTCAGGCATGAAGATCAGCTCTGAAGATTGTGAGGAATGTGTGTGCAGCCATCTGTGTCACTGGCAAAAGTTGAGTTTTGTGGTAGCACACACGCCTGCACACCCAGGTATGTGGCAGGGGTGCCTGGGGGAGGCTGTGGCTCACTTCCCTCTGCAGGGTGAGCAGCTCTTCTGTGCATAGCTGCTGACAATATGAGATGCAAAACTTATGAGGTTGGAATGCAAAATCTAACAGGACTATTTATACCTCCTGTGAACAGTTAGCTATTGACAGCTCTGTATTTCATATTATACAAACTAAAGCTGTGGTAATGGCAGCTGATATAAATTCTTACTGTTTAGTCATGCCAGCCTTCTCTTGCATGGCGTCAGCTCAGATCCTGTAGAGATTGCGTGTACTTTTTCCCCAGGAGAGGATCATGTTTTTTTCAAGGCTGTGAGTCATGCTTTGCTATTCTTTTATTCTGAAGCTTAACATAAAAGATCTGATGCAGTTTGTTGAGTGTATAAGTGAGGTTATAAATCCCTCATTCTGGAAAGGGTTAGACTGAGTCTATAATATATGTGACGGTTGTGGTTTGACAACAATCACATGGCATGTCACAGCAGTTTTACAGGAATTGCAGACAGACTTTCTGTTCATAGAACTATATTTACATAAACAATTCTTCAGCTCTTCCAAGATCGAGCAGTTCTGTGAGTCAGTGAATTTTCAATTGCTTATATGTCAAATGAAAAAAATATCCATTAGAATGTAACCACGAGTAATAGAGACTGAAGCTATATACAGGATTTCAGTAATTACAGAATATATTGCAATGTTTTGGGAACTGCTATGCATGTAAGTACAGAATGTTCAGATTCTGCTTGGGTGCATTATGAATTAAACAGAATCTTTCCATGAAATAAGTGAAAGGTAATGAAAGAAGAGGTCTATTTTCCTCCTTCTGTCAGGTTCTCTTTTCAAGGATTGCAAGAGACAGACTAACTATTCCTGACTCTCTGACTATGCACTCTTGGAACCAGATCCATTCTTTGTCAGTTACAATAAACACCTATTTTTGAAACTTATTTTCAGGGTCAGAAACTTCTATTGCCAGTAGACTGAATCAAACCAGCATGATGCATTGAGTAATATAACCTAAAGGAAGGTACCCAGAATAGGCTTGCTGCTTTACCAGTCATGCTACTTCAGCTCTACTTCAGGAAACTTTTTTATTTAGAGACTGTCCTGAAGATGTCTATTGTCCATTTTCTGAAAATCTGGAAACAGGTTAGTGGCTGAAACTTTATTGGAATTATTTATTTAATGGGTTAAAGAAAAATCCTTAACCCAATTTTTTTTTTAATTAGACACACTGAATTTTCTATAGAAATATATTTTCTGTAGAAATATAGGAAGATACAGACTAAGAAAAAATAACCTGCATAAATATTAAAAAGTGTTCTTAATGTAAAGCTTCTTTAACTTCAGTCTCTTTTTTCCTTTAAAAGTGAGCTTGGAAATAAAATTTTCTTTTTGCCACACCAGCAAATTTATTCTAAATTGTAACAGATGGTAAAATTCATTATTGACAAAACAGCATGTTTTTGCTGATGAATCTCTTCATTTGGTGGTAGAAGAGAGGTTATAGCAGTAAAATAGTGTACAACAGTAAAAATCACAACAGTAATGACAATAAACCAAGAATTCTTTACAGCATGATATTAAGAGTCAGACCCTTGTTTTCCTGGTCATTCTGCATTCTTTGCTGTAGTGTTGTGAAATGTAGTATGGCCCAAGGGTCTGAATTCTCACTGCAGAGATCTGCATTTATGTTCCAGCAACCTTTCTGACATTTTAATTTCCTGAACAGTCTCTGGCTTTTAAAATTGTTGCATTTTTGTATAAGTTTAGGCCAAGTAACTTTCATTTGGCTGTTATCTTTCTCTCTTTATGAACAACAGGCAGAAAATTCACTCTTTTTTTTTCCTCAGTAATTTGATTATTGTGATTTATTGCCCTTATTGCTGGAGATGTTTTCATAATTTAAACTTGTCTGGCTTCAACTTTCATACATGAGTTTTTCTCTGCTTTTAAACATGTCTCTTTTTATTTCAGTGTCTTTTGTCACACACATTCCAGTTTTTCAACACTGTTTTTTTAGAATGTGTATCCCACACCTCCACACAACATTCCGTTCTCACTATTGCTTATATTCAGAAGCAGCTCTAGTTTTTTCCTACTGTTCCCAGGATTCTCCCATATGTTAGGTATTGATTGCATTCCTTGATCGTTGGTGTCCAACTGTAAATTTTTTTTAGATTAAAATGCATTTTATTTATTGTTCTACTTTTCAAAAAGCATGCCCATAGCCACCAGTGGGACTCCTCTGAAAAGCAGGGGAGCTTCTTGCTATAGCCAAACTGGTCATTCTTTAGCTTTCCACCAGTCTGTCAATCTGCAAGAATTATGAGTAGTGTTTTAATATTTGCCTCCAGATCACTGGTGTAAATGTCAAATAGCATTGGGCCTTGCTAATCCCTGTGGGATCTCACTCAAAGTAGCCTGGTTTGATTCCCCACCAAATACTTCTTCCCACGATCCCTTAGCTAGAAAGACACATCTTTGTTCCTTTTGGTGTGTGCTTTGTATCTATTGAAAAAACACACCATGATTTCTTAGTGTTTACCTCTTCTCACTGAGTTAGGGGTTAACAGACCCTCACTCTTGCCACAGGAAACCCTACCTATGTGCCTGAATAGAAGCCATCAGCTCAGAAAGTCGATAGGCTGTTGTGGGAAAACTTGCAGTATTTTAACTTGTTTCTTCTTTCCTCACTGGAGAAGTGCATCTCCTGCCTCCAGGCCCATTTCAGTTGTGTCTGTTAAAGATGAGTAGTTTTTTTTCAACCAGAAAGAGGTTCAGGGCAGCAGAGGGATGGGAAAGACTGTCACTGCATACTAAAGAGTTACTCTTTCAATTAACTTTGAAAATTAATGTTCAATACTGTCCTCTTTCTCTGTTCTCTGGTAGGCAAGAAGCTGGTTCTGATTCTGACTAAGAGTGGTAACAAGATAAAACAGGGTCAGTAGTGTTACAGACGACAATGCCAGTTACTAGCATGCTGTGTTAATCTAAAGGGATGCTTTCAAAAACAAAGATGTTTGAAACAAAACATGCATTTAAACTCCCACAAAGAGCAATAGCAAATGCCAGAGTTCACCTCTTGCTTTACCACTTTGGTATTGTCCTCACTGTGAATATCTATTTATATTTAAAAAATGAAATTTAGGTGAAGTTCATAATGCAATTACTGTTCATGCAGATACTTTTACGCACAAAAGACCTTTTACTCATTCATTACATATTTCTATTTCATCTGTATGTTTCTGTTACATAGTGGTGCATAAACTATCCAAGTAAATTTTTCCAGATTTCTGAATATTCAGAGAGAATATTCACTCAAAAAGAGTTGCATGTCTGGGCATTTAGAACTACTTTTTGATGTGTGGGATGACAGTTTCTTACTGATGAAGTAGTAAGTTGTAGGGCAACTATTCAACTGCATTTAGTGTTAGTTCATGAATGAACAGGTAGAACACTTCTGGTGAGTCGTGCAAGGCTTGATGCTGGTGTATGGGCTATTCATACTCGGTGTGAGAAGGGAAATATATTTCTATCACACAGATTGTAAAGGTCTGGTGGAGTGGGACTGTCACCAAGACTAGATTTGCACCATCCTGGAGTGTTATGCCTGGCCTATGGCTTGAAGAACAGTTTTTCTGTAGCTCCTACATCTTAGCTAATATCCAAGATATTGAAAAGGTATGGCCTGCGTGATGGTGTTTGTACAAATGAGTTGAGTTCTCCCTTATCAAGTGGGTAGATACTGGTAGGGAAAATGGTTGCCACTTAAGAATTACTGGGTAGGAGATTGTTTTGTAGATGAGTTTAAAAAGAACCTAACCTAATTTTAAGAATGAGAAGTTAATTCAATTATAAAGGATTCTGACAAGAGAAGGGGTGGAAAGCTGTTTAGTCATAGATGTTTAATGACACTGCAGTCTAATCAAATTGTGGATGTCTCTGTTGCCCAAGCTTGCATGAAATCACATGGAGAATTTTCAAAATAACTACAAATAAACAAGATTTAAAATATGTATATGGCTGTGAAAAGTCTATCAAACAAAAACCTCTTTTTGGAGTGAATATTAGGGCTGCTTCTAAAATGCACTCATGTTTTTACTTTTCTTTCATGCTGCCATGACTGAAATTTTTTTCCCAGTTATTTATTGTCTTACTCTTACAGACCTTCCCTTTGCTTAGCAATTCTACTTAGAATAATTTTGCATTGCAGAGTTACTGAATAGCAGGCTATAATGATTTTCTAATTGTGCACATTTTCATGGCCTGTATAAAGGGATGCTAAACAAACAAGCTTGAGATATAATTATTTACCTGCATTACAGTATCAGGTATGATCTTCTCTCAAGGTGGAGATGATAATACTATTACATGTGCTCTTCAAAGGAAAAAAAGGAAGATAAACATGCAGGATCATGGAATGGCTGAAAATGACAGAGCAGTGAACATGAGTGAATTACAGTATCAAGAAAATCTAGAAATGATTTTGCAGTTCTAGTACTTTCTTCAGTCTACAGAAAAGGAAATACCTAAATTTCCTTGCAAGAAACTTGAAAAAGGCCTTTGTGCTGTTTACTGTGTTTGTATATCCAGAGTGTGTGTCACTTTGCTGTTCCCTTCCCTTCATTGCAAGGTATTGTTTACAACCTTTAATGCCTAAAATTCCCAGATACAAATTTGGCTGCACCTTGTTACCTCTGGTGTATAATGAAAAGGGTTATTGGCTTGAGGAATTTGCTCATCAAAGAATGGAAACAGAGGTATGGGGAGGTGATTTACTTATTCAACAAATGCAGAATGAGCAGTAGAGGGATGGTGTCTGACATGGCTTGTTCTTCATCTATATGATAGACAGCATGAATGACAACACTAGAGCAGGAAAATATTTTCCATGTAATTGTCTTCCTATGATATGTTCTCTCTCATTTTGTTCCTCCTAAAAGTGTTTATCAGTTAATGGAAGAACAAGTGTGGGAAGGACAATTATCTGATAACATTATCCCATATAAATTACTGCTCTAAGCTCAGAGGGAATTTTTAAGCTATCATAGTTTTCATTCCACAAAGAAGTATTTGCAATCCTTGCAAAATCAATTCTTCTCAGCATAAAAGACCAACAGATCCACTTGTCCATGGTTCTGTTTCCCTTTTGCTTTGCAAAATAACTTTAAGATAGAAGTACCTATTTCTGTTTAAAACATTCAAGGGGTGTAGGTACCAATTAGAAGAGTGATGCAGAAAATATCCACATCATCTTAACTGTGGGGGCAACTGCAGAGGAAATTATCTTCCCAGCAAACTGTTGATCTCTCCTTCTCTTGCTCTTAGCTTTCCACAGATTTGAAGATTTTTTTTTTTTCTAGAAAAAATTGTTATAATTTATAGCTGGCTCTGTAAAAATAGCATTTAATTTCACAGCTGCTGGGAACACAGATATTTCCAGCATTTTCCACTGGTAAATTTTCCATTTTCTCCTGGTAAATTTGACAGCTGGAATGTCCCAGTCCATCAGTTCAGTCACTATGCTCTAGAATAACTAAAGCTCATCACAATCTTTTATGAGTTAGAACACATTTCCCCGCCCCCCCCCAAACTTATTTTTGCAGTTTGTTTCCTTACTACTACTTTGCTGAAGCAGCTAACCAATGTTTGATGTTTTGGTTTTTTTCTCAAAGGGATCACAGTCCTAAACCTGAAATTACCAACTAGAAGCCATTTTTATCGAAACAGAATAAAGAATAATAGAATCATAGAATAGCCCAAGATAGAAGGGACATCTACAGGTCATGTTGTTCCAGCCTATAGACAGGGACCTTCCACTAGATCAGGTTGCTCAGAGCCCCACCAACCTGGCCTTGAGCACTTCCAGGGCTGGGGCATCCATAGCTTCTCTGGGCGACCTGTTCCAGTGCCTCACCCCTCTCACAGCAAAGAATTTCTTCCTGATATCTAGTTTAACCTGTTCTCTTTCAGCTTGAAGCCATTCCCTTTAGTATCCCTGCATGTTCTTAGAAAAAGTCCCTCTCCGTTTTGTAGCTCCCTTCAGGTACTGGAAGGCTGCAATTAGGTCACACAGATGCCTTCTCTTCTCCCAGCTGAGCAACTCAAATTCTCTCAGCCTTTCCTCACGGGATGTGTGCCCCATCCCTCTGCTCATGTCAGTGTTCCTCCTCTGGAGTCACTGCAGCAGGTCCATGTCCTTCCTTGTGCTGGCACCCCAGAGCTGGGGGCAGCACTGCAGGTGGGGTCTTACAGAACAGAGGAGCAGAATAGACACAAATATTTTTTCATAGATTGCCTCTTTCCTTGTTAAATCTGTCAGGGTATTTTTGTACAATGTAGGAGACATATTTTAGTGCAAAAAATATGTTCCAATCACTGTTGGGTGTACTTCAATCACTAATTCTGACCATTACATTTTCATGTCATATCATAGTGTCAATACATACATATATATACATTGTATCATTTATATTTAGGTGGGATCTTGAACTAGTTGAAATGTAGTTTTGGTGTGGTTATGAGTCATATTACTATTTCCTTGAATTTTTGTCTCTATTTCTCAGAAGTGTAAATGTCCAGGAGAAAAGAAAGAAAAAAGTAGATCCAAAGAAATACCACTCTCCATGGACTGGTTAAATGATGGGATGACTGAAATGTACAAATCCGATAGTGTTCATTAACATAATTTTCTTAACTTCTTTGGTTTCATCTAAGTCTGTTTCTAGAGACTTTTACTATACCTACAATGCACTTATGTGACCCACTGGCATGAAAGAGGTTTAGAAATAGGTACTGGTGTAATAATTTATGAACTATATGTCTTTGAATAAGTGAAAGTGCACTTCTGTGCTGTTACTTTTGCAGAAAGTGGATATTTCAGCAGAAGAAAGGATAGCATAAGGCTGTTAATTCTGAGACTTTTTGCCATTTCATATCTCTACGTCTGCTCAGAACTAATTTCAAATTATTAATCGTGTGTATATCATGAAATTAGAATAACACATGTGAATTAGAATTTAACTGACTGTTAAACAGAGCAGAGAGTATGCAATTATTTTTTTTTGATAAAACACATTTTTCAGAATTAAATGTGGACATATATTCCATTTTCTACCTGCGAAATTGGGTTCCTGAGACTTATCCCTGACTGGGGTTTACAAAGCTGGAAGAATAGAAATGTGTCTTTTATCTTGTCCTAACAAGAATAGCCACACGTGCTGTGCAATTCAGAATTCTGTGATGGTTTTATTCCTGTCCCATGTTTCACGTGATGAATGAGCAAGCAGGATACTGTTTTTCCTCTATTTTCGGTGCAACTGACCAATATACTGAATACTTGACTACTTGCCACACAAAAATAAATCTCATTTGCTAAATGTGAAGCCTCATTCCTGGATAAAACCACTTTTTTGTATTTGGAAAGAAAAAGTGGTGGAGTTATTTCTCATCCATTCACAAATGGTTGCAGGTATCTTAAACCAAGAGCTCTAGTTCCTGCTGCTTTTAGGAACTGGCATCTGCTGTAAAAGAAAGCACCTTAAAAAGAACTTTATGAGGTGTATTGAGTGAAGCTTGCTCAGTTGTTCCAGTTAAATTCTACTTTTTGTAAACTTCTGTTAATGCAATTGTTGGAATTGAGGTCTGAGCATTCCCAGGTGATTATCCTGAAATTTCAGGTAGCTGTAGGTTCCATAAAATCATGGGGTCCTTTCCAGCTCTCTGAACAAAAACTTGTTGCAGGCAAAAAATCAGTGTTTTAACTTATGCTGGAAACCCCGTGTTTCCTACTGTAGTCATCACAGCTGCATGGTTTAGTGCAGCATAGGTTGAAAGCAGCAAGTAACTAAATTGAAGCTCTCCAAGACCTGCTTCAGAATAGCCTTGAGAAAACAGTTTAATATATTTTGAACATTTTAGTGGGGTTTTGAGTCTTTTATGTACCTCCAAATTCCTTGGTTTAGTTCAGGAACAAATAAGTGTCATGGAAGAAATTCTATTTCTTGAACATTTTGAACTAAAAAGCAGTGACATCTGGTGAGAGGAAGTCTCATGGAACTTCAATACCAATTTCCAGACTACATAGAACATAAACAGATGTTTAGTATTTTCAATAAAGAATTTGCTATTTCATTGTTGGAAAGCACATAGAGAACTGCATGATTTTTTATAAATTCAATCATTTAATGTTTAAAAAAGGATCATTGAAATTGCATCTGATATTGCAATCATTACCATATGTCTGCATGTACCCTACATGCAGTTCTAAAATGACTGTGCATTATTTTTTGTACTTTTTAGCATTTTTTTCCATAATAACGTTTTTTCTGGAAGAATAAAATATCATGCATGCATACAGTTCAGAGCTGTATGTTTGCACAGGTGTCTGAACAAATTTTGCCTATTTAATTTGCTTTTCCAGAGCAAAAATAATAATTAAAAAAAAATCCCATAAATTGAAGACGTATGATTGATTTGTAGTAGCATGTTCAAAAAAGTGATAGAAATTTGCTTTTGAACTAGGTGTTATTCCATCATAATGGGCAATTATGTTCAAAATTTGAAGGTCAAACAGAACAAGAAAATATAGAATAAAACTGTGAATAATGTGGAAAGCAATTGCTCTTACTTCTGAATAAGTGGCTATTTCTCCATTCTGCCCATTTATATTCTCCTCTTTTCCTGCACTTTGCATGTACTTGGTAGTAGGATGGAGGAATTGCTGAACTGGAAATAATTTAAAAATATATTTATATATACACACACTTGAAATTTAACCAAACAAAAATGCCAGTTCATACAATTATTTCAGTTTTTCAGAATGTGTTTAGATCCTGCTGTTTTTTTTTAGGTGCTTGATCTAAAATGTAATTTGCACAGCAAATTTATGGATCTCCTACGGACTGTTTCACGGTATCTCTGTTAATTGATTAATATTATTAATCTTTTCAGAACAATTCTGAAAATAATAAGATTATGTGAGTTTTACGTATTGATTAAAAATGTTCACCACATATATGTGGAGAAGGGGGAGTTTGCAGCTCTTTTACTCATAAAATGTGCTGGTGCAAACATCACCTGCTGGTGGCAGCAGTCGGGGTAAAATCTGTCGTCCTCAAGCTACTCTGACGAAGAAAGTGGTATCTTAAGATCTTCTTTGCCTAGTATAATGATTTCTGGTCCTTAAAAATCTAATGTATATCCCCAGTCACATTTCTAGGAGAATCTTCTGTGCTTGAAAGCATTCAGAGAAGTCTCAGAACATGATGTTACGCATACTTTTATATCAGGAGAAAAAAAATTAATAAACCAAAAAGAACTGCCATAGCTGTCTGTACATTCTCATTCTGCAGAAGGACATTGAGAAGCCCAGTCATAATGAGGCAGAAAACAAAGACGTTGCTTTCTGAGTTACAGGGATTCAAGGATCTGAATCAGAAATATCCAAACCTGCTTATTCTCATATACAAGTAGCTCCTGTAGCTGTAGACCAACATCTTTCTCTTCTGTTCTAGCCCACAGATGACTATGAAAATCAAGTTGCAACCTACTGTGCAGGTGGTCAGGTTCTGTGATATCTGTTCTTATAGTTTGGTCAGGACCCATTGTGCAAGGTCATCTTTGAGATGGTTTTTAGTATTGGAAGGTGATCTCTTCACCATCTTATCTGTTTGGTCTTACAAAGAAGTTTATGTATTTGGGTGTCTCTTTGTCCCTTTATTATAGAATAAGAGTCAAAATCATTGAGGAAGGCAGGAAGAAAGAAAAAACTTAGCCAGAGTAAGTAGAATTCCTATTCAGAGTTCTTGTTCCCTGTAGTGAAACTCTGAGCTTTAATTCCCTTTTCCTCATGCAGACAGAATTGATGCTTCAAGCCATATTTTCTAGAGTTCTTGTGTTATTTCCTAGGTACAGTCATAATATTGTCTAGTCCACCATATAAAGCCTTAGAATAGAGGGAGGTTCCTCCCGTGATAACAGGACACTCTGTGTGAACAATGAAAGCCACCTTATGATTTTATAGAATATGCTGAATAGTATTGACTTTTCCCTCCTGTGCTTGCCTTCAGGAAGTAAAGAGTTCTATCCTTAAAATTTTGTATTTGCAGGTACAGTTCATCTTTAAACCAACATTTTTACTCATATCAGTTTGCAGTTTGGGGAATTGCATAAGTACCTTACTACTTGGTCACATGGGACTTTGAGAAGTATATCTTGCAAGATTAAAAGAGAAATATTTTTCTCCCATAGAAGCTCTGATTGGCAGAAAGCATGAACATGTTGCTTTTCATGAGCAATGGCAAATGGCTGAGAGTTTTCCTTTGCTATAGTAAGGGTGAATTGCTCATGGTAGGAAATATGTCAATAGAACACTGAAGGCCTATGTATGGAAACACCTGCCTATTCATTTCTTGTTTGATTATATTCTGTTCTTAGTGGTTTGCTCTGAAGTCTGGATATTTTGTCATTCGGATGCTGAATAAGAGAGTACTGTCAGGCACGACACTGAATGTTTGTATTTTCCTAAGCCTTCATTCCAATGTTGCCCTCTTGCTGATTTTTTCCAGCAGTATTGTTCTTTTCCAGTGTCTTCCTTCAGTCATTCCATTGCTGTTGTCTCCAGCTCCAGATACACTCAGCCTCTTCAAAGAGGCTGGGGGCAAAGTGGGGCAAAGTGCCTCCAATAATATTCCACTACACCTTGGCACACCATTAGAGTGCCATGCCTAAATGTGCTTAGGGTGGTGCAAACTGTAATGTTGATACAGATGAACTTGGGGGGTAAGTGCAGGCAGTGATTCACTAGTTCATGCTGATCAGCAATGGTCTTAGCTCTGAACCTGCAGAAACTTTTTCTTTCTAGAACTGACAGAATAATAATAAATCCCATCTTATTCCTGCATACATATTCTCCTTCCCCACCCCCAACAAGTAAGATGTATTTAAAATTCAATTTCCTATTACTCTGATTACCAGCTTTTTCAATCTGTTTCCTAGCATCTGTCTTGCACCCATATTTAAGCTTCTTGTTTTCTTGTAGCTCCTGCTGATCTTCCATTTCTTTTTCCTCCAGTCTGTAGTCCTTGGACTTTTGTTTCATCTGCTTCTTGTCACAGAACTGGTGAAATGCTTAGCTCACAGAATAAAAAAGGCACATCAAAAACAGGTTGTGTTCCTTTATCCCCAGTCCTTCAAAGATACGTGTGTTCTTCCATGACTGAACTTCCTTAGAAAAATCTTGTGAAAGAATCTATAGTTTTCCTCTGAAACATTGCAGTTACTTCTATAGCATCTTCAAGGCAATACCTATCCAGATTGGAAAAAAACTTAGCAGAAGTACTTTAGTATTTTGTTTTTCATGCGTGCAGTCAGACTACAAGGGTTTGGGCTAGCTCTTAACTATATAAATTGATTAAATATTGATATCTACCTACAGAAAGAGTTCCCCTTCCCCTTCCATTATAAAATAGTGACTTAAGTGAACAAAGATGCTTCCTGGTTTTCTTTCCTCGGGGACTGGGCTTTAAACAATGTGTGTCAGAAATGCAGTTTGTCTCTGGAGCATGTACAATATCTAAGATTTGTACAGAGCTACCACAAGCATCAGTGTTATTTCTCAACTACTAATATTATAAATATTATGTTAAAATCTTTTAACTAGTTAAGGTTTTGAAGAAATAATTTGTACCATGAATTTTCAAAACCATCTAAATTTTTATTCCTCTTCTAACTTAATTTTTATGTACCTGATCAAGTTCATGGCAAAAGAAAGCAGTGCAATATATGACAGTTACTTAAAAGGGTTAAAACATTTGTGCCTTAATTTTATATGTCAGTGTCAATCGACTGATTACACAACAGGACTGGATATCTATTTTTAGGTGACCAATAAATCCACATGAAGTGGCAGGATTTTATCCACATCATGACTGAGGAGGAAAGAATTTGCAGAATAGATACTGAAGCTATGGTTCATCCTCATAGTGCACCAAGTATCTTATTTTAATGCATATTAAAAATTAATCCCCAAAATAAAGAAACCATTTTACAGTGCTCTATTACTGTGATAGCTGAATGTCTGAAACAATGGCATGCACTCATTTGATAGTGTATTTCTGACACAAGACACAACCACAAACCAAAACAGTATAGCAGAACCTTTCATGAGCATGACTCAGTACAAAAAACCAGCTTGTGGTCCAAAAAACTTAGTCTCTACTTCTGTGAATCTCCAAATTGAGAAAAAAAAAAGCAATTGCTTTAGTGTTCTGCTAAAGAAGACCTGAGAAAATATATTATTAATTATAATTAAATTTAATATAATTTAAATAATTAAATTTAATTGTAATTAAAATATATTATACTCAACAGCTAAATTATTTATAGTTAAACTTTCCATGATAGTGATATTTTTACAGGGACAGCTAGTCATAGAGTGTTGTGTCTCATAACACAGAATACTGATTTCCATAAGGGCTCTGGTCTCAGCAGCTGCATTGCGCATCATTCCAAAAAGCAACAGTTTCTTCAAAAGTCTGCCTTTATTAATATTTCTACTGATTGATAGAATAGTGAATATTGCAGTATCTGTAACACATTTAAGGAAGAAGTTGAAATTACAGTCTTTCTGCTAGAGAAAGAGGTAAGACTTGCAAGGCAGTGAGACATTTCCATTGACTGACATACTTTGCACAATACATGTGAGAAAATTCTTCTTATCTGATCTATTATGAGGTCATATTGCTCCTGGATCCATGTAATTAATTTCTTATAATCAGCTTCCATAATTAAAAGGAATAAGCTCATTTAGCCCCTGGAAAATTTTCACAGAAAAATGTTAAGGTTTCTCCTAAGTGATTAGCATTTATTTGCAATGAAACTAGAGTGTGAAATTGAAGGGGAACATTATTTTTATTTGCCCTAACTTTGAGCTAAGAGTTGCATCAGTTTCTTTCGTTCTGCTATGATAGGAGAAACAGCTCAGAATGTTCTCACCTCTCACTGCCTCTTGTCTATACTGAAAGAACATTTTAAATCCAGATTGGTATTCAGGCAAGCCTAATCTTGATTTTGCTGTCTTCCAATTTAAAAGATGGTTCATACTATCTCTTTTGAGAAAAATTTTGGAACAAGACACCATCTTCTTGCTAGAATTGTTATTATGCATCCTTCACCATGACTTCTGTAGCTGAAGGGAAAAATTATTTTATTGCAAATGTCTTGCTCCTTTTTAGCCACTAGAAAGGCAAAAATGGCTTTATCCAGGAAAGCTAAAATAACCTGCCCAAAAGCATAAACAACAACAACAACAAAAACCCCACAAAATCAAAAAACTAACAAAAAAACCCCACAAAATCAAAAAACTAACAAAAAAACCCCACTGTGTGCTGAAAAATCAGTGTATAAAAGTTGCCACTATATATTGTTGGCTTTCTGGAATGAAAATTAGGACAACAAAAACCTATGATGATGTAGAGCAGTTAGCTGATAAAGGATGATGAGGTAATGATGAGTTAATATGAAGCAGCTAATTTGTCTCCGTCCATTTTAATGCTAATCTCTTTGTACCGCACCATCTCCCTGACACTGTTACTGCAGGGCAAACCTGCACTGAGTTACAAAGGGCCAGGAAACACAACTGCTCATCTCAATATGTTTGACTCTCTGAATACATTCCTCTGTCTGTACGATTCTGGCACTATGCAATTGTTTTCAGTGTCTGTATATGTTGTAGTGTAGAATTTTTTTCTGACGTACCTTGTGGCAATGTCTAATGGGATAATTTCCAGCTACTCTCCCTGCTTTTTTTTGTAAGTGAGAACATAAAATTACATGAGCTATAAATTTAATGCACTGTTTCAGGCAAGACTTTACTTTTCTGTGGTTGGATTGCTTTTTTTATATATACATAACTTAATATTTGTCTATATTAAGTTTTATATGTTATTGCCCAATTTTTTGCCTTGTGGCATCTTTCATTTACTCAGAGTTTACATTTGTCCCAAGTACTTGAATACCTTCTACAAACCTTTTCCACTTGATTTTTCACCCATTTTTCAGGTCGTTGATCAGTTTATTGAGAAGTATAGTGCTTACCCTAGGTTTCTGTGAAACCCTGCTTGTTATCTGCTTCTGTTCTTCATTCCACTGTTTACTGTTTCCATTTTCGGTTCATTCAAGGACCTTCCTTCTTATACCATGGCCATTTAGACTCATTTAGCCTTTGGCATTGGATCTTGTCAAAAGCATTTTGTTGCAAAACACCAGTAGTATGCTTTTCAGAAGCAGCTGAAAGGTTTTCCTCTAAAAGAATGCTATTGCCTCATTCTGCTACAGTTTTTACTAGTTTTCATGACATAAACATCATGTGAAAGGATCTGCAGAACCTTTCCTTACAACCTGATATCTTGAGAACCAAAGAAGTTCCAAATGGAACATCACAACCAGCATTTCCTCTGTTTCACCCGTGGCTTCTTGAAGATTGTCTGGGTATATAATGCCTAGACCTTACGGGCTGATGGTTGTTTCATAGTTTCTCCTGTTAGGCCATCAGTTTTAGGCAGATCCTTTGCTAAATCCTCCAGTAGAATTTCCACTTTCCCTGATTTGCCAGAATAATTTCCAGTTTCTGGCTGAACACTTGCCTTTTAAGTTCCACATTTTCCTTTGCCTTGTATTAGAAAAAGAAACCATAGATAACAAAGATTGTCATTGTGGTGTCTTAAATTCTGATTTATCCACGTAGTCAGGAACCTGGACATCCATGGTTTGTTTTCCACAGTTAAAAATTGGTTTGGATTTGCTGCTATGAAAGCCTTGAGGGCAGACTTTTTAATGGACTTTAAATCAGTCACATTAAAAATTGTAATCATGATTCACATTACTGTTCATGTTTAATATTGGAGTTACTGTGCAAGGCTCTTTGGTGCTTATCCTGAATGAATAGAGGCATCATCCTGTTCCCTATCAGATACACTTTCTAAGAGTCTCAGATATGAAATAGGAGGTTGAGCAGTCCTAAATGAAAAATTGTCCAATTTCTTCAGAATTTCAAATATAATAATAAGATAATTGCAAAGGAGGCATTTTTGAAACAGATTCACAAAGAACGATATGAAGAGAAAAACCTAAATTGGGTCCATTAGAATTCAGTTCTTTCAAATCTTTTTGAAATAGTTTTATTTCTTAAATCATATAGGAAATCAGCAACAGGATAAGTGTAGCATGGATAGGCTTACTGTGATATTAAATTCAATTTGCTCTATATGTAACTGACATGATATATTTCAGGGATTTTTTGCACACTGGCATAGTTTATCCTTGTAGTTGATACAGTTAATTACATTTTCAAGGAAAAGTATAATGAGCCTTATAACTTGGCAGAGAATTCCTGAGACTACTGAAGTGGAAAAGACATTATAATATAACTTATTTGAGTGAGACATTCATTTTCACTGTATTTATTCAAGAACATTCAGCATCAATGAGCTCGTTAAATCTGATGCTAAAATGTACGTCATTAGATTTCAAAGTAGCAAGCAGACAGTATTTAGTGCTTGAGTTTCTCTGGGGTTTTTTGTGGCATTTTTGAGATGGAACTAAATTATTTACTTGACAGACAGGTGGCTGTATAGTGATTACAGCTGATTTTAACAATATGTGACAGTAAGGGAAATTAGAGCTCATTAACATTCACTGGACCTAGTGTCTGCACCACTGATCAATGACTGGACTACTCTGTGGCTTAAAATGCTTAATGATTCTTTGTTCGACAGGAGCTAACTGCTATCGGAGGAAAATGTGGATGATCTGATTGCTGGCAGAGCGAATGTGCACTTGATAAACAAGGGAAATGGGGATAAGTGGGGAGCACAATGAGTGCGAGAAGCTTGTGGTGATTGATAAACTATATTATGGTTGACACAGACTTTCTATGTTTTGCATAAGAGTGTTAGCATCTGACTGAGTGGAAAAGCAGGGGAAAGTGAGATTGTGTGATTAGTGGAAGGTAATCAGCCATCTGTTAGGCATAATGCACTTACTAAAGACGAAGAGAGAAAGCATATGTGTGCATGTGCTTACAGAGGATCTCTCACCTTTTATACAAGTATCCATGACAATATAAGACTGTATACAAAGATTAACACAAGCCAAAAAATATGCTGGATTAATATTTTTTTTTCTCCCACCAGAAGGAATGCAAGCTGGTAGCTGTGTTGTGTAGTTCTTAAATGAGCCCTTCAGCAGACTGAAACAGTAGCTTTTGAAGTGGGAAAAATAAATTGGAGGAGTATTTTTCAGAATTAATGGTATCATAGCTCTCAGTCTGATTGTGATGATGCCCTGCAAATGTTGAAAGATGAACTATTTGTTGGTCAGGACATTTGGCATTGCATTTTAATCTGTTCACCTGCAAATTTAAAATAAGCTGGTTTGTAGAACTCTTCTGGGTACGGAAGAGGTTTGGCTTGGAAAAGGCTGCAATGTGATTTAGTATGGTTTGCCCACCTGAAACTATCATTGGTACTATCAGGAATTTGTGATGCAGAAAATGAGACAGAGCATAGCTTTTAAGTTTGATTTTAAAGTTTTGGCAGTGATAAGGTTCTGCTTAGAAGGAAAAAAATCCTTTGTTCACCTCCTTTCAAAAATTATTTTTGCAAGGTATAGTGACTACTTCTAAAAAGAATTATTCAGTTTTGATGTGTGTTCTAACACTTATTGTAGTGGTTTATAATTCACTTTTTGTACATCTGGAAAAACAAAATACTCCAGAAATATAACAGACTATAAGGCCAGGATTTAAATCAGTCACTTAAAATATGACCCCAAAGTATTCTTTAACTTGATCATCCCTTTTTTTTTTTTTTAAGCAGAACCTACTTCTGATCGAGAGCGTTTCGGCAAGTTTTATACCTCCTAAATTGCATAAAATAGGTATGTCTGTGAGGCTGGCTGTTGCTGCTGGGCCTTGTTGTTTGCTGTTTGGTTCTTCAGCGTTAGAATTTCGTGCGAGCACCTCTGCACGGGGGATTTTCCAGTTTTCTGTCGGTGGCCGGGGCGGGAGCGCAGCGCGGCTCTCCCCTGCTCCCGGGGCTTGGGAAGCTCAAGTGTGCCCGCACTCCTTCGGTGCCGGTGTCCCTGGAGAGCGCAGGAAAACCTCCCGGTTGTCCTTTCTCGCAGCATAGTTGGGGTGATGATGCCTTTTTATTCTGCCAAGGATCAGTTTAAAGAAATCTGTGTCCTAGTGTTTGGATTAAGTCATTTCTAGATGCAATTTTCTCCTTGCTAATTACTACCCACAGTATATTTTAGTAATTCTGTAGATTTTTTTTTTTTAATAAGAAAATAATATTTTTTTCCCAAGTTTATCCACATATTCTTAATTCGAGTGTTGCAACTTCTTGTGATCTGGCAGGAAGACCGTAAAGGACTTGACTGTAATAGTTACTAGGATTAAGGGGGCATTAGCTGTAATGCTGGAGAGCCACTCGGAGAGAGTCAAGCACTTTTAACAACAAACAGGTCAGCAGGCTCCTGATGGCTGCTAATTGCACACTCAGTGCATGAGAGCTGGAAGTGCGTTCTGCATGCAGCATGGGCCAGCTTTTGTTTGCTGCTGCACGAGCATGTTTTCATTTCTGTTTGCTAATTGCTTCAATGTCCTTACTAGAGCTGAGTCATACTGAAAAACTCTGTAAGAGTGCCAGGGGTTATTTTTTAGGGAGGAAACCACGAAGAAAGCGCTGCTCTTCCTGTGCTTTGGTATCATTTAGTGATTCACAACCAACTTTTCTCTGATAGGCATGTTTAACAATAAACATGCAGAAATATGGACCACATGTGTTTCACCAAAATTTCACTTTCAGGAAGAAATAATGGAATATGTGTAAGATATTGAGAGAGTTTTGGCTGTTGGAAGAGGTGAATTATATGCTTTAGAACTGGGGCTGTGATCAGCAATGTCTCAGACTAAAATGTTAATGCACTGGTTTTTCTAACAATTTACTGAGTACTTATGGCAACAGAGATTAAGCTGGAAAGTAGGCAACATAAAGAGATGAACTTAAAAAATGCCCAGCATCCTGAAATGTTAATTTCATCCAGCTTTGCTGCAGAACTTTTTATTTAACACCATTTAATTTGTAATTTTTCAAAATTTGAGCTAAAAGATTTGGAAATTATACAGCAGGCACTGAGAATATTCGGATTCTTCTTTCATTTCCTTTGCTTGATTGCACTGATAGAAAATTTTGTTCTGAAGGGCCAAATTTATATTTAATGTTAATATTTAGTATAACGTCAGTGTATTGTTTTGTGAGTGTGATACATGTGCAAACACTGATTTACTAAGTAGTGGCAGGGTAGAAAATAAAATCAAATTAACATAAAATATACATTTTTGGTCCTTCCTGGCTATGACAAGTGAGATTGTGACTGGATACTTCTTCAGTACTCTGACTGCCTGCAGGAATAGTCTCTGGATGCTGAGACTCCACATGAAATATTTAGGACTATAACTTAGTAGTCACAATGTTGCTTTGACAGTGAAAGGTCTGTTTTTTTCTACAATCTTATAGATTTTATGTTAAGTAAGTAAAGTTGCTTGGGGTTATTTCTTGGTTTGTTTGTTTTTTGTGGGGTTTTTATGGGTTTTTTGTGGTTTTTTAATGGATAGGGTTTATGGCAGCCTTCTTCATGCGTAGTACGCATGTAGCTACGGGGAAAATATTTTATTTACTACATGTAAATACAGGCTAAAAGGTACAAAGCAAAATATTTTACTTATTTACTTTTTCCAGTGGATCTATCTCATAAGTGTATATTGATGGCACAGCATTTGGGCTTTCTTAAAGCCACTTTGTAAAATGATGTTTTAATTTTAGGTACATGTTTTGACCTAGGGAATTATTGTATCCATGTTTTGCTAGAGTTGTTGCTTATTGCAACAGTTCTTAATCTAACAAATTACTAGAATTTAAAGTTCAAAATGAAAATTAATGAATCAACCAAATATCCTCAATAATTCCTTCAAGTTCACCTGCAAATTTTTATACATGATCAATAGTTGAGTGGTCAGTTGTGAAATTTAAATAAATCTTGAAGTATCCGGTGTTTAGTCATAAATTTCAGGCCAAGGAACGTGTTCCAATATGTACTAGTTTATGAATACAAGTCTTCTATTGACTTCTGGAGTTCAGTAAAGTACTGCTGACTTTTGTCAGTGCTCATTTATTTACGTTGCAATTTTAAAACATGAGAACATGTTATTTATTAATGAAAACTATAATTTCCAAGGTGATTAGAAATTAGATGAGAAATTACAATTGGAAATTAAAATGAGAGAAAGACAGTATTTTACTTTTCCCATACAATGATCGTGTTCAAATCAGCAAAGTTATTTTGAAAAAAATATATTTAGTCTTGAATTTACGGTATCGATTTTTAGGGTGAAGAATTTACTTAGTTGTGTAATACATACGTAATCTACTCCTTGTCTTTGAGCATTTTGTTGCTAAATTTGGTCTTAAAACAGCAGTATGTTTTCTTTTTATCTTTGCAGCTATTTTTGAAAGAAGTATGGTTTAGGCATTTGCACGTTAGCCATGGATGTAGCACTTTCTCCCATGAGAACACAGGAACTGGATCCGATGCCATCTGATGCCTCTCCCATGCTCATAAACATGACTCCTACAGTGGAACACGATGGGGAAGGGGATGTCATGAAGGACCTTGACTCTGGCCAGCAGTATGAAAAACCCCCTCCTCTACATACTGGGGCTGACTGGAAGATTGTTCTCCACTTGCCAGAAATTGAGACCTGGCTTCGGATGACGTCTGAAAGAGTCCGGGATCTGACCTACTCTGTCCAGCAGGACTCGGATAGCAAGCACGTGGATGTGCATCTGGTACAGCTGAAGGTATGACAAATTTTATATCACAGACTTGTCAGTGAAGGTGTCTCATTCAACTCTGCTGTTAGTAAAATAAACAAAAGGGCTTTTCCTAACTGCTGAAGCATGTCTGACAGCCTATGCTAAAAAGTGAACAAATTAAGGGAGGTAAGAGAAGCTACTTAATTATTAGATTTTCTACAACGTTATTTGCTCATCACTTAATTCAACAGTCATAGCCATATTTATGGACATGTTCACACTCTAAAAGCAAACAATAAAACATTATCGGTAACCTGACTGGACATCTCACCAGTGCCCAGAAATATTCCCACTGATTTTAATGGGCTTCTGTACCTGAAACTCCCATATAAAATTCCTAATGTTCCAGCAACTGGGCCACTCATTTGAAATTCAAGGCACAATTCAAATAATTAGTGCCCGGGACCATAAGTGTGTGTTCATTTGCATGGCCTGGTTTGCTGCAGCAGATGAAGCATGCTTTTGAAGGTGGCAATTTCCAAAAATAGCACAAATGTTATCTCTTCAGGCTGAGCTGTCTTCAGAGTTGCATTCTGTGGCCTGTTTATGTGAACATAATCTTCCTTCATACTCAGTGCAATGGTATTTTATTTGTGTTTATTTTAGGACTGTAGCTGTAAGCTGTCTTAAAATACAGCACTGTATACTAACACTAACCAGAGTGATTGTACTGTAACCAGTCCTAACCAAATAGAGAGCTGATCTGATTTTTTTTAAAGGTCCCAACATTTTTCTAAAAATTTTAGGGTAGACATTGACAGGTTTTGACAAGAAAGGACTAAATCCACACTGTGCAGTAAGTTTTTAGCAGATACAGTGAAAAGGTATTTCTGAAGGCAGACATGAGAAATCTTGCTGGGTTTGCTGCTGGTTGTGATCTGGAATTGCTTGTGGCTTTGTTAGCGCAGTGCTGAGCTGAAACTGGATGTCTGTGGAGCTTGTGGGTGGTGTTTGCACACAGCTTTGGGCTGGTTCAGAGCACAGGCAGAACTGATTTGTGCCTGCTTATGAAACGAGAATATTCTGTGCATACAGCTCACCCTCATACGTCCACTAATACATTTTATTTGTAAATGGAAGTCAGTGAAGGAATAGCATTCCTCATGGTTTTTCTTCTTTATAGAGTTTAGTTGTGAAGTCACAAGAGTCAATTGGAGTTCATAAAATGCTTTCCTAAGGGTTTTATCTATGTAAACTAATGGAGCAAAGTTTTAACAAACGCATTGGAAGTACAGAACTTCTGTAATCTGCTGATCTTTAAATCTGTATACAGACAAAAAGAAATATGACTGTAGAAACAAGAGCTGTGAAATTATTTTACGTAGTATAATATAATATAGACTTTAGATTAATTCTGAATAGTTTATCTACTATGAAATTAACTAAAACTAAGCAAAAGACAAATCCAAACAAAAAACCCAACTACAATTTCACACAGATTTATTTTTTTCTTCTGTCCTCTGATAATACTCCTGAGGGACTACTTCCCAATGATGTGTATCCTTCTGGAACTGTTGTGCACAGGCTTGACATTGGGCTCGGTGTGAAGCTTGACTATTGCTGAGTAGACTGGAAAAATTGTTCCACATATCTTTCATACCAATTTAGTATTTTCATGTTTTCCCAAGCAGTGGGAGATGGTTGATTCAAGTTGAGTTTGCAATTCACTGTAACTCCCAATCTCCTTTCCCACAATATAGCTTTTTTTCATCTCTCCCTTCCCTATGAAATCTTACATGTGGGATTTTACCTTTGTCCATCATGGAACTTTTTTGCTTTTATTTCATTCCACAATTATCTCCTCCAAGAACACTCATTGTTTTCATCTGTAAATTTAAGAAGTCTTCTTTCTGCTGCTTTGTCCAAGTCATAATGAGAAAAATTAATTATGCAGACTCTGGATAAAGGTCTATAATATAATGGTTTCTGAATATAATTTTCAAAATGCAAATGTAGCAGTAAAACAAACAATTTTTCTTTTTCTCATTATTTGTTTTCCTCAGCCAGGAGATGTCAGATTCCATTTTAATGAAGCTTTCTATTTGTTTTGGATTCTTAGAGTGGATTTCTTTCCTCTGGCAGTCAGTTGGCTTGTGGTGATAAGACTGGTTTGGGGATCTAGGCCATAGCAGACTCTTTATGTTACTCCTTGGAAAAATTGCTCAGCACACAGATCATCTCTTGTGAAAATTTTCTCAGTATCTCAGTTGCAGATCTGTCTGTGCTTTGCTGCTTCTGTAAATAAGAGCACTGCTTCTTTATTGTGGCTTGTTCCCTAGGGATTTTGGTGTTTGCAGCTAGTCTCTTTTCATGCTGCATGACTTAGGGCTTTACAACCTCCACTGATCCTTTGAAAATACTTGTCTCACTGTGGCAATGCCCTTTCTCAGAACTGGCCACATAGCATGAGTGGGAGGTTTTGCTTATATTGTCCCTTGAGAAATTTCCTAGAAAGCTCAGCTTCACATGAGTGTTTCAGGAAGATAGCTGGATGAACTGTAACTCTTCAGATTCCAGAATGCCCAATTTTAGTCTTTCATCTGGCATCACTCTTAAGCTGTTCTATGCTACTTTTACATGCTCTAACACATTCACTGTAGCTGTTCCCAATTGCAAATATTGTAAAAGACATTTTTAAAAAATGATGGTTTTGCTACAAGCAAATTCAGTTCTCTCTGTGTCCTTTTATTGTCTTAAAATGCTGAGATGCTTTCATGATCTATTTATTTTTTAATATTTTTAATAAAATATATTTGCTTTTCCAGCAAAATCTTTCTTGGAATCCTTCTGAGGTATAAATTGGATTCAGCTCCTGTTCTGCTTTACTTTATATCCCTTAACTCTCACAAGGAAGGGTCTACTGTTTTAAACTATTGATAACTGCTTTCTACCTTTTTTGGGGAAAAAAAGTAATTTAGGATGATCTAGTGTAATCTTCTGTACCTTAGATGACTTAATTTCTAACTTATTTTGGAGTAAAGCACTCCACCCCCGCTTTGTGACTTCGGTATCTGAACCATATATATTGACATAGAAACAAGCACAGTTTATGCTCTGATAGTGTCTCTTTGCAGACACTGATGATGTCACTCTTTCCAAGTGGAGACACTTCAGTCATCCTGGTTCCTGGATACCTGGGTCAGTTGCAAACATCTTTTGACTGGATTTCTCATCTTTCCTCTTGATTCCTACCACAAAATTTTCTTGAACTTTGGGTAGAGATCAAATATCATGCGGCCATTATCCTTTCACTACCTTTCCACTGTTTCTACTTTTTTTGAGGGACAAAGGCTTTTTAGTTGCTCTTTTTCCTTGAATTTAAATCCTGGCTAAGAGGACAGTGTGAGACATTATCGAAACAAGATATTAAAGACACTAAAGCATGTTAGAGTGCAATGTATCTGCAGTTAGATACAGGTTATTACTTTCTCCATTACTTTACGAGAATTTTGAAAAAAAAAAAAAACAAACAGGGTACAATATATATCTTTCTTATCCCCTTCTCTTTAATTAGCTTTATAAAATTTTCTGAATAGTTTAGTAAGCCTACATTTTTTTAAATTTTCGGTTTTTCCCTGTGGCCTGAGCATACTCCTTGATTTGGAAAAATGTCAAGGAATAGCCAAAATAGATGTGTGTTTCTCAGATGTTATCTGGTCAAACAATCAGATTGCTTCCAACTTGTCTGGTAATTCTGCAATCTTGCACAGACGGAATTTCTTATGGAAAAAGATGTGACTTGTTTACCATATCTTAATGTGATTTATTACAGTAAAAGCACACCTGTAATAGTCATCTTGATTTTGTATCTCTTAGACTAACTTCTCTTCTGCCTAAGAGAAGAAAATTCCCTCTTCCCAAGTGATTTTCCTAATCCCTTGCTATGTTTTATCAAACATAAACAGAAGCTAATGCTCTATTCTGTGCAGAGGGCAATCCTGGAGGCATTGGACCTGCTGTTCACTTATCTACCAGATCACTGCCTCCAAGAGTGAAAGCAATGGTCAAGCCAATTTTCTAGGTACCAATTAAGTTTAGAAATTAGATGCAAAGTTAGGATTTCTGGCACTCTGAGCTCAGAAATGCAAAATTTTAGGCAGTAGAATACTTTCACTGAAATGAGCAACAGAGGTGTTCTTGTGGTACTCCGACATCTACAAATTAAATGGCAACTGAGCCAGATGATGTAGGACTGTGCTTTGTATGAACGCAGAAAGAGCATATGTATTTTACTGGAAATTCAGTTGCCTCCTAAAGAAAGCTGGATCAAATTAAGGTAGAAGGCTGCTGAATAAAATAGGAGGCTCAGAGAATTGGGAGTTAATGAAAAGTAGAAAAAAATTGAGAAACAATAAGAGGTTCCTATCTGTTTCTGAGTAGGGAAGTGAGCACTAACTACTTGGTTAGTCTGCTGTTATGTATGTATCAAGGGAATAAAAATAGCTAAAAGCTGGAGAAGCCTTAACTGGTAGCCCCAGTGATAATGGAAGACTTGGCTTGCATAATTTATCAGGAAAAATGAATAATTAATAAATGTTGCAGATAGCATTCTGGACCCTTTAAAGCTTGGACTCTCTTTCTGAAAAGGCAGGAAAGGTGACTAATAAAAATTGTTGGAATTAGTGTTCTTGTAACAAAGGAATTTTTGAATATTCCTTTGAGTGGTAGAACATCAGCACTGGATATTCCACCTGGGTTTGGGCAAAACAGATTTAAGAATAAAGAAAAGGTATATGTTACATGATAGATTCACGTGAGGTGAATGTATCATGTAACACTTAGGTGGGGCCTTATAGTGGCTTTTGGAAAGGAATTTTGAGCCATGTGTGGAGTATGTAAGCTCTCCCCTTAAAGCAAGGGACAGTATGAACAGCTCCTTTAATCAGCCTGAGTTTCTACAAAGCAAACGCTTAAAGAAACACTGAGAAAAAATTCTGCAACCTGTGATATTTCTTCCAAGGATGGGAATGCATTCGTTAGTTCTCAGTGACATATTTGGACATAGAAAGGTGATGTGTAATTCAGGGAGTTTGTAGATATGAGTACAGTAGCATCTGCAATGCCGTGAAGGTCTTAAGGTTGTCCTAAAATAGACATTCAGATTGTTCAGCAGTCAGGAGACTCGGAAGAAAAAGGTGAACATTTGCCTGTGATGGGGAAAAAAGAGAGTGAGTCTTCTACCACTTGCACGTTCTTCTAGTTATAAAATAAAAACTCTTCAAAATATCATTTTCATTATTTACACATTTGAAACATATACTTACTCCAAAGTTTCTGTTTTAGATATCTGACATGAATGCATGTAAATGCACTTTGAACTAATACAATTATCATTCCTTCCTCTCCTCTCTCCATATTGCTCCCACATTAAAATATGTTAATACAGGCTGTAGAAAATGAGCTAATATGCTCTACAAATGGTCTCTGGAGAAATATTAAAATTATTATCAAATTCCAGTACAGATGTTGCCTATTACATTTTCCTCTAACCTATATCTTAGTCTGATTAAAATATAAATTGTGACTGGATACAATGCTGTAATGATATAAATTTCATTATAATGAAAAAAATTTGTATGTCAAGTCATTGGGCAAATTCATTAACAAAAACATTTGCTGAGAGAATGTATTGTGTTGTTTAGTATTTGTGTATGTGATGATAGTAACACACACTGTCAGATTTCCTGGAAAACTGTAAATTAATACTATTTCAATGGTGTAAGATTTAGTACTGTCAAATTTTAAAATGAGAGGTCATTGACAGTATATAATTATCTTTATTCAAAAGTAACTAACGGGAATTTTTTATGATAGCTGTGACTTTGTTGCAAGGTTTTTTTAATTAATATCTATGCAAATGTAGATGTGTGTGTAAGCAAAAGAAGGCACAAAAAAACAGTTCCACATAAATGCTAGTGGTGATTTTTTTCTTGACAATTTGTGTGAGTCTATATGTCACAAGTATGTATTATAAAAGTCACCTATTTCTGATCTGCATTGTGAACTATGATGTTCATAGGTGTTTTCTTGCTTTACACATTTCAGTAGTCTTTGTGGCTGTATTTCTTATTAGCCATTATAGGGGTTGGGTTTGTTAGCTTTTCAATTTATAATTACATGTCACTTATAGATATCAAAAAACTCTAATATGGCATAAGGGAACAGTCACAGTAGGGCACAGAAAATGCAAGAAATTTTTTAGTTTGTTGCATTATGTTTAAAATTCCCTTATGGGCTTTTATTATAGGAGAATTGACAGAAGACATTTCAGGTTATAGGATTATTGCTGTCTGAATGCCAAAAATGCAACATGAATATCTCAATAATATGACAAACTTGTGTTTTAGTAAGAAGAGGTTCTGAAAGTTGGTGATTTTTAAATATCCTTGGATGTTTGCCTCTTGCATTATGTTAATTATTCCTCAGAATGAAAGTTCTTTCTCTGTAGTTAACTCTTAGAAACCCTGCTGTGATGTGATTCCTTTGTAAATCAGCAAAACAAACAGATTCCATGTATTTTGTTGTGAAGAAGGCAAAAGGAGAACTAATACCTGCCAGTTTCTCCCTGCAAACGATTCCCTGGAGAAAGACAGCAGTTTTCATGTAGATAGTTATGATTCTAACCCTTGATAGAGCATTTCAAAAGATGGAGCATTTACTTTTTTGGAAGTGTTTCCATTTCTTTTTGGAAAACGTATGTAATTCAAAAGGCATAAAGCAGCACTGCATTACAGCACTACTACTACAGCAATCACAGCACTCCAAAGTTCTGACAGAACATCTTTTATAAGCCTTCACAAAATATAAAATCTACTAGTGGTACATTGCAATTTTCCTTTCCCACTGAGCAGTGTACTTCCTTTTCATAATCTGTGTTAGCTGAGAAAAGGCATCACACAAAGATCTGAGCTATATTCTTTTATTCTCCTCTGCTGGCTCTGGAGCCATACGTGCCCTTGGCTGTGGTTCCATACTTCAAAAGGGACTCGAAGCAAGCTTCAAGATACAGTATTCTTTTTTGCTGTGGTCTTTCATCTCTTTATGCTGAGATGAGTACATTTGCTTCTGATAAAAAACCATGCAGATATTCCACAGGAAAGAAAGCAAGTTTCTTCAGAATAAGTTCTGTAGATTTAATCATAGTTTATCTGCTAATGTATAGGGAAAAGATAATTTTATAAGTGCATTTCCAGTGTGATTGTGATCTGGTATTATGAAATATGTTATTTTTATAACTGACATAGATTATATAGGCATATATATGCATAAGTATGAGTAAGTTTGTAGTACCATAACAGAAATACAGTGCCACTACTACCTCAGCATTTGCATATGCGCTTATTCCTCATGCATTTCTGGTTTTTCTCAAAAATTCTTCTGAATTACCTGGCCTATAATATTAGAGAAACTATACTACAGTTCACTGTAGTGCACCACTGATGTGTGCAAGACCTTTGTTTGCAGTTGACCTTGTGACCATAGATACAAAAGGGTTACTCTGTGTCTCTATGGCTGTTCATACACTGGCAGAATAAAATCTCTTGATGTGACAGAGTACAGTTAGTACTCTTTGGGAAAAAGAAATTATAGTCAAGGAGAAATATTATATTTTTAATAGTCCCAAATATCTGTACTTTTGGGTACAGTAAAGTATCTGAAAGACCCTACAAAATAAAGAAATAGAATCATATTTTAAGACCATTAAGATGTGTGGGATGAGCAAAGTGGTTGATACAACATCTAATCAGCTTGTATGAAAGATATGGCTGACATCTCTTTCTCCATCCCAGAACAGTCCAGCATCCAAGCAGACAAAATCATCAAATGGAAGTCTGCAAAATCATTAGCCAACTAATAACATCATAGAACTGAGATACTAAACTGAACATTCTTACTTGCTCTTCCACAGGTATTTTGAGGAAGAAAGCAAGGCTAAAATACTTTTAATTAAATCCAGGATTTTTAGGCAATAAATGAATTTCACAATCTGGACATTTAAGAATATTATCAGATACTGTAAGACTCATGATAAAACAAAGGGAGGAGGAGTATTTCCAAGGGCAATACCATAGGATTTGTACAGACATGATACCACTGTAGCTAGTCTGTATTTTCTTTGCTAAAGTCATCTGCACTTCCTTCATGCAGTATTTATGGGGACTTCCTGAAAGTTCAGATGTCTGGTTTAACTGTTTAACTGAAGACAAAATGGTTTACTTACACATTTGTTTATCTGTTATCAGGTACAAGATCCCTTTTTCTCTCAGGACTAGGATCTTAACTTGAAATAGATAATTTTGATACCTTGGGTTAAAATACCAAATTTCACACAGTAAAAAGTGTAACCTCTTATGCATTATTACAAATATAACCTTCTCTTCAAAGACTACTCTGAGTATCCACCTTGCTGATGAATCTAGACCAGCAGTTTAGTATGAGGAATTAAAACAGAGGTAAATAGAAGAATACATGGGAAGGGAGCCACTCTCTTTTCTCCAAAGGAACATTGCATTTCCAGTTACAATACTATTGTTTGCTTTGAAAAACCTTGCAATTACACCAAATGCTGTACTACATTCAAACGTAGAATAAGGAGTGATGAAGATGTATTTTTTACTACATTACAATTTAAGTTATATGCTTTTGATTTTTAGCTGAGATCTGCAAGAATAACCTCCCTGTCTCAAATCTGTTCAAAATTCTGTTTTGATTCTAATTATGAATGAAATATTTATAATATCTCTGTGTTGGTTTTATTATTTATTTATTTATTTATTTATTTATTTTAAGCTGATGAATAGCTAAATCAACAAACTAAACATTTGAGCAGCAAAGACTTTGTGGTGATTTCCACTGCAATTTAAATTACTATGCTCAGATTTGTAGTTACAATACAGTAGTTGGGTGTGGTTTGTGATTTTTGATCAAGTCTCAGTAGATGGATTTTCTTTGCTACTTTGTCTGATATAGCAGAGAGCAAATCAGAATGGAAGACCTATACCTGTAAGTTATTAATGAGATTACCAAGGAAAAACCCATGTTATATAGGTATCTTACTTCTGATAAAGACATTTTCCTTTATTCACAAAAGTACATGTTGATGCAGATTGGCTTGGGATTTTTATTTGTTTGGTTGCAAATCCTATTCTAGATGTTGGTTGCTAGCCTTATTTTTCCAGCCTCTCCTCCCTGTTTAATTATCCTTTCAGCTATTTTCAGGTTCCCTCTCTCTAAGTTTTTGTCCTCCAAAACTCCCATCTGATTCCTGTCCTTTTTAATTTTCTTCCCATTTGTCCTTTGCTAAAGTACAATGCTGAGTCATCTGCTGCCACACTGAATTGCTGCTTCAAAAAGCCCTGATTCCTTTCTGAACCTGCACCAATGTCATGTTCTGTGGAGAGAGCAGGGGTCTGACAGAGCACAGGTTTAAGAATACTTACTGCATTAAAAACGAAGGGGGGAAGTAGATGACAGTACTACACATGGGCCTTACTTCTGTGTACAGCATTTATTTTTTAATCTGGTCTTGTATAATGTCTACGACCATAAATGAGTAAAAAAAAATCAGTTTAAAGTGTTTAGTATGTTTTCTAGTATGCTCAAATCAGTGAATGCATATGTATTAGGGTGCAAGACTTTCTTTTACTTCAAACAGTTTTGAGTGTAGTCGTGTAGCCATGTTCCTGCAGCAATCCAGGTAGTCAGCACCCAGCTTTGTGTTGCCACAGTCCTGCATTACTAGAATCTGAACTTGCTGATTTTATTGGGGGTTTTATGCTTAGTTTTGTTAGCTCCCCTATGAAAGATGAAGATTCAGTTGTTATAATTGAATGAATAATGACTTTGTTGCCTTGATGATTGAATAATTTGTCCTTGAATAAGAAATACAGCTTTTAGCATTTATGGAAAAGAGGTGATTTAATTCTGACAGCTACAAGAATTTCTAAGAATTATCCATTAAACAGCAATTATTAAATGCTTCTTTGAAGGCCTCACTTCATTGAATTATTCCTGGCTTTGCTCTCTTGCAGAACCAGTTGCAATTGGCACATTGCACCCAGCACGTGGAAGTCTATTTATCAAGGCCAACTGAACAGAAATAATAATAACAATAATAATAATAAGAGAAACAACAACAACGGTAGTAATAAGCTAAAAAAGAAATACAAAAAGTCAAAATCTTTGCATTTAGTAATATAAAGAAAGCCAGATAACTAATGGACATTTAAGATATAATTATGCAAATGCACACACAGGCAACTTTGTACTCCTGGGAAGCTGTTGAACTGTATGGAAGTACAGAAATGAGGAGTTTAATAACACATTTGAATTACTTTTTAGCGTTTAAATAGCATATTTATAATATTGTTCTTTGTTTATTTACTTCTGTAACTAATTTTATTTCTATTAGAAACATTACTTTCACAGGGTGCAAGTTTTGTGTCGTAGTATTGTAGGAAGATCTTTGCTATTTGTCTTCTTAGATCACTGTCTATGATTGAGTAGGTAAATGATAAGATTAAAAATTTACTTTGTGTGTAATTAATTGCAGTTATTATGTATTTCAGTTTTCTTCTTGTTCCTTATTTCTATTCTTACTGCCTGGGCAAGAAAACCATACAGAGCATAGTGTCCTGGAAAACTAGAACTTAGGTTAAAACAAATTTAAAAAAAATAAAAACAACCAACGAAACAACATGACAACCCTGAGGCCCTGGGCAATAGTCTTTAGTAAAACTTTTAGTAACTTCAGTATTAAAAAGAGCAGTGAGGCATTTCAGGTTCTGCTGCGGCTGTGCTGCAGCACCATCTAGTGCTGCAGGAGCTGCCCAGCTGCTGAGGATGGAAAAAAGAAATAGGGAGGGAAGGGAAAAGTTTGCTATCACATGCACAGAACTCTGGAACATTACCAGTAGTAATCTGAAAGTTGTTCTTAATATTTATCTGGAAAAAAAAAATCTTTACTAGTGTGTCAAGTTTAGCATACTTGTAAAATAAAATGCTTGATCTTGTAGTGGTAAAGCTGACATAGAGCCCTCAGAGAAAGATGTGTGTGCTTGTGTACACACACACACACATACATATATATATATATACACTCTTTACTCTATATTGCTCTACCTTGAAACAGTCAATATCTACAGTGAATTTCTGCTATTTCTCTAGATCAGAAAAATACCAGCTTGGTAATAGTGCTAGCAGGAGACAGTGCTTAAATTAAGGGTGTCCCTGAAGGTGGAGACACCTACAACCCCAGACCTTGGTGCTTGGATACAAAATTAAGGCTTCTTCAGGTTTGCATGAGTCACTGGGTAACTTAGTATTTTGTTTGGATTTCCCTACTGTTTTGAAGCTGTTTGCACGGCACACCCACTGTATACTTGACATAAGTGTGCACCTTACAGACACGACGTGGCTTGTATGATGTCCAAAATAAACTGGCAGCAAAATCAGCAGTAAGAGCAAGTTATTGCAGTTCTGCCCATCCATGACACCACTGCTGTTATCACCCCCTCACCCTCCCAGGCAGCCCCTAAAGCAAGCTCTCTCTCTGACAGCATGGTTTTCTTATTGTTTTGCTTACGGTTCACAATTTATTTAAATCAAAATGAGCACTTATGCTTTGTGGTAAGTCTTATTACAAAATCAGTTTTCTGGAAGAGGGGCAGACATCAATTTAACAACATCTTGGAAACATAATGTACCCAGCATGATAAAATTTTAGCATGAGAAATGTCCTTATGCATTAAGGAGACTAATGGATTTTGTTTAATATCTTTAGATAAGTTTAGGACAATCTAAATATCTAATATCTAAATATGTTTCTCAATAACAACACGAGAAACTCCTTTTATCCAAAAGTACTTATCCTTCACAGAAAAAAACAAAACAATCCAAAACAAAACCAGTCAAAAATAAGTAAGATAGGCTGAATTTGAAGTAGCTGATTATTAGAGCTGCCATGAATCTTCAAAAGTATCTGTGCTCTGTCTTAAAAATCGGTGCATGTTTTCCCGTCTTTCTTTCTGTGTGTAGAGTTCTGTAAGAATTATTCACACATAGCACATGTATCTGAGCACATCAAATGCTAATAAGAAGCAATGTGAAATATGCAACAAAATACTGTACTGATTTTGTGGGATGAATAAGGGGTTCCAGTCCATTGAAGCAATTATAAGACCAAGATTTTTGTTGGTATTGTTTTCTTTCTGTAGTTTTGGAACAATATGTGCATTCATTTAACTATGGAATAAAAATATTTGGTCTTTTTGCACAGTTTCATTTCACTGCAACTCACATGGACTGAAAGAACAGCTGAATAACTTGGTATGGAAAACCTATAGGTCATGAATATTGGATGTAACAGCTGTTTTCTTTAAAAAAATTGGATGATGTAATCCCATTGCTTAGAAATCTCTAGAATGTGACAGTCAATTATTTGGAATAGGAGAAGGAAAACTGGTTTTTGCCAGCCTTTCATTTCCTGGCAAAGACCATGTATACAGTTTTTCATTATTATGTTCTTCAGAGCAAAGTCTAAAACTGTTTTTGTATTATGAGCTCAACATTTTTTTATATAAAAGACTAAAAATGCAGTCCTTGTTGAACCTGTTTATTCTATTTATTTTCTGTGAAATTTTAGAAATGCAATTTAGAGAAAGTGTTCCTCTGCAGTATAACCTTACTTATCTTTTGGTTTGTCAGGAGGAGGATGAAATGTTAGAGACGTCTGACTCCACTTAGTCTTTGAATTGCAGTATATGTCTTTAAATATGTCACATCATACTTTGCAATGATAATGCACTGAGGATTTTTTAATAGGATACTAAACTTACATGGTGTGAGGGAAGTCTGCAGCTCCAGATGTTATCAGTTCAGCTGTTTGCTAGAATAACAGGGGAGTCAGTGTGTGCACTCCAAGCAGGTCCATTTAATTCCTTGTTTCCTGAAAGAAATTGAAAGTGTAGGGAGGAACAGGCTAAACCTTCAGTCTCTGCCGGGTGCTGATGGAAGATAGGCTGCAACAAAGGGGTCCCTAATAGGTATGCAGTGAAAAAAGTGATTCTCTCTGATACTCAGTTTAAATTACAGTAAAGAAAATGCCAAAGGTGGTATTTACTGATGTTTCCTTCATCGAAAGGAGAGGTTGATATCTGCTACCTCTCTTTGCCTCACACAGATGCATTTCTTCATGTAGTTGTTCTGAAGATATTCAATAAATGCAAATAACCGGCAAATGGACAAGCACTTGGGAGAGATGTTTTTGTTAAACTTTGATTTTTAATTATGGAGGTAGACTGCAAAAACTGTATTTTAAAAATTCATCTGCTTTGCTTTCAATCTGTTTGTTGTTTGTAACTATTTTCCATTTATGATTATGACGACTTGGTGGGGTGCTTAGGGAAAATTTTAAGGGAAATAATAAAGCTGTCCATTAATTGAATCTTCATTCAGTTTGAACATTCCCACTTCTGTATTTAGACTCAGTTATATTACCTGCAAGAGAATAAAACCATCCTATTCTGGTATTTTCAAATCCACAAATTGAATTTTATCTTAAAAACTTTATAAGAGGAAAAGATCATCCATCCAACACTTTTCTTAATACTCACCCTGAATTATTGTGCATAGGTCTTTGATGTACTCCAAGCATAGCTACACTTGTGTGAATCAGTAAATACCATGTAGGAAAGAGATCTGAATTTTGGTCTCTTTTATTTCCTTTGAGAATCACAGAAACGTAATAGGCTGTAAAACAGTTTTTTTTAACCGTACACATTTGAGGCACCTATAGAAAGTGGATATCATGGAGAGAAAGCTTATTCTGCTTCTAAGCTTTTCCAGTCAAAATGTCATTACAAAATTTTGATTTAAGTTAATAGATATTTTTTTCCAGTGAAGCTTTCTTTAACTGGAAAATGTGAAACTAGCTTAACTCTTCTTATCCAGGTCAATTTGCTATACTCATAAAAGATCAAATGGGTTGTACACAAAGACTGCATTTTTAGTCTTTTATATAAAAAATGTTGAGTTCATAATACAAATTATGTGGGCTGTCTGGTTGGTAAAGGTTAGCTTAAGGGGAAAAGCCATAGAAATTAAACCTCAATCAAAAGTATATAATTGTAGTTGAAAAAAGTTACAATGATGTTGCAAGTTTGAAATTAGAAGCCTTTCATATAAGCTCTGAATTTTTTTCCCCTAAAATAAGTGCCAAACCCCTCATTATTAACAAATAAATAAATATATAAATAATATATTAAAAAATACACACACCCTTAGCAATTCTATTTAGACTGTAGACGTCAACACAAGTGATTAAATTGATTGTGGGTGTCATTTCATTGAGCATTTTACCTAACCCTTCCAAAAGCATTTGTATTTCAGGGGAAACACATGACTCATTCATTAATTCTAACCTCAGTTGTTTTTATTCTGGCCTTCTCTCTTTTACATCTCCAGAATAACTTGCCGAAAATATGTCCCATTTTGCAGAGTTAGCAGTAAAGGTCTTTCAGAACACTCTAACATGAAACCTTCCAGCTCTGCGGTATTGTCCTTGCACTAGACAGTCTTTCATTATTAAAGTCATCTCATGTAAATTATTCTGCTTATATTTCTTTCAGCATGGTTTGATTTTATGATCTTTATAGTTTTCATAATTAAGATGGTAGTCCATTTCCAACTCATCAGTAGACTTTGTAGACTTGGTTCCTTTCTCACCCAACTCGACTCATCTACTGCTCCCTCCTGGAACAGGGATTGCAATCAACAAGAAAAAACTACCTAGTAATGCAAACAATGTTCTGAGATGTGTTTCTTGGAGTTACCTTACTCAAAGAAAATGGATTTCCTGCTGTTAGGCAGGTATAAATCAAGTTTCAAAGAAGGAACTGAGCCACTCACCTTCAGTTATTCTTTCTCAGTATTTTACAATTTAAACCCCAAACCAGAGGAAACCCTTGTAGATTCTCAGCATCTCAATGTGTCATGCTATTGTTGCCTATAAATAAAATTATAATTTTGATTAGCTTAGGAAAATCTATTTCATATTCCAAAAAGGATGCCAACTACTGTAGCCTATGCAGCTGTCTGTTTAAATACTAGCAGCGGATGAAATGGACATTTTTCCTAGGAAAGATACAGTATTTTCAAAGCCAGAATTATTTGGAGCTGAAACTGAAGAAAAATTTAACTGAAATGATTTGAAAAAATTTTGAGCAATGATTTTTTTTTTAAAGTTTAGCCAGAACTCTTCATATAATACTGTTTAAATGACTTGAGTGAAACAGGGAATGCAATATGGGGTATAATCTTTGAGCGCAGAGCATGCAACTGTGGCCAAACCTGGAAACACCTGGTAAATTTTGCTCCAATATCAAAGGAGCAGTTTCATTGTGATAAGTGATGTGTAGAAGTTACAAAAGAATTTGCAAAAGCAGCAACTTTTCTTGAATTTTGTTTGCCTGGTTGGTTTGTTGGTTTGTTTTCTCTCCCCTTCATTTACCCTCTTTTAAACGAAACTCTGTCATGTAATAGTGTTTCTGATTGTAGTGCTTTCAGAAAAGCTTCTCTTGGGTGTGTGTGCACACAGATGAACTGGCTGGCCAGGATAGCTCTAAGCCTTACAGTCAGATAAGCAGTTTGTCCTGTGGTTCCCTGTGTGAGGTTAGGTCTGCCACTACTGGTAGTATGAGGATGAGTGGGAACAAGAAAGCTGATGTATGAATTAAAAAAAGATAAGGGGGGGGGGGGAAGAGCAGAAAGGGGGAGGAATGAGAATGAACAGCAAATGAGGGTGTGGAGGTATGACTGAGCCTTTAAACATGACTTAGAAATAGTTACACAGCCAGAGAATTTCAAAGGAATCCAGGGTTACCAAAGGCCTGTACAGAAGAGGGAGCTCTTTTCAAAAACTAAGAGGAAACTAAAAGGTGTTATATAGAGTCCAGCTGTAATAAGTTCAACAACTCTAAGTTATTTTCTTTGCCCATTTAGAATGTAATAGTTAAATATTACAAATGTGGACATTGCAAAAGTAACAGTCTCTTATGCAAGCAATGAATCTCTCCATTAGGGAAGTAATAACTTCCTATTAATACATTTGTTCCAAGCATATGATCTACCAGGTCCTAAAAATAAGTTCTGAGCTTCCTAATATTAACAAAGTAGATATTTCCACTCTTTTCAAAGCTTAAAAACAAAAGCTGAAGTAAATTCAGGGTCAGATATCCAATTTTGTGCTGTGAATTAGAGGGTCTCCTCTCAAAGATCAGCTTTACAGAGTTACCAAGTGACTGATATGCTACTGGATTCCTTCCTGTCATAATGCCATAAACATTCTGCTGGAACTTAGGTCAGTGCTTAAAATAACCTTGCTAATTGCAAGTCTCCAAGTGTCGGCTGAAATTTCAGTGAGCTGCCACGCAGCCGATCTGGATGTTGAGAAATCACTACTGTAGCTCGGAACGTGCAGGGGAAGATCAGACAGGCCTAAACTTGACCTGCACAGTAACACAGGTAGAGGCAGCAGACAATTCTCTATATTTAATGTAAAACAAAAGCTCTTGAGTCTGCACTGAAGATGGATTGGGTTACAGATCATCTATGGCTTACTTGTCTGTCTTTTCAACAGACATATATTTTTTGATTTGCTGGTTGCATGTAACTCCTTTAGCTGAGGAAAGGAAATGGGACAGTCCTTTTCTTTGCAAAGCTGATAAAAGAAAATTCTCCTACTGCTATAAATGAGGTAAGATGTTGTTAAGCTGAAATATTTTACAAAATGCTAAAAATGTGTAAAGCAATAAATTTCAGTTTGATTTTTTTATAAATAAAAACATTTTTATTAAATCAATTGGTTTTCAAGTTCTTTAGAAGTATTGCATTACCTAAAAGTGGGTTTGAAACAATACATTGCATTTCCTGTGCACTGTGAATCTAACTTGCAAAATTGACAGATTTTTTTTTTCTCTGTAGATGTAGATTTCTGAATTCTTCAGTCTCAAAATTCTTCTCTCTCTCAAAATACATTTGTCATGTGTAAAATTCTTGGTCTTCTGTTTCCATGTGGAGATTTTAGGTTTTTACTGGGTGTTGAGGTGAAACCTAATGCTCAATCTTCTCTATTCTCTTAGACATTACTCAGCTAACTTTTTATAGGTCACAATATAATTAGAAATAGGCACTTTAAGATTCTAATTGCATTACTTCGGCTACAATTTTGACCTATATTGTGAAAAGAAGTGTTTAGTAAAGGCTTAGGAAACCATCAGACTGAAAATAATGTAAGTAATACAAAACAAGGAAGTTCATAATTATATGCAGATTTTATTAATTCTAATAGCACCTTAATAAATTCTGAAGTTTTTCATAAGGAAACCAAATGTCCTGAACAATCTGTTGCTTATCACAGTTGCACTATTTTAGCAGACCATTTAAAAAGTATTCTGAGAGCTGTATGCTTTCCAAAGGCCCTTTGTTTTAGTTTTGTTCTCAGCTCACAAAATTCTGGGTGTATATCCTGAGGAATGTGCTCAGACTGCTCAAAAGCATCTGTTCTCTCTGCAAAATTATTAATTCTTTTGAAATTGTATCTGCAGGAAAAGTTTAGGAATTTTTTTGGTTAGCCAAGGTTGTTTTCTTCAAAGATTTGCATTGGATGAAGATGATAAAGCTTTTTGACTTCTCTGAAGCAAAAGTTGGCACTGGATAGAGAATTGACGTGTAGATTCTACAAGGTGCCAGACGAATGGGAAATCAGCCCATAGATTATGGCAGCAGTTGCATCTGTTATTTGGATAGGAATTTTTCATTGACTTCTAAAAGGTTTTTATTTTTGCTCTTCAGCTGCCCATGCATCAATGGCCAATTGCTCTTGTTTAGACTTTGCTGGATAAACAACTTATTACTTTCATCTCTGTAATGGCAGTTGTCATACTCTTCTCCAAAGTGCTATTTGTGAAAGTTTCATTTAAAGCTCAGAAAGAAGGACTGGAGAAGATTTATGTGCTCTCTACAGATTTATGTGCTTCATACTACACTAAGTGTAGTAGGTGCATATTATTGCTCCTTTTTGTATCCTTTTCTGATTGCTGCTTCATACATTGAGATGTATCAGAAAAGTAAGAGCCTGAATTCATTATATATTCCATATAAGAAAAAACTGGAGAGGTGTTTTTGCTCTTCTGTGGGTATGTCTATATTAACATTTTGTTTTGGACTGGGAATGTGATTTTGAAGTGGATCTGCTGTTTATCCCTCTTCAGCTCTCTTGGGTTCATGCTGGAGAGCAGTCCCTCCATGCGCATCCTGTTTGGTATTGCTCACAGACTTTGCCACGTAGAGGTTGATTTTTAAAATTTACTTACTTAATTCCTTTGTCTCTGCTTATGTTTCATTTATTGTCACATTTGTAGTGGCATTTTCTTTTGCCTTTCTTCTGACTTGATAACATTTTGTGCAAACATGTTTTGCATTTAATGTTGACGTGATTGCCTTGAATGAGATACATAGTTGGTATGGTAATTGTCTCTTCTATATCTGTTGTCTGTACTGATAAGTGAAAAAACTTTCTCAGGCATTAATACTTTTTGTGGTTAACTTTGTTTTTGCACTGTGCTTACCTCAGACACAAAATCAGGAAGTGTAGAGTCAAGTTTAATTCTGATTATTACCTGAATTTAATTTTAAGTCTGCAAAATGTTTTTTTTATAAATTATAAGCATCTTTGGCTGAAATGTATGAATTATTGTGATGATCCTGATCCCATCTGAAATTGCTAAAGACATAATGGAATATAAACAGTAATGGTAAATTTTAGAAATTCTTTGCATAGGATTAATATTTTGGGAAAGGGTCATTACAATGGGCAATTGTAATGTTCTGCCATCCTTCAAGCTTCAGTCTTGGAGTGTGATATACCTCTATTAAGAACTATGGCCTCCCTTGACCCCTTATTAAAAGAGCTAAACAGTTGGTATGGGTTTTAGTGTGTCTTCTTGCTGGAAGTTAATTTATAGTAATGGCTGAGTGGAATCACAATGTTCTACATAGCATATTAATATTTGATTAGCATAGGTCATATTTGATTAATGTTGGGCAGGATATTGAATTATAGTCACTGGTAGAATTTTAAGAGAATGGATGTAGAGGGAATATATAGATATATTAGGTTTGACAGACTTGCTGTTATCAATACTATTTCAAGAATTTCTCAGCTGACCAAGTTTCCCATTGGCTCAGAGTGACTCACTGTCTCACAAAATTCTTGATGAAGTGGTGAAAATGTGTCTGTGAAAAGGCCTCAATGTTCAGGAGCTGTTAGAGAAATAAAAACGATTGTTTTAAAATACCAGCGCTCCTTCCATTTTACTCAGACTTGCCAAGATTGGCTGATCTGACTATGGCTTGTGAAGAAAATGAAAATATTTTTTGTTTTTCTACAGCCTTATGGATTTCATGTTTTGGTAGAAGATGACCTGCACAGAAATATATTGTGTTTTAGAAAAGTGTTGAAAATACAAAATGTTCTTTCCAAGATTGTTGTACAGTAAAACTGTAAAGATTGCTGTACAGTAACAGCTACCAGGACAGACGGTCCCTCGGTGTCCAAGGGCATTTCCTGTTAGCTGTGCAGAGGGGCAGGGAGAGCCAGGCTCTGGCAGGACTGGGAGCTGGGCTGTGATACCTGAGTGGGGCTTACTGTATTCCCAGGCTCACGTCCAGCCCAGCCTAGCACGGCCACTTCAGCTCAGAGGAAAGCTTGTGACCCAGACAGGGCTCTGCAGAGCCAGCCCTGTTGTTCCAAGAATATGGAAATATGAACACCTCAATTTATGTGCCACTTACCTTTCCTGCTCCCTGTCTATGCTGCAGAATACCGCAACTCGGGGACCCAGTGCCGTTTACTGTGAATCTTATTGTCAGAGGGAGAAGATTTGACTTCGTTGAAATTTAGGATCCAGTCCAAGGCTAAATTGATGATGACTATTTTTGCAAGAAATCTAAGTTTTTACATGCGACTTAAACGCGCAAACACGCGTTAGAAGCTTGAAGCCCCTTAGGTTCATTAACTTCTGCACAGACAAGTTTGGCTATCGAATTTCAAAGGGCTGCTTTACAAGCCCGGGCGTGGAAACAACCTTTCTCATTGAGCCTGCACAGTGGCAAGAGTTACACTCATCACTGAAAGCTACAGTCTAGACAAAGATAATTTATAACTTATCTCTTTAGCTTGAAAAAATAAAAAAGGCACAAAAAGAAGCCGGTTCAGAGATAAACTGTTTGCTGTCAGCATAAGAAACAGTTTATGTCACAGGCTTGCTTTCCTAAAGATGGAAATGACACTGACTGTGAAGTGCTTTATAAATCAAGGATCTTATTCCAGTTAGCAACCTGTAATAAATATATTTTCCTACACATATGTATACATAAAAATGAATAAATATTTAGGCAAACACTGCTCATTTCCTCCTTCTTTCAAGGCACTTCTGTCCTACTGTGTAGTGAACAAGTATTTTCTTAAGCAGCAACATCTTAACAGCCATTAAGTGTTTGTCAGTGCTTTACACCACAAAATTCTTCTGTAAAGCCAAAAATCAGAACCATTAGAATTATCCTTATAGAGCACAAGCTGTCTTCTCAGATCTGTCACACTGAAATATGACTTGTAGGAATATGTTGTTGGAACGTGCTCTACAGTGTTGTAACATATTTCTAAATAACAAGTACAATGTGTTTGAATAGTTGTAACTAAAATATTATGCCTAATTTAAATATTGAGACCCAATTCTAGTATTAAAATGCTAATGTCTGTCATGCTTATATTTATAAGCAGCCAGGAGAAGCAGCTATTGTTGATAGAGGTTTTTAGTCTCCTTAGAGAAAATTTGATTGCAAAGAATGTCTTAAGATGTAGCTATGGCAATCTTTACTAGCTTATCTTAGAAGTATTTCTGATCAATTTTCTGCAAATATGGTGCCAAATCTGAGTTTTTGATCACTTGCTACTTATACAGCACACTTTTTATATCTAAATCAAGAATTCAAGGATACCTGATTTTTTTTTTAAAAGAAGGCACTATACACAAACTTTTAGTTATACATCTGTATTGACATTATAGACATGCAGGACGACAGTAAGATTTGGAAATAATCAGATAGCATGAGATACTAGTTAATATATGTTAATTGCTTTTGTATTTAAAGTCCCATGTAAGCATGTGGTTTGAATGGTTCAGATAGCTTTGAATGTCATGCCAGTCCTATAAGTACAGGTATCCAATTTAATCTCCATTATATTCCATCTAAAAAAGCTTGCAAAAACCCCTACTCTATTTTTCTTTTTATGGATGTAAACCTGGGGAGAGGCGGGGGGGTTGTTTAGTTTTATCTTTAATGCATTTCAGGTCAAAAAACATAGGAACATAAAAAAAAGGAACCACAGGAACATTAAACAATTTTTAATATAGCGTCTAATCAGGAATCATAAAAATCATAATCATCAGGAACTGTTGCAACACAACAAGGGGAAGTGGCTTCAAATTGAAAGAGAATAGGTTTAGGTTAGACATTAGGAAAAAAATATTTATTGGGGAGGTGGTGAGGCTCTGGTACAGGCTTCCCAGAGAAGCTGTGGCTGCCCCATCCCTGGAAGTGTTCAAGGCCAGCTTGGATGGGGCTCTGAGCAATCTGGTCTACTGTCCCTGCCCATGGCAGCAAGGCTGGAATGAGATGATCTTTAAGGTCCTTTTCAACCCAAGCCATTCTCTGATTCTGTGATAAGGGACTTGATTAGTCTGCTCAAAGAATTCTTTCCATAATTAAATAAAAAAATTTTGTGTTAGATTACAGAATTGAAATTAGAATAATAATCTTGTACATTTTAGATTTCTTTAGACATATATTTTTTCCCCTAAGATTTGTTTCCTTTCTTCATTCACTTAAGATGTTAAGTGTGTAAAATAGTTCTTCTTCCAGTCTTTCAAATTTTTCTTCCTCAATATAGCAAATTTAGGTGGCTTTTTGTTTGCTTTTTTTTTTGGGGGGGGGAGGGTGTTTGTTTTTTATGTAGAGATTTATTTATTCATTTAAATTATTCTTTTAGCACAGCTTTATGCATTCTAACCTTGACTCTTACAATACAGTAAGTGATACCCAGAATGGAAGAAGCTCCTGGTATGCTGGGTAGGTGGTAGCTGTTTCAGACTACAGGAAGTGCCTCCAGATGCTCTGAGTGATTTGTAGTTGTTACTGACTCATTGGGAGCTCTGCAAGGGCTTTCCAACTGACTTGTTTGTCCTTCAGGAGAGAGGGCAGGAAGGTCACAGACATCAAGCAGCACGAAGGGTAGACTTTAAGGCTTCTTTTCCATGTTTCTAAACCAAGCAAAAAAAAATCTCAGTAATTCCCATAATATTGCATTGATTAAATGTTAGCTTTTAGTCTTTTCCAACCAAAATGATTCTATGATTCATTGAACAACATAAAAGGGAAATACAGTGCCAGTAAAGTGAAGTCTGCTAATAAAGACCAACAGATTCTGTCCCTTTCACTTTCCTAAATAATGACTGAAGGAAAATAACTTCGAAAGCATGTCACACAAGCTCTTGGAGGCTTAGCTGCACTGATATGAACAGCCACTTATCTTGAAAACTTCCTATCATGCTATCAATTTTCATTATAGAAGACCTGGCACAGATGGTAGTTCTTCACTTCTGCCTCTTCATATCTCATTTGAGATGAGAGTAGAGTCTTACCATCCTTTATTAAATTCTGTTATAGTCACTAAGCTTTAGTCAAAGAGAGTGAATGGGGTTAGTATTCTTTGGCTTAAGCAAGTCAAAATATTTTGATTAAAATTTTTCTGTTGTGTTCTGCATGCCTATGGAGAAGGCCTGAATTTTTCTCCTGTGTGAACTTGAAGTTCCTTATATTCAGTAGTTCAGTGCTGCCCAAAATACTTCGTGCTATTTATGTAGGAATACATTTTGTTTGTAATTGTAAAACATTATTATTTCAAGAACAATACTTTTTTTCCGATAATTTTTTTCTCTTTTACCTAAACTCTTCTCTTGAGAGCAGCTGTTCTCAAAGACCCTAATTAAATCTATTGAATTTAATAAAAAAGAGTATTTCTAAAGAAATATATAAACTGAAAAAATAAGATAGATACACCTATTTTCTTGTAGAAACAGAAAAAAAAAAAAGATTTTCTAACCAGAAAATAGGTCTCAACTATGAAGATCCTATGACCCTACAGAAAACTTAAACAATTATTGAAATTTTCTTATTCTATGCCAAGGGTAATTCCAAATCTTCTACAAACTAAAAATTAGAAGAGAACAAAAGTGGGACGCATTCAAAGCTGAAGTTTCAGGGTTGAATAGTTTGCCAGCACAGACATTTGAAACTCACTGTTTTCAAAAGGATAACCAGTTTTGCTGGAAAAATATTGAACAATTCGTGCAATATCATTGAATTCTGCTAGCTGCTTCATATTAAAGATAAAATTACAAAAGTTACGATAAAATAATAGGAGTGGTCTTCTTTCTGATTCTTCACACAGCTGACATGATTTTTTTATAAGATTGAGTTTTTGTATGTCTTACATGAAATCGTAGTGGGGGTTTCCTCACATCCAGTGTGCTACTCGCTATACTGAGGTTGGCATATTCCTAGTCCTGGCCAGGCTACCAAGAACTGCTTGGCTTATCTAGTGCAGAGTGTAAATCTTCACTGTGAGTCAAATGTACTCCCATTTGCATCCTCAATTTTTATTTGTGTCTGGTACTTTAAAATAGTTAGAAATGCTTTAAAATTATTCTTAGCATACCTGGTATACAGAAAGCAAGAAAGTGCTAATGAAGAGAGTAAAAAAGGTAAGAATCAAAGTTAGTTATCAAGAGAGTTGGGAAAGGTATCCGATATTCTTCTATTATGGTAGAAAAAGTAGACTTATGTGAAGTGTATTTGAAGGATGTTTTAATAAGTCTTCTCTTTCCCTTTCTATAAATATTGATATTCCACTTAGAGATATGAATATATAACACATGGGTGTGTTTAGTATAAAGCTCTCTCATAATTTTTTCTAATTCCTTTGTGATGTTAAATAATCAGTGTAATTTAGAAATATATATATAATTGCCATTATCCAATGAACAGGAATGTACAGAATGCATTTTCCCCCTAAATTTACCTCTACTACTAGGTTTTATGGAAACCTAGAGGTTTTATGAAAACCTAGTAGGTTTTCATAAGAGTTTGGTGTTTTTCCTTTTTTGTCAGAACTAGAAACAAAACTTGATACTCTATTGCCCAGTTCAGTACTATATATCTTCTTGTGTGAAGAACTATTCTAGAGTACCTCTGCAATGATGTCTTCCAGAAGGTAGTACAAAACCAGACTTCAGTCAGCACAAATGTGACATTTTATATTAAGTTTTAATTATTTTAGAATTTTCAGTTAGGCCTTGATAAAAATCTGTTTGCTTTAACATGACTAAATTATGATAAATGAAAATTTGTAGAGTTATGCATAGAAGGAAAGTTGTACAGTGATAACTTTATCAGGAAAATTCTCTAAACTTTGTGGGCTTGGGAATACGAGAACATATCTTTTATTTTGAAGCTTTCAAAGAGTTTTTAGGTTTTAGCTGTAGGCACATTCCACAGTAGAACCAGTGGAAGTTCAGGAATGTGAAAACAATATTTAGTTGCAGAGCTTGCATCACTTTCCACAGCAGCTTATACTCTACATTCACCTTGGATTTACAGTTTCTTACATGAATGTAATTCACATGTCAATGTTACTGTTGTCAGGAATATCTCACAAGTGGCTAGCCCAGACTTGTCTACACAATGCTCTTTCAATACAGCTCTGATGTGCCTCATTTTACTGCCATAACTTCTCCTGTGAATCTCCAGTTCCACCGCAGGCCTTAGAGTGATTTTATGCATCAGATACTTGAAGATTCCTGGGTGAACCAAATGCCTCCTTGTAATTATGAATTTGGTCTGTCAAGAGTGCTGTGTTCAGAAAGTCTTTTTCCATTAAATCACTGATTAAATTTAGTAGGGTAAATAAACATTTGATATCAGCCTCTCTTCCCTGCAGCCATTCCCTCCTGCAGAAAAACTACAGACTAGCTTAGGTTTGTAAGACACTGCAGCTGGTCCTGGCAAGTGAGCTGGAATAACTTCCAACAGCAACTGCCCTGTTTCTGGACAAAAGGATCCTTTTGCATGTTCCAAGTATGTTTGATCCTTTGGCCCCAGCAATGGTCCATATGGCAAAACAAATGCAAATTTCTGGAATCCCAAGACAGGAGCTTCACCATTAACATTTCAGGCATTTTTCCTCAGCCTGAAGTGCTTGACCTGTGATATCATCTCTTACTTCTTCCTTTCTTCTTGCTCATTTTCTTTGCAGATAAATAGTCAACCAATATACTTCCACAACAAACAAACTAATAAAACACGTAACTAATAAATTATCACAGAGCAACTCTGTGTTTGTTGCAGTTCCATAGAATGCATTACTATCTGTCAAAGAACTGGTGATTTGGCATCTTTTTCACATTTTTTCCAAGTACAGGGATATAAAAATGTAATTCACAGTTCCTGAGATAACAAAACACAGTAGAAACATGCCTACTTAGAGTTGGCCAAACCAAATATTTATTTTTAAAACCTTTTTGAGAATTTTTCTATAGTAATATTTGTATAATAGGAAGTGGATCATGTTAGATCCACTTACAGGAATTTTGCAATAATTAAAATGTTCCCCACTTAAAATAATGAGAGTAAATCAATCAAAATAAAAGCCAAGCAGGAAAAAAGAATAGTATGCAGAAAATGATGGTGGACCAGGAAAAGAAATTATCAGTCACATGTATGGTACCATGAGGGAAGAGCAGAGAAGCTTTGAAGACCAAGGTATTCCCAAGCTGTCAGTGTCAGCAGAAGGCAAGGGTGGACCAGTGATCTCAGAACCCTCCTGGTACCTGCTTTCCTTGGCATTCTTCACCCAGTACAATGCATGAATTTCCCTTAGTCACTGAATGCCACAGCCGTTCAAGGTACACTATAGTATTTCAGTCACTTTTTGACAGGCTGGTGACTTGAAATCAGTCCAGGCCTTTCCCTGGAAGTTGATTTTGCTTAGTCAAAGTCTGGATTTTTCATAGTATAGTTATTTTGTTTGACTTAATTGTTTAATTAAAAATAACTGCAAAAAATTATGTATAGCATTTGCTCTGAGGGTTTCACCGATAATAGAAGAGAACAATTTAATCTTTATTGTAACACTTTATTGTACAACAGGTAGGAATGAAAAAAATGAGATACTATTTCTTTGAGAGGTTAGAATGGATTTTAAAGGAAAAATACCATTCTAAAACATGTTTGAAATAAAAATATCTCTTTTCCTTTTTGTATATATGTAAGCATAAATGGCAGTGCAGAGAGTTAGTTTAATTTATAATTTTCAAGTTCCATTAAACTAACAAATCTAAAAATTCTGTGGCATATATTTTAAATTATTTTTCTGAAGAGAAGAATTTGTACATTCTGATTGGAATATCTGTGTTCGGAGGAATTAAAAATCACTTAAAAGGGAAGACTAAATAGACAGTTTCTAAAATCTTAGATTGTATTTGCATGTACAGCAATTGTAAGAGTCAGTAACAATCTGTTTTGCCTGCTGAGGTTTTCCTGCAAGATCAAAGAACAATATCTCCAGTATAGTTTCTCTGTCACTGGTACTAACTCTAAAGCAACATATTCCAACCTTTTATCTTTCTGTAGTTTCATGTACACCTTAAAGCAGTTTCTTAGGGACCAGAGAAAAAATACTTTTAAAAATCAACATCAAAGCTGTTTTCGTTGACTCTTTACTCTCGTTTATGCGCTTTTTCTTCATCTACTGCAATGTTTGCAATTCAGGCTATTTTAGTCGACATGGAGGGCTATGAGCAGGCTGATGGATTCAGCAGCTGTGAATTACAGGATCAGCTGTCTGGAAGACTGACTGAAGTGGGCAGTTGGCAGCCAAATGGGGCACCAACCCTGTAGCCTGGGAAATTCCACAGGCAGTGCTACAGGAAAGTCCATGAGGGCATTACAAAATCTTTACCTTAATATTGCTATGAAACTGTGTAAAAATAAAAATGCCTAGCTGACAAGTGAGATTGATTATAAAAATTGTTTTCGCTATGGTGCTTTCAAAAATCAGATTATAATATCTTCTATGTCTATCTATGATATGAAACTATTTACTATTAAAATGGGGAAGATTTTGTTCACATATATGTATGGGATTTATATTATTACCATTGATCTGGAGCTATGTTTATTTACAAACAAATGCCAATAGATTATTACTTAAAAGTATATGATTTATTTTATCTACCTGCCATTTCTGGTGGCAACTCATGACAACATTTAGCTACTATCTTATGACACTGCTGTTCTTTATTTAGAAATGCAAAGTGCAAAAAGGCACAAAACAGTGTTCTGCTGGTTTTGCTCTATCTAATGCTGCCACCTACAAGGAGTTAGGAAGAATGAGGAGAATGAAACCATGTTGTACCTGGTCTTGATAATGAGCCTCAGTAAAATCATGAACTTACATAACATGACTTTCTGTGCAGTATTTGAACTCTGTGAATTATTGCAGAAAATTAAGTTAAGGTGCTAGGTGTAATTATTTAATTTTACTGAATTATATGTAAATCTAGACATCAGGTACAATAAAAAGAAAAAGTTTTACCAGAAAATGTCAACTGGATTTGACATTACATTATTTCCTCTCAATGCTTTGTTTGTGCCAGGAAAATGTAAAGAAAAGATGCAAGTAAATAGGAGGCAGCTTTATTTATGCTATTCTGCTGAGCACTAATCAGCATTAACTTACATGGCAAAAGTTAGCATTTCTTTGTAATTATTTTCTCCTGAAGCTAGCATTAACCTTTCTTTAAACAGTTATTCTGTCATTGGCACAGCCTTCACCTTCACACCATCATATGTCTGTTAAAATCAAGGAAAGGGGGTATCAGTAGGGCCCTAAATTCTTTTTTTACAAGCTTTATGTAAGCTGCCCATTCTGCCTATAACATAAATCCTTTAAGAGCTGGTACTTTGTCTTTTACTGACTCGGTAGTTTTATATGCGAAGACCAGATAATGTGGTTTTGGATGTGACCAAGCTGAGGTTTAGGTTCTCTCTGTTCCTGAAGCTGTAAGGAGCTGTTAATCACCTTGTTAGTAAATAAAGCACGTGGCTGTTGCTGTAACCACGGTAGTCTGTAGGTAAGCAGACTTTGCTTTTTGAGGGAAAACGAGCAACTTGTAGCAAGTCATGCAAAAATTAACAGCATGTGTTCTTGAATATCTTCTTCTTTTAAACCCCTAGGTATGCTGGGATTTGCATTTCAGTACAAACTTGGTTTGTTGTGCAAAGTTTGTCTACTTCAGCAATTTGAGATGCTTTTATAGCTAGCATTATGGGACATCAAGTGAGAACTTGTTTGAAGTGCGGGTCTGAATTCTTGATTTAGAGTATTATCTAGATACATTAGCCAATATTTTCAGTACATTATTTAACAACCATTAGAAGACACTTGTTCATTGTCTGTTCCTTCTTCTTACGGCTTTCTGTTTTCAACCACTTTGAGAATTCATATAGTAGTTGAATTCAGCATGTAGCTGTATGTGTGAAGCTTGAAAATATTAAAAACTTGTTTTGGAGTCTGCAACATTCTTCAGCTCTTTCGCATAATAGTCTAAATGGAGTTTATTAAGTACTTTTCTGTAGACTGTGTCTAATTTTAAAAATTACATTTACTGGACACAATCTGTTTTTTGATCACTGAAATGAAAATGAAACTGCATTATGGCCAAGAGGAAAAAAAACATGAACTATCTTGGAGAAGTAAATGCAAATTCAGTTAAACTAATTAATTAGAAATATTCTTTAAAACATTTGAAACCAAGTAGAGCTGTGCTTTTAGCCATCTATCAGTAATAGTAGGCTAAATAGGTAATGAGATCTCTTTCCAAAACTCAGTGGGTTTTAGCTCTGTGTCTGTAGCATAAGATGAGCACACTAATCTGATAACTAGAGTGTCCATTTGCTCACCTGGAAGTGTGTGGATATTGGAAGCCCTGAGCTCTTGCAGCACTGCATGTTGGCAGGTGAGGCTGTACTTGCAAACAGAGATGCTGCCTGTTACAGCAAGGGGACTGAGGGTGCAGGGGAAGAGATGCTGCCTTTCTCTCAATGCATCTGCAATGATCTGCTCATTGAAACTCCAAAGTTTTGTGCTCTTCTGGCATTTCTGAGAGCTACTCCTGCAGAACGTTACTGTCAGTGTTTAATTAAGATGAGTACTGACCAATGGCATTTGATTACAGCTAAAACTGTACTATCTGTTGTGCAAAATTATTTAATATTATCTAGAGATCTGATTTTTGTTTAATTTGTTACATGCATGCAATTACATATTAAATACTTTGCCTTTACTTTCATGCTGACGATGCCAAATCTGAACTTAAAATAATTACTGTATTGTATTATTAATTTAGAAATAATCAGGTTTACTGATTTTCCTGTTATGCTACTGCTGTACAAAATCCCAAGAGTATCATCAGAAATGTAAGATTTCATTGTAATTCTCTGATAGAATTATTTCAATAGCAAATTTTATGAATATTTTCACTTTTATTTATATATAAAGAAGATTTCAGAAGATTTGAATTAATTTTTTTAATTTACAGGTCTTGGATTTAAATATGCTATTAAGTCACCGAAACCTTAGTCACCTTAAGTCACTGCCAGAGACTCTGGAGAAAAACTTCTAGGGTCCAGTGCCAATTTTTTTTTCACTGTTTTAGTCACATTTCCTTACTTGTATATAACATGCTTTTTACACATAGTTTTCAAACAGAAGTGTTATAGAGTGTTGTTTTCTCAATAGCATATGTCTAAATGTTCCTTAGTATTGTGGTTAGTCCTTTCATAAAGACAATGTAGATTGAAATTATTTTACTCTGTATGCAGCACAACCCTAGTAATCTGTAACATTAATGTCAAATTTGGAGGATACCATCACATCAAGGGTTTAGCTTTATAACCTGGTAACGCATATTTTTTTCTCCTTTCTCAACACAGCTGTTTTCAGCTTCTCTGTTTTCCCTTTTTTCTCCTTTTCCACCAGTCTTCTGTTTAGTTCTGTGCCCAGAGCAAGACTGTGCAAAATTCAGTGCCCTGTCACCACCACAGGCAGCAATAGGTAGCAGAAATAGCTTATTCCCATTGAGTCTATCACAGACTTTTGTCCTGCTTGATCACGGAGGTCAGATTTAAAATATGTCCAAATGGAATTTTTTTGATGATGGTACAGACCAGATTCTTTGCGTTTTAACTAGTGACTATGTCTCTGTGTGTAGCAGAGAGGGAGACAGCTCCTGGCAGTCTTATCACTTTCATTACTATTACTTTCTTCTAGGATGTCACTTTATGGTGTTAGTTTTCTGCTTGTGATTCATGTGATCTTGTTGTGCCATCCTTCTTTATTGTAAGCTGCCTCTGCACTTACTGAGCAGTACTGCCAAACAGGACAGCTGCTGGTTCAGTTGCTGTAGCATTGCCATGAATTAAAAAAAAAAAAAAAAAAAAAAAAGAAAGTCTGAATGTATTAATTACAGTATATTTCCTCTGTGAAAAAAATCTATTCTGCATTTAATTAAAAGTACATGAAAAGTAGATCTGATCCATGAAAGGACCATGCCTGTAGCTAAATATCTACTTTATTTTTCCATTACAGGATATTTGTGAAGATATATCTGATCATGTTGAACAAATCCATGCTCTACTAGACACTGAGTTTTCCCTGAAGCTTCTGTCTTACTCTGTCAATGTGATAGTTGATATCCATACAGTGCAGCTACTCTGGCACCAGCTACGTGTTTCTGTCCTGGTTCTGAGGGAACGTATTCTCCAGGGACTACAAGACGCCAATGGAAACTACACCAGGCAGACTGATATTCTGCAAGCATTTTCTGAAGAGACTAAGGAGGTACAGTAACTAAATCCAATTTGAAGGATTTAATCTGTGTTTGAAGCAGCTCATCCCTCTTGCACATTTCAGATCACTAGGATGACAGTTTTAAGGATAACTTCTGACTAGATACTTTGCTAAATTGGTTTTAATTTTATTTTTTTTAAATTTTCAGCTGATACCTGTTCTTTCAAACCAAATTAGCGAAAATTAAGATCAACTTTCAGAAATGTCATACTGGTGTCTAGAAATGTTTTCTCTTGATTGAAATATTTTCAGAAATGATCAGAAAGGCTTGCAAAGTTGCATCTGTTCCAAAGCTGTTCATCTGGTCACTCAGGTATTTAAGGTTTACAGCCAATTCAAAAGTAAATTTCAGTGTGCAGTGATTTTTTCGGTGAAAGTTTAGACATTTAATTCCTGCATACACAAACGTGAAGCTTACAAAATGTTTCCAAAGCTTTCCAGCCTAGGTTGGCGTTCCTTTATTGCCAGAGGATGGTCTTTAACTCGAGTAGCAATTCTGCCTTTAAACAGTCATGCATTTTTCCTGAGAAACAATGATGCAAGAATCACACACTGTTTATCTGACTGTAGGCCAGATTCCCACACATGTAAATGGTTTATAAACCTGGGTTTGTTTAACTAAAATGCCTTTTCCTTTGAATTTATCATTACTAAATTAAGTTACTTAGAAGGACACTATGGGCCTACTTTTTTAAACTTAAAGAAGACATTTTTGATAGTTAGGGTAATTAATGGTTGATAGATAGCATGTTGAAGATTTTTTCATTTGATGGTGCTATAATTAAATTGAAATGCTTATGTAATGATAAGACACATTTGGAGAAAGAGACCTCTAGATCAGTGAAGTGAATTCTGTGGCCTGTGTTACAGAGGAAGTCAGAAGTCCCCATGATGTGTCCTGAATTTCATATCACTCAAGTTCAAGGAGAATGTGAATATTTCTCTGCTCCATGTTGGGTTTTATATTTTCTTTGGCACAACAAGGGGGGTGGTCCAGAAATGAATGCTCAGAGGTGCCCAGGCCCACCTTCCACACCTCCTCTTCCTGATGTGTGCATACCTGGCTCTTTCAGATTCAGTTTCTGCTTTGCTCTTCATGGTAAACTGCTGGCAGGTCTGAAGGAAATCTACTCTTGTCTTTATACCCAGGTTTGAGAATTAGTGGGAAATCATTATTTTATGACAAGGACAAGGTAATTTCAAGGCATAAAGAAGGTGTATTTTCAGATGCTAAGAGACAGGAAATGTTCCATCTGCATCTGATTACAGCTGCTATAAAAATCATCCCTGCTACAGAAAGGAGGACAGACTGGGGAAGGAAAGATTATTTTTCAGTAGGGAAAACACATGTTTCCAGATAGGTTTACCTGGTATTATGAAGGACCAAATAAAATGACTTTTTTTTTTATCCACCACTATTAAAACACAAATAATATTTGATAAAATTAATGGCTAGCAATAGCAGGGACATAAAGTTGATATCAAGTTTCTGCCCTGTTGCTTGAATAGGTCCACAGAAACTGCTCTGCATTTTCTAACGTGCAGATATTCAAGCCTTTTATGTGGTATAATGATACCGGCTTTTGTTGATGAACATTAAAAAAAAAAATAATGTAGGGATAGATAACGTTGATACAATTGTATATACTCTTATCCATAGTTACTTTAGTCTTTGGAACATTAAAGGAAGCATTACTACATGAAAAGTAAAAAAAAAAACAAAACAAAAAACATTAACTAGGGCTTTCCTGTTGGTAGCCATACACATAATTAAACCTATTGTTTTTCTGATATAAAAACAATAATAACATGGTAATTCTGGCCTTAAATAAAATGCATTTGAAGCACGAATTTCAGAGGCTGCTTGGAAAATGAGCAAGTAAAATGGTTGAATGCATATGACTGTAAATTTTATTAATGTTAATGAACACATTTTTGAGAACAAGGAATGGAGCTCATTTTTCAGAAAAATTAAAGGCCTTTAGTGCTGTGGAAAGGTTTTGATTTATATATGGTTTTACAGTTTCTAATAATTTCCTGAGATTAGAAGGACAATGCAGCTTGTTTAGTCACTATTTTCCTTAACAAATGCAGCTCCAATATATAAATTTGACATATAGAAAATTGCCCTTTTAATTCTGAACTGTTGACAATGCCAAATTTGTGGCATGGAATCTACATCTGGGTAGAATTTGCTGAAGAAATGATACATTCAAGTATCCAAGACTATGGCTGATAAATACCCTTCTAGTAAATTTTTTCTCAAAATATTTTTTAGCTGGAGGATTGTATTTTATTTTTCCTTTAAGTAAAGGAGGGGGGAATGGATGGAGTACAGTGCTCAGATACTGGTTGGTTTTGTCTTTATGGGTGTTGGCAAACAGTAGCCTTCTTTATCGAGATAATTCCTGTTCAGACCAAATTCATGCCCTTTATTGTGAGATGGAGAGATTATGTGGTTACTGCAACTTCTTCAAGCATGATGCTAAGGGTCTTTATGGATTTGGGCAACATAGTGAGACAAGTTGTTCCAGAGAATAATTCACACATAAACCTATTGCGGATACTCAGGAGATTACTTCAAAAAAATATTACAAGAACATACCTGGAAAGAAAGACCAGTATACTGATTTAGGCTTGTAAAATTAGAACCCTAGAACATGAATTTCTCCTCTCTCCCAATATTTTTAAAAAGTAGTGTCTATAAGCAAAAGTCATGTATATGTATTAGAAGATCTACTGAGAATATGCTTACACTGTATACTAAATATAATTTTGCTGTGAATGTTATTTATCATGCAGTTTTGGATCTTAACCTCATAAGATTTTTTTGCTCTCTTTCAAACAAGACAAAAATATTTATAAGTATTAATTTGACTCTGATCTTAAAAATATCATCTGCCACCTGAGGTGGTCTCCTCTGGCTATGTCCATGTTTCTGAGACTGAAGGACTTCCATTGAGAAAATATTGACAAGGGAGCATGTCAGGCAGGAGGCTTAACGTTATAGTTTCTTTTCCTTGTACCATTATTCATTTGTGCTCTAAATATCTGGCAAATAATTTTTCAGGTGATAATACTGCAAAAAAGTGAAATGCAATTAGTAATCGCTATCTTATAATTATGGGAACAAATGTCCATCGTTGCTACATGATGCTTGGAAAAAACATTCTGCCAATCATCTGAAAGACAGTAGAACAGCATGGATTTTTGAGAAAACAAGATTAACAGGGAGACCATTAGACTCAGCAATCTCCTGTTTGATGTAGTTAATGCAGGAAATACTTCACGCCTGCTGTATAGAATTTCTGAGTCCCCACCTACACAGTAAATAAAACTGAAAGCAGAATTAAATGAGGAAAATACCAATGCAAAAGTGAGTTGCTGTTTTTAGGTAATTTGCTGTACCAGACTGAAATGAAGCATTTTTAATGCCATTTTTAATTCCCAAATACTTCAGAGTGGTTAGCTTGTCTACAGGGTACTGAAAAAAGAGACAGGTCAGTGATGAACCCTTCTCTAAATGTTAGGCAGTGTAACACAGGAATTGCTTTTTGTTTCATTGCCTTCTGTGTTCTGTAAATGAAAAAAATAATATTTTAAAAAAGTACCATTTCTTTGTGTATTTCAGGATCGTCTTGACTCTTTAACTGAAGTTGATGATTCTGGACAGTTAACCATCAAATGTTCTCAAAATTACTTGTCTCTGGATTGTGGTATTACTGCATTTGAACTATCTGACTACAGTCCTAGTGAGGATTTGCTTGGTGCTCTGGATGATATGACCTCCAGTCAAGGGAAAGCAAAATCATTTGAGTCCTGGAACTACAGTGAGATGGATAAGGAATTTCCAGGACTTATCAGAAGTGTGGGTTTACTTGCAGTAGCAACAGATTCCATTGCTTCCCAGTGTAATGAAGCACTGAAGGAGAAAGAAAATCATGTACCCCTTTCAGCAGAAGATAGAGAAGAAAGCAAAGACAAGAAAGCATCACATGACCTCTCACTAGCGTCTCCTGGAAATTCCTCTCATTCTAAAGGATCTTTCTCTGAAAATGGTGTTTTACCTACTGACAGCAAAGTAGTTGCCATATCAAAGAATCCAGAGTGCAGTCTTCCACAGCATACTGGTGAAAATATCAAACACTCTCACTGTGAAAATTCAACACCTAAGAGGTCCATAAGAGACTGCTTTAACTATAATGAAGACTCTCCTACACAGCCTACCTTGCCAAAACGAGGTCTATTTCTGAAAGATGATGTGTTTAAAGATTATATGGAAGCCAACGATTTAAAAAGGCAAATCTCTCAAATAGTTAAAAATGAAATGAGTAGAAGTACACCCTCATTGTTAGATCCACCAGACAGGTCCAAGCTTTGCCTGGCTTTACAGACACCCTATACTAACACTCCATCTGTAGTTAGTCAGTCATACGATTGCATAAATACAATCAGTGATAAAAATCTTGAGTACACAATAAATGATCGCTTTAAAGACAGTCCCATAATTCTAGGAAAGTCTACTTTCTACACCTGTAAAGAAAAATCAAAGCACAAGAAGTCTCATGTTTCTTCAGAGAAAGTGAAAACTGACAAAACACCTGGAAATATGTGTAAAACAGCTCCATCAACCCAAGTAAAAAAAGGAGGATGTTCTTCTCTACAGAATGGAATTACTTCTCATAGCTCTAAGCCTCTGGAGGAGACAGAAACAGATTCTTCTGCATCATCAGATTCTTGTAACCAGAGAGATCCAAGTGGGCAATCACAAGGTAAAACTGAGCCCTTCAGTTCACCAACACATAGCCAAAACAGTGCTTCTTCAGCTGGTTCTGAGCTTTCCAACTCATCCCCTCTTCTACTGAGAAGAAAGAAAAATAAAAGTTTATCCTCAACATCACACTATACTCAAAAAAATAGTAAGGACAATGAGGTATGGTATGGATCTGATGAATATTTAGCACTTCCTTCGCATCTCAAACAGACTGAAGTATTAGCTTTAAAACTAGAAAATTTGACAAAGTTGCTGCCCCAAAAACCCCAAAGAGAAACTATTCAAAATATTGATGACTGGGAGCTGTCAGAAATGAACTCAGATCCAGAAACCTATCCGACATACCAGACAAAAAAGCACAAAAAAAGGGGTAGAATTTCACCAAGTTCTTCAAGTGATATAGTATCCTCCTTAGGTGACAGTATTGAATCTGGGCCTCTCAGTGATATCCTCTCTGATGAAGATCTTTGTATGCCTGTGTCTTGCATTAAAAAATACATTGAAGAAAAGCCAGAAAGGACTGCTGCCATGCAGCCCACTGGGAATGAGACTTCTCCTTCAAATAAATCAGCTTTAATTCATCAACTGATGCAAGATATACAACATCAAGAAAACTATGAAACCATATGGGAAAAAATTGAAGTAAGGCAATAATCCTCTATTTTTTTGCTGTGTTCTTGAGGAGCTTGTATATGGAGATGGAGCTGCTGGCTTTTTTAGATAAGATAGAGTTGCTTTTCTATTTTCTTCTAATGTTGAAAATCATATAAACTAGTGACTGCTGGAAGTAGAGAAGAGCAACAATTATTGCAATTATAATGGAATTAAGTTAACTTTAACTAACTATACAGAATTTACCTATATTATTTTACTTACATCAATGCCTTTAAACTTGGTAAAACATTTTTTTACCAACAGCCCTTCTCTTCCGCCAGAACTGGGTACATGACAAGTTATTTTTGTAGGAAGGATAAAATGAACATTAGTGAATCAGGTATCTTTGCTGTATTTGGATGAATTTATACTTGATATGCCTGTTTTGTTGCTTTAGTCCAAGAATAGGAATCTTGATTCCTGTCAAATTAAGTGTAATAGCAACATTTCTTTTTAATTAGCTCTCTTCTCTTGCAGTGATTATTTTCCCTCCTGTGTTGGTGGAACTAAGCATCCCTTTTTTTTATTAACTTAAATAATCCTTCTTAAATAATAGCAATGCTATAAATAGTGCAATATGCTAGAGCAATAATTATATACTATTCCATTAAACTTCAGATTAAATGGGACTTTACTGAGAAGTCTTTTAGAGAAAAAAAGGTAAAATTTGGAAAGGGAGGTGAATTTGAATGAATAATCAAATAAAGACCGTACCATCTCACTAATATAATTCTTAAATTACAGTGACAGTAAATGTTTATTTCAGGTTTCTGATGCATTTGTCTTCCTAACCATTGCAGAGAACTCTTTAGTTTAGAACGATTCATATCCATCCTCAATGGCATTTAAGTTTTCAGAAAAGAAAGCTCCATCTCTATTAGATCTCATAATATTTTAAAATTCATAATGCATGCATTAAAGGGTCATGCTGGCATCTGAATGGTAAATCTGATATCTGCAATAACTTCTGTGCTATCAAGTTGTGTATGAGCTGAGAAAAACGGACTACTTTTACATGGCCAGAAAGTCCTTCTTGCCAAGTACAATTTCTGTAACTTTTGGAGGCATGGGACATATTATGACTAGTAGGGAAATAGTTGAGAGATATTTGAATACAACTTCGGGGTAGAAAATACAGAAAGAAATTTTGTCTTAAACAAATGAGGGTGCAGCACCTTTCAGCTCTAATGGGCAGTGCTTAATGATGCAAACTCTTCCCTCTGTCTTCTTGGGTGGGGCTCATCTTCCAGACTTTGATGTCTTAGTAAGTGAAAATTGTTTCTGTCCTTGCGCGTTTGTAGTGTTGAAAATTAGTCTAGCTGAAGCTGACAGAGAGAGCTCTTCATTTTGTGAAAGCAGCAAAGCCCATCAAAGCTGCATGTGAATATGCTTTCAAATGACACTGCGAGAGCCTGTTTAAGAATGGAATTGTTGAGTGTCTAGGGACCAGTGCTTTCCACTAGATGCTGAGTTCCTTTAGGCAAGAAACAGGTGGCAGAGAAACTTCTTGTATCATATTCTCAAATCATCATACTTATTTTTATCAAATCTTTTGAAAAGGTAATTCTCTTTTGAGGGCCCATCTGTCTTTGTGTGATTCCTTGCAGCTGCAGTTCAATCCTACTGCATTGGAGGAGTAAGAATCAGCTGTAACAACTTGCTGCAGCTGTAAACACCCTCTTCCTCTCCATCCTTCCTCAACTCCTCTGGAGAGCGGATTGAGCTTGTGACAGCAATTAAAAGTAGTTAGCTGTTCTGCGGCCAGAGTAAACCCTTCTAGCTAGTGACTCCAGCTGCTGCTCTTGTCCTTGAGGAACTTGTCTGCTGCTGATGCTGCACTTTCTGCAATTTCTGTGTTTCTGGCTGTGACAGATGTTTAGAAAATGTTGATGTGGAGTTTGAAAATAATCTTATGAAGTATGTTTGGCTTATAGTAAAAGAAGGGCTTTAAACAGACAGAAGACAGATGCAAAGAGAAAGAGAGAACTCAGTATTCCATCAACTAAAAAGCAGCACATAGCTAAGTTTCATATTTCACTAAATGTGCTTCCTGAATAGTGAATAAAAATAATCAGGTAAATATTTTTGAAATACTTAAGGAGAATTATACTATTTTAAAGAAATACAATTTTCCTCGAGCTGCTTATTTACCCAAGTTTTTCTGTTGTTGATAGTTATTAAATCTTCTGATTGTAAGACTTGTTAAAAACCAGTTTTTCACTTTTTGAAAAGCTCTAACCAAGGTAAATCCTGCATCAGTGATAATATAATGCCTTGCTGAGAAACTTCAGTTTGACATAAGTAATAAGAAAATAAAAAATTCCTCCCTTATGTGATGCTATGAAATATTATGAACAAAAAGGAATCTAAGTAAAAATACCATACCTGTATCACAATTAAGTTCTTACTTTACTAGATCTCCTGCTTCATAATTCCCTAAGACAAGGATCAAAAATATGTCATTGCTTTTTTTTCAATTATTGTCAATTGGCTCTTGTGTTAATTCTGTTGTCTCAGAAGATGTATCCCACTCAAAAATGAGCTGCCTAATTTTACAAATATACCTCTTTGCAATAATTCAATATCGCTTTTGTTAGTGGCAGTTTTGTGCTGAAGAAGACAGATCTGAAAGGTGAAATTCATTTTAAGGGCAGAAGAAGCATTCTGATTCCCATTAGTAATCCAGTTGCACTGCTGCAAATGTCTAGCATGATGTATTTTATTTATTAAGATTGTTAACAAAACTAAAGTAACTTAGTCTTTATTTTGGGATTATGACAACTTAGAAACAACTGGCAGCCTCAAAATAATTTAAAGTAATATTTTAGCTAGGCAATAGGCAAAACAAGGAATTTTTGATATTTTATTATTATTATTATTATGGGAATAATTTTGAATAAGTATAAACCTGATAATATCTTCCTAGAAAGCAATTTGTTGAAAATATACTAAAGCATTTATTGGCCATTTGAATAATTTGTTAGTTAGAGAAATGACAGTCATGGGCAGGAACTGATAAATTGTTATTTTTCATACTTGCAAATTATTTTGATGCCCTCGCAAGGGCATTATCATGCTGTTAAATATGCATGTCTGTCTACAGATAGAACTCTGCTCGACTGCCCCATTTGCTAGTTAAATAGGGCCACTTTCTTGCTTTGCAATAAATATTGCATAATCTTATCATATTTTGTTGTGCATTTCACATATTTCTTGTACCCTTAGTAATGGGCACCTTCATTCTGGGGTGCAAAACAAATTATGTGGCCGTTTCTTTTAAGTTTCAGAAATTAATTTTTGGAGTTAAATTTGAAAATGAGTGAACAAATTCTGAAAGCTCCTCTCATTGTTTTAGTTCAGCTTTTAGGAGCTGCCACAAATGAATTTTTAGAATGCAGATTAAGCTCTATAGTTTCTGTCACACTAGCTAAAAGGGGAACAGATATAACAGCAGTATTGTAACAGATAATGCCAATAGAGTATAAGAAAGAGTATAAAGCATATATGAGCATAAGAGTATTTATACATAAGAGTATAAATTCTTTGCTATAAGAATTTGGCTGATTGCCACTTCTCATGTAACACTAGGACTTCAGAGTAACAGTTTCAGAATGCTTCAAGGTTTGCTTTCTGTGAGAAAGCTAAGTTTTGCTTAAAATTATATTAATAACTAGGGTGTCGTGTCCCTGCCCAACCCCCCCCCGCCCCCCTTCCCCAGTTTTCATGTGCAGACTGAAAAATTTGGAGCAAAAAATCATTTTGGACTGATCTAATTGCAATATATTTTCAATTATTTTATGTGAATACAATCCTTATGCTGTAATATGTGGTCATTGATATTTCCATCTGCTTTTTTTATTTTAGGACACTATTAAAAAGGTTAGAAATGTAACCATTTGCAAGACAGTTCATTTAAGTGAAGATGTGTTTGCTTTGTAGGCCTCAGAGTTTATCATATGATGCAAATTGCTGATTGTTTTCTTATTTTGTTGTATAGATTTATAGCTTGTTTTATCACAGGCTCCATTTCTGTAAGAGGTAGCTGAATTTTCTTTGCAAGAAACAATTTGATAGCTATTGATCCCATATTTTCAGTTCATCACATTTCATAAACTTGTCTGGGACTCCTTTGGCTCTATATTTTGTCTGCATACCCCAGCCAGTCTTGGCTATCCACCTTCTTGGTGTGTTAAGGAGATAAAATAATGCTGCTCTATGAGGCTTTCAGCTGTCAGTTACAGCGTGCCCCAGGGACTCTACAGCAAAGAGATGGATAAAAATTTTACTGCCTTCCAGGACCCAGGCAGGGAACCCCTCACCCTTCTGTAACCATTTATCCCAGATGAACTCAGGATGCCCCAGGAGAGCAGAGATCTAAGACCCCTGTTTTAAATTGGAGTAATGAGAATAACTTTCCTGTTAAGGAGGAACTAAGGATCAGTGGAGTCTACAGAGGAGATAAGCTTGTTACTGTGAAAATAGCTGGTCTGTTGGGGTGAAAAAGATTTGCATTTTTAAAGACTACAGTCACAAAAAGTAACTAAATGGTAGACTTCTGCAAGTGCTTAACAGACTTGGTAGAGGAAGTTTGTGTTGGAGATGCTGGAAGTCCATTTGAGTGATGGAGAGCCAGTTTGTTAGAGAATGGTGGGAGAGCTGACACAAAGGGGAAATAATTTGTTTAGATTGAAAGGGGACAGAGTTGCTTCTGGATAGAGAGTGGACTGAAAACACACCAGTATAGCTAAGGTAGAGGCTGGATTGCTTTAGGGGAAGTTTACTTGTGTTTGGAGATGATTTTCATCATTAGAAGAAAAAGCTTGCACAGAATTCAAATGCAGTTTGAGCTGTGGGGCTAAGGTAGTGAAAAACTAATAGGAACTGATAACTATAACCCTGATGAAGCTTGGTAACACAGAAAAACATGGAACTGAAAGAAGTAATATCAGAACAGGAGGCAAAAAGCCAATACAATCAATATGGGACAGACCTGGCTTTTTTGAATTGCCAGGTGAAGGATTTTTGAAGTGTTTTAGTGCTCCCCTTCTATCTCTTGCTTTCAATAATTTAGTGCCTCTAATATTTGCTCTTTTTAAAATAAATGGATTTCATAGTTTTCCAGACAGATAGTGTGCTTGCCAAAATCTGTTCATTTCTGAATCTTACTTACACTGTTTCATACAATTTAGAGTGAAATACTGCTTTTGGTTGAGGGCCAGTTTATAAAAACAGTAAGTGAAAGAGGTATCAGATGCAGAAATTCCTTGGCAGCTCTGCAGTTTTCTCAGCAGTCTTGCTGCTTGGTGCAGCATAATTGAAAATGTCACTTCACATTTTGTACTGTGAGACAAATTTGTGCTTTGCTGTTTTGAGTCTGATGATGCTCCCCTGCTTCAAAAGCCCGTCCCTCAGCTTTCAAGTGGGTTAAACCATTATTAAGCAATAATGCAGTATACATATGGAGCTCTCACTTTTAGGCAGACAAATAGAGCTTTACTAGAAGATACTGAAATACAGTGAGCCCTCTGTTCCTCCAAAACACTTAGTTCCTAACAGTTTGGTTGAATTTTAAACAGCTTCTCCAAGTACATTCACTTTCCTTTGGCATTTGCTTTACCAGAAATAGTATGAGCAAGTTTGGAACAACCCGTTTTTCAAAAAAAAAAAAAAAAAAATGGCTGCTTCTATCTAAGCCATGTGAATTCTTAATATTTAAATCTACAACTGGCTGCAGAAATTATTATGCTTCCCTAATGAAACACATCTATTGTGAAGTATATGCTTATTCAAAATGGTTTGAATTTCCAATGTAAAGACCTCAGAATGCTTTGGCAGTAAGTAGTTTTAGATCAGAGATTTTTTACATTCAGGATTTGGCAAGTCATTCCAAATCATTTGTGGTGGGGGGAAGGGAAGGGAGGGGAAGAGAGAGAGAAAGAAATGGAAAGAAATCTTCTCCCAAATAATTTTAGTGGCATTGTTTTGTGGGTATGTCTTCACTGGCACTGAGAACTTGTGGTAGTGGATATGCCTGCATTCAATGTTTGGCTCACAACTGATGTGAGAACCTTTGGCTACAAAAAGCCTTGTAATTCTGTCCTTTTGTGTATGTAGTTAGATACCACAGGGATGACTATGAACACCTTAGATGGACCAAGGACTAGCTGCTTTTACATCAATGTTTGTTAGCCCTCCCTTTCCATTCTTACGCAGTCACTCAGATCAGCTTTATGTGAGCATAGGCTTTATGACCTAGAGTCATGTCTTAATCATCTGTACCACAGTGTGGACACAAGCTAGAATCAGAGCCACCCACATTATTTATTTGTGAACTGGAAACTTTCTTGATATTTGTTGAAGATCTCTGGATCTCTGCTATTAGGCTAAAGGGTATAAAAGAGTTGAAGGTGGAGAGACAGAAGAGTAAGACCGCAAGAGGTGGGCTTCTTGCTCTCACTGTAACTAAGGACAGGCAGGAAGGTGAGCAGTGGGTGCCAGGTGATTTACCTGGATAGCCAACAGAAGCTCCAGATTCAACAGGGACACAGCTGTAATTTGGACAATGGATCACTGGTGACTTCAAGGTGCTATTATGATATACTTGTTTCAGTGCAGAGAGGCTCTATTGTATGTGATTATTTGGTGCATTCAGTTTTCTCATGAAGGCAGAGAAATACAATCAGAAACCACTGAAGCAGATTTGGAAGCTTTCAAAACAGACTCAAATTGCTATTTGGAATTTGCTTCAGTGTGAAGAGTTTGAGATAACTTCAGATCTGTCCTGTTAAGTACTGCATTGAGTTTATGGCTCCTTGGAGTGCCTCCATTATTAAGCAGAAAAGTGTTACACTTGAAATAATGGTCTCTAATATTCCCTTAAAAATGGTAAATACAAAGGGGTGTGAGAGAACACTCACTGCCTTTTACATTCATAGGGATATGCCTTTCACAATGTTTTAAGGTCTAGCTGTTCTGTTACATAATATACTTAGTCTGTGGACTACTCATATTTTATGTATCTTCTCTGAGGAAGCACAGGATATTCCAGAAAGATACAGTATACAAAAATCACCATACTCTATTCTAAATATTTAATTTTTTTAAATAATACATTGCTACTAATTTTCACCTAAATCAAATTCTAGTCTGTCTACTGTTAACACATCATTGCCTTAAAATGTGTGCATGCTGGAGGTGAGTCAGAGCAAGACAAATGAGCAAGGGTCTTGAGAGGATTAACCTGAAAGGAAAGATCAAATCCACTTATATAAGATTATTGCATAACTTCTCAAAATCTCTTCATATCTTTTTCTTCTTGTGTGTCTATAAATTTTGACAGCTACTAGTTTTCTTTCCTTCATCCTTTCCAGTATCTTATGATAAGGAATGAACCATTAAATCATGTTGACTCTCAAATCATAGTTGTCATTATTATGCATCAGAGTGAATATAATTTGTGGTAAATATGGTCAGGAAACTGTCTCTCCAAGGCTTATTTCAGGCTGTCTGCTTATGCAGTTTTTCTTTATTTATTCTGAAAGTAACCAAAAGGACAAAAAATTATTTTCTTGTCTTTGCTTCAGATTTTGGAGCAGAGGTGATAAATCTCACAAGCAGCTGAGGTATTCTTCATGTATTAAACTGGACTTGTATCTGAATTTTCCCAAATCATTAATAAATACTTATTTTGATCACAGACTCAGGTCAAGTAAGGTTTTCCCAAGCGAGAGCTAGATTTGCTTCTGGTTTCCTTTGGCCAGTGTTTGGTGTCTCTACAGGCTAACAACGCGAGAACCACCAAGCAGATATATTTTTGGTAGTAGACAGTGTAGATGTTCAAGTCACAGTAACTTAATATTACTAAGTGCCTTTTCTCTACTGATGCCAGCATGTGACTACATGACTGTTTCCTCACTGAGCTATATATGACTAAAGACACGCAAGGTAATTTAAAATCATCTGTTGCACCATTAGCTGCAATGGAACTATAGCAGCTAACCTAAAAATGTCTCAGGTAAGTCCAAACTAGGGCCATGTATTGCAGTGCAAATATCTTGCAGCTTTGTTGAGGTAGAGAAAACCAAGAGAAAAAGAAGTTAAAACCAGAAAAAAATTCTGCAATTAAAAATAAAGAAGACAAAAGGAAACAAGTCACAAGATTGTTTTTTAATTTTGTTCTTTAAACGTGTCCAAATCTGGGGTTAAAAATTGGTCAGAATTAGGGTCTAAAGAGGGTGTAGAGGAAGGCGCCCTAGAGACCACTAAAAAAGGAAGCTATCTAAAATGAAAAGTTGATGAATTAGGAAGTAAATGAAAAGCAGTTAATGGAGGAACTAATAGTGACAGGATTTCTTTGGAGACTGCAGTTGAACAGGAACCGAGTGCATAACAGGGGGCTAAATGAGGAAACTAGATGAATAATAATGGAGTAAAGAGAAGAGGTGGTGAATCTTAATCTCTCCTTACTGTTGCCATATTTAGCAAAGAGTGGCAATCACCATTTCCCTTTTTAAAAATTCAGAAATCTTAACTGAAAAACAAGTTCATGGGTCAAAGAATTACAATATCTCTTGTGAGGTGACAGATTTAACCTCTTCTAACCAATTAGCCTCGAAAAATAGGAAATGCTGAATTAAACGTTCTGATTCTGAGAAGGAATGGTGGTCATTATATGTTAAGTCATGTCAGTGATACAGCAGAGGTCAATATATTTAGCACTTGCCCACAAGCAAACAGCATCTGTTCTATTTTAGTAAAAAGATTTTTAAGCTTCACTTTTGGAAAACTTTTCAGACGTGGTGATGTATTGCCCTCTTGAGGCCACCACTGGCTACTGCATTTATTCTACAGCTTCAATTTCCTTCTCAAATGAATGAGCGCCGCACAACTTTACAAACGTGGCTGCTAGAAATTCGCAGAACAAATAAATCATAAGCTAGAACATGTCCTCCTTGTTAATATAATTTTTGCTCTAGTGTATTCTTAACAAGATTTTTTTTTTGCTATGTGTTTTATCCCAACAAATTTAATGTTGAAATAGAAAACTAGAGTAATATTATCTAAATAAAAAGTGTTTGCCCTGGCTTTGTGATCATCAGGTCAAGAATGTAGTGGGTTTCCTTCTTTATCTGTAACTTACTGGCTAGCTTACTAAAAATTTTATGCAAAAATAACGAATATAACTTTTGTTCAAAAGGCACTGTAAATCCCATGGAATTAATTTTGTGCTATGGTTTAAGGGTATAAAATCGGGTTCATTTCATTCTTTTAATGTGATTTATTATTTTTTTTGGGGGGGGGGAACATAACATTTTTGGCACTTCACAAAGCATTGCTTAATTGACATCATTCCACTCACACTTCATGCTACAGGTGCAACATGGTGTGTGTATACTATGTGTACCTTTCAAGGAATTAAATGCTTGGGGAACGAGGTTCATTTCTAGCAACTATGAGATCAAAGAGGAAAGAAATGCTGAGAACAGTTAGGGGAGGTGCCAGCATGGTGCAAATTGAGTGTCCTCCAGTGCCCAATGCACGTGCAGGACAGCAGCTGGCCATCAGCTGGAAGCAGCAGCTGCACAAGGGCGTTCCACCTCCAGTCCACTCTCTGAAGCCCAAATACTCAGGGTATGAAAACCAAGGAATGATCATCATCCATAGCTGCCTATTTTTCAGAGCACAATAAAGCTTTATATTAATCTGTTACATAAAGGACATAATATGAAAAAGGTTGTAAATGGAGATTAGTTTGTCTTGTGGATGTAATTCATCTCATAATCAATAAAAACATTAGCTATAAAAAAATCTGAAAATAAATTTTATCAACACAACATTTAAAATAATTACATGAAGAGGAAATGCAGTATTTCCAAGTACCCTTACATCACTGTAAGTTGCTTCAACATCCCTAGTTATATTGGCAGCACTTTTACACAAAGCATGTCACACTAAATCCTAAGTTTGATGAAAATTATGATCTTATTTAGAGACTTACATTATCCTTAGAGTTTGGATTAAGGTTGCGGAATAACAAACATTTCAAATTAAAATACAGGGAACAGTGCTTTATTAGCAGGAGACTTTATTTTAGGTTTACCTGTAGAATAAATAAAAATTTTGTACTTTTGAACAAGAGGTCCTGAACTAACTTCTACATTTATTATTCTAGTTTAGAGTGCACAAAAAAAAAAAAAAAAGGAATTTGGGACTGTGAAGTAGATTTGAATTTCCAACAGCTTTGTGCTACTATCCTTTATACTGTACATAACAGCTCATTTTGGTGTCTGGCATTTTTATCAAAGACAGGCCCCTCTCCTGTGCTGTGCTCATGGTCCCTTCAGAATCCAGACACTCCTTCCAGCTGTCACAGAGCTGAAGTCCCCCTTTCTGGGAATTACTGACATCATCTTTTGCGGCTCAGGCAGATTTAATTACTGTTCTTGTCCTTTTCTTGATACATCCTTGGCTACAAATTTCTGGAGACATTCTTGCTCTCTGGTTTTACTGAATGAAACAATAATGTGACCTAAAAATGTTCAGGTGTCTTAGGTAATCTGTAGATATGGTAAGTCTTTGACTTAGGGTCACATAAAAAGTGTCAGCTAAAAAGGCTTAGTTTAGTATATTTGATGTTGTCATACATAAGACAAAACTTATCCTGTATTAGATGCTTTGGGCATCTTTCTTTGTTTTCTAGCTGCTGCTTAAACCTCCTGAATTTTATATAGAAAATAAATGACTCAGAAAAATGTTTTTTTAAGAGCAGTGAAAGTTTCTGGGAGACATGACCAATTAAAGACATTGCCCTTTGCAAATAAATATGTTTTCAGAAACTATATGTCAATCCTTGTAGTATGATGAACTTTGAAGACCAGACTTGTATGAACCTTCAGAAGTTTGTACATTGCTCAGATCACTCAATATCATAACTTCTGACTGTTCCACTTTTAACTTTCAGAGCTTCTGCCTGCCTGTTTAATTGCCAAAGGCCCAAAGAACATCACACTTCTTTTTTTTTTTTAAAAACTAATTATAAATAGCTACCTTTTCCTTCCCTTCTACTTTCTCCTTCTCCTCCTCCTTCCTCTCTGCATATGCCCCATTTCCTTGCAGTTTGTTCATTTGGCTTCTGCCTCATTTTCAGGACTCTTGGTATCCTTCAACTCATGGGTTTCTTCTTTCTGCTGCATATACTATTCACTCCGTAGTTTCAAAGTTGTTTCCTCAGCAGCCTTTTTCCAGTCAACCCCAACCATTTCACCCAGATTGAAAATGCTGAATGAGTTGAATGCTAGGAACATTTTAATGCAGATCTACGTTGTAGAGGTTTTCTGATAAAAGCCAGTGCTGATTAGAACAATGGAAGGTATTTGCTTCTTTAGCTGATACTTGTGCCTGCATAAGCCAGTGGGGGTGAAGCTGGTCTGTGTACAGGAATGTGTTTTGGTCAGTGTCCCTCCTGCTCTTCCTGCTGGCTCAGCATTGCTGGCAGGCAGCACACCCTGCCTCCAATAGAGGGCTCATGCCCACTGCCCAGCCATGAAAATAACTGGAATTCAAAGTAGTGGACATGGTAACTTAGGAGGCAGATAAGCAAAATTACTGTCTGTCATCCAGAATATGAATGCATATGTAAAGTTTTTCCATAACAAGAATGATATGCTCATTTATCCCAATCCCTGGGAGTGCTTTGAATCTCACACTTCTTTTGAGGTACAGCACTGATATTTTCTCAGTGTGACCTCAATCTTTACCTGAATGAATGCAGGAGGCTTAAAACTTTGTCTGGCTCTGTTTCCATTAACATTACATCTCAGGTGGGGCACATGGCCATCTCAGCATGTGGAGAGACCAGCAGCCATTGCCATCAGAGTGGGTGGCATCTCTGGAGGTTTACAACCAGCCCATACTGCTGTTCTGTTCATACCAGAGAATTCTTTAAACCATAGAAGAATCACATGTTCTTGTCTTTCTGCATCCTTCTCTCTGCCAGTTCCCCTCTGATCTTCAACCCATGCAAAGTCACAATGACACTGGCTTTTCCTATACTGCTGTATTGCATTCCTGTGCACAACTCTCTTGGCCTCATGGCTACATGCTTCTCCTCAGCACTGTCCTTCCAGCCCATGAATTTTGTTTCCGTGGTTCTGGGTGTTCACTGATCATTCAAAAGGCTGGGGGAAATGTTACCAGTGGTGTTGGAAACTTCTCTGCTAATCTAAGAATTAGAACAGGGTTCTCAGGAAGCCCTGGCTTAGTTTTCCCATATCTGTCTTTGCTCCACAGTGAATCTGATGGTACTGAGACTATCCCTTTTTTAGATCTTGCAAGTTTCAAGCAGCAGTGAAAGCCTTGTGATGGTACTTTTAAAGAGAAAGTAGATCATCATCTTGAGCCAAAAGTAAGACAAGACATAGGGTAAAGAAAGAATTAAGTTTGTAATATCATGGAAAAGTTTGGAAAAGTAATGTATCTACAGAGATACAGTAAGAATGATTTTAATATTCAGGTTCCCATAACCTGCTTTTTGTCTAAGAGCGTGAACAAAGTCAACCATCCCCTTGGGATGGTGAACTTCCTGTTGCACAATTGGATGCACTGTCGTCAAATAGCTGTTTATAGCAGATTAAGAAGTAACACTTCACATGTTTCTCTTTGCTTTAAAGTAAATCCTACCTTTATGGTTCTGTCTCTTTTACCTAGAAGGCTTTAGGAAACTGAGAAATTATAAATCTTTTTTGCTATTCCTGCTCTAGTCAGAATACAGCATGGAAAAATAGCTTGGACTCTAAACCCAGGAAAAGTAATGAGCCAATGACCATCCTGCAGTTATGGAACAGAAAGTTCCATAACCATATAATTCATGGCCTATTTAATAGATGCCTATTACAGAAAATGCATTTAATAACAATTTCTGTGTGTGGTAGTTAGGCGCAAAGCCTAGAGCACTCATAAAAGATTTGTGTAATTTGACAGTCTTTGAAATGCTTAACTAGACAGTACATAGTAGAAGTTGTTATGCCTTTGCATGGACATCCACTAAGAATATTTGATCTTTATTTTTGCACAGTTTGGAGGGAGCATTTAAGGCACACATTCTCATAAACTGGGGTTATTAAGTAAATGTGGAACTTCCTTAGGAGAAGGCCTCCAAGTTCTATTTCTGAATTGTTTGTGACTATATCCTGAATCGAACGTTAAGTATTTCCATCCTACTGATGTGTTTGGTCAGTTTTATGTTTCTGTGAGGTCACTACCTGTCAGAGAATCTTGATGATATTACACAAAGAATATTTTCCATTGTGGCATCTAGGGTTCCTTGGGGATCCCTAACATCTGTATTGCTAATGGTTTTATTGTTGCCTCTGGCTCTACCTCCAGTTAAATTGACTGTGGCAGTTTGTTGCAGCCTCATCCTCTGGAGTACCTGGATTTCTTTGACTTACCTTTGCCTATGAAGAAAGCGCACTTTTATCCTTTTGAAAATAAAGTCCGTGGGCAGGAATGTGTTTCCCCTGAGACTAATATGCAAGTCCTTTTGTGGTTAGACAAAGGGTTTTCTTAATGTATTCTGTGATAGAAGTGCCCTAAGAGCCAGCCCATCCTTGTACACAGACACCTCTGTGAGCTCAGTCTTTTTGTAAATTGGGAACAAACTTTACAACGCTGTCTGCTTGCAACAAAATTGGGCATTCATTTTTAAGCACACAGCCTCATAACCAATTCTTTTAAGAAGAGAACTCCCTTTGTGTAATAAAAGGGAAGGTAGAAAGAAAAAAGGTCTGGGGTAGTGATTTAACAAGCACTGTTGTCAGATGCTACCACACTGAGGCTTGTGGTCCAGAGTAGACCTTCCACTGTCAGACTAGCTATAGTGGCATATAATTTCAGTATGTTCAATGGTTTGGAGTGCTGCTTTTATTCTGATTTTAATCTTATTTTAGGTCATTAGGAGGGCTTTGTACTTTTAGAAATGCAATGACCAAAAGTGTATTAAGTATAAGCCAGCATACACACAAAATGAAAATGTAAGACTAATAAATTGAGTGGTAAAATTGCATATCTTGAAATTACAAGCCAAGAAGTAATAAAATAAATGTTACCCATGCCATGTAAGCACAATAAACTGAGATTTTTTTTCCTTAAAATGGAAAGCCAAAATTTGATGTAGAATGAGTACCGTAAAATTTTCTTAATGTTGCTAGTTGGATGCAGTTGCTTCCTCTGTTTTATGGCATATTTTTGGCAATATTAATTTTGGTATATGCACTTCCTTAAGTGCATATATCCACATTCCACCTTTAAAGGATCCCATGTCAAAAATCTTCTAAAGCCGTGTAAAATGCTGCTGCTTTTAGTGTAATAACAACAAAAAAGTTGCATGTTTCTACATTCTATTTTTTGGTAATCCTAAATGCACTTTTTGGACCAAAATTCGAAACTACAGAACTGGGCTGTGGTTTACTTTCATTCTATTCTAAATGTGGTCTAATAAAAGTTGGACTTATAAAGTGATAGCTGCAGCTGAGATAGAAACTTTCTCCTTTCCCATTCCATTCAGTTAGTGAAAGTTGAACTTCAAAGTCTAAATGAGATCATTTGAAGTGCTAAAATTATTGAACGCCAGAACTGTTTACTTTCCTATCTGACCAAAAAAAGAGAGAGCTTTTAATGTAAAAGTAAAATTAAACCACTGAAATGAAGTTAGGAAACTTTAAAAGTGCAAGAAGTGGTCTTAACCTAGATGAGAGGCATTTGGGCATAGTTTTAAGTGACTCACTTAATAGCCAACTCATTTTTTCATGATTGTGATAGTAAAGCTTTTCTGGAAGGTCTTAGTTGTGTGCTGCTCAGAAAACTGCAACCCAATGAGAAGATGTCTGAGCAACACCTCTGACAAGCATGAGAATATGCAAAGATATTGCCAGGGGCTAGAGCCTTTCTATAGTCTCACAAGCACTTAGGTAGTTATCACTAGCTTTCTATTTATCAGAAGTTTTTCAGTTAGGTCAACTCCTTGTTATTTTGCTGACAGCCCATAATATTTCTCCTGGGCTCTACTTTGTCCTTTTAAACTATGAGCATTGGCTGTGCCACCAACTCCAGGAGCACAGCTATGACCAGCAGATACCAAGACTTATTCGACTGACTCATTTAATGGCATTAGCATCATTGCTGGGTCTGTTACTGCAAGCTAGGAAGTGGAAATTTAATGGAGATGTATTTCTAAAAGAGGATGATTGGTCTTTGCCCAGAGATGGGGTGAGCTTCTGAAATTCAATGGCAAAGAATAGGAGGGGACTGTGGAAGTTGGAGAAACAAAGGGAGTGAGGAAATCCTGGTCTATGCCAAGGGGCAGTAGTGAGGTGCAGGTAGTGAGCAGTGAGGTGTGCTGAACAGTCATCCTGATTAGGGAGGAATGTCTAAACAGAATCCATCAAACAGGAGGAAGGGATGGAGTCAGGCACAAACTGCTTGGTTGCCAAAGACTACCTATTTCTGTGTCCATTAAAAGTATTCATTTTTATGACAAACATTTGGGATAGAACAGACACACAGTCCTATTAAACATAACGAATTGCATGTGATACTTATTCATCTGTCCACCTCTGTAAGCCTCACCCCCATGGTCCCAGGGTTTCTTGCACTGGCGGCACAGCACCACAGCTGCTCTCCTACTCTGTTATCCCACGCACCAGGTGAAACCAGGCTGCCTTAACAAAGATCCTTTGTGCAGCTGTACTGGGTGTACAGAGCCCTGCAGCCCTGAGCAGCAGGCGGGGCATCTGTATCTTCCGTATGCCCTTATGCTAACAGAACAGGGGAAGGAGGCGCATTTCCAGGCACATCCTTCCTCAGCCCAATATCCGTGCATGCCTTTGCATGACTCAGCAAGTGAATTCTCATTCTTGTGATTCAAAAAATATGAGTGCTCTGGTCATTAATAAGGAAGTCTCAAGATATTTTGTCAAATCCCATCAAATTTATATTTAATACTTCAGTTAATTAATTAATTCCTTAATTGTGCAGAACAATTGAATTAAGTATATTTTCATTCTGTAAGATAATTAAGCAGATACACTGAATTAATCCTCTCCCCCCAGTACTTAGAATTGTCTTTTTCATTCTTATCCATCCAGAGAAAATAGACCACAAAAATCCCCAACTTTGCATGTGTCAAATTTCAAATGAAGCCATTTTTGCCCTAGCTTTTTTTCAGGAGTGTGTGATCAGGACTTTCTTCTTCCCCTTTGGAGAATCTGTAAAATTGTCTTGAAACAAAATGGAAAGCTGAAGGTTTTAAAGGTCAACGTTTAAAAATTTCCCATGTGGGGAATGGTTTTATCATTATCTGCAAACTTTACTGCAGAAGCAGCTACAAATCATCCAATAACAACCAGAAACATTTGTTTCTCTACAAAGGTGTGTTGGCTAAGAGTAACTTTATGCTGTAGGAGCTCAAGTTTTTATGTCTATCTTGCTAGCATAGCGCAAAACTATTATATTTGCAAAACTGAACCAGCTGGTCTAAAGGCAGACACTAGATTATGTTGGTGCATCCTTTTTCTGTTACTTTTTATTCTCTCTGAGGAATTGTTCAGTAATTTTTAGGTTCAATGTAGCCAGCTATGAGTTTTCAACTTCCAATAAGTTTTGATGGAAAATACAATGTTTTAATTTCCTGTTATTTTCTACCAAAGTACAAACTGGGTAGATTTGACAGTATTTTCATTGTAGTGTGATATGTGTGGATCAGACCCTTAAACAGAAGAAATCAGCATACCTCAACTGAAGCTTTTACTTGGTGAAACTTTTTTCCATCTTAAAAAGATGAAGAAAAATATCTAGAGAAAGAAAAGCATAATCTTAATTTAAAAAGGCCGAAAGGTGAGAAGTGTCTAGAAAGGGATGTAAAGTGTTTTCATGAATATCTTATTAAATGAGGATAAAAAATTTCTCCTTTATTGGTTAAAGTTTGTCATCCTATGAATTTATTTCTTTCACTGAATATTCCTGGATTGGGATTTAGGATTGCCTATCCTTTGTTTTGATATAATTTATCTTGTAATCTGTTTTTAAAAGCACTTCTGTGAGAGTGTCACAATAGATTTTCTGTATTGTAAGACAGTGCTTTCCGCATTATTTTTTTAGATCTGGTTTTGTCTTCGCCTTTTATTTAAAATGTATATCCTGGGAAGCATTTCAGATGGTAAGAAGAGGAACTGTTCTAATGGTGTTTGTGCACATCATTAATTGTACTCTAGTTAACCAGGCCACGTTGATTACACAGCAGTGGCTCCGTGTGGTCAGTCTGCGGAGGGGCAGTGGCCCTTCAGTCAGGGATAAGTTACGTTTTGGGCTTCCACTCTGTTATGAGCCTTAAGGGGATTAAAAAACCGCATCTATAGCTGTAACTGGGCTACACGGACCGCCGGTACCGCTCCTTCTCTAAGCGTGGTTGGGCAGGCGGCGTTTGTTCCTGCCTTTGGCCGCCCAGCCCAGCCGGGCCTGCCGGGCAGGGTCGCTCGTGCCAGAGCTCGGCTACCGCCGGCGGCGAGCGCTGGGCTCAGAGCCGGCAGGGAACTGCGCCTTGGCAGGGAGTCGGGGGAGCGAGAACCGCTCGGGGATCCTCGAGCGGGGCTCCATCCCCGACCCGGAGCTGCTCCCTGCCGGGCAGGGGGGCTGGCTGGTAAAGCCTTCTTTTCCCAATGGCATCAGGCTATTCAAATCAACAGGACGGAATCCTGGGCACCGCTGTGCAAAAGAAAACCGGGGGCATTGTTTCGATCACTAATTCAAGGCGAATGAAGTGGGACCACATTGCTGAGATTTAATCTCACGTACAATTTGAGATACAAATAATTTTCTGTTTCTCACGCTCTCTAGCAGCTAAAACAGGACCGTCTGTAATTTGTGCTGCGGTGTGCGCAGAGGGCTGTCGTGGTGGTGCTGTCCCCGCCGTGCTGTTCCCCTCGGCGCTGTCCCCTCGGCGCTGTCCCCTCGGCGCTGTCCCCTCGGCGCTGTGTGTGCTGTGTTGTCCCCTCGGCGCTGTCCCCTCGGTGCTGTCCCCTCGGTGCTGTGTGTGCGGTGCTGTCCCCTCGGCGCTGTCCCCGCGGTGCTGTCCCCTCGGCGCTGTCCCCTCGGCGCTGTCCCCTCGTCGCTGTCCCCTCGGCGCTGTCCCCTCGGTGCTGTCCCCTCGGCGCTGTCCCCTCGGTGCTGTGTGTGCGGTGTTGTCCCCTCGGCGCTGTCCCCTCGGCGCTGTCCCCTCGGCGTTGTCCCCTCGGCGCTGTCCCCTCGTCGCTGTCCCCTCGGCTCTGTCCCCTCGGCGCTGTCCCCTCGGCGCTGTCCCCTCGGCGCTGTCCCCTCGTCGCTGTCCCCTCGTCGCTGTCCCCTCGGTGCTGTCCCGGCTCCGGGAGGTGGCGCTGTGGGCCCAGGCACGGCGAGCGGGCGGGCGCGCGGCGCTCCCTCAGCCGGCGGCTCGCGCGGCCCGTCCCGCCCTGCCCTTCCCGCGGCCCGCGCTCCGCCGCGCTCGGCTGCTACAGATGTGCGCTTGTGAATGGCTTCAATAAAATTTTATAGCCGTCGTTTGAAAAATGGTAGGATTATTGTGATTTGTGCAGCCTGGCAGAAGAGAACCCGCCGGGGCTGGCCGCGGCCGCTGCTCCCCCTGCCGCGGGTTCCCCTCGGGCATCGCGTCCCCCATCGCGGTCCCAACGTGCCAGGTGGCACTGGCGCTTCCAGCCTTCTTTTTCTTTTTCTTTTTCTTTTTCTTTTTCTTTTTCTTTTTCTTTTTCTTTTTCTTTTTCTTTTTCTTTTTCTTTTTCTTTTTCTTTCTCTTTTTCTTTCTTGTCAGAACCGTGTCTCACCGTGATTCTGTGGGAGACTGTGTTTTTTTGTGCAGGCCTCCAGAGGAGCCCCCAGGCATTCCCCGCTCCGCACGGTACCAGGCTCCCCGCAGCCCACCTGGCCTGGGCGGTGAGAGGACACTCAGGTCTGCTGGAGCAGGATGCTTTTGAGCGTCTGAGCACTAGCACGAAGTAGCAGACATTGCAACACAGGCAGGTTTTGTGAGAGGGCAGGAGTGACTCCATGGCTAATAGTTGCTTTTTGTACTGCTGCAGCCTTCAGTGTTTCCAAGCACCCTTTTGAAGGCAAAGAGACGTTGAGTATTTCAGGCAGATGTTATACGTGTCTGTCTCTGTAAAAGACATGACGCATATACAAGAGAGAGCCTTTTTTTCTTTTTTTTTTTTTTTTTTTTTTGCTTACCATATCACCTTGTCTCTCAAGGACAGCACATTGCTAAAATGCAGGCAGAGATTTATTGGAGGGACAAGAAGGACTTTACTCCTCCTGCTCGTTACTTGCCCCAGAATAAAGGCACATTGTCTCAGTCATCATAGCCACTGGGTTGCTTTCCCTGTCTTTCTTCCCCCTTTCTGGAATGTCCTGGAAAATAGCCTACAAAGAAACCTACACAATACCAGTTTTCTTCTTTATAATGGTTTGATATACAGTGGATTCCATGAATAGATATAGCAATAGTCTCCTTATCCTGAGGTATTGTGGGGACTCACATAAAAATATTAAAATCCTCAGAGTGCTAAAGTGGGTACTGTCATGCCTGCAGTATGCACTGCAGCTTCCTGCCAGACTCTAGCTTTGGTTTAGAAGCACTGCTGCTTCACATGGGAGCCAAGAGTTGGTTGCTGCACCCTGATTCTTGGCTGTGCTGGACCAAAATTACTCTTCTACCTTCAATTTTGAAGGAAGTGTGGTTCTGCTTGTTCTGGGTTATTACCATTGTACTTTAAATAACAGCTGTGCACCTACTGCTCGGACTTCTTTTTCGGTCTTGTTCAGAATTCTCGTTTCATGTGCAACTTTGTAGAAGAGGATTTGGGCTCCTGAGACACTCAGGAATGTTTAGAAGTTCTGTGCTTAGTTTGCTTTTAGCTATCCAAATGGACCAATAGTTAGCAGAAATCATTTGATAAATATAGTGATGAGACTGAGGTACTGAGTGTATGTACTGAGTTGTTACCCAACTGGAAATTAAAATTCTCACTATGCTGGAAATTCATAGCTAATGACTAATAATATAACCAGTATTAGATCTAACTTAATTTAGTCTTGTAACACTTGTAATAGATGCACGTTCCTCTTCAGAGTTAATTTTCAGGGTGCTTATAAACACCATGGTCAGTTTGTTCCATTTATTTTCTTGCTTTGTGGTAGATAAAACTTCGATAAAATTATCTGTACTCAGTATATGCCTATAGAATCATCCAATCATGTAAATTCAGGGGCACTATTTTTAATCAGACAGTGTAATTGGTACTAATCTTGAAATAAATGGTGCTCCTGAGAAGCAGGAACTCCTGTCTTCTCTGGAGCACCATCTGTGTGGCTCATATGCAATCAGCAATATTTATATTAAATGCTATATATTCTGCTTCATCTACTGTTTGATTTCCTCTCTCTGAGACTCATTCTATGAACCAAAACAGGAATCACAGCACCCAAGTTCTGACAAGTAATTTCTTCCCTCAGTCTGCTATGTATACCTTGTTAATGCAGCTTTGTTCAGTTCTTTTGTCAACATTCAGTGTTCATAGCACACCCAGTCTGCTCAGTGCAAGGTCTTAAGCTCAATTTTCATTATAAATTCTATGAAGGTTTTGTATATCTCCCTTATATTCTCTAAAACTTTGCTGTTTTCTCTTTTTCATCACAGTCATATGGACCCCACATTGTCTTGTCCCACAATTGGATTATTCCCAGAAACACTCTTCTGCTACTCAGTTACCAGAAGACCACTCTCTAATTTGTTTATTTGTTTGTTTTAGGTTGTAAGAGATAAAATGTTACTCTTTCCACTAAAAAAAATTAAAATTGAACATATGTTTTTCACATTGCATTTTGCTAACAAATGTGCTTTAATTGTTCTTTCTTTTTTCTTACATGGTAAGGGGTTTGTAAGCAAGCTGGATGAATTAATTCACTGGTTAAATGAAGCCATGGAAACAACAGAGAACTGGACTCCTCCTAAAGCAGAGACAGACAGCCTTAAACTGTACCTGGAGACACACTTGGTAGGACAAGATTATACTATGGTTACTATCTGTAATTGCAGTGTTCTGCTGTGCTTTTTATTTGATTATTATTTTTAAGTTACTAGTGTGTGTCTATATTTTAATGTAAGATTTGCAGCATTGCAGTTTATTTTAATGAAAATACCAATAAATTCTTTCCTGTACTTGAAATATGCACTGATAACTTTGTAAAAATTAAATTAAAAAACAGAATTGCATTACAATTCAGAATTTATGTCCAAACTGAAAGAAAAGACAAGAGGAGAAAAGGTATTTTTATTCTGCTGATCATTCTGGGATTTTTACTACGTTGTAACATTAATGAAAGTGTTATTAGTGAGGAATTCTCATTCTCTCTCCCACAGTTTTGGCACAGCACAGTGCCATTTAAAGAAACTATTTGAAATAGTTATTTCAAATATTTTACTTGATGTGCATTTCTGTAATTTAATTGATACAGATTTTACGCTCTAGGTGGAAAATAGAGCTCAATGCATGCTGTTCAATAGGCAGGTATCTTAATAGGTAAACTACTCTAGCTGGTAAAAACAAAATTTTAAAAAGTATAGAAAATGAAGCTAAAAAATTTCCTCTCTGCCGAATATCTTCAGTTCTTACCAGTATGAAATGGAAGAAAGCATGATGATAGCACTACTCTGAGCCAATGACCTAGACACCCCAGCTGTATGAAACAGTACTTTAGCTGAGCCCGCATCAGATCATCAACCCCCAAAGCTCAGCCTCATTTCCAGTCTCAGATAATCTTATGGCAGAAAATTATTTGACAGTCCCAGGAAGTCATGTGATGCATTGCAGGAAAAATGTCATCTTAATTCCTACTGTAATACTGGAGTGACCATTATTAAATTAATTAAGTATACATAACTACATATACAGTTAAAACCAAACTGAAAACTGTCTTTGGGATTTCAGCTATACACAAGAAAGCTCTCGTGTCTTTTGCTCTTAAATGTTTTTGTTGTAGTAGTGCCTATGGGCAGTCACTGGATTAAGTGCCCGTTGTGGTAGTCTGTCTACTGCAGTATGAAGACACTTCCTTCTTCCTTATGTTGCAGATTTTGTGGTTCGTAGCACAGTTCAGCTTTTTGCCTTGCCTTCTGCACACACTCAATCCCATGATTCCCATTGTGTTTACAGGTGCTCTGAAGGCACAGGGCACATTGTGAAATCAGACCTCAGAAAAGGCATTGGTCACTTCAATTTTTTTTCTTTGTACTCTGCAACATGTAGCTTTTAATAAGAAGCATTTATGAGTAGAATCACAGTTTTCACTCTTGATTGGGTAAAAAGAAACATATTCCAGGTAACAGGGCAAACACCAGGCTGAGTAACTCTCACAGTCAGTTTCCTTTCCCCTTTCTTCCATGGGGAGGAGCACAGTAGCTCATTTGTAGACAAATTACTTCCAACTTTGCCATGTGGTTCTTGGTGAAGTGAGGCCAAACCTATCTATATCAGACTAGAATAGTAGCTGAGAAGCAACTCGGTCATTGCTAGATGTAGTCTGAGTAAATGAATATGTGGGCACCTATACAACCTCATTTTCCCCTGTCAGTCGTTAGGCTGCCTGCTTCCCTCTGTGTATCTGGGGTAAGAAAATCCTCATATGCTATATGCTATACTTATGTTACGAAACAAGTTGGGGAATTTTTTTACTTCACTGCAGAAGTAAAATATCTAAAGAATAGTTCAGTTTCTATTTGATAATATTATTTTATGGCATCTATATCCAGTGAAAAACCCACTGAATAACCTGAAAAAAAACATAACTGAGTTTTGTTTCTTGCATTTCAGAAAATGTATGCTATCATACTAGTTTCTACACAGCAGAAAATACAGAGCATTTTGCACTGTGGAAGATAGTTATTTGTATTAACTAGATTGTCAGCTTTTCAGTGGCTTTTATCTGTCAGACATCCTAAGCTGTGTTTAAACAGAAGTATATGAACTTCAATTCCTGTTAAGCTCACTGTTGAAATTTCCCTCAGTTGTAAGGCCATGGTGATCATGGTTGGTGTGAAGGCCTTCTCATTTTCCTCTTTTGCCCATCAGGTTATACACATCAGATTCACATAAAATATGCTGAAGTAAAGGACTTTACAAAATTAGGTTCCAGACTTATAGGTTTATAGTACAGAGCCTGGTGGTAAACTAGTTGGGAAAACAAAGAAAATCTCCTTGTTCTTTCCTGTGTATTGCATCCACACCAATATATCTCATAACTGTTTCCTTGCTCATGCAGGTTTTCTCATCATAGTAAAAGTGAAAACTCAGTGTAGATAAGTATTTTTATTAGTAGAGACATATGCTTAGCCTTTGGCACAAGTTATCAATTCCATGAACTGTGATACTGTTTTCTTTGAAATACATTTGTTATGATGACAAAATTAGTGCTATAAAGAGAGAATATTTTGCATTTATGAATGAAATATCTTTTGTCAAAATTTAATACAGGAGGAACAAAACACAAAAAATGCACTTGTTCCCTTTTTCATTGGTTGGGAAAAGCCCTGCAGAGGTGACAAGGAGAAGGTTGTGAACATCTTCCAAATTTTTCAGTATGTAAAATTGTAGGCTATCACTTTAGGATCCCAATGTAAACTGTTGATAAAGGTTTGAATTTTAAAATCTCTCCCCACTCAGCCTTGCTTTTCTTCATCTTTGATGGTTCAAGAAGTGGTGTAGGACAGACACATAAATAGTGTGTTTAAAAAAAAAAAAAAAAGAGACATGACAAGAAACCTGCAGCATCAACCTATGAAAATCTTTGCATAAAATAATGCTCATGTGAGGAGACAAATCTCTTCAACAGGATGGCAATGCAAGTCTCTATTACAGGTGTCATAGCATGACATCAGGTTAAATTGGTACAATTCCCCAGACAATTGTTCTTGTTGATTTTTATACCTGACCTGGCAATACTGCCCACAAGGATGTTAATGCTTTGAAGCACACAAATAGTGTTTGTCTATTGCTCTTGGCTCAGCAAGAGCTGCCTGCAAAGGCATCTCTGTAAGCATCTGAAGGTCCTGCCTGGACAGCTCCTGAAACAGTGAAGCACACTGTGATGAAGGTGGAAGGCAGTTTCTCCTCTATTTGGTCTGTTTTTTCCAGTTATCTCATCTGCACAGAGACTAGCTGGGGAGTTTCCTGGGCCACCAAGGGAATTCACAACTAAATGCACTGTGTGCACACAGGCACAGGCCTGATACTCAAATACACCAGAACTGTAATTTTTAACTGTAAGACCTATTGGAATTTCATTCTTAAAACACAGTTACAGCTTAAACTCCCTAGATTTTGCCACAATGAGAAACCATGCATTTTGCTAAAGAGTATGATTTTTTCTACGAGTTGCAAAGTAGTCTACATCTTGAATATGTGCTGTAATAGATGATCTTTAGCTTAGAGAACAGTTTTCTTACAAATTTTTAAAACCCAGTTCCCTGATGTTCTGCAGAACAAAAGTCGCTATATGCTTCATTTTAGATAACACCAAAGTACAAATCTATAAATGAAAATGCTCTCAGAGATGCCTGGAATAGCGACTGAAATTATTCTTTCAATTTTACAGGTCTTCACAAGCCAGTAATGTTGGTTAAACTGATTTGGGAGCTATGTGCTTCCCATTCATATGGAAGAGCTGACATGGAGCAGCCACCCTTGAACATCTGGCACTCTGCAGGCAGCCACCCAAGCCAGCAGATGTCGAAAACACTAATATGTTTTCATAAAATAGGCGTGTTTTTTAGCAGAAATCTACTTTTCCACAAAGATCTCACTCAGTCCTACTAGAGAAAAAATGAAGCCAGTTTTGTATTTTTGTGAACAATTAGGTTAAAATCAGTTCCAAATGAAAAGAGAGCTTCATTTACCTTACTGAAAAGGAACTTCTGAAAATGGTTTCTGATTCACTTTATCTTTTGTATCTCTCCTTTTCTGTTATGCTGATTCTTGCCCACTGGCACCCTGATCAAAATCAGCTACTAGCAGAGTCTAAGCATAGACTTGGTGGTATGCAAATCAGTTTTCATCAGAAACAGTATCCTGAAGGCAGTTTATGTGCTAAAAGCATCTGTCTAGGTGGTACTGCTGTGCTTGTGAAAGCAGACTTTCTAATCTAATCTTGACAAATAAGAATTCACCATGTATCTCTTGACCATTTTAGTTTGCTAAAAAAGACATTTAACTTTATCCATGGCCTGATAAGATACATTGTTTTAGCACAGTAGAGAAATAAGCTAGCTGCTCTGAAGAACCACTGAGGGAAAGGTTTCTACAAAAGGCACTATATGTATTTGCTGAGGCCTGAACTTTTAATTCTGTAGTCTTAACCTTTTCCTTTGTTGTTAACACAGTACTTTGTTGTCTTGTTGCTGTACAACTCCTACTTGTGCACTGTAGTGTGATGTGCTCTTAGGTCATTGTACTAAGCCATTTCTGTGTCTGGAGTCATACTTAGGGCTCAGGAACACAAGAATTTTAAATGGGATCCTGCAAATGGAAAATATAATATTTTATACACTTATTTAGGTGCAACTTTTTAAATACTTCTTGCATTATTAGCAGATGCTGGCAAACAATATATTTTTTCAGTAGAGATAAAACTAATTAAGGTAAAGTCTTCTTGGAAATTTGGAATTAGTAGTCAAGCAATTTTGTCCCTTTTTGTCCTGTAAGACTGTCCTTGCTTTTTGGGTTTTTTTAGGCCAAAATATATGTTCTGTTTAGTTGTAACTAGAATAGCAAATATTGTTTTGTAAAAACCACCAAGTGGTGAGGATTGCATGTAGTTATTACAGTTCCAAGTATGGTTTGGATATGTTAACTGATAATTTCCATTAATAGTAATTTCTTAGTTTTCTTTTCAAATCCCTATCAGTAGTATTTACACCAATTTACTCATAAGCTTTGTGCCATATTAAAATCCTTTTTAACCAAGAATCAGTTCATTATATTACCCTTCTCAGTCACCATATTTACCTTACTTGTTAGAGTCTTAAAAATATCATAGAGCAAGCATCATTAGTATTTCAAAACAAATTAGATAAGTTGATTCACACTAGCATTTCCTTCTGTACATAAAGTTTAGATGTCGTCTCCAGAACCAAATTCTTCTTACGATACGGGGAGGGGCTTGAGTTTTATTATCCAAAGAGAAATGAAATAAGAATTTTTCTGTCTTTGTTATAAATGTTTCTGGCCACATCATGGCTCAGCACTTTCTAAGCTGTAAACAGCAAATGCCTTCAAACAGAAAATAGATTGTATTTTCACTTTTAAGAAATTGTGTTGGAGAAGTAATGATGCCTCAGTGATATTTCATGATACTTGATTGTCTGTTTGTAACAAGGCTGCTATGTCTGAAAAAAAAGATCATTCTCATCTCCCTGGAAAATTTCATTTTCTGAAAAATGTCAGTTTAGAGAAGTATTAAATATCTATTCTTATTGAAAATAAGGTTAAATATACATGCCTTGGGCTAATCTACTGACTGTCTTTGTAGTAGCAGTGGTAATGGTAATTTTATTAAAAGTATTAAAGCCTCTGAAATGGCTAAGCTATGTATTTTACTTTTGCTATATGGGAATTTCCAATGTGCGTGGCAGCTAATGTAGATAATGTCCTCAAAATATAGAATACCTTCTGCAGGATGATGGCGCTAAAGAGTGAACACCATGAGTGGCCTAATATTTTGTTTCTCTAAGGATTTTGATTTGAATTTGTTTAGTCTATTGTTAGTTTGAATTTTTAAATTTTATTTTTTTTTTAATCTTGAAAGGCATTTTGGGTATGCATGGGTTTCTGAATGTACGTACTTTCCCATAGGAAGAAGTCTGCAGAACACAGTATTCAGAGATGTAGCCTAAACTCAGATTTCACAGGCAAATCAAACTATTTAATAGGAAGTAAGACAGCAAACTGAAATAGAATACATGTATATTGCCAGTTTTGACTATTATGCAGCTTTTAAAATCTGTATACCAAATAGCCCCTATGTAAACTTTTCTGTTCCTTCAGTTAAAGTGTAGGAAATGTTGCTGTCATTTTAATAGATTTGGCTCTATCTGTATTATAGTTTGAATCCAGAGAATGTAGGTTGCTGGCTATGGGAAAAATAGAGCTTTCTAGACTGTTTAGACTGTTCTTCATATTTAAAGAACATTATTTTTAGTGACTAAGGAAGAGTAAAAGCAGGTATATAAGAAAGAAAATCCAGGTATATTACCCTTCTAATAACATCACTGCTGTCCTGACCAATACAAAAATACTGCACTTTATCTAACGATGTTTCCCTTAAGGTCATGCAGTGAAGAAAAGCTGACACAAATATTTTCTTTATAAGGAGAGAGTGGCCCATGGTTATGGTCCTAGTAGCACAGAAGTAAATCTATTATGATTTGGATCTGTTACTGCTATATGTATTTTTAATGAAGGAAGGGAATGTCCATTTACTGTCTTCCTGTACAAATAGTCCCACTCCTGAGGTTTGTTTCATGCAAGCTTGTAGTGTAAGAAATATTTTCTTTGTAATTTTGCTTGAGACTTAATACTCTTAAGAGTATTACTTTTTTTTCTATCCTCTCTTTCAAATTTTTTAAGTACCTACCCTTGTGTAGGAACTTTGTACAGCTGCAAATTAAAAACAAAAAAAAAAGAATTGCATTTGCTTTGCTTTTTGATTGGTTCAAACCTTCCCAGGACAGTCTTTGCTATCCCCCAGATTTACAGGTTTGCGTAGGAAGGGGATAGGACCCTATAATAAAATGCAGCTCTGCTGGGCCTGTCTGTAACATGTTGGTTGTTAACCAACTTCATGGAGAACTGTCCCAGCTTTTCTAGTTCTGAGAGCCACTGTCATCTCTGGACAGAAGAGATATTAAACCAGAGGCAGAGCATATTAGGGTGTCATCCTAAAATACCTTTGCTTCTTCTACTGAAGGTAAAGGGAAATTATAATGTTAAAAATCTGAACTCTCTCACGAGGTTTTTGAAGTCTTTTATTCTATGTGTATGAAAGTATAGTGTATGATCTGTGCCTCAAGAGCAAATTTATTCCTCTGTTGTTTTGATTTTTTTAATGCATTGTGTTTGAGGTCTAAAACGTTAGAATTCAGACTTTGGGGAATTTTAAAATTTATTTGCACTTGTTGGTAAAGCTGAAAAAGGCAGGCTAACTTGATTTGGCAGTGTTGCAAATGTTCACTCCCTCTCAGTTCTCACTACCCAAAACTGTAAAACTTTTAGCTCCTGAGGTATCCCAAAATGGAGATACTGTAAGTCTGAGTGGTGAAAGGGATTCCACTGGGCCTGTGGTGTGTATGGTCTGCAGAAGACATTATTTTCATACAGGGGATTCAGTGATTATAATAGTATAATGAAATCAAATCGCCATTATAAAATGCTATGCACTAACCTAATAATTTTCTAATAAGAAAATTTCAGTGAAAAGTATTTCACATAATTTGTGACTTAGAAGCTTTGTAGCTTTATATGTGACAACCTGGTCATGCACTTTACACAAATGTAGCATTGTCACAACTTTTGAATCACCCTTAAAAATTATTTGAAATTAATGTTTATTTTATAAATGAACTCCATCGTGCTTATGTAGGAAATCTCTTAATTGTAATATTTTTGTCTATTAAAATGCATGCTACCGCCTAAATTTTAGTATTGTTAAGCTGGTATTATCAATGTAGATGTAGTCAATAATTTGTTTTTTGGAAATGAAATGAAATTTATTTTTATGCAATTTGGAGATTGTAAATCATTTAAGAATACAACGCCAGCATCTCAAAGAACAAACAAGCACAGTTTCAGCAACATTTAAATTTGCTTTTACTAATCTGCCAAGAGCTATAGACCACTCCCATGGTTTTGTGCCATGTTACTGATAGGCATAATGTCATTCACATTTGAGGTACTCAAAGTAACACAACTGCTGTCTGTGTTTTGGTGTTTGCAATGCCAAAGCATTCAGAGAAATATAGAAAATCCAGGAAATGAATGGAGGTTTTGAATGGTAAAGATTTTTATTTGTATCTTCTATGATACTTGCTTTTTAACTTTCTCAATTCTATAAATGAATTGGGTTAATAATCTGGGATATTAATTTACTAGTTTTATTTTGCTAAGAAGGAATTTTAGTTCACCTTTAAATTTCATTAAACCTTTTGTCTATACATATATAAAACAAATTATATCTCCTTCATATTCCCCTGAAACTAAAATCTTTCAAGAATTGATTTAAAACTACGTAGCACTGTTTAATACCAGGAAGTTCATTTTTGTCTAATAATAAGTAACTTTAAATAAGATTTAAATAATATACATGTATAAGTTATTTTTCCCTTGGTAACTCCATATCTACCAAAGCTGCTGTGCCCCATGAATTCATCTTTGGTTTGGAAAGCTGTTATCTCTTGGCTGGCTTTTTTTTCCCTGCATGTGGTAGGACAATACAATTTGGACATATTTTGATTAAATGGTTTTCGGGCATGGTGTGTCTCTGATTGAAAGAGATGTACCTAGAAATGTGTGAGATAAGACAGAACAACGAGTCAGAAAACTGTGGCTTCTGCAGATTATTCTCTGAGTATCTCAAGAAGGCAAGAAATGATTAAGGGCAATTGTATACAGTGGGCTGCATGTGCAATTCACCATGATTATGGCAACTTAGCAATTGTTTCACTGTATCGCAATTTTACCCATGCCATTTCCTGCCTGTGTTCTTCCCTCGTTGTCTCTTGATAATAGGCAAATGGAGATTCAATCTAAGAAGCCTCATGTGAACTTTTTTTCACAATGAAAAATGTTTGGACAGACACAATCAAAGAGAAATTTACGTAGTGAAACACAAGATAAATTAGAGCTGGCAGCAGAAGAATTTATGTCAGTTTGAAATAAAAAATATCTGCAAAGATAGCCTCTATGTCTTCTGAATCTGCAAAATAGGCATCCTGGAGAGTAGGACTAACTGTCCTTTTCCTCCACATTGAAAATTATGCATCCAGAACTTGGCTAAATTACCTAAAAGATGACAAACACAATCAGGAGTGAGAAACAGAAACTGAGGGACCTAAAGAATTTAATGTGTGGCAGATCAGGTTATTCATGTTTAAGTTGTAACAAAGGGGAAAAAAAAGAAAACATTGGTTGTTTAATACTGGGGTGGCAGAAGCTGTGACAGGAAGGAAAGGGGTGAAGTGATTTTACCGAGGTATGAATTACTATGGGGCTGCTGGAGTAGAGCCTGCCTCTTTGTATGTAGTTTTGCCCTCCCAACACAAATTCTGTGGCCGTGTGGCAGAGCTAGGTTACTGCTCTGTCAGTGCATTTGTGGCCCTGACTCCCACATTTTTATCCAGTCTAGATTTAATGGTCTCAAGGGATCCGGGCTTTCACCGTTTCCCTTAGGAGGTTATTATGCAATCTAAAAATCTGACTTTCATGGGAAATTTCATATTTGTCTTAAATTTTCTCCTTCTTAATTTAACTCAGTTCCATCTACTATACCCTCTGATACTGTACGAAGTCTTCTTTCTGCTTGGTGTTCAGATTCATGAAATAAAGAACAGAGAAAACAAGACAGGACCTTTATTTCAATCAACACTTAGACTTGTTTGTCAGATTAATTTGTTCTACCGTTTCCACTCCTAAACAAATTTTGCTTGCTTTTCCCTAAACTCCCAACACTTTGTCTCTTCATAAATGCAGTAGATTCCTCCCAGACAAAAAGTACATTCAGATCAAGTGAAAGATGGGGAAAGCATATGAGTCATCAGAAGGTAAAATCATTCCTAGGGTTGCTGTAGTTAGCTCATTACTGAGCATTTTGATCCCAGAATGTTCAGTTAATATGTTTAGATGAATGATAAACTTACACAGAGAAATTATCTGAGCAGTCAAACCATCTTACATCTGATCTACATCTACAGTAGCACAATGACTCTATGACATGACAATTGTGGGATTTCAGTAGTGAGGTTCCCAGTTTTAAGTCAATTTTTAAGGCATTTTAGATTCTTATCTGGTATTGTGAACCAACATAAAAAGTGATATAGTTTTTTGCCCATTTTTGTCTGCCTGCAGAGGCCAGTGGAAGGAAATGCCTCCAGAGAAACTCAAAAAAATGTTGTCTTTTAAAGTCTTCTCATTGCAGAGGGTAGAAAACCAAATCTGCTTTCCACTAGATATTTTCTTAAAAAGTATCTAACAATTTCCACTGGTTACAGAAGAAAATGTGTTTCATCAAAGGCAAATGATGGTCATATTGTGTTAGGAATTAAGGTTTTGCTTAGCATTTGGCAGTAATTGGTCCCTTGCTCATCACTGCTATATGGAGGACATGTTGTTAGTTTCAGAATGAGAAAAAAAACCACATAGTGAGTGCTGCTGCTTCCGAGGAGGATTCATCATACTCTTCTTAAAAAGCAAAGGTAGAATCCCTGCTTTTGTAAAACTCAGCCTTGGCTATGGAGCTGCATAAAGCATTTTCATAGTGCCTGTGTTCTGTTTAGCAGGTGGAGTGTCAGTCAGTTGAAAATACAGCTTAAAAGAAAATAAGAAAAGAAAACATTCTTTGTAGACACCTTGATTCTATGGAAAACATGAACAAAGGAGACATTGACTGAAACCATTTCACATGTAATATTATTTCCCAGGAAAACATATCCTAGTTCCTAGTGGTGCTTATTTAATCCTAAGTAAGCTTAATTTTAAAAAGCGAGGCTTTGCTAGAAGTTAAATGTATAAGTGTTTCCCTGTTAATATAAGAACACAGTAGCTCTTACATAGTCGTTTGTTTTTTATTTTTTTTTTTATTTACTGAATGTCATTGGTAGGTAGTATTCAGGAATCTGAAAAAATTAATGTTCCTTTTTCAAATTCTGAAACTATAGAATCCAGAACAATTAGATAATTTTTAATTGACTGTACAATTGCTCTAAAAAAATTAACACTCTAGAAACAGTAATATTATTCTTAAAGGTATTTAGAAATATAAAAAATGAACCTCAAGAAAATTCTCAGGGGTAGGTACCACCATGCACCACACATTCTGATAGTATGCTGAGCTGAGAAAATTAGGATATTTCTTTTAATACATTGTCTTAATCAGACAAAAGTTGTAAACTGCTGTGTCATCCAAACTAACCTATATTTATGTACACATTGTATATATTCACACAATACCCAGTTGCTGATTTGTGTTTCAGAGACAGTATGCTAGAAACAATCAACTGAGGCACTATGACCTAAAAAAAAATCATGCTTATAGTAAGTGTCTGTGCCTTTGAAAAAAAAAGATTCTAGTTGTGTGTCCTTACTGCAGATATGAATAGGTCGAGATCCAGGTGTTTTACCAAATTTTGCAGGTTTTCTAAGAATGGAGGGTGAAATGTTGCATATCAGAGTTTAATGTGTGTACACAGTGTAGGATACTTACCCAGTAGAAGCTTCCTAAATTTAAGTAGCTACAACCTTATAATAAATCCTGTGGGGATCTTATTTTTTTTTTTCACACAAGCGCACAAGTTTTCTTATCCCCACTTGTAAAGAAAAGTAATATATGAGGGAGAGATTATTATATTCTGGGAAAGCACTCTTTTATTTTTAGTGTGTTCAGAGTCCAGCATAGATCAGGAGATGCTGCTTTTTTAACCCATGGATGTTCTGCACTGTTGTAATCTTCTGGATCAGTAAGTTTCCTGAAAGTCAGGGACACCTTAATTTTGTGAGGATTGGGCTCCTTTGCCTCATGCCATCAGCAGAAGATAGCACTCCTGGCACCTTGTATATACACCGTTGGAGTTTTAATTCCATTTTTATAGTTCTGTGGCTTTTCCAAAACTGTGTGACTTCCTGTCTCACTTTTCATTTCTTAGTAAATAAGAGCAGCTGATAGTTATATATAGGTACATGGTGATGGCAAAAAGTGAAGAGAACTTTGTAAGGAAATTTTTCTTGTTGCAGCTTGTAAACTACATTTTATACACTCTAGTTCTAGGGATGACATTAATGTGTTGTTTAAAAAGCTGCTGTCAGGCCAATGCACATGCATTTTCCATAATGTATACGTGTTCATGTGTGATATTTAGACTGCTCTATAGCTGCAAATGTGCCCGGAAAAATGGCTTTGATTAATTGACTTCCCTCCTCTTCTTTCCTCTCTTCACATGCAAAGGCTCCATTCATTATCAGGAAAGATCAAAGGAGGAGGGGAACAGAGTACCTGAGTCACACGCTGTTAGAGTTACAATTTTCCAAATGCCATAAGTAAACAGTAGGGAACAGGAAATATCCAGGATGGGAGAGGACTTCTGTGTTTGAAAGTCTTCCTTCATTCCAAATATTTGGTCTGATTTTATCTTTAGCTGTGCAAATTTGCATTTCTCCATTGTATATACATATAATACTTGTTACATCTTTAACTCTTGTCTTTTTCATGTGTCACATTTTCAGCCCGTCAGATATGAGAAATGTTGAACTTTGGCTGAGGGCTATTCCTTCCACTCTTCCTTGTCCAGTTCTTTTTCCTTAGGAAAGTACTAGAAATTATATATACATACATAATTCTAAATTCAAAACTCATACTACACTACATCAACATTTTCTTCTGTTTATTTATACTTATGTGAACGGTTCTCTCCTTTCAATGTGTGCTGATTTTGTCTCGGATATAGTTAATTTTCTTCATAGTAGGTAGTATGGGGCTATATTACAGATTTGTGTTGATAATACAGAGATGTTTCAGTTACTGCTGTACAGTGCTTGCACAGAACCAGGGCTTTTTCTGCTTGTACCACTGCACCAGCAAGTAGGCTGGGGCTGCACAAGGAGTTGGATACAGCTGTGACAACTGACCTTGAGTGACTAAAGGGGTGTTCCATACTTTGTGACATTATGCTCAGTACCTAAATATGGGTGAAGAAAGTGGAAGTGGAGGATGTTTGGAGTTACAGAATTTGTCTTCCCAAGATACCATTATGTGTGATAAAGCCCTCCTTTCCTGGTGATGGCTGAACACCTTCCTGCCCATGGGAAGTGGTGAATGAATTTCTCATTTTGCTTTGTGTGTGTGCACAGTTTGCTTTTCCTATAAAAGTGTCTTTAGCTTAGCCCACAAATTTTCTTGCTTTTACCCTTCTGATTCTTTTCCCCATCCCACTGAGTGGGGAGTAAGTGAGAGGCTGTGTGTGTTGCTTAGTTGCTGGCTTGGGTTAAACCATGACATGCTGCTTCTTTGCTGGGAAAATTTTATTTCTGGGTTAAACCATGACATGCTGCTTCTCTGCTGGGAAAATTTTATTTCTGCTAAATTTCATGTGTGTTCATGGCATTTGTGCCATTCGTAATTTATCCATAAAATACAAATTTTGCACAAGGAGAATATTGCTAGTCAGAAACCAAAAGTTTGGCCCCATCTTTATTCATCTTACTTTGCTTCTTCAGTTTAACATTATTACTGGTTAATAGGTGCACCTGAAAATCAAGCTGTATTGTAGTATGTGGTGCGTTATGTTAAATGAATCTTTTCTAGGACTGCAAGTCTCTTCTTTTTTCCTAATGAAGGAGAATACCTCATCTTTTCCTTTTTTCCTATCAAACACATCCACATCATCTTGAGACACTGCCACATCCAGCTGCATCTACACTCAACTTCAATTATATGAAATTACACAACCTACTCTCAGGTCCTTTAGGTTCTCTTTTGCTGTGTGAGGCACACGCATAGTGCATTTCCTGTGAAGTGCATGATTACAAACTATTCAGTGCAAGCCTGTTTTAAGTAAACAGTAAATTAAATATTGTCAGTGCTTTTTCAGACACGCTCTTATGAAAGAAAAAGAACTTCTAGATTTGGGTTCATAAAATTCTGGATTTAAGAAAGGGACAGACATAAACTAGGCATCTTTTTTCCTTTTTAACTTCTCTTGACTGGCCCAGTTGTTTGAGAGCTGGTACAAAATAGTGTATTCAGATGTCCCCATAAGGATTATGGAGGTCACCAAAATGCTAAATGTAGCAAAATTTCTGTTTATTGCTTTTTATTTGTTTATTATTGCTCAAAAAAATTCTGTCACTTTCAGGTACAATGCTGCCTGAAAGACTGTTAAGACTCTGTCTGAGCAACATGCCTTTTTCAACCATGAAACAGTACAGTAGAAGTACTGTATTTTATTACTGTTCTGGCAATATCTTTTTTCGCTATGCCAATCAACCTGACTGCAAGGGTTAGGAAAGAAAGAAAATGGTTGCTTCCTTAAGAATTGAGAGCTTTTGAGTATTCTGTGGTACCTATCACTCCATTTCTAGCATGGTCACTACCACTTGAAGAAGTATAAAGTTTTATAAAAAACAGAAGCTATGAATGTGCACTTGCAAAGTCTGCTTTCATCTCTGCCAGTTAACTTATTCCCAAGAGAAGGAAAAGCTCTTTTTCTCCAAGTGGTCAAATATTGTTTCCATTTATTCCATAGACATTTCAAAGAGAAAATGTGTTGCCTGTATGCACTTAGGTCTGCACACAATTTATGATTAAATGCAGCAAGTATCCTTTTCCCTATTGTATTGTATTTCTTTTTCTTACAGGCAAGAAAGTGAGAAGGTCTGGAAAATGATTAAAAAATTTATCAGAGTTATCATTGGTGTATTAAATGGTATAACATATAGTAGATCATGTTTCCAGTTCCTTTATTACTAGATCTTAATGCGATTTGTAAAAATAGATACTAATAAAAAAAGAAATAAAATATTTCATTGACTGTTAAAACAGAGATCCTTTGCAGACTGCTAAAAATATTAGGGAAAAAAAGGTTGAAAAATAGTTGCTTTACAAATTAGGAATGCAGAGATCTAAAGCAGACTGATTTGTTCTTTGAAAATGGATATGAGTTAACTCAGAGCACAGTATTAATAGATTTGTATAAGTGCACATAAGGCCAATATATTCAATGCTGTAATTTTTTTATGGTTTCATAAATAGTTCTATCACCAACATTTCAATGAACTCTGAAAAAAACAGAGCTCATATGTGGTGGCATAAATTTAGTGTATTTTATAGAACACTGTTACTCCAGATATAGCCTACGGGTTGTGACTTTTCATAAAACCTAATGAATGTCTAGATTTGTCAGCTGTTTCAACAGAGGTGCACTTTGCTGATCTAATGGAAACATTTTAAGCCCAGATACAAAATATCAATAGCTTTTAGTGTCACAAATTAGTTTGGCTATTGGGCGAATTGGGATGTGGTTCTTGATAAAAAACAGCAAGTAATTTTGTATGTGTGTTTTATAACTGCCTCTCTAGTGTTTGATACTGAGGTTTTTCTCCTTCTCTCTCTTTTTTTTTTCTCCTTTTATTTTTGCAGAGTTTTAAGTTGAATGTAGATAGCCACTGTGCTTTAAAAGAAGCAGTGGTAGAGGAAGGACGCCAACTTCTTGAGCTTATTGTATCTCACAAATCAGGTAAATTCTTCTGAAATATTTCAAGTCTTTATGTCTCCAGACTATTAAAGAATGAAGAAGCATTGCTGTAAATTACTGCATATATTCACTTCCTTATGTATTATTAATATTTACATTATCAGATTGACCTTCAAGATTTATAAATGTTTCATATACTGCATACAATGCAGTGATACTTATAAAATGAAATACTGCCTGCAAATAGTCTGTCATTTTATTTTGGTCTTGCTGTTCGACTGAGTTTCAATTGAAATCACATCACTGAAAACTTCACACTGACATATTCTTTGATGTAGGTGCTATGGAAATAACATTAAGATAATGAACTAGGATTTCAAATATATATATATATATATACATATATATATATGTATTTACATACTCTGCATGAGTAATTGCAATGGTAAAGCTTTATTTTACCACTTAAATTAATTCTTATGTTGATTTAAATATATTTATGAGGACTAGATTAAAATTAAAAATACCTCTTTCCTTTGGTTAGGCTTGTCTTTTTCTTCAGAGGCCTTAAATTGAGAGGAGGGAGAAAGAGATATACTGATTTTCCTTTATTCCTACCACCTATATTTTTAGATGTTTGCGTGACTTGTCTGCTAATAGGGTTTTAATCAGCATATACTGCTATGGAATGCCACCTTAATTTTGGCCTACTTAACATGATTTTCATCCAAGTCAAAGTTATTCTTTGCTGTACTCTTTTCGCATCATGTTATATGTGTGCCTCTGTTGTTTTGCAGCATCAGACGTATCTGTGTAACATGAAAGCTATAGGAAATTACTGACTTCTATGTATAGTTCCAAAAAGACAGAGAAGCCATAGCTAAGGAGGGTACTGCATGTCATCATAGATGTAGGAAACAGTAATGTGTAAATTACAGGAAGTATTTAAAGGAATTGGAGGTAAGGAAAATGTCTTTGGAGGATTACAAAATGCTTCAAGACAAAGACTGTATATTAGAGGAAGAGATTACCAGTGTTCCCTACTGCAGAGAAATGACAGTTTATGTGGAATTTTTCTCTTGAAATTGTCAGCTGAAAGTCAATCAAAATTTAACATGAATTTAACATGACGGCTAAAAGAAGTGTTTGTCTCTATAGCATTGTTTTGCATTTGCACATTAAAACTCTTGTTGCATTTATTATTTAAAATATCCTGCTAATTATTTGAATAAAGGATGATATTTAAAGATGCTGTTGAGTTTACAGCTTTTATTTTTCCCCCTTCATTTTGGAGAAGGACTAAAGGACATGCTGCAGATGATTGCAAGTCAATGGAAGGAACTACAGAGGCAAATCAAACGGCAACACAGCTGGATTCTTAGGGCTCTGGATATCATCAAAGCAGAGATACTGGCTACTGATGTGTCTGCAGAGAATGAGGAAGGGACTGGGAGCCCTAAGGTAAGTGGCTTGAAGTTTGCCTTATTTCCTCTTATTTCCGTCTTCTTTTGAACTAGGCACCACTGAAGTTTTCTTTCCACCCTAAGGCTTTTCATTTCTACTGGGTAAACTTTTTTTTATAAACAAAATGAAATGCCTTACTCTGAAACAATAAAAAAAAATCTTAGAACTTTCAAGGTTTCCAGCAAGACCTGTCTTATTGTGTGTAGAGGGGCATGAGGGGGAACATAAAACATTTAGTAAACAAAACATAAAGCATCTTTAACATGAATAATCAGAATGCTTTTAAATTGTTTTGTTGCAACTATAAATCACTATAATCAGTGCAATCACTCAGCTCTGACATCCATTAGCCGCTTGGTTACAGCAAATTAACAAAGAAGAGAGAAAGTGATTCATTATCTCATTCCTGTTAATGACTATCAGATGCATTGCTTAATTAGGGGATGGCCATTGCAGTAGGAAGAAGGTCATATGCCTTTCCACAAATCTTTTAGCTCCAAGTTTAAGTTGTTCATAATAGTGGTTGTGTTGAATACAAGTACTTTAAGAGTAAGTTATTGACACCTGTCATAATTCTGTGGATATTAATTATTAAAGAGGGATATAGTAGTTATCTGTTGCCAAACTTAGTATTTGTAAGATCATTTTAAATACAGGCTGTGTTTATTCAACTTGGTGCAAGCAGTGTAGTGATATTACACACAATAGAAACTTCTGGTTTAGGTTCATGATCTTTCATCACCATCAGTTGTAAGCAGTTGTTTCTTAAGCAAAGAATATTGAGGAGAAAATCCAGTAACTCAATGTCTTGGCATGCATTTGCTGAAATGTTTAGAAAAATTCATGGTTTCTGTTTCTGGAAACAACAGACATGGTTGTGCTGAGTGGGTTTTCTGGTTCTGATGCAAGACAATTCTTAGCACTGGTATTCAGTGCTTCCAAGAGAGTAGTTTGTAGGGTGACTGTTGGCTGTGATTGCATGAAAAGTTCTGGTGATTTCTTACCATAATTCTACATAGCAAGAGTTGTCTTAGAGATGGAGGAAGAGTCAAGGAAAAAAATAAAACAAAAAACAGGGAAACACATATATGTAGGAGACAGAATTTTAACTGATATCCCTCATCACTTGCAGGATGGAAAGTGCTTATGGGCCATATAGCTCCTGCTTTAGGAAATAGGTGGTGGAAAAACACTTGATTTCATAATGGGGTCTGTTAACTAAACAGACTAGCTCAAAGCTAAGGTTTTAGCTTGCCAGTAATATGATCCCTTATCTCTGAACTTTTTGGCTTATCTGTGGCCAAACATTTACCTGCTTAATCAAAATTACCATGTAACAAGTATTCTGAAGTCCAGCTGGATTTTGAGGTGAAAATTGTGGAATCCATAGCTTGGAGTGATTATATTCAAATATTTGCTTGAAAAGGGAGAAATGGAGCCAAGGTTTATATTGCAGTAAATCTCTTATATAAATAGGTGATAGCTCCTTGCCCTGTTCTTTTTATCATAGAGATAGGAAACTGAAGCAATGCTTGTTTGTGGTTTTGGGGTTTTGTTTGTGCCCCTAAATTTAGAGAAAGAACATACAAAAAAACAAACTAAAAGTATTTTCAGGTTATTTCAGTGATTTTTGTAAGTACGTGCAGCAGCGCAGTCGAATACCATGTACTTCTTCACACTAAAAGATTAACTAAAACTAAAATGCAGCTAATAATATAGCTGTCCATTTTGGTTTGCACTTATTTCAAAAACCAAAAAGAACCTGAGAAGTGTAATAGAAAATCGAAAGATTATACCTAGAGGTTATTTTTATTTTTGCCTTTTTTGAGAAACTACAGGAACAGTGTTGGTGTTAGAAATCTGTAAAGAAATAGGAAAAGGAGGAATTTCAAAGACCCTAGGAAACTTTTCCCTTAGGACTTTTTAAAACATGTTTTCATAGCACTGTGGCATCTTTAATGAGAGAAGTGAAGAATGGGAGGGGGAAAGGGATGTTCTGAACTCTAGAAATATATTGTCAACATTTGTAGCCAAGAATTCAGATTTTGCTTAGGAAAATTTTCATTTTATTGTATCTAAGTTTCATAGTGGCTTATAGTGATTGCCACAGAAGATTTAGGATTGATTTTAAACATTCCTGATACCTAAGCTCTTCTAATATATTGCATCCTCTGTAAAATCTTAGGAAAACAGTGAGTTCTCTAAGTATTTACTGAAACTATTATTCTGTAATTTTTATAAATGAAGAATTGATGACTGTATTCAGTTTAAATTGAAGGATATGAAGTTTTTTCCTTCTTACTTCATTGAGAAGTGCCTTTAAAAATTACATATTCCAACATATACTGATCTAACAGTATGAGTAGTACGTGAGACGTGCAATACACCTGACTGTTTTTCTGACTCTTGAGACATTTAGCAACAGTATATGTTAGCTTTCGATAGAAATTGTAATATTCTAAGATATCTGGAAAATAAGAGGAATAGTTTCATATATGTATGTATTTTTTATTTTTTCACCTTCTGAAGGTGTCTGAGACCACTTGTTTTGTAAGTGATTTCTTAAATTGGGTGACTTTTCCATCACAAAAAGAGTACTGGAAGAGTATTGCTTTAAATAAACAATAAAGAGTGGTATTGAAAAACAATATGATTTACTTTCATATCCAGTGGCCATGAGTGTAAATACCTGAATATTACCCTGATCTATTTAGCTCATAGTTTGGTGGAAAATTTCATTGCTTTCTGAAGAACCTGCAAATTAGTCTTGTAACTGATGTCCTTTAAAAGCATACAAATCTTAAAAGCATTTGCCCATTATACACATTCTCCTTCACTGAACATTGTACAGAATATTATTCTTGGTGTCAGTTGCAAGTTGTGCTCCCAGCATGCATTTGTACAGTTAGTTCATTACTATAATTTTTGAGATCTGGATATTTTTGTTCTGCAAGTAAATGTTTGAATTAAATTTCATGGGCTGTTTTGCTACCTGTTCAGAATATAGCATCAGAACTTAAAGGCTGGTAGGTCAAAATAATAATGGTATAATCTGCAAATATATATATATATATAGTTTGTACTTCTGGACATGTTTTTTTCCATAATAATAATTCCTTTATTACTGGAAAGCATTTCTTTTTTCCCATTACAGCTTCAGAAAACTAAGCATGTAACTGGTTAAGACACTGGACTTCATATGTAGACCATTGAAATCTGACTTAGTTGTTCTAGGTAAAAACAGTCCTGGGAAGAATGTGTTAACTTTAAAATTGACTTGTCAGTGGGTTAAGGTTAGAAACAGTCAGGATTTGAAGAGTATTGGAGGAGGAGGTAAAAAATGACATTTAACAAAGTAAACTGAAAGTATCAGAAATAGTAGGTGGTTCAGGAACAGAATCTGAAGTGGTTAAACGAACCTTTGTATAAAGGGAAAAAGAAAACCTGTGTAATTTCCTCTTGATATGTAATTAAACATCGCACACTTCCAGGATCATTTCCCACTCAGTTGCATATAATTTTACAGCTTTTGCAATCATTCCAAACAAACAATCTTCAGTACACAGAAAAGTAATTTTCATTTAAAAATTGAAAACTTGGTGAAGCTGTTCAGTATCGATCATTATTTGGGATTCTGGGAATGCTGCTTCACAGACAGCTTTATAGTAACACTGGCCTCAGACCTGTGGCTAGAACTAAACACCACAGGTCAGAACAATTATTTCCTGCTCAGTGTTTTCATACGAAGATAAGTTTGTGAAATGGGCAACAAGGCAGGACAAAGTTTAGAGAATGTTAGCAGTCTTTTTTACTTCAGACCTGTAACTTGTTCTGGCCATCTAATCAGGCTGCTATGACTACCACATTTAGATTAATACTTTGATGTAAAAGGAATATACAAATGAAGTGTTTTGGCGTCTTTGTGATTAGTGTGAGTAGATAATTTTCTTTTCCTCAGTGTCTTTTATCCACTCTGTATTTCATGAATATGGTGCATAGGCTGTACTATTAAAAGCAACATATCAGTATTTTTTTCTGATGTCTTTAATTGTTTTAAAACAGGGAAAGTTTATTGCTGAGACAGATTTAAGTATTATCAACAGATAACAGATTCCATGATTTCAGAATACAGTATTTTTACTTACATAACCACTTTGAAAACTGTGTTTCTGGTGTCCAATATATGCAATTGGGGTATTGCATGTATTATTGTAGTGGGTAGTGCTTTGATGTTGTCAAATGGCATATGTAACTGGCCTTCATTCTCTTCTCCTTCACTTGCTTCTAGTGAGTGGAAGGGCAGGAATAACATATGCTAGAAGGATCATTTTACTTAGCTTGCTGGAGGTACTTAAATTGCAGCAGAATTTTGAAACTTTTCATCTCAAATTGAATTTGTTTATTTGACTTACCGTCTCTCTTGCTGTGTTTTTCCACATGCAAAATCTCAGGATCAGACTTGTGAATTAAATCCTGTGTCTCATGTTCATAATACTGTAGAATAAAGTATCAAATAAATAGTCATTACTTATTCACTAACAATTTGAAAAAATAATGAAATGGAAATAAGACTTTCATCTCTGATGCACAGACATATGGAAAGGGTTTTTCATCTAGTGATACACATGCCATTCTGGCCTATTGTTGTCTTATGGCTTAATGAAGTCTTTTTTTGGGGAAAGAAGTGTACAAGAAAAGTTGATGTTTGTGCTTTAGAAGAAGTAATTTTTCCCTCTAATGTGTCCATAATGAGCCACATTCCCATCTAAATATGAGAGAGTTTTATCTCATGAGTGCAGCACCTCATAGATGAGACATTAAACTGAAGTTCTAACCACCTTAACCCAGGCTTACTTCCAGTATCAGTAATTACCATCTGCCACCTTAATTCTTTGCAGTTTCAGCTGCATGTGTTAGTCTCTTCTGTTCAGAACAATTGGATAGTCTTGGGCACAGTTAAATAGTTGTTACCTTTTACTAGTGAAAACAACACTTTATAATATCCCGCAATGTATTTCTGTGCTGAAAAGTATTACAGCAAGTCCACAGTTCACCATTCACTGTTTCAAAGATGGTAATAGGGAAGTGCTTTCCTGTAATTAGAACAGAAGGCTCTGATATGTTGCCATTGAGGCATAGTCTTGTATTGTTTAATACTTAAAATGCTATCTGTATATAAATACTGTCATTATAATACTGAACAGTTTAAAAGCATTAATGTGATATTTCAATTCTGAATTTTTGGAAACTTTGAAATCTAGACTAAAGATACTGTCATCTCAGTCTTAAGTACAAATGATGCTGTTAATTCTTCTGTACAAGGAAAAATTAATTACAATTATTATTTTGCTTGGCTTTAGGTATGTCAGTATATGGCATTACAGTAGTCTTGATATGTCAGCTTCTGTGGTGGAGATTTGAACCATGTATGAGTTGGCCAATGAGATATAAAGGAGAGTCATATTAACAAAATCCTTCTGTAAATTAATAGACATAATTTTGGTTTTGTGTGGAATAAGCCTGTCTTTTAATGCTTTTCCTGAAGAATGTGGAACATGAGTTCTTTTGATATTAATTGTTATCCAAATATAGGATTGAAAACATTAATTAAGAATTTCCAAGCAAATCAAAACAAGCTATGTTGATGTAACTATGAAAAGAACATAAATAGAAAGCAAGAGGAAGGAAAGTTTGTGTCTTTTAGCACAGTTAGACACTTCAAGTTCCTCAGTTTTCTGGTTTTTAATACCTTGGTTTATAGGTTGTGTAATTTTAGTGTTACAGACATCATCTAGACTATGCACAGACCTAGCAACCATTGTAACCAAAAGTATTTTCAGGAAGGATTTGAGAGATGACATCATAATTCTACACACCATTTTAGAGTGAAGGAGTAAAAGGAAGGGTGGTTTAAAATAAGTTTAGAAGCAGAAACTAGCATTGTTAAAAGGAGAATCTAAATATGGATTATTGAATGAGACTGACTTACAGTAAGTCTTTGTTGAGGAAACAAGAAAGGGATCTACTGAAGGACATAAAAGATGTGACTCTGGCAACTGAGCAGAAAAACTTTGTTGACTGTAGTACTGTATCAGACTCAGAATTATCTGAAATATTTTGTGTGATAATTTTAGTATAGATAGAAAGAAAACAGAGTTTTAGTACTGTTTCTGATACAGGGGTTTTTATTGGCAAAACCAGTTGACAAGAATTTGTGACTCATCATACTTTGAAGCAAAATTATCTTCAGCTAAGGCAGAAGCTTTCAAAAACCCCGGCAAAGCCAAAGTAATCAGGTAGTATCTCATGCACAGAATGTTTCCTCTAAGCTTCTAAATGTATATAATCATAAGTTGATGTTTCATACAGAATAATATTCATAAAACTGCCAAGATTCTTCTGTCTTTTATTTTATAACTGTCCTTGAGTAAAGGAATTATGTAGCTGAACAAGTTCTTGCTTTGTTAAAATACTTGAACTGAGCTAGTAATTTTTGGGTGATTTTCCATTTCCAAGATGATAAAATATGATTTTTTGTGTTAATAGACCATGGCTTTTTACCAAACATAGGCATAAGCAAACTGAAGCTTGCTCAGCTCTTTTACAAGGGCTTACTCTCGCTTACTCCTCAACATACCCTGAGAGAAGCAGGGGTCAGAACTATTGTTCCTTTTCCAGAGGGAGAATGTTGCATGTCATCTGGCTGTTCATAGGGATTTACACAGCTGGCAACTTCCAAGAAAGGCTGTGAATGTCATAGGTAGCGTCCTCATTTGCCTCTGGGAGCCCATTGTGGGTTGTGGTGGTGGTTGGCTGCTTCAAAGGGAGAGAAGATGCAGGTTCTTCCCAAACGCCTTTCTCTTGACTGGCTGGAAATTCACAGTCTGTATTACTGAGGCTTGTGGGATGAATCTAACTCAGTGTTTTGAGGGTAAAATGTTGCAATAATAACTAAATTTTTGTTGCATGATACTGTCTGACTAAGGTGCAGGATTATGCAGGTGGGCTTGTAACACTAGACCACTCTTTTGGAAGTAATTTTTAGCTGATAGAAGATTTTAATAGTTACATATCTACAAGAACTCTATTTTGAAAATGTTTCTTTTGTTCAAATAGTCATAGTTCTTTTCTGGAATGATCGAATCAAAACATCAAAGGTGCACAAAAACAAAACAAAACAAACAAACAAAACAACAACAGAAAAAGGCAAAGAGCTGCTAGACTTGTCAGGTTCCACCTGGTAGATTCACCATTGTTTACTGGAAGCTGTTTCTCTTGAGTTCTTAATTGTATGCTTTATATGGGCTGGAGGAAACTTCTCTATATCATAAGTTAACTAAATATTTTTCTAGTTTTTCAAGTAATGACGTCCCTAAAGACTTGGTCGAGCAAATTTTGGTCCCATTTTACCTCAGAGAGATTTTTTTCTTATATATCCATCAATCTCCAGCAAATTCTACATAACAGTATTGTTTTCATAGCATCTAAAATAATTTTAATAAATTTTAAAAAGCCAATTTTCTGAAAAGTAACAGAGATCTTAATTTTTTTTCCTTGAATCTGACAGTAACCTTATCCATGTTTTATTTAGCTTGCTGCTAAGTTTAAAAACAAGAGAGCCACACTTTAAACATTATATTTTTTGCAGCTAAATTGTATCTACTGTTAAGCATAATATTCAATCCTGTTGTGAAACATAGGTGCTTTTTAAACCAGCATATTATAAAATTTACTGCATAAATATCAAAAGTCATATTTGATTTGAAGGTGTGAAAAGTACTCTGAGGTATCTGTGGTACTTATAATATGCTTCTACAATTTTTACACGTTGGAAATTTTAAATATTTTTATATTGATTACTTTTGGCAACTATTGCCTTTTTAACATCCATCTCTGTTAGTAGAAGCAGTTGTGCTTACATAGTTAGCAAAGAAATTATGACTTTTTGCTTCAGGAATGAGAAGGGCTACTTTCTATTAGAACATAGATCAAGTTCAGTTTGAAAGATATTTTAAATCTAAATCTCTCCTCTGAGAACAAGTGCAGACTGAGAACTTGATGAGAACAGATATTTAAACCAGCATACGCCCAAGGGGCTAATTTTATCATAATGCTATTTGAATTTGAACATTATTGCCTGAAATTCTGAAAATATGTTAGGCTGTTGTTACTTCCCCTGTGCAAGTGGACCAACTCTGACAAGTTTTACTTAGGCAAAAACCCATTTGGGTTTGGCCTGTATTTGAAAATATAAAAACACAAGGGCATTGAGTATATATTCGTATGAATACATCTACCTTAAGTGACATAAACAAAGTATTAAACACTCAAGGACTGTGGTTTCCTATTTTGCCAGTATCCGTCCTTTCTACTTTCTCTACACAGTGATATTAGTGCATTTTTTTTATTTTATTTTTAATAGAACATATTTTCAGGAGTGAATATTGTTGGGGCTTTCACCTATTCATATCTCCCTGTTGCTTCATGTGCTTCTCAGATTTCTAGAAAAATCCACATTTAATAATTTTTAGTAACATGCACAGACAAATACTCATTTATTTTACTGAAAAGTTACCATCTCCCAGTCTAAAGCAGAAATTTTTAGGGTAGCCTGTCAGAGCTGTTACTTTTCTACTTCTGTGTAAGGGTCAGAATTCCGTGAGCTCATTCAGGGTTTTAGAACACAGCTTTTTAAAAATATATTTGTGAGTTTGAGTTCAGAAGTTGATGGAACACACTAAAATAAATTAATAAATAAGCAAGTGAAAAGAAGAAATCCTAGCTGTCTAAAAATGCCTTGGTAAAAGAAGTTTGTGGTTGAATTTGACCAATGAAACAAATTAGTTGAAATTCAGATCTTTTCAGTTTAGTTTCCTTTCTCATCTCTTATTCCCACTCCCTCTCCCTCCATGTCATCTGTTGCTCCTCAGAACAGTTGAGGAATTCAGCAGGATCACAAGTGGAATATAGTACAGGAGTGCATGGGGAGACTCTCAAAGTTCACTGCTGTGTCAGCCCCCGCTGGCAGGGCAGGGGGACAGAAAGTCTGGTGCTCCACAGGCATCATACCTGACTTGTGACAAACGTGGTGCTGGTTAGATTGAATGGTAAAGCCTGAATGTGTCTTCTACCCATGTGTTGTTTACCAGTCATCACAATGATAAATATTTTGGCTTGATAAGATGATGAGGCATAAGATCTAGGTGTTGGGCTTACAAGTTTATCATCTTCTAACTCCACTAGTCTATTTTTTTCCCAGCTCTGGTAATAGCAATGCAGTATAATCTCACATGTCCCATCCTAATTACCTCTGGTCATGCAGGATTTAGAGGAGTAAACTAAGATTGCCTTCTGTACTGAGATGCTTTTTTTTCTTTTTGTGCCAGACTGTTCCACCATGTTTTGCTTTTGAAAAAAATCATGTTTGAAAATCTAATTTTTCCCTTTTGATGTAGTCTTGTAGAAATCTTGTACTTTAAATAGGACAGCTCAATAGGGACACTGCTGTCAATTGTCATCTCTAAAGATTGTTGCTTCTGTTAATAACATTCTAACTTTGTCATTTTATTAAACTTATATTACTGGTCTGAAAACAGAAATTACTGCTTTATTCCATTAAAGACTGACTGGCATGGCACTCCTCTGATCTTTGAAAAGAAATTTTACTTTCATTGTATTTTTGCATTAATTTAATGCTCCTATCTACAGAATAAACTAACTTCTTATAAATATTACTGTGCTTAATTATCAGTTAGGTATTTGAGTTTTTTCTGTTATGGTTGATGTCCAAGAGTGATTAAGTGTGTAATAGAGAACAAAAGAAACATTGATGTGAACAAAGATACTATGAGATAAAGGTAAATTTTATCTTCTTCATGCTTTTATTCTTTTAAAATTATTTTAATTACTTCTATACTCAGCATGATTTGGTGGCATTTCACTTTGTATTTTTTCCAATTCACTTCTTGTTTTAGTCTTTCAGAACATCTTCCAGCAATGATTTAACTTTTAGTATCTTTCAGTTCTAGTCTCAGCTGTGTACTTTAAACCTCTATTCTTCATGGGGGTGGTTGCAAAAGAGAAATCAGGTAAAACAATGTTTGAAGGAAAAATCTACTTGGACATCCTGCATTTTCAAACTGACTCATTCTTAAATGTTTTGTGGCATAGTATACTTGACTACACTTAAACTTTAAATGCATAGTGATGTTACCGATTTTGCCAGTTTTTTTAAGCCAACCTATTAGAAGGCAACAGGATATGGCTTTGAGTGTTGTGTGACCTGACTTCTTTATGTGTATCTGCCTTGTAAAAAACAAAATCAACAAATTTTTCAGTCAAGAATTTTGTTGAAATGTAGACTAACATTAAAGGCCTGCAAGATGCTTATGTTAAAAGCACATGTACATTTATATGTTAGGTCTAGTAACTTTTAGGAAATACCTTCTTTTGCTCTTTTGTTTGTTTTGTTTTGTTTTAGTATTTTGCCTGGATTTTTAATGAAGTATCTCAGATGCTTTAAGATGCTCATTTATTGATAATTATACTTACCCAAAGTAGTATAACTAATGTGGGAGATACAGTGGGGACTGCATCACATTTAGAAATTTAAATTTGTTCCTTAAACACCTGAAAGTAAGCGCAACAAAAATATGTGTGGTAGTAGTGTACTTTGCTGGATCTCATGGGCAGCTGTAAATGTTAATTACAGTTAACCTAAGACAGCTTTAGGTACAAAATGGGTTTTCTGACCAGAAGACAGGTGGTATGCCATATTCTTTTATAATTGCCCCACAGCATGTTTTATGAACCATCATCGCACCAGAGAGAAAGGGTAGCTCATCTGGGCATGTACACTTCATTCCTTCATCCTATTTTTCCTATTTACAGTCATGTTATAGAAAGGACACAGGCATTGAGCACAGAATGCCTTAATCCTTGAGTTTATGAGCCCTAAGAAAATCACAAGTAGGTTTGATGCTGTCAATCTACATAATCCCTTACAAAATTAAGAAAAATGTTGGCAAAAGACAAAGAAAATTGCAAAGGAAAAAGTTCAGATCTGATTAAGAGCTCAGCACCACGTGTTCTGAAATACTTTGACTTAAAGCTATGATGCACAAGAGAAGTTAAAATGGTGTATTTATGATTGCTTACGTTCAAGGATCATCATTTCAGTTTGGAGGAATGGGACAAGAAGAAGGTGACTGGGGCCAGCTTGTCCTTTCTGTCCTTGCTGTTGATATGGCAGATTTTCCTGGAGACTACAAGGTTATTGAGTATTTGAATTACTTTGTATAGGCAGCCATTTCTATGTTAGATTTGAGATGCAAGGAGTTAGAACACTGCATAACAACCAAGTAATACTAGAACTGCAAAATATAAAGAAAGATGCAAAAAATAGGGTCAATTTGTTTTTTAAAAATTCTGTGTGTAGTAAGATGAAACAGCCCTGAAACAAGGAACAGTTGTATGTGCTGAATTTTTTTTCTCAATATGACAATTAATGGGTTAGTTTGCAGATCTGTGGTTTTTTGATATTAATTAGTCAAGAACAATAGAGTTAAAAAGTTTATACTTTTCTAAAGCAATAAAATGCTTTTAGACACTGGACAGGAAATGTATTATGAAAATAAACAGAATAAATTTAAGTTCATATTTTTGCTAGTTCATTTATTTGGGCATTGATTCTTCAGGACAGTTACTGTATGAAGCATCCATATTTAGCTCAGTAGACTTATTCCTGACCTGTATTGCTACAAAGGCTTTTATTTGTAAAATATCAGCTAATTAAAATAAGTCTAAAATTAAACATGAATAATGTTGATTTCAAATTCAGTGAATGCTAGCAATATTATAATAAGTTTGGTTTTAATTCCCGAAAAACATATTAAAATTAACTTTTCTCCCATTTACGTAATGTATATAACTAAACTTCCTTCCTACTGTGAGACAGTTTCATTTATTGTTATTTGTAAACAGCTTAGTAAAGATGCATAGTGGATTGGTCTAGAAACTCCTTGAACAGTTTCTTTTGAAATAACACTACATACGTTAAGCTCAATTACACATCCAAACAGCCACAACACACTTTTGGTAATTTATTCATTGATTTAACATAGTACCCAGAAGAGTCATGCCTGCTGTCAATTTTGTAATATATTATGTTTTAAATATACTCATGCTCACCCATGCACGCCATTAAGGTGTGCATAAACCTGTGTTTTTCTCTCTTGACAGCTATAAATGTTTGTTATTATTACACAAAACATATGTTCATGTTGTTTTTGTCTAAATTATTCTATCTGGGGCTATAAAGTTTTAATGTTATTAGTTGCCCTTAGAATTTTAATGTTTCACTGCTGTAACCTTCTTAGGATTTCTCTGCAATTAAATAGAAACTATTTCACTACAGCCTGGAAGAACAATATATTTTATACAAATAAAAAAATCCTTCTTGCTCTACTTTCTTCCATTGTAGTAAACTGTCTCGCTGACAATGCACTATACACTGCAGTCCTACCTGTAGTATTTTTCAGAACTGAATAGAATATTATACTATCCTGTGGTATTCTTATTAATAAAAGAACCTAGTTTAAGTCTTTTAAGATAGAAGGTAAGTCATAAGAAGTTTGCTTTGAAAGCCCTCTCCCTGTTCTCTCTCTGTTGTCCTCTTTTTCAGAAAATATAGAGGATCCTCAACCAATGTAACACTTACACAATGAAAAAAGCTGAGGCTTGAGGAGACGGAGTATTAATGTGAAAAAATAATTTGAAGAAATTTCTCCTCTCTTTTTTTCTAAATAGCAGCAGTGTTGGCAATAGGAAAATGGTACCCCCACCTTTTTATAAGGAAGGAGAGCAGATGGGAATTCATCCAGGACATTAAAAGATATTTACTGCTTTTAAATGAGCAAAGGTCTCACTTAGGCTATTCTTTTCTGCATATTGGATTAAGGCATTATATGGAATTACTTTTTTTCTTGTGTTTTGGGCCAAAATAGAGGAAGCAATGTATGATTGTGCAGTGCAGTCTTTAAACAACTGACATTTTTTATCTTATCTCTAAGTATAGCACCCTGGTATTTTTACTAGATTCTTCAGGCTTACAATCTGCCCATAACATTATTCATGTGGGGAGGTACAAGAGTGGTCAGAATACTCAAAATAAAGTGATTGGAAGATGCTCACTCTCTTAAATTGTTTAGGCAAGGCTTGTTTTAGGAAAAATAAATAAGATGTTTCTAAGTGACTTTGTGCAAAATTCTTGAGAATTCAGCCTGAGAATTTAAATTGGAAGGTGTTTTATGAATCTTATATTAAAAACTGAGGAAGAGGACATGCTTAATGGCATTAGTAACTATTAATGCCCAGTATTTTTGAAGCACAGCACATGTAAACATCATAATGCCTTTTGAGAAAAGGTAATTTTTGCTGAGAAAGGAACCAAGGCAAAGAGGGGAAGAAATCTTCCCCACAGCTACAGTGTGAATTGTTAGGCCAGCTGGAGTTAGAAATCAGCAGTTCCCTCTTCCATGTTCTTTTTGAGCTCATTGAAACAGTAATTCACACTTCTACAGTAGCATCCTTTAACATTTAATGCTTCCAGGACTCTGCCAAAAATTGAATTTATGAAATTAAATTCTGTCCCCCCTCCAATTTAATTTGTCGTGCCTGTTTTCCTTGCTCTTTATTTGTTCTTCCATTCACTTTTTCCTTTGGCTTCCATTATGCTCCCAAATATTTCAGGCTCCTTATAATTAATTACCTCCTTTTTCCACATGCCATTAAAGAATTGTGTCTTTTTATCCCCAACAATATTTATTGTCTTTGTTCCTCATTATCCCTCAGTATCTCAAACCTGCCTTCAGAACTGCTCTGTTTTACGGATCCATAGTTGCAGCTCCCAAACATTATTTCATAGCACCCTAATTTTCAAGGTTTTAATTATATCTGAAATGTTGCCAATTATATGGTGAAGTTCTGCATTGGAAAGAGTAAGACCACAGCCTTCTATACTCACAACTGAAAAACCTACAATAGAAAAAATGTACCATTTGTTGAAGAATAGAGATAACGGGGTAAAAGCAGTGTGTCAAGGTACTTGGTTAAACAATAATCTCTTACAGAGCACTCATTACTGCTAAATAATTGCCTGTGTTGGGAGAAAGGTTTATATGTGAAGAGAGGTTCAAGAAGGTCAGTTATCTAGTGGTAATGACCGTAGCGGTCATTAAAGGGTACTAATGTTATTAAGAACAGAACTTTAACTTTTTATTGAAGTTTTTATTTAAATTATATTAACTTTGATTCAACTTTTAATTGAGGTGCAACCATCCAAATTCTGTAGTCAGGAACCAAGAAGTAATGAACATAAAATTACATGTTCTTCTGATAGGCTGATGGGTCTTTAATATATTATAATTTCAGGAGTCTCTACAGAGCAGTTATTAGTATAAAACTATTCAGAGATATTCTATTAGAATTAGGGCTGGGTGACTGATTCAGGAAAAAATCCCATCTTGACCCATAGGAAATCTAGACAGTATATTTTCTGAATCAAAAATAACTTATTTTCATAAATATTGTTGCATGCAATCTCAAAAACACTTGCTAAATTAAAGCAGTCCTCTGGTGCCTAAAATGGTCTGGCTTATAAACCTGATGTATGGTGGCAGCAGAGCTGATTTCATTCTGAGTTGAATTTATAGCTCCAGACTAAGTTCACTGCTTGATGTACAGAGAATCTCATGCTGAAAGTACATAGGGACACTTCTATTGTTGTTCTTCAAGATGCTACAAGAAGCAGAGTCAAGATTTGGCAGGGGCTCCCAGGAACCTGAAACATGAGCTACTGCATGGACAGATGAGCTAGTACTGAGTAGCTCTCCTGGTGCAACTTCTTTTGTTATCTTTTTTCCTCCAAGACATTTTAGGAATAGGCTACTAAGTCAGTGTAAAGGGCCAAAGCACTGGAGAAGAGATATGAGACTGGAAAATTAACTCTTAGGGATCCAGAGGAGTATCACTTGTCATACCACCTTCTACTTTTGCAACAGATTTTTTTGTTGTCACCTTTCAAACCTGAGGATACAGTAATATGCTGTAAAACAAAACAAACAAAAAAACCCCCACCATGCTACCAGAACAAAATACTAAACAGTGTTTCATTCACGTGGAGGAATGATGCGTGAAAACATGGCTGATGTATGATAGGAGTTAATCAAATTGCCAAATGCATGTCTGGGCAGGTGCTAAGAGACTTGGGTAAGAAAGGAACAGCATAGTCTGTTGAGGATTGCAAGCTGAACAGAATCCTCCATGCTGTCATGGCAACTTTTCAAGGTACAGTTTCAGAGCCAAAAGCTATATTGTATTTATGAAAACCCATGACATTGAGAGAGATCTAGCAGTCTTATAAAGTTGCAAGGAGGAAAGAATCTCAGGGTAAGGCATTTGTAAGAAAGGAGAACATGCTATCCAAAATATTTTTGGCCGTTTTTATGTTAATGCATTAGATAAAGCAAATTATGTCAGACAGTAGTTATTTATTGTATAATTACCTGAAAGTTGTTGTGGGTTTTTTTGGGTTTTTTTTGTTTTTTTTTTTTTTTGCAGTGAGGAAGAGTGCCAGTTGACCTTAATAGAGGGAAAAAGTTCTGGGTTTTGGAAATGTTCTGTGTGTTTCCAAAACTTCCATGATGATATTCAATTTTCAGTTATGGTGTTGATTCTATTTTGGTAGTTTCAACATGTGGAGTTACGTACTATTCTATGAAACATTTTCTGCTTCTAAAATCCTTTGATCTTGTTTTATAATAATTACAGACTTGGGGGATACTTTGTATTAAATTGGTCTACTGCCATTTTCTTGCAGAGAAATTTACCATAAGAACTGATAATGGCTGTTTTCCATTTTTAAAAAAACTAAAGGATTTTGCATTTTTGGTAGGAAGCCAGTTTTGTGTCATTTAGACATGTCACATCGTTATGAAAACATCATTCATCATAACACAATATAACAATGTGATCTACTGAGCTGCTGACTCCTCTTGAAATATTGTAAAGTGGTATGTGCATATTTCCATGCAAAGAACTACTTCAGTATTATAGAGCATTTTCCTGGGGCTGCCTGGTGGAGTGGTCTAATGTATTACCCTTGTAATTGGGAAAAGATAGGTTCTAGAAAGTGATGTGCAAGTCTTTGTGGTTCTAATTCATAGGTGCACCACATTTAAAAAAAAATCATAGAAGAAAGTGTTAATAGACATTCCGTAAGGTCATTTAGTCCTCTGTCCTGCTCAATGCACAAAATATTAAAAAGCATCTGAACAGTTTCTGCTGTTTATTTTCTTACAGTCAGCCAGTGGTTGGTATTCTGTGTCAACCAAAACAATTTCTTCCAGTGCTTAGCAAACTTGAATGCTTTTTCCTACTCTCTTGGCTAAATTTACTTTACAGCACTTTATACACAGCTGTTCTTGTCCTATCCCCAGAAGACAGAGAGAATCATTACTTTATCCTGTGTGGCAAGCTCTGATGTATGTGAAGATCCCCATCAACTTCAAATTGTATTTCACATTGTATGGGCTTGCTCTGTCAAACTGTAATCAGAGTATAAAAGTAATAATAAATTAGGGTCAAGATAAATTACTTCCATGGTAAACACACAAAAAAGAAGTGTTATCATTTAAGGTCTAGAGTTTTTTAATACTTTGCTGTTCAAAGCTCCTATTTCCTTTAGTAGACAAGACTTTCTGGCCCACCTCTTTATTGGGACAAAGTTTCTTTTCCTTTGGTGATTATGTGGAAATCTTCCTTGGTTGTACAAGGAATGAACTCTTACATTTAACTTGCTAATAAACAACTGTTTACTCAAGGAGCTGTACACTTTCTCTTCTCCTTTTGTCAATGCTTTAAATTCTCCTCAGTGTGTGATGTACCTTTGTCTGGACCTTATGTCCCATAGTAATATGTATGTTTAAAAACTACAGTTTTTAGTCAGTTGTTTTTAGTTTTAACTGTGTCTTGACTAACCCAAATATCAGTAGCAGTTACTGTCTTTGGGATGTTTCATCCACAGGGATCTCCTTTGAAGGAGACCTTAATAGCAGACAGATAGATGAGTAGCTGAGGAGTTAGAGCACTGGCCGGATAAAAGCAAAAGTAGTTTATAGTATTCATCACTGAAGTATTAGCACATGCATTTATTTATGTTATGGTCTTATTAAAGATAAAGATTAACATAAGTAGGGTTAAGAAAGTTCTCAAGGCTGCCAGAATTGTGATGTCTGTATAAATGTTTCATGATTAATGATTAAAAAAGTTGTTGATGGTAGAAGTTTGGAGAAACATGGGAAAACAACAATAGGTGTAGACACTCCATGTGTGCATCATGGTAACTAAAAATTAGGTGTCAGACTCATGTTTATTTGAATATTTACAGTCCTTTCTCATTTGCTGTTGGAACTTTGTAGTCTGGAGTAAAGAATTTGTGGAGAAGGAAGGTGTCTGAAGCAGGCTGAATCTGATAAAAAATTGAAAAAGCAATAATAAAAAATTAAGGAATTGAAGCAATATGAAGCAAAATAATAGGTCAAAGAATAAGTTTGTTATCTTTTCTTGTTTAATGATCAACCTAAGCAAAGAAGAGGGCTCTAAGCTTGCTGGAATCAGAGCTGCTCTGCATTACCTGTCATGAATGGGTATTCTTATTTTTCAGAGGTGGTAAAACAATGGGGAACATGCATGACACCACCAAATGATGCAGTTATGAATAATACTGAAGATGTATCTGGAGAAGTTACAGTTATGAAAACACAGCAGGGGTGAACTGGCTAAGCAGACCTAAAACTTATTTCTCTGGTGCAAGTTGATGTTGTGATCAGAGTTCTCCTGAAATAGCTAAGCTGCTCTCAGAAACTTTTCCCAGAGGAGTGGTAGAGATAAGGACTGTATGAGCAGTCTGGAATGAGTAATAATGCCCGTCCTGTGGTAGTACCAGGGCATATGGTGCATTTCATGTTTTCTGGGTTTAAAGTGTGCAAGGAAAATAAAATAAGGCAAATTTTCATGCTCTCTAGTTTATTTTGAGAATTTTATGGAAGATCAGCTTGAGTAGAATTCCTTCCTTATAAAAGCGCTAATACCATCCCCAGAAGACTGGGAAAAAAAAACATCTTTAAAAATCATTGACTATATGAATAAATGAGTCATCTTTTGAAACTCTCATATGAATTGCACTGTTAGGCTCATGTGTGCTATGTGAGCAATATTGTCAGAAAAGTCAAAGGACCACATGTATTGATTTTTAACTGTAATTGAAATAGCTTAGTGTCACATGGTATCTGGTTCCAATTTGTGGCTTTGATTTGTAGGGATTGTGAACTAATCTTGCCATCACATGTTACATTTGTAAACCAAAGTTTTAAATTGTGCTGATCAGACATATGTAGAAAATCACAGCTGCACTGCAGACTTGCACCTGTGCCTGGATTTCATCTTTTCTAGTCCCTATTCAGGGCACATGTATGAGCTACGAGAAAATTTATTGTGTGGGAAGTCTGTATTAGTATTATTTGTACCAGAAACAAGTGAATAGGAAGTAAGACGTGGTTCTATTTTATAGCTAGGGAATCAGAGGCAAAAGAGATGGCAGTATGATCAAGAAGTTCACATTGCAGTTCAGAAACAAAGCAAAATCATATACATGTCTTGACTCTCTTTTGTTCTCTATGCCTCTGCAAGTCCAGTCTGCTTCAGTTTCTAGCCCAATGATTGCTACCTAAACATGGTAGAATACAGTACAATTTATCTTCAATTAGCAAAGAGCACTGCAAGACCTCCTAGAAGAAGCGGTCAGCAGTGATACGGTTTCTTTTTCATCTAAAAGCTTGTTTACTAAAGTGAGCACATAGGAAATCTTACTAAATTTATGACGTTATTGTGCAAAAGTTAAAGAGCATTAAATTCCTATATGGATGTTATGAAGTCACCATGGTTTGTTCTAACTCCTTTGAGAAGGATTAAGCTACAGCAGATTAAAGCCACTTTAGTCCTGAATGAATGTCCACAAGTGTTAATGCACTTTAACTCACACACATTAGTTTTGAAGCATTAGTTAATTAATCTTCCAAGTCTTTTGCCCTGTCCTAGGAAGAGCACAGAGAGCTTCCTGAGATGTTGATTCCCAAAGCACTAGTGAGTTAACTTTTTTTTCGTCTCTCCTAATATGACATTTTCTGAAGACACATATTCTTAAATATTTCAAGTTCAGTATTTAAACACACAATTTCTAAATGTGCAGTTTTATTTTTTTGCTTATTTAAACTTCAAGAGCTTAATCTCAGATGATGTGTGTTGACATCATAATGGTGTCAGAGTAGAATTCAGTGTAATTCAGTAAATGGAAATTCATCTTTAAAGAGGGAAAGGTCACATACAAATAAACAGGGTTAGATATACATCTTCCACAAAATACTATTATTTCATATAAGCATAAAAGCTATTAAAATTGTATTTGCCAAGTTAGTCTATACCAATGAAAAGCAAAGTAGTTTGTGGAAATATCCCTAAAATTTGATACTTTCCTCTGAAATTGTAGTCAAATTTAATTAAAATATTTACTTTCCAAATAATTTCTATTTATTTCTGAAAGAGACTTTTCAACAGATCTACACCAGGCATACCTGTATTTGGAACAGAAAACACACATTGCAAACAAGGAATGAATACTTGTAGGTAGCATTGTTATTACCCATAATAAAAATAATTCCTCTAACAGTGTTTGGAAGCTGGATGTTGAAAAGTAGCCAAATGAACATAAATTTGAATGGAGGCACTGTAAGAATGAAAAAACGACAAATTGTTCTGATGACACTCTGGTCGGACTTCATTTATCTGTGATTATTTTCTTAAATGTTCATCTCTAGTGCAACTGTTTGAATAGGAAGCTGTCTAGATATAAAAAGTGAACTTGGCAAATTCTCTGGTATGTTTTTTTTCCGTGTTGCCTAACGTAATACTGTGTAATTGATAAAAGTAGGCCTCAGATAAAACTGCCTGAAAAATTAGGCTTGTTTTCTCCCATCCCAGGCCCAGAACATTACTTTACAAAGCCATTTATGTTGTTAAGCAGATACTAATTTATCCCCCTGTATACTTTGTTGCTCGGATTGTGGACCATGCAGAAGAAAACCCAAAAAATGAGCAGAACAAAGCCCCAAAACAAAGCCAAGATAAAGTCTGAAAGGGGAAAAGATAACACTTTATTCATCATGCATGCAGACTTGTCTCTTCATTAAAGTATACCTATAATTAAAAACTTAATTTAATTAAGTTTTTGGTTTTTTATATTCTCGTTATCATAAAAGAGAAGAAAAATCTGGAGGGATCTTAATGTCTCACAACTGCTGCTAGTTGGAAAACATCACACCTTTT